>NC_142631.1:5627500-6252500 GCF_059453375.1 Lepisosteus platostomus
TTCAGGTTCATTTGTAATGTAATAATAATAATAATAATAATAATAATAATAATAATAATAATTGCTTACACTTATATAGAGCTTTTCTGGACACTTCACTTTACAGGTAATGGGGACTCCCCTCCACCACCACCAATGTGCAGCATCCACCTGGATGGTGCAACGGCAGCCATAGTGTGCCAGAACGCTCACCATACATCAGCTATCAGTGGGGAGGAGAGCAGAGTAATGAAGCCAATTCATAGATGGGGATTATTAGGAGGCCATGATTGGTAAGGACCAATGGGAAATTTGGCCAGAACGCCGGGGTTACACCCCTACTCTTTACAAGAAACACCCTGGGATTTTCAATGACCACAGAGAGTCAGGACCTTGGTTTTACGTCTCATCCGAAGGACAGCGCCTGTTTACAGTATAGTGTCCCCATCACTATACTGGGGCATTAGGATCCACACAGACTGCAGGGTGAACGCCCCCTGCTGGCCCCAGTAACACCTCTTCCAGCAGCAACCTTAGATTTTCCCAGGAGGTCTCCTCATCCAGGTACTGACCAGGCTCACACCTGCTTAGCTTCAGTGGGTTGCCAGTTGTGAGTTGCAGGGTGATATGACTGCTGGCTAATATGTAATTTATAATCTTTAAATTAGTGTGATGGACAGACTTTTGATTAAATGAGACAATGAATTATGTCATGTGACAAATAAGGCAGACATTTCATATTGTTATCTTTCTGTTTAAATCTATGAGTTTATATATTATTTGTATATAATGTGTCTCAGTACATCAGTAGACAGTTGTCTACAAACTGTCCTCTACCCAAATATTTAAGTTTAATAAACAACAGTCTTTCATTTTCTGAGAAGATAATAAACTGACGTGAATAGAAAGATTTTAGGAATCCTATTTATATTTCCTAGGAATGACAGTAAGGGACAGCACTAATATTTCACAATATAGTAACAAAACCATCTCCCATTAATTGTACTACATATAATTATACATAATCTAACCTTTTTGTGCTTTACATTCCAGTGTCTGTTCTTCTTTTTATAGAACATCCCAACATCAATTGAGAGCTTGTTCTGGATGATATTTTGCACATTTCTGGTTTTCTCTATCTTCTCTATCTATGAAAAGAAAAATACAATACATATGACACGAACAAAATTGAGCTTTATGGCAGCTAGCAAAATAGAATACAAAACTTTCCTAATCAAATCTGGAAATGAACTACAGTTCTATTCATTTAAAAAAACAGTATTCCATTTCCTACAATTTTTTATATCTGATTCCTGGTGCCAGTCTATGACCAGGTACAAACAATGGTGTATAGTATTTATTTTATACTATCCTATAATCCTAACAATAATTTTCCATTGTTTTCGCTTCACATTGAACAAATTAAAACCTCACTAATCAATGAGAATTACTACAGTAGTAGAAAATGAGGGATAAGTACATGGTCTAACTATATAAAGACCAACTTTACTGAATGGTATATGAAACAATTTTGCAACTGCTTACAATAATTGTTTTGCTGCCTTTAATATAGCCACAAAATTCAACTCAACGGAAAACAGAAAATACATTCATGTTCAGCATACCAGTACAACTGAGGATATCTGTATTCATTTTCAAAAATATTAATTCACTGGTTGGTATTATTATGCAATTAACTTTATCTTGAAATACTTAAATTTGACCTTGAAATACATGACATGCACATGCCTCCAGCTTGTTGCTTTAGGGTCTTATTGTTAAAACAATGACAGTACCTGACAGGTTTGGCTCAATATCTGCCTCCTAGGAACAGAATATTTCTGAAGTCTTTCAGCTGAATTCAAAACAATGTACGGAGTTATCATCAATCCTGGATCAATGGAAGACGACAGCAACCTGGACAAACAGAGACAGACCAGCCATAAAAGATGTCAGGCTTTTGGGAGCTGAAATATGCAAATGAAAGGACCTTCAAAATGATTTAGATTCTTTTCAGTAAACATTTCTAGTTTTAATTTCTTTAAATATCTTCTATTTATCTTGGACCACTGTAGGAGACTTTTCTGTGCAAAAGGTATAGAAGTGACAGGCAATATTTTTTGAAAACAGTAAATATTTGAGTTCTGTCTGTCAGAATATCAATGAGCGGTACTACAGAAGGTTCTACTTTCACATAGTAGTTGGGAATATTGAGGAGATCATGGCCCAACATAACTAAGCAACCTGTGTAGAGAAAAACTACATTTTAAGGATGGAGGAAGGAACAGCATTTTTAAGGATGCTGAACATAACTTCTTCTACTGCAAGTCTTCAAAAAGAAGATTGCAACAAACAGATCTATATTATTACAATTTCAATAATATATATCAACCACACACTTGGGGAGTATAATTTTCCCATTTAAAATGTTTTTATTTTATAAAGGCTTAAAAAATTAAACACATGCAAAAATAATATGATTAAGTAAGTGAATATTATTTCTGCCTTTGTATACAGAGAGCATAGATTATTTAAATGTATTTTTTGTTAAGGAATCTAAACTGAATTTTGTATATTGCACAGTCTACAATTGTACTGTTTCCCACAGGGAGTCAAAGACTCAATATATAATAAAAAAGATTACATTCTGAAAATATCTTTGCTTCCTCAAATTGGATTTTATGTTCTAGTAGGACTAATTTGATATTTTCCAAGAGTAAAAGTGCTTCTTTACATGTTTTTCTGTCAAATTCACTAACATTAGTCTAATATCCTAACCTGATGTTATTGTTGGAAGAAACTAATACCAGGATGTAAAAATAAACAGCAGGTGTACTTCAGTAAAATCAAGTTTAAAAGAAAAAAAATCACCATAATCTAATATTTCCACTAAGCCTGATGGATTGACTCTCAACTTCCTTATGAGCACAAATCCCAGCGACATTAAGATTTCAGTTTCTGAACCATGTACCATGAAGAAGATTTTTAATTTACCTGAATTAACTTGATATTTTGAATGCCCACTGTTTAACCATCCAAATCCTCCACAGAGCAAATAAACAAAGACTAATCAAGTTTACTCAGGCAGATCTTGACTTGAACTTCATTTTGATATAAGGATTTCTTGTTCATGTAAAACCTTAAGGTGTTTATACTGGAATAATGTCAACGGCTTTTTTAAATCAGGATTTTGGTTCAATGAAATAAAACGTTTTGAAATCAGCAGATACTTTCCTATTATTTTGTGTGAGAGCAGGATGCTACCATACATTTCTGGGGGTTGGGTCTCAGAGATGTTAAATACACACTTTTTTTCCCTTTGAGATAAAAAGTCACAGATGTGTTTTATTTGAAATACACTCTTTATTACACAGTTGCACTTTAAATTTACAGTTAAACATTCTCTCCTTCTCATACAGGAAAAAGGGAGAAGCATCATTTTTTGCAAAATATTTATGAAAACTGGCAATGCACAGCAAAGTCAGTAAAGTCTTTTTATAAACAAAAATAAATAACATTCTTTTCACATTAGAAATTCAAGGAAACTTTGCCAAAGACATCACACAAGCCCCCCCAAAAAAGTTAAAAGGGAAACTGAGGAAAGTGGTGTCAAAAAACCAACAGTGTGCCAAAAGGGATCGACCTAACTGCTTACAGAAGCTGTGTCCCTAGAACGGAAATTTCATTATTTGATCACAGGGCAGGAAAAGACAATATGGAGAAAACAAAAGAGCAACTTTCTGCTACTTATAAATATACTTTTAAAATGTTCATTTCTGACAGGGAGACAAGAGTAAGATTAATGACAAAACACAGTCAAAATAATTACTAGCCAACTAAAGCAAAGTCTGCTTTTTTCTGAAATAGTAGAGCAATGTGCTGTCAAAGGGCTTCCTACCTGAAAGTGGACTGCACCAGCCATTATAGTGAGCACAAACTGCATGGTTTGTTTCTCATGACACAACACATGTGCTGTGCACTAGGGATGCTATAAGTGTGACTTTCACTGCATTCATTGGTACAAAGTCAGACGAAGAAGGACCATACAACTTAAACTTTGCAGACAAAAGAAAATACTTTCTGCTTCAATAACACAGGGCAACAAATAGCCCCCTTACCTGCATAGGTCTATAATATGAGCAGTGCGTTCTTATTAAATTGTATGGAAAAACATATTATTGGTATCTTCCATATTATTCTGACTCCACACTGCCAAATTTCTGCAACGACAATTTACTCTTTTAAAAAATCCAAGTGAAATATCCAGCATCTGGTGTTGACTAAAATAAGATTCTGCAGTTCACAATTCTGAAATTAATAAAGATGCCATACAATGATAGCTTTACTACCTTTCTTAGGCATATAACAGGAAGAGAGAGTTTAAAAAGTAATTTAAGTCCTGAAATACAAGGGCAATGAAGACAAGAGTGTTACATGTTTGTATGTTTTAGAAAGACATTCATAAACATAAATATTAATTTTTCAAACACTTTTTACAATGTACAATCAATGTGTAGCTGTTAAGTTCTCAAATGGAAGCCAAAGTTAATTTTCACAGTTTTAATATTTTGCTCAATACATAGTAAATATTTTAGATGACTTATTCTCATCATTCTAAACCATTTAAATAGCACAGAGTGTAAATTTGTCTTGACCTGGTTTTGAAATCAAGTGGCATCCTGTCTAGGGTCTGGCCCTGCTATGTGCCCACTGCTTCCAGAACAGACACTGGGTTGACCAAGAAGTTAAGGTTTTCTAATGAATGGTTCTGAGATCTTGGAGCAACAAAAAAGGAAATGTATGTTTTTATTTTAATCAATGCAGTAAAGGTTATCAACTAAGAAAGAATATTACAACTGATTTCGGGGCCAAAAGCAAAACAGTATGAGCTCCCATCTTTAATAACATCAAAAGCCAGGTTCACTAAATGTAGACAGGAATCTTCCCCCTTAAATTGATCTATTTAAACAAAGAGTGTTACTCTGTCCATATCCAAAAAGCAAAGGATGCTATCCATAATTTCATTCCCTGTAAACTAGTCCTAAACTTTGATGAAAGGGTTCAATAAAATCAAAATTTTTCAGGTTACAAAACAAAAGCAGGTTGTTTCATGATGACAGGAAAACAGTTTGAGCATCATATTTATGTATTAATAATGAACAATTCAAGCCAAATCTTTAACAGATATTAACAGCTTTATGCCTTTATGCCTAGATGTGCAACGATCAAACATGAGCTCCCACTTATCTTAAGGTGCCTATATTATTAACAAACAGCTCTGTCTACAATGGTGAGTCTTTTTTATTTTCTTTCAGTTTTAAAAACCAAACATGTTATAGGTTTTTGAGCAACATATCATGATTTTTGGAAGTCAGTTTCCGTGTTAAGGCTCTTAAATAAGAATGAGACCGATTCCCTAAAGAAATCTCTTTAATCCCTGATATGCACATAGCATCATTTATGTTGCCTTTTCAGTGAGCACTTTTTTAAAATAAGACATTTAATTATTCTCCTTAAAGAACTTACAACTAAGCAGTGTTTTGTCTTGGTTTTCTTCACATGAATCATTTTCTGTTGATCATGTACATTGGAATTGAGACAGCTAGTTCCATAGGAAAACATTTTTAATTAAACTCTGTTGATACCCCTTGTAAATGGAGGCTTAAATGTAAGAACTAAACAATGCTTATGAAAAATGCACATTGGTTCATGGTCCCTCCATAACTTCAAAAAACATATGATTGGTGATATCAAATAAGGAACTTGATTACCACAAAAAAGACATCTATAAATCACTCAACACAGTTTCATAGAAATATTAAAAAAGATTAATGGACAACAGCCACATCTCCAGACTGAGATGTATTAGTTTCTGTATACATTTACAAATTAAGTATTTCAATAAAAAATCTAAACAACTAGTTTACAGTATCTTAAAATCACCAAATAATGTGTGCCCAGTTTAGGTTCAAATAGGGTGATCACATTTTAATTTATATACCACACCTTCATAAAATTATTGAATTATGTGTTCTTCATAAGAATGGAGAAGTAGATTAATGACAATGATCTTTTGTAAAAGGGATTTAGCAATGTGAAAAGGTTTTAAGCACTGCTGTAGAGTTTATCCCCGAAAGTATGACAAAAATAAAACTGCAACACAACTACACACAAATGCAAACTGTTTGCATTTCACTGTTGATCAAAAGTTGAATTACTTAGTGCAAAAGCAATCTTTCTCTTTCGATGAATAAATGCTAAATCAAATTATCCACGTATTCATTCCATGTATTACTTTACCCCCATTCATCTTCATTTAACCACTCCAGCACTGTGCTAGAGTACTTAGATTTACAGCACCACATTCATATTCAGCCAGATGTAGCCCAGGTCAGAGCAGCACAAGCCAGTCTGGTACTTTAAATTATTCATTTAATGAAAATACTGCAGGGTCTTTAGTTCAGTGAATAAAAACCCGGGATGTCTGAAATCAGATATTACAAATCCCAATATTTTAAATAAAGATAAACATTAACAAGGTGCTAATTATTTAATCTGGTGGAGATGCGTAACTAACAGCAAAAATGGAAGTTCAGGAAGCCTACTGATCAATTACTTCCTCTGCTGAAAAAAAGAAATAAAAACAATACATAACATAGTGAGAAAGACTTTTCTTCAATATACGTTTTATACAAATACGACAAGATGAAAAAAACAACTTTTTTCCTTCAGTCTCAGTTTCTTAATGACATTGCTCTGTGTTTTAAATAGTTTAAAAAAATGTACAACAAGAAAGCAAACTAAAATGTAATCTTCTATAAAACAGACCCACAAACTAAGCTGAGTTTCCTAGCTATCTAGGTATGAAACTAATGGAATTTACATTTCAGAGGAAGGCTTACTCAATGGCTAACCACTGCATAAAGACCTAAAATAATAAAGCATGTTAAGTTAAAACAAATTTTCTATACTCACAAACGAGGCTGATCCTCACTTATATCTGACCTTTTACTGGCACTTCTTTCCTCATCTGAACTAAGGAAAGTCTCTTCTAAGTCGTCATCTTTCTTATCACCTGTGGTCTGTTCTTTGATCTCAAACTTTTTATTTTCTTCTCCCCTTTTTTTCCTGAGTTCAGCTCCTTCCTGATCAAATCCTTTATCTCCAGCCTGAACACTGCAGCCCTGACATATGGACCTCCCAGTGTCTATGCTTCGGTCTTTATTGTTATGACCATTGTCTTGTGAAAAAGAAAATGGCAAACTGGCACAGCTGGGCTCCCTCACATGTTCATATGTACAGGCTTCACCTAGCTGCCTAACCATACCTGGGAATCTCAAATTTCCCCCACTGGAGTGCTCTGCAGAGCTGTTAGAAGAGTTTACAAATTTTACTTCCAGGGCAGTGTGTGCATTTTCTTTGCTTTCATGTCCTGACAAGAAACGCACAGTGTTACAAGCATCTTCTGTAGCGTCATAAGTCTTCGTTTCACTCAGCTGCCTTGCCTGTCTTTGTTGACCAAAACAAGAGGAATTAGAATTGTCTGATGCATTCAGTGGTTGAATCCTCTTGATGATATTAGTAGTGAATGCTTTGATCTGGAATGGTTTTTTACTCTCCGATTTAAGTGCCTCTTGGCCTGCTTGTGAAGTGGAGTTCTTATGTGCATGTTTGGATATTGTTTTTGCACTTAAGATCACTGATGTGGTGTGGAAGTCAGCTCTATTTGCTTCACACTCAGCTGTGCAGGGATGAAACCTGTTTTGCTCACTGCATGATTTCTTTCCTTCATGCATTTGCTTGGTTTCTGCAACATTATCTCCCTGGTGATTCACAAAAAAACTATTAAACACAGTTTTTGGAGATTGTGGTCCCTTATCCACAGTCTGTGTAACACATCCCTGGAAACCTAAAGTGCTGTTCTGGCCATCTTCATTTGTTCTGCACGCCTGTTGGTTTTGTCCACTGCAATGTAAGAGACTCACACGTTTGGGTTCTCTGTTAGCTGAAAACTCAGCCTGCTGAGGCTCCAGCTTTGGTTCCCTAACTGACACAGAAATGCAGGTACTGGTACTGAGCTCCTTGGTTTCATTTTTAACCTCTTCCTCTCTTGATCTCACTACAGAAACTTTGGCCTTTTCAGCCAAAAATCTCCTGATCTCTTGCTCAATGCTGTCATCACTGTCCACTGAACTGCTGTCTTCAACAATCTCAGCTGCTACCTGTCCTTTCCTGTCAGATGTTTTTTCAAAAGCCCTGTGTCCTTTTGCTGCACCGCTCTGCTCTGCTTGACCGGAAGCTTTCTGCTTCTTTGCACTGTTAAGATGCTTCGAAGTATTTCTTTTCAGTTTTGTTTTTACATTTTTATCAGCTGTATGGTGTGCAGGCATTATCCTGCTTCTTTTTGCTATGCCACTTTTAGTCCTGTGGTTGGCACCAGCTGACTCCTGTAACAAGGTGCTTTTCTTCTTCTCTGTTTCTGGAAGGTCCAAAGAGCACAGTTGAACTGCTCCAAAGTGAACAGTTTTCTTCGACTTCAACTTCAAGTCTCTCGTCTTCCTTTTCACCTTCCTCTTTGTTTTAAGCAAATCTTTTGTAGCTGCATCTAGGTCCTCATCACTATCTAAGGAGCTGCTCTTGTCACCAACTTGTAATTTTCCTTCTATCCAGTATGAAGCCTTGGATACTTCATTTTTTGTCTGGCACGAATGCAAGGAGTTTCCTTCATGGTTTTCAGAATCTTTGGCATCCTTCTGGTTAACAGGGTAAGATTTTTGATCTTCATTATTCACACCAACTTCTTCACTTAAAGGCACAGCAGATTTTTCACAAACCTCTCCAGCCCTGCTAATTGCCAGTGGCATAGCACTGTCATTTCTAACACACAACGTCACAGGAACTTGAGGCAGATCTTCTTTCAACCTATGGTCACTATGCACATCTTTACACAAATTTAGCTCTTCGTCCTTTTGTCTTCTTTTATGTGTCAGGGAGAGCCTATGCTTCATGGTCTGGGAAGAGTCAAGTTTTTTCTTCTGCTGTGGTGCCATGCTACTTTCCTTTTGTGTAAGGATGCCAGTATCAGGTTCTTGTCTGTTCATTTGTGCCTTCATTTCCAGGAATTTACGGATCTCCTGTTCAATGCCATCATCACTGTCCACTGAGCTGTTATTACTATTCTCTGAGGAATAAGGCATATTCTCCTGGGGTAGAGAAGTGGGGTTGACACAGGGATCTGTGAATTTAATGACATGGTCAAAGTTTGGTGGCATGACGGCTTTAGAAATATCTAAAATGGCTTCTGCACACATTAGTTCTGCAGTTGTATTCACTGTCAGAGGACCTCTGACATTTGGATCTGGATCATTTCCTGATGTTGAAGCAACATCAGTTCCTTTGATTTCATGACTGCCCAGTTTGTTTAAACTGCTAGGTACAAGCAAAGTAGTTTGTTTCTCTTGTTTCTTCTTTTTCTTACTTAATCCTTTCTGGATTTTAACTATCTGAATATCTGCAACAGAAGAGGGCTCCAAACTGACATGGGGCTGTTTGGTTTCTGAGGGTCTTGAGAATTTCAAGGAGTTCTCACATTTCTCTTTTTGCTTCTCCAGCTGATAGCGCAGAATGGCCTCCTCAATCCCATCATCACTGCTGGAGTCAGTTTCATTTTCCTCCTTCACAGAAGAACGATGATGCTGGGGTCTGGGTTGATTTGGACAGAAGCCAACACGTTCTTTATTAATTTGGAAGAGAGCAGGATTTTTGGACACAAATGGTTTGCTGACAGTTGCTTTTTTAAGATTACCGCCTGGAGATTTCTCCCTTCTTCTGCATTTGTCTGTGGACATTGACTGACTGGATTTTACAATTTGTTGCAAATGATTGCTCGCAGTTAAAACTTTATTGCCATTAGTCTTTTTTTCTGAGTCAAAACTAGGAGCATCTTTTCGAATCTGCTTTGAAACCTGTAACTTGCCTGAAGCTGCTTCTATCTTCCTTTTAGATTTTCGATGGGACAGATCTTTTCGACTTAACTTTGGTTTTTTGGCAATGGGAACAACTGCAGTCTTTTCCTTCTTCTCAGTTAAAAAGCGTCTGATTTCTTCCTGAATGCTTTGGTCAAAGGAATCATCACTACTTGCACTGGAAGAAGAGGAACACCTTGATCGCTTACCGGCATTCACTTTCACATCCTGTGAATAGTGTAATGACTCCAGTTCTTTTGGTGCTGTGTTAAGAGACTGGAGGGAGCTTTCGTTTTTTTTCAGAGCCTGTTCCAGGGTCACCACATCACCTCTGCTAGGTGTTTTGTGACACTGTTCACTATTATTTGTCAATGATCCTCCATGATCACTTCTCTCTTTTAAATATTCTTGAATGGCTTCCTCTATTCCTCTGTCCACCGAGTCATCGCTGTCTGAGTCCCGAAACAAGGACTCCATTTCAGCAGCATCTGACCTTTCATTCACTGCCTTGGCATCCACCATTGTGATTTTCTGTTTCACCTTGTGAGTTTCATTCTTTGTCTTCCCATCACAACACTTTGTTCTGGCTTGATTCATCTGCATACTGTCCCTGTAGTCATTGTTTGTATCGAGAGAGGACTGGGTGCTTCTCAGGCTTTCTATGATCATCTGGACCTTCTCTGGGATTGGGGTGCCAGTGGAAGATATGTCACTGTCAGAGTCATTAAAGCACACTGGCAGGCTAAAGGTCTGAGCTGACCGATAAGACCTCCATTCTGTATGCAGAGCAATGACAGGTGGGACATTCTTCAGGAACATTCTAGCGGGCTGCGTTGAAGTGCAGACATGTGAATGCTAGGTCCATATACATTCACATTCTAAAAAAAAAGACAATAAAACCTTGTTATTATTATAATTGTAGTTCTTCAGTAATGAGAAATTGTGCATATACTCATTATATTTTAAAAAAATACTAATCTTCACAGGACAGAAAATATTTTTTGGGAAAACAGGAAAACGAGTAAGATAGGCCAAATGATCTCCTCTTGTCTGCCACCTTTCTTATGTTCTTAACAAACGAATTCTTAGCGCATCTAAATAAAACAAATCACACAAAAGATTACCTATTACATGTGCATTTGCATTTATACACACATGCATACTAAAACATAATATATGAACTTTCACATTTAGAGTTCGAACATGAGAAAAGCTATACTTATATGGGGAAGTTACAACCCCATGTGTAGTTAAACATTTCATATTCAAAACTTAAGCCGATACAATACACATTCAGGTGCGCTCTGTAGCGGTACGAAAAAGTTTCAAACTTCACAGTTATACCGATATATACGTCTAATATGGCACAAATTTTACATCATACGATCAAGAATAGTTTCACAATGAACTCATCCAAATTTGCCCCTGTGACAATAATACTTTTATTTTTTCTCTTTTAGAAATAGTTAAACAGTACGAATGATAAACTGTTGCCCAGTCGTGACTGTCTAATATTGTACAGCAGGTGTGGAGAGCTGTCACATGCGGCGCTGTACTAGCAGACGCGTTTTTGTTTATGTTGCCGTGAGATTTTTTCGCTTCACAACATGCAGCCCAGAATACCGACTCGATGTGGACAGTGCAGATCTACAAACTTATCTCCTTAAGACTCTGCATCGCCCGTCTTCTCTCCTCCTAAATCAACATCAGCCGGTCTGGAGTCCCCGGTTTTCGTTAACGACAACAATGCAAAACCCCGACACAGAACGCATTTTATTTAATTAGCATAAACATAAAAACACCTGCTTAAAAATAATCTAAAAAGATTTGATAAAGTGGTCGCATGCAATTGAGAAAACAGTTTATTTTATCCTTCTGACTGTTTAGCGAGTCTTTTTGACGTCACCTTCCTACATCCTTTCTTCAGAAAACATTGCCCCCACAGTCGCAACGCCGCACCGGGATGTCCCCGTATCCTTCTAGCGGCTTGGACTGCTCTGATGCCCGGTGAGTATCACTAAGAGACACCGCCGTGAAATCAGCTTCCGTCCTACCCGGCCACTCAGAATTCTGTCACTTCTTTAAAGCCCTAAATCGCTGGACTTCCTGAATTTTAAGTTATACTTAAACATCGTTCTTCAATTTTTGAAAAATATCGCGAAATTAAAACTTCTCTTGCCACCTAAACCCATGTCTAAACACACACTCGCGGGCCTCTTCACTACACTCAACACCGGCAAATTTACAGCAATGAAATCGCTGTTTTCACCCCAGCAACGACATAGGCTTTAGAGTTTGAGTTTATTTTGCAATATAGCGTAGACCCCTCCAAAATATACCTCGTTTACAGTTCTCTTCGTTCCGTTGTTTCAGCAGTTTTGTGTATTTTCTCCGTTTATTAATTGCTTAGAGACTTCAAGTGTCCACACACCGCTCGGGTACGCGCACTGAGTGCACAGCACCCAACACCCCCAGCCAGCCCACTAACCTTAGGAGGCACAGTTAAAGGCACAGTTTACTCGTATTACTAATATTGGACCAAGATTCACGATTTCGAATATGCAACCCCGCAGCATCTTAAATATCGGAGAAAGTGAATATTCAAGTTACAGTTAAACAATCAAGACGTGCATATTTTAATGACTTTTATATAGTCTAGGATTATTGATTTTTGATATTTTAATTTCGATATTATCATTAAAGAATACAAGCAATGAGGTAAAAAAACGTATTTTTAAAAAGTATTTCACTGTCAGCGAAAAATGTAGGCCTGTAAGCTTGCGGAATGTAGTTATTTTTCCTGTTTTAGTGTTTTCTAAAGTGATACGTGTCACGAAATTGAACTGCATACGTTTATCGAGTTTACATATACTGATTTCTAAGTAGCAACACGATGCTTTGGAGTGCCAAAAACTTTGTAAAGCCCAATAAAAAAGCACAAGTGATATTCTGTTTACTCGATGAAAACGATCAAAAACGTGTATAAAGCTTATATAAATCCTTGTTATGTACAGTATAACCAACAAGCATCAGCATTCACAGGCCTCTGTACCTCCCACACATTCACAGAAGGCTTATGGACTGTGCCATTCAGGAAACAGAAGTATTCAAAATATAACCTCATGCTTTATATTGTATTAAACAAAACAATAGAGTATAAACAGTATTAAATAGACTAATTGTATAAAATCTAATATAAAGAAAATCATATATAATTAAGAGCAAAGAATACGTTTAGATGATTTTCCTTAACTGAATAAAAGAGAAGATTACTCTAGACATTTGTCCAATAGTTTAATGGGGTTTATAAAATAGTTTTTTTTATAGTTAATAAAAATACATTGAGAAATCAAGATTTATTATAATAGCCAATGTAAAAATATAGTTAGAAAATAAAGGTTGAAATCTTTGGAAAAAAAGCAAAAACACTAATATATACTGTAGCAATTAAACTTTGAGATACTGTAAGATATCTCACAGGCTAATTTGTAGTCTAATTTGTAATTTCTTTTTTCTATGAAATTGGTATACCCAGTGAAAGAGTGCAAGTCCCAATAAATTAGTACTGTACAGGGTAACCTTTTATAATAATGACACCTGTCTTTAAAAGTAAAGACGTGAAAAGTGTTTACTGAAAAAATAACTAACTCTCAATCACATGAGCAGTTTGAAACCTATATATATATACATTTAAATTTGATTCCTTCATTAATCCTTCTGTTTGTTTGTGCTTGATGTACTGTATGAGATGATTCAGAGAAACATTTCTGGAAAAATACTTTTTAAACATCTGATATTGATATGTGCATGCTTATCAACCCAGGGCAGATATGTAAAGTCTTGACTAAAGCACACCAACATCTGTGATTCCCTGTGATTCCATCACAGCTTTTTTGGTTGTATAATAAGTTAATTTCTAAAACCTAAGAATAAATGTTAGCCACAATAATCTTCAGTTTGCAAAGACATTTTTTAAAGGAGATAGAGGGGAAGTGGAAACATTGTAGCTCAAAGGGAGATTAGAAACCTCCAAGACACTGGATATTCTGTTTTCAAGTACTGACAGGTTTGTTGTTGTTTTTCAGAGTATTTCCATATCTGTCAAAGCCAATAGAACAGGCACTTGGCATAGAGTATCAAGACATTGTAAAGTACTGCCATCTGTGGAGACAAATGTAAAACACATGGGTGGTAGCACTGCTTGGGGTTCATAAAAACATGGATGTTTTTAACATGGAAGAAACTCCACTCTATACTGCTATATACTCTATATAGTGAGTGCTCTATATCTTGAGGAGGGTGTAGAAATGTGTATTTTTGTACTTTGGCAGTTCTGTATACAGTATATCTAAAGAAAAAAGCTGCCTATTTATTTAAACTAACATATGTCCACTTGCCCTATGTAATACATTAATTTAATCATCTTCAGTTTAATGAAACAACAGGGCTGGCTCTTTGTGTAAATTATTTAGGATTTTATTACGTACAGTAAACCATTCCGTGAGGAGTGATGTGGTGTCTCATTCAGAGAAGCTGTGTTTTCACCTGTGCTGAAAATAAAACTTATTGTGATGGCCCTAATCCTCATTATTTCCTTTTCTGAATCCAAGTCGATCATAGAAATCGTTCCATTTGATAGTCCTGTAATATATTTTGGCATGAAGGTCAGTCACTGAGATATGAACAAAGACCAACTAGTTATAGATGTATGCAGAATAACAACTATTAACACATTTCAGCTGTGGTGAAAAAATTAAAATGCCATTTGGTATAGAAAATATTGTAATAATAACAACAATAATGATAATGCAATAACATTTCTAAAACATAGGACAATCTGTAATCTTTTTTATGTGTTGTAACTTTATCCATAAAATTAAATTAATTAATTTAAGTTCTAGCCCATATAAAGATGAATGGTTTAATTTCACTCCCCACCGATCAACAGATGAACAGGTATGGCAATCAAAAAGATGAACAGCTCAAAGTTATTATGTTTAAAAGTCAATGTAGCTAACAGAAGCCTGTTACTTTACTTATTAGAAGTGTTATGTGATAACAGCCTTCAACTGTGAGCAATAATTTTAAGGATATAATCTGACTGGTATTGAAATACATCATTAATAGTTTTTATTCACTTGTTTCAAGTTTTAAATTTCCCAATTTAAACTTTTAACTCTTTCTGTTTAAAATTGAGTACCTTTGATTTGGTGGAATTTTGATATTTATTACTATATGATGCCCTAACAATATAAGAATGGTAGTTTCCATTAGGAGTGACCCATCCTGCCCTAAGTAGTTGGGCTGCTCTAGCACCTAGTATGTTCTGATTTTGTGCCTTTGAGAACACCACAGGTAAGTCCTAATCTTCACAGACAGCTCTGACAATCTAGTGGAAACAATGGGACAACCTGTTGTAGCTGTGATTTGAGGTGGAGTGACTCTCAATTTATTGATAGGATAGTATATATTATTTATTCATTTGTCTGACCGACCGCTTCAGTCAAGTAGATTTACAAGTGTTCCAAATTACAAAAAACAAAAAGCTGTATGTATGCACACAAAAAGAAAATGCTGTCAGCCTCACAAGTTGCAAAGTATTAGAAGAGGTACAATAGTTGAGGGTATCCCTGTTTCAGTGTTTTTGATGCAGTTAATGTCTCAGTAAGTGCCTATTTGTTTTAAAAGCTTCATATATTTTAGTGTATATATATGCTCAAGTGTCCTAGAATGCAGTAAAGAATATGCAGTGTGAGGGTACTGCAAGCAAAACAAATATGCAGTGAAGCTGGAGTGCAGAAATGCAGTCTTTATAGCTTCAGTGGACTGATCATTTTGTGTTTTTTTGGGTTTGTCTTCCTGTGACTTTACAGTTGAAGCTGAAATTAAACACTTAATCACATGCTTTCTAGAAATGCACCAGAAGGCCCTTCTAAGTACACTTACGTCATGCAGGAATTGAGTAGTTAAATGCCTATAGTATATCTCATGGGGGATCCAGAGATGGGGAATAAACATTTTTCTTCATTAAGGTTCTTCATTTTTCATGCTAATGAATTGCAAAAAGAACACAATGCCACTAAAGGGTGGATAAACGCTGCTTAGTTGTATTGTAGGTCCCCATATAGATTGTATTTTGTTCTGTGCTTTAGACACATATAGTAACTGTACTAGTACTGGTATTAGCTTTGAGGGAACTATATGTTGGTATTAACCACTAAGTTAATATGACCTTAATGAAACAGTAATACAATTGCCAACCTGCAAACTTCAGCAGTGGAAGCTTGTTGTTGTTCTAGTAGAACTAATAATAGAACTTGGTGTTTCCTTGGTGAACTTCCTTTTCTTTGAAATATTTCAGATACAATTAATTACAATTTGATGGTGATGATATACATGTTTGGTGTAAATGATTTTACATTTATTAATTACATGCATAAAATAAATAACAAAGAACCCTAACACCATGTTACTGATTGTAGAAAATATTGCATGGTAAATCCCTTTAAATGTCAAGTCTCCAATGTGCAAAATAGGAAGGCTAAAACATACAGATGTGTTGTGTTCTTGAACAGAACTCTTGCTGTGCTGCTCAGAAAATGTTATTATTTATTGTCTAGAGCAGTAACCCACACTAAAGTACTGTAGAGCAGACCTCAGAGGCAAAGAGTGTGATCTATCTTCCCCAAAGCACTGGAGCTGACACTGTAGTGACATGCAGCTTTTATTTCTGAAAATTAGAATGACCTATTTTTCCATTATTGTTAGACAATTTGAAATGTGTATCTGTTATTTCTACTTGTCTTGTGTTAAAAAATAGAATTATTTTGTATTAAAGTAGATGTAAGATTAATTTTTTAGATATTATGCATCTTAAAATGTGCATGCTGCACGAGATCTGTGTCAATTCAGTAAATTATAAACTTAATTCTTTTAGTCACAACATTTATTAGAATTAATCACCTATCAACTATTTTGTCCTCTTTGGTCTTTTGTATGTCCTGCTGTCTGGCTCTATGCCTTATGATACAAATGGCTGATTTGAAAGAACACTCTAAGTTCTCCTTTCCTACCACAAGGTGGTTCTATGTGCACAGCTATACAGTATATGTAAGTGGAAGAAAATGTGCTTTCCATTGTCTGTTGTTCATGATCCATAAAAACATTTATAAAAGAAAAAACAAAATAAAATTGTATGTATGTCCTTTTAGGTTCTTGTATTTTTCCATAGTAATAATGTATGTGACAAATATTTCATGTAGGAATGTACTTATCAACACTATTTGCAGGAGACAACATTCTTTATCCTGCTACTTATGAGAAAGGAAATATTAAGACTAAAGTTATTAAATTCTATAAAATAAGTATTGGGACTGACACAATCAAACATGCCTAGAAATCTACCTTCCAGGTAGTAACAAGACAAATATTCCTCTTTGACAGCAGTTGGCTCATAACACCTTTCCTTGATGACAGCAGTCTGTAAAAATACTGTTGTCTTATTTGGAAGAGCTGTGTGGATTAATGCAAAAGGAGGTTAAAATGCAGTATGAATAAATATTCTTCAGCTCAGGTTTGCTAAAGAGTGTTTTTAGGCCTCACAATATTGCTCTTTAGTCAGTGAGATGACTGACTTGCTATCAGGTCTGGACTTTCTTTTCCTTTAGGTTTAAGTTATACTTCTTTAACTATTTACCTTTAACTATAACATAAGTATCAGCAGAACAGTAGAGTCAATAAAATCAAGCAATAAAAAATAAATAAGAAATTAAATCAAGAAATCAAATTACCTTTTATTATTGATAAATAATAAAGCCAGATGGGTGGTAAATATTATATTTGTACAGTGTGCAACATGATTTTGGAATTTCACAAAGTTGTATGTGAATTTAACAAGTGCTGTCTGAGAGGAAGAAAAACTTGCTTTGAGTATGCAGCATTAACCTCTAGAAGTTACCTCTGCCCCTGGCCATGGAACTGGCTTATTTTATTGGTATTTACTGCCAGTTTATGTTGTTTTTCTAAGGGAGAGATATCTGATTTTGGATGTCTTCCAGGCATTGTTAATCTTGCAGATTCCAAACTGCAACCTTGAGACCTGTACTGAAAAAGCATAAATGCCACTAGGAGACAGCAGATGGCTCCAGATATTCAGTCCTGAGACTGATCAGCATGTGGAGGGATGGTGATGTAGCATTCTTTATCCAGAAATATTGTGCCGTGCCAAAAGTATTTTTACTACACATAAAGGGGCCATGATTGATCTACATTCTTGTATGATGTGCAGTTGTACATGCAGCCTTTCATCAACGGTGAATTAAGGGCATTCCTGGATAACCATGATTGTTTGTGACAGTATTTGAGGTACTATATATGAAGCAATTCATGAACCAAGAAAGACAAGGTTTTGAATAATAGGAAAATGCAAAACGTAACATTATTCCTTTAAGTTTAAATGTCTCTACTAGTTATATTTTTGCTGTCTAGTTTACCAGTGCCTACTAGTGCTTGTTCCAAGCTGGTATTTGATTGGAGGACATCTGCTGAGCTGGGATGCTGATGCCTTACAGCAGGGGAGTAATGGAGAGTACCAATCCAGTTATTCCTATAGGTTACTCTAAATCACCTGATATCAGTCACCTGTTTAGACATCTGTTTAGATCAGGAACAGTAGTTTAAAGAATTGTCCAGACTGTTTCAATGAAGAGAATACCAGTCATTGGGCGCTGAAGGATATTCTGATCTTCATTTCACGTGATCTCTAAATTATTTAATGGATTAAAGTGAATGATTTAATGGCTACCTCAAAGAGTTGCTGCTATTTGGCATAGCAGCCATAGTTTCAAGTGGTTACATTACTTGAGGAAAACAGCCATATCAATAACATTGATGAATTAAAGCATTATACAACTGTTTAAATACAATATAATTTGCTACTATATATTGTAACGCCCGGTGGTGAGGAGGAAGCGCACCTAGGCACTCATAGTACCATGGAGCAGGCTGGGAGTTGTAGCCAGGGGGAGTCTGAGGGTCAGCACGATGACCAGCAGCTGACCCTGCATATGTAAATAGTGTCATAGTAGTTTTAGTGTCCTGTGTAGCCTTATAAGTGTATAGCCTGTTGTTAAGTAATTACCACCCTAAATATGTGTACGTGTTCCCTCAGTCTCCTCATGTATGTGTATATCCTGTGTTTGGTTTGGTGTGGTTTCAAGAAAAGAATAAAGCAGTCGCTTGGTTAATTTATCGCGTCTCCGCCAGTCCTTTGTCCTGAAAGAACCTGAATACTCTACATTGGTGTCAGAAGCGGGCAGGATGGACAAACCGTGGCAGACATTAGCTGATTCTGTCAAGCACCGGCTGACCCTAAAAGAGACCGAACCCACCGGCAGAGCACATACGGAGCCTGAACAACTCCTGGGTGCGACAGGTGGCCACAGCACTTACCAGGGCTACCCAGTAGTGGTCCCGCCGGTAGAAATGGATCCCGCCCAGCGGATGCCCCACAGAGGAGATTCTCTCCCCGCTGGAGTTGGTCAGCTATTCCCACACCCGCCGGCGCACGTGCGACCCGGTCGTTATGATGGGGAAGCGCCTTGGGAAACCTACGAGGCGCAGTTCCAGCTTGCGTCCCGGACGAATGGCTGGAGCAGGGCAGAGATGGGTGGCCACCTGGTGGTGGCGCTGGAAGGAGCGGCCTGCCAGGTGCTCCTGGATGTCCCGGAGGAGGACCAAGGCGAATACGTGGCGCTGGCAGCAGCTCTCTGGCTGTGCTTCGGCGTGGAGGAGGCGCCGGGCCTGATGCGGGAGAGGCTGGCCCTGTGGCGGCGCCGACCAGGAGAGCGACTGGGCCTGGTCGCCGCTGATGTCATGTTCCGCACCTGCCGAGGATACCTAGCTTTCCCCCGGGAGGCGCAGCAGGAGATGGCTCTCCAGGCCTTTCTCAAGGCCCTCTCACCCGAGGAGCTGTGGCGCCACGTACAGCTGGCTGCGCCGGCCTCGCTGGAGCAGGCCTCGGCCCTTGCCACATGGGCTGAGGCCATGTTTGGGGTGGCTGGAAGCGCCAGCAGACACAGTGCGCCCTGCCTGCTGACCGAGGCGGCACAAGGAGTCCAGCGAGGGGGAAGAGGAGCCGGCCTGCGCAGCGACCCCCGCGGAACAGAGCCTCGCACTCCTAGATCGGCGTTGGGAAACGAGAACGGGGCGGCTCAGCGTGGGGATGACCGCCCTTTGAACACCTCAACCCCCCCTCCGGAAAGCGCTGGGAAGACCGGTGCCCTACACGCCACCGTGGGGCAAGTCGGCTGTAGCCGGGGCCTGTACCTCCATTACCGAATCGAGGACGAACCCTGCCTAGCCCTGCTCGACACCGGTTCATCGGTAACCCTACTTCGGCCTGGCGTACTCCCCGACACCGAGGGCACTAACCTGCGGCCTGCGGCTGAGGACCATAAGGGGACAGCTTGCTGCAGTCCGGGGGAAACAGGTGCTTGCCTTTCATCTGGGTACAGCGATGGTGCGCCACCCCAGCTACCTTGCACCCATCCAGGAGGACTGCATCCTGGGACTGGACCTGCTGCAGCGGGCGGGGGCCAGTTTGGACTTGGGCCGGCGGGAGTTGGTGTGGCAGGGTGAGCGACTTCACCTGGTAGAGGGCAGGCCCGGCAAAGGCCGAGGGACGCAGGCTTGCTGGAGCCGGGGGAAAAAGGGGCAGTGGCGGCGGCGGCAGCGGCAGTCGCCGGGGCAGAATGGGCCTGCGAGCCGGGGAGTGAGAATGACGGATCCTGCCCCTGAGTCACCCGGGGGGCAGCAGTGGGGGCCGAGCGTTGCGTGGAAGCGAGACGCGCCGTTGAGGACCTCTACCAGCGATGCTGCGAGGGCCTCAATCGGGACCGGCGGCAGCGGCTCCAGGCGCTACTTGCCCAAAACGAGGACCTCTTTGCGGTGAGAGATGAGGACTGCACCCGCACTGCCCTGGTCCAACACGACATCAACACAGGCGACGCTCGGCCCATCCGCATCCCACCGGGACGCATGGCCATGCCAAGCGGACCGCCGCCGAGGAAAAGATCCGGGAGATGGCCGCAGCGGGGGCGATGGCCGCGGCGAGCTCCGCGAGCCCGTGGTCGGCGACAGCTGTACTGGTCCGAAAAAATGACGGCTCGTGGAGGTTCTGCGTGAACTACTGCAAGCTGAACGAGGTCACCCAGAGAGATTCCTACCCCTTGCCGAGGATAGACGACGCCTTGGTATACATCACTGAGTCGACCTGGTTCAGCTCCCTTGACCTCCTCCGCGGCTATTGGCAGGTACTGCTCACTCCCGATGCTCGCCCGAAGACAGCCTTTTCCATCGGCCAGGGCCTCTGGCAGTTTACTGTCATGCCCTTTGGCCTGTGCAATGCCCAGGCGATTTTCGAGAGGCTGATGGAGAGGGTGCTGGCATCGGTCCCGCAGAACCAGTGTGTGCTGTATCTGGACGATCTGCTGGTTCATGCCCGGGGTTTCGACCAGGCCTTGACGAACCTCAAGGTGCAAGCTCCTGCGGCGGGAGGTGACCTTCCTGGGACATGTTGTTGGACCGCGAGGGGTGGTTACAGACCCAGGTAAAGTAACTGCAGTGAGGGGTCGCGGAGCTGCGCAGCTTTCTGGGGTTGGCTTCGTATTACTGGAAGTTCGTTTGGGACTTTGCCACCATCGCTGCCCCGCTGCACCACCTCACCAACAAGGGCCGGGACTTGTCGACTGGGACTCGGGCTGCAAGACGGCTTTCGGACGGTTACGTGAAGCTCTGGTGGGGGCCCTCGCCTGGTGGTGAGGAGGAAGCTCACCTAGGCGCTCATAGTACCGCGGAGCAGGCTGGGAGTTGTAGCCGGGGGGGAGTCTGAAGGTCAGCACGATGACCAGCAGCTGACCCTGCATATGTAAATAGTGTCATAGTAGTTTTAGTGTCCTGTGTAGCCTTATAAGTGAATAGCCTGTTGTTAAGAATTACCACTCTATATATGTGTACGTGTTCCGTCAGTCTCCTCATGTGTGTGTATATCCTGTGTTTGGTTTGGTGTGGTTTCGACAAAAGAATAAAGCAGTCGCTTGGTTAATTTATCGCGTCTCTACTAGTCCTTTGTCCTGAAAGAACCTGAATACGCTACAATATTTTTACAGGAGGAACTGGAAATTAGACAACACAAAAGAGAAACCCTTACAAACTGAACAACAAGAGAAATAGTTAAGATCTATTCTTTCACATTGTCTGTGAACTAACATTTGTTCAACTTCAGTGGCATTGTTCCCAGAAATCTATGGCAGTTCAGTCTAAATCTACAAATCTAGATTATTTTTAGCTGCATTCTGTCTCATCTTTATTTTTTGCTACAAATGTAAATATTTATTTGTGCGTCAGAGTGCTTATCTTAAAATAGTTTTTTCACAGAAAAGAGCAAGTGAGACAATTCAGCTGTGTTATATTTTTATGTGCACTTATGGAGCACCTAGAAGAAATAAAATATGAGTAAACATATTACCGGTGTGTTCTTCTTTCTCTGTAATTAATGTCTTGCTTTTAAAGAGCTAAAAATAAAACATGTGGAATTAATAGTACTCCTGATAAAATCACATTAAATGTAAAACTTGTGAGTGTTTTTTATGAAACTGTTGTATTTCAGACATTACAAAATGGATTAGTCTTGGCCCATTTGAAGAGATTTAATGAAAAAAAGTATTCTACCTTGTAGGCTTAAATATTAATTTAAGAATTATTCAAAAACTTTATATATCATTATTTTATAGTAAGATTTTGCAAAGATGTGAAGAAAATGAAGTTTTTGTATATGTGCATGAATAATATTCTAAGTTGCAATTCTTGTTGCGACAATAAATAGTTGATTTCAGAAAACTGCAAAACGGACATGCCCCTATCCACATCAACAGGACTGAAGTAGGAAGGGTCAGTAACTTCAAATTCCTTGGCGTCCATATCACCGAGGACCTCACATGGTCTCTCAACACCACCTGTCTGATCAAGAAAGCGCAACAGCACCTGTACTTCCTAAGACGGTTGAAGAAGGCTAAGATATGTCCCCAGATCCACTTTTACAGATGCACTACAGAAAGCACACTGACAGGTTGCATCACTGTGTGGTATGGCAACTGTAGTACTGCTGACTGCAAAGCCCTACAGCGGGTGGTGAAAACTGCCCAGTCCATCACTGGGGTTGCTCTCCCATCCATCCAGGACATTTATGACAGGATGGAAAGCTTGAGGAAAACTCTAAGCATCATCAAAGACCCCACACACCCCAGCTACAGACTGTTTGACCCTCTACAATCTGGAAAATGGTACCTGAGCATTCGGACCGGGACTACCAGACTCAGAGACAGTTTTTACTTCCGCACTATCAAACTATTAAACTCCCAGCCTCTCACCTATGATCTGAACCCTCACAGTGCCTTCTCTCTTTATCAAAACTCAAACACACATTGAAACCTACCTCTACCCCACGTCAAGAAGCTCACTCCCCATAATTTTCTATCCTTTATTTCATTCTGTTTATGTACTGTATGATTTTGCACATCTGATGTTCTTTTGCACATTACCTGTTACCTGTTGTTGTTTTGCATACTGCCTGTTGTCTCTGTCTTTCTTTTCTTATACAATTGTATTGTTGTTTTTTTTTGTACTTCTTGCCGTCTGAGAGCTAGCTAAATAGCATTTCCTTATACCATATACCTGTATATGAGTATAATGACACTACACTTGAACTTGAATACAGTGATACCATTTTATTAGAAATCACAACTAGAATTCAGAAGACAAGTAACAGTGCTTTGTGAATGGTTTGAACTTAATTTTCAGTTACTTAAATAAGTTAATTTAATCATGCCAAAATGTAATGAAAAGTAATGTTTTTCAGGGAAGAAGCATTATGCTGTCTATAATTAGGATTGTGGGCTGTGCAATGTGAATTGTCAGTCATGGAAGATGAGACCTGGTTAATGAAATCGGAAGCGTGAGCTGTCAGAGCATTTAATGAAAGTGTTCGGTTAGATTTTTTGGCGATTTCTTTGCTACATAAATCCTCAATGAAATCACACATCGTTATCTCCCTAGAGAGTTTTAACCTTTCCAAATTTTAAAAGACCACAAAGACCTTCCTGCTGTAGCATTGCATGCCAGTGAGAGAGCGGATTTCTCCACTTTTCTTGTCTTGCTATTCTGAATATGCTGCCTAGAGATTAGAAATATAAAGGGAAACCCGGATAATGGTCTGTGGAAGTACTTGTTTTAGACTTTGTTTGTTCAGTTTGTAATAGTGCAGATCACCATTGGCATATAGTAGGCAGCCCCGTTGTTGGATTTGTCCAGCTCCCCAGTCCATTAAAATCAAAGTGTTTTTAGTTCAACTTTGTAAACATTCTGTTCCAAGTGAATTGAGTTATTTCATATCATATCTCTGTATAATATAATGTTTTTAGTTTGTTTTTTACAAGATCTGTTTTTTTTAAATGGTTAATGTATGATATAATACTATATAAAAGTACACCTCATATAATAAACTTTCCTACAAAATCAAACAGTGCGTTGTATTTTTTTCCTGGAAAAGGGGAACTGCAATGTTATTTTTATATTTCGGTTTTAGAAAGAATCAGCATTGACGAGTGCATTTCAAACCGTAATAATAGTAAAATGTACACTTGTTAACTTGTAAAACCTAAAAACAGATTAAATTTCCTGGTATGCACAGTACCATATTCAGAACGCGGCAACAAAACTTTGTGAAAAGGCCCGATAACATTGTAAACAAGTACAGTAAGCTTGTGAATATATCTCTTTTAATCCTATAGAAGTATTTCTCTTGACTTCCGAGTTTTACAGATAAATGGAACGTACTTGTTAACTTCTGCGATGAAATGTCAGCTGCACAACCTGTACATAATTCAATCATACATCGCATTACATTAGTTATTACAGTGACTAGTGAGCAGGAAGGGCCATATCACATCACAATTTGTAGGAACTCTCGCTCTAGACCAGAAGGAGACCAGGGGTTTGTAACAACATGGGAACTTACAGTTCATGATTTTGTGCTTAATTTGAAATTTGTAAAAATGTTTTATATTGTCAATGAAATGATTTTGTTAGAGATTTAATAACCGGTCTGAGAAATTGGGACTGCAGTTATCCTTTAAGATTAAATCACTTGAAAATTCTCATGATCTTGTGCTTTGTCTACCTATTTAAATAGGAATTAAGCAGTTCTTTGGTTTTCACTTCTGTATGTGATCTCACTTTCTCTGCTTGTAGTGTTCTCTGCATGCTTTACTACATGTTTAATACAATGGCTTCTCTGTCCTAGATTAATATCTCTCAGCAAGAGCCAGCCTCTCTCCACAGGTCCATTCCATCATAATGACAGACCAGGGACTTGTTTT
The DNA here is from genome assembly GCF_059453375.1 of Lepisosteus platostomus. Taxonomy (NCBI): domain Eukaryota; kingdom Metazoa; phylum Chordata; class Actinopteri; order Semionotiformes; family Lepisosteidae; genus Lepisosteus; species Lepisosteus platostomus. The sequence continues at coordinate 5,652,879 of NC_142631.1, forward strand.
AGTATTAATTATGCAAATAGGCTCCTGTTCCCAGTCTCCAGAGCCCTTTCTTGATTGGTCCATCTCGCTTTGCTTTAAATAATAATAAATGTCAAAAAACAGAATAGAAAATAAATAAATAAAGCACCAAGATGCACCATCTTCACAGGGATTGGCAATTTGGTACTCATGGATTAATTGCATTTGAGATCTGCCATGTAGCAGAACTCATTGACAGGCCCTTTTAATTGCTCCAAGTGCCTGTGTGGAAATCACCATTTCACATTGCCTTAATAAATACTGAGAAAGCAAGGTTGCACTGACTGAAAATAAGCACCATGTCAGCTTATCCAGCATAGACATTGCTCATGTATTGGGTTTGTGTGTTTCTGTGCATTTTTTTTCCTGCTGTTGTTATTCTCTGTGATATACTGTCAGCTCCTGATTTCAGCTACTGTAATAGATTTATGAAGGCCAGAGATGCTCCTTACCTGCATTGAGTGAACAATGAATGAAGCTTATAATGAGGCCACTGGGGCAATATTGAGTCAGGAGTAAATAGAGTAATAGCACACACATGGCATGTACATCTCTGAGACTAATAACACAAACTTATAGTTCAAGTGCCATGAGTGGCCATTGTTTAACAATGGAAATAATTCAATGGAATATTTTACAGCATAGCAAGAAATACAAATTTACTGGTTTGAACTTCCACACAGGAAAGTCTATTGACATGGTTACAAACCTTTATACTGTAATAATATTATTTGTGGGGATGACGAGGAAGATAAGAACGTAATTTGATTAATGAACAGTGCACATCAACAGTAATAATAACATCAATAATAATAATTATTATTGTTATTATTATTATTATTATTATTATTATTATTACAGTGATTAATGATTGATATTGCTTTCTGATTTCCAATAATATATTCTGCAGGCTCGTTTTCCTATCTCTCTTGGGGAAGGTGGATGGAATCAATGTTTATTAGATCAAAAGTAATTTTCCAGCTTCCTTCATTACCAATTGTAGATTATTGCGAGACAAATTTAATTAAAACAGTTTCAAGGCAGAACCTGCTTGTTCTACAAATTTTCAATGGCTCTGCTAGAAAGGAAAATGTTTTCTTGTGTCGCTGAAAACAGATCTGTCATATTCTAGGATATAACGCATCGATTGGAATATTAAAATTATTTTTCAGTGCTACAGTTGACTCAATATAGAAAACTGTCCTTGAAGTTCTTTGTGGTTTTATTTTATTTAAAAAAAATTACAACTGGCACTCATACTATCATTTTCCACTTTATTATTATAGTGCCATTAAAGGTTTAGTTGGTCTTATATACCAAATTTTAGGGATTCTTAGGATTTTAGGGAAGTTTTTGGCTCTGATTAGATTTCTTTCTCTTGTTAAAAAAATAAGTATGAGCACTTTTGGATGAGACTGATAAAAATGGAAAATGAATGTTTTCAATTGTAAATTGCACTGCAGTCCTGTCATAAGACTGTGATTTTAGAAAGGGGGGTTTTAAAAAACAAAGCAAAAACTCTAGAAGTTGTAAAGGAAATTTGAAGGAAAGGAACTTTGACCACAATTTTGACCACATTTCAAAACTCAACAAACACCTGGCAAATGACACTTATTTCTGTTAAGTGCAGGGTGCTGCATGTATGTAGCAGAGATGTAAATTACAAATTGAAATGGGGAAAATGGGAAACATTGACTTTGAATAGGCTTCTTATGAACAAGATCTAGGTGTTTCTGTTAACATATAATTTTTATCGATTTTATGTTAAGATATTGTTACAGCTATTGGAAGGGAGGTGTCTCAAGCATATAGGGACAATAGATAAACATGTGTAGTTCTGAGCAGCATCAAAACAAGACGTGTTTTCTAGTGTCTGAGACACTGATCAAAGGAATCAACTGGTTTACCTTGGTACCTTAGTACTGGTTAAGCAAGAGTCATCAACAGCTGAGGAACAAAGGATAAAAACAAGCCAAAAGACGTACAAAGGAAATAAAGGAGCAGAAAAAGGAAGGACGTGAGAGGAAGGACAGTAAGACACAAGGCAAGAGAAGGGACCTTATTCCAATTATCCTTTTAGACCAGATTCGAGTTAAGTATTTGAAACATTAAGAGAGCTTGCCATTCTGTTGTTTGTTTTTTTTAGGAAACTTGGATTTCCTGTATAGAGAAACCCTAGGTTAAAAAAATACCTGGTTAGTTGGTGCATTTTTAGAACAGGGAGATACTGTAGGTTTCCCATTCTTTTTGTGGAATCCAGATTTATAGAGAGATATAACTCTAGGTAGTATTCCATTTGGTGCAGAATGCAGGTTTATAGGTTGATTTCTGGGCCAGTTAGGCATTATATAGGATTCGAATACTTGATAGCAGTCTGGGGTTTTTATGGTTGGTCAGGATGTTGGTCTTAGAGATGCCTTGTTTGTAAATAGAGTAACTTGTATGTTTATGTTGTGTGTTGTTTAGTTTGTGTTGTGTCATTATTAAGAAATATTTGTTTTAACCCTGTGTGACTCACTTTGACCAAAGAACTCGGGTGCCACTAATTATCTTTAATAATCTTTAATATCTGTGAGTTACAGTTTGGAAGTTATTATTTATGATCCCGCTCACTCTATTTTACATAAATCTTTAGTTTCATAACCTCCTAATTGTAACAATATATAAATACATTTTTAAATGCATAAACTACTAAACAAGGGTTATTCTAAATTTGTATAAATTTGTAAGACTTCATTTAGGATATTGTGCACAATTGTGGTCACCAAGATAAAAAAAATATATTGCTGCTTTAGAATCACTTCAAACAAGAGCCAAATACATTCCTGAGCTCCTAGACTAAAGTCTAAAGGAACTAAATAATTTTAGGCATAAACAGAGGGGGCTACAAGGTGATCTGATTAATAAGTATAATAATACTTAATAAATATTCCAAACAAAAGCATTGGTAAAGTAAAACCAACATAATTCACCAGAATGATGACCTGAGGAAACTGTTTCCACAAGCTGAAATAAATTTAAAACTAAGAACATTTCTTTATACATTGCCATGTCTTTGCACAAAGGGTTGTGGGAGCATAGAACAAGCTTCACAGACATTTTGAGTCTGATATCCTGGTTTCCTACACCAATGGCTGGTAAGGATCAATTAACTACTGGAAATAAAAGAAGCTAGATGGCTCCAAAGGCCTTGTTCATCTGTAACTGTTCTTATGTTCTTACCAACACTACACTTTAAACATGCATATGGCACATTTTAAAGTATTACCTCAGTGAAATTTTCAAATCCACCAAGATACATTTTAATCTAATATATAATTAGATAATGACTGTAAAACACAGGCAGTAACTGACTTTTAAAATAAAAAGGGATAAGGCTAAGAAACTAGAGACAAGGATATTCAATGCTTCAAGCCTTCGTGCATTTGTTGACATTTGTTCCTAAAATTTTCAGGAGATTGACCGGGGACTGAATTTAAGATTTCACTTTGATTTACTAATTGCTTTTGCAGTAGCATCGATCAGTAGTTTGGAAAGCTTATATTGAATAGTAATACATATTCTATATTTATTATACATGATACAAAAATTTTACATAGATTTCATAAATATTAGATACAATAAAGTATGTCTTTACCTGGACCCAGTGTGATTACAGAAAACTGGATTTGCCAGACTGGCTCCAGTGGTGTGTTCTGCCCACTGCTAAACTACAAGACATTTAGTGCAGGCAGATGGTGGAGTTCCATGAGTTGAGCACTGTCATCAGGTCTAACAGTTCAATAATAATTTGAGATGAAGAGTTTGGAGGAAACAATCTTTTATCTAGATATCTTTTAACTAGATGGGCTTCCTTTATTTTGTCCATTCCTGTCATCTTACCAGCACTTCACACATAAGGAGAGTTAAAGATGTGTAGTGAGATTTGAATGATCCCTTCTGTGCTGAAAAAAGAGGAGACAACAAAACTGGACACACATAACGTAAATTTGTATCTCAAAAAGAAATATAGGAATATGTACGGCCCCTGGTAACAGATCCCATAGACTTTAATTCTTCCTGGAAGACAAGTGAAACTTGCAACCAATCATGTTCATGCTTGAATAACACCTTGGAATCAAAGCTTATTATCTGAAGTCTCCTGCCCATTGACAATGTAATTCTCTCCTACCAAATACCATAGATTTGGAAACTTTTATAGACGTTTGTTAATACTGAATAGAGCTGGAACGTACGTGATTGGGATCTCCTGGAATTTATTTGGTTCTGTGAAGAATTTCAGTTGATCAGTTGATTTCAATTTAAAAAAAGGTTATAAAATCAAACAGACAAACACAATTATTCCTATTGTTAAGGTTCTGCATTGATCACAAAAATGGTGACTTTTAGACACATCGGGCTAAGTAAAGTTCTTTCTAAATGTATTTGCATATCTACAGTAGATTTGCATAAGATCTTTGTCAAACCTAGCTCATTGTTGCATTTCCTTCATGAAAAACATCTAAAATGACATGAGATAGACACCCCGCAGAGAAGTAAGGCTTTCAAATAGATAAAAATAAAACACTACTGTCTTCTACTGTACTGTGCTTCTCCTAAATCCTCTCATTTAATGTTCCCCACTCACCCCCCTGACTTTAATTCACATTTAAATTCATTGCAGCCTGCTGCATGGCTGGGTTTGTTTCATCGGCCATGAAAGATCAAAAACAAATCATTCCTTTTGACAGAGCATGGAGACATTTGAAACAAGGGGAGCTTTGCTGCAGCTCCCCTGTGGCAAGTGGGCAGGTGGTTAAAATGGAAGCAGGCAGCACCTGGGGAAGCTGTTAACAGAGAGGTCCTGACACTCAGGGCTGAAAATATAGTGATTATCTCTCAAAATATGCTCCATTTCACTTTGCTCAGATTAACTGCTCTGTATTCAGTCGGCCAACCAATCAAATCAATCAATGAATGTAGCTAACTGTACTTGGCTACCAATTTATCCACCAGATTTATTTGTATGAAATGTTACTTATCTTTCCACTGCAAAGCATTATTTAAGTTCCTTGTTCCTACAATTCATAAAATTACTGTTTATTTATCTATTTGAAAAATTTTTTCAAACAACTGCAAACTGACTTCACTTCATTATGCAAGCCTGGCTTTGCTGATTGCTTTGTGGTGTACAATTCTGTTAATCAGGTTGTGTAATAAATGCCTGCAGAAGACCGCTCCAAAACTGGGTTGAATTTAGTTATAATAATTGAGAAAATGAGTTGTGGTGCTAACTGCAGAGCAGAAATCTAATAAAGTATAATACAGAGCCATTTCTTGTGTGCATATACTGATGCTATTAGCAAGACAAGTACTTGAATAGGTTTGTCAATATGAAATTAAATATTACATTGAGACTCTGGATGCATATTCTGATTTTGTTACTTGTCACACGCATCCTCTCCCCATACCGTCACCAATTTAAGAGATGTTTAAAAATATACATACAGTAGCAGTGGTTTTCCTCAATACACAGAAAGGAGGTAAGTGAGACACTCTAATAAGCTACCTATCTGGAGAACAGCTACATCATTTGCGGAATAAATTATTTTTTAAGAGAGGTCATAATACAGATTGATCAATAAAATAAAAAAATTGGCAAACTCTCCAAATCGGTGTTAAATAAACATACAAGACTTTGCTAATGAACACACATAATATTATCAATTATGACAATCTGAGTTGATTGCCACAATATTACTAACTACGGTGTTCAATAAATTAGACCACAGGTTAGTGCCTTCAGTTCACCTCTGTATATTACATACTGTAGATGTAACAGTCAAGCTTCAGAAGCTACAAAGTATGTTTGGCTTTTAATAATAACATTACACGTTTTGATTGGACTATGGATGTCAGTATTTTTTCAGTTCTGTTTCAGGTGGCCTCATCTAGAGTTTGTATCTCTACTTGAAATTAAGATTTTTTTACCTGGAGTGAAATTATATAACTGTTGTATAATAAAGAAAACTGTTTACCTTCAAAAAGTAATTGTTTTAGATTTCTTTGCCAGTAGTTAGATGGTTTTCACTTCTCAAATTTCCACTTATCTGGACTTGAGAAGTTCTACAATTATGATTAACTAGTAGCACTAACTTTTTGCATAAGCAACATCTGAAATTGTTTTCTTAAAGCTTTTGGGATGACTGTCTCTGGACAGGGCCAATGAAGGTGTGGGGTGGATTAGTGCCCACTGTCCTCCCAGTTAATGCTGGTCCTGTCTTTGAACATCAGTTAGCACTGCATTTCTTCAAATGTTCCCTAATTCCTAAGACCTTTTGATGCATAAAAGAAGGCAGACATATTAGACATATTTTAAAAAAATATGAATCAAGAAACCATACCAGTAGATGGTTCTTTTCTATTTGGACCAAATTTCCCAAAATGGGGCCCCAGTATAGAGACAGAGGACGTTTTGCTTAGGTAGTACAATCCATCTGATCAAATGTTAAACCAGGATTTTGGCTACTTGCTCACTAAAGATCCTATGCACTTTTCAAAAGAGCAGGGGTGTTAACCCTAATGCCCCGGCTAAAGTCCTTGTAGAGTTTGTGCAATGGACTTCCTGGAGTTCCACCTTAATGCTATAATAAGTCACTTCTTTGGGTGGGTGCTACGCTTTTTTGGGGGACTAAGTGAGACCCTCCTTGCATGTAAAATGCTTTGGGATCCTTTGGAGCAAAAAACTCTTCAAAAACAATACAATACAAACACAAGGAATTATTAAAATGCATGTTTTTTTAAATAGTATACCTTAGAAGAAATTGCAGTGTCCTGTGGACATTCTGATTCATAGCTTTTTAATTGTCACAAGACTTGCAGTCACAAGCTATTTGATTCACAATGTTTACCCTAAGCATGTTTCAATTTAATTATTCATTTTTCATTTTGTTGTTTCTAATGGCAAACTTGAATCAATATGAAATATAGTGCTGTCTTCTGTTGATAGATTAAATAAATGCCTGATCTTTTCTAGCAAGAACCTATTTTTTTTTACTTTGTGTGTATTGCTTTGTTTCTGTTGTCACACTTTGCAAAACATTAGTTAATTCGACCTGTGTTTTAAAGGTTACTGAAATTCTGATTGCAGAATTGTTTTTGTAGAGATTTTCCTCTCTAGATCCATTTTTCCCAGACAGAAATAATATACATATGCTATACAGCATATTAAGAAAACTTGAGCTGGGAGCTGTGTCAGTATGTAGGCTACAAAGCAACATGTAGAAGTTAATTCCACACTGCAAAATAGAAAGGAGAACAAAACAATTTTTCTTCCACATTTGTGGAAGGCTTAAGAGCCAAAATTATATGTTTTCTCTTTCTACTCTTCATCATTGAACTAACCTTTTCTTATACCAGTACATGACAAGAATAGAAAAAAATAATCGGTTTTCTGATTTATAATACATAAAGCCCTGGAAATTAATTGAAGTTGTCATTTAGATTTGTTTTTTTTTTTCTTTCATTTGGATCAAGCAGTGCTAGAGGGAAGTAATGCATTTGAGGACAGAACTGAATGCCATTCAATAAACCCCTGGGTTTGTTTTAAATAGATGTCCTTTTAATACAGAATATTTGACACTTTAAAGGTGCAATCTTTAAACTAAGACCCCCCAAACACATCTAAATCCAAAACAATGTAAGACCTTCACTGCGCAATGGATTATAAATGTCAGATTTTTCTCTGTTTTGAAGTCCAATATGGTTTAATGCAATGATTTTTTTAAGGGTCCTGGAACCAGTACTAAAACACAAGACATAGGATACGAGCATATGTTCGGACTTCCCTAAGGGTTTTCTAAACAGGTTATAAGGGAAATCTTGGGAATTTAAAAGAAGTATGGTGCTGCAGGGAAAACAGTCATTGCTTTAGGAATCTGGAATCAGTTGTAATAGCAACAACAACCATTATTTAGATAAGAGCATAAGAATCCAGAGCATTATATAATAAAAACATAACATAAGAACAAAAGAAAAGTTATAAACAAAATGAGGCCTTTTGGCCCATTTATCCCATAAAGAAGAGCGTAGTTAATTGATCCATGGATTTCAACCAGCAGGTTCTTCAAAGAAGCCAGAGTATCAGTGTCAACAACATGACTGGGTAATGTGCTCCATACTCCTCAGCCTTAATGTAAAGCATTGCCTCCTGTTACAGTTTTAAATGGTCTTGAATAGCCATGTGGAAATATTCGAGTGTTTACTCATAAATCCTGGGAAATCTGAAATTTGAACTACTGCATTAAGAAGTCCATGAGCTCTGGCATTTATGGGCCTGATAAGTATTTTCACTCTGCTTCTTCTTGAAACACTAGTGAAGAAAAGAAAATGAAGAGTTGGCCTTATAAACTGGACTTTGGAACACAAGTCTAGAGCCTTTACAATATCACATAAATAGAAAATGTCATATTGGTGTTATAGGTGCACAACAACTAACGTGGCTGATTTGCATTTCCTACAGTTCCCTGATCCACCCCCACACCTGTTGTGTTTTTCCCTTGACTTATAGTATGTGTACAATATCATTCATTCCAAGCCTAGGAAGATGAAAGGGAATTACCCATTAATAATTCCCTTTAATTTAGTTTTAATTAATAAAAATATACAGTTGATCCTGCTTTCAAAGTACATTCATATTGTTTGACACAGGAAAGCCTAAAGAACTGGGTTTCATAATGGCTGTCAATTAACTTGGACAGAATACTTGGAAGTAAAAAAGGAACAAACAAACCATGTTCTGATTCGAAATTGTTAAGCATTGGCTATTGTCAGACACTGACATTGCAAGCTCCCTTCAAAACTTTTTTAACACAACATGATGTGTAGTGTGCTTGAATGATTAAACTCAGATGGGGTAAATATTATTTACTATCTCAACAGAAAAGCTGCATTCCTCAGATTAACATTTGGATAACTGGGCTTATGCTGCATTGGTTTTACAGCAGCCGATATAACATTACTAATACCTCTCTCAAATTGCAGCTCTGGGAAGAGAGGGAAAAATTTGATTTGGACAAGGAAGGTATGGGTTATTCAAGAGAACTGCTGATGAAATGACAGCTGCTGTTGTGCTGTGTGTGCCTGCAAGTCTCCTGGGAAACCATTTTGATTACATCCATAAAGCAACTTCACATTTGTAGCGGAACATGATGGAACATGTGTCTAGTCTAGACCCAGAGAAACAATCAATAATGAGCAGTAGAACACAATGGAGCAGATGACGATAACACCATGTGTTGTGATTTCCTGTGGAGCAGTCCAGGTGGCTGTCATAAGGAAGTCTGGGATGAACTTCGGGCTGTGATACATGATGTTTAAAATAGGATTGAAATGATTCATAAGGTGGAAGAGTGTGAATCTCTGGGTTATTTGAGATGGTTTACATTAATGGTTATTTAACATAAAATGGGTGGTATGGTGTTGCAGTGGTTAAAATGGCCCTGGGATCAGTTCTGGACCTGGGGTGCTGTCTGTGTGGAGTTTGTATGTTCTCCCTGTGTTCGCATGGATTTCCTCTGGTTGCTTTGGTTTCCTCCAAAAGTCCAAAGCAAAAATAGTGCGTGTGTGAAAAAACTGTGTGTGTTTTTGTTTGTTTATCCTGCACAACAGTGTACAACTGGTATCCTGTTGTTTTCTGGGATATACTCTAGCTCCCCCATGACCCTGTATTGGATAAAGCGGTTGGAAAATGGATGGATAAGATCTTAATGCTTACTCATGAAAGGATTTGCATAATTGTAAATCATTGTCAACATAAAAGTTGTGAGTGGAATAGTTCTGAAGACATTTGTTTTACCTTTGTAAATTTATTAGTGCACCAAGAAAACAACAACAACAACCAGTCTTCTAATCTGTGCACCTCTACCAAAGTTTATATGTATGCCATTTGTTATCCATTGCACGTCCTTCTGAAATGTATATTAGTGGTGGTGGAGGGGAGTCCCCATTACCTGTAAAGTGCTTTGAGTAGAGTGTCCAGAAAAAGCGCTATATACAGTAAGTGTAAGCAATTATTACTATTATATCAGTGATCAACAGATTAATAAGTAAAGTAATGCCAAGCAACACATAGCCCTAATGTTAACCCATCGGACATCTTCAGAATTTACAGACCACAAACAAGAGGACACAAGTGGAAAATAAGTTAATAAAAACTGACAATAGAAGGCATGTCTTTGTGTAAAGGGTTGTAGGAGTATGGAACGAGCTATTCAGTCATTTTGTTGAAGCCAGTACCCCACCTTCCTTCAAGACATCCTCAGATCATTTAACTATTAGCAGCTAATTGGGCTATATCAACTAAATGGCACTTTTTGGAACCATTCTTTTTTCTTAACTACTATTTTCTGTTTATTAATATAAAGGACACAATGTTTTATGATAATCTATTTTGTATACAGCACAAGGACTGTTGTTTTAGTACAGCAGTTTGATTTGAGCGAATTCATTTTGAATTCTTCTCTGAAACCTTTAAGACTTTGAAATTGAAGAGCTTTTGCACTTTTTTGTTTTCTGAGAAAAAAGCAGTAATAAAAGGGAATTTGAGAAAACCGTCAAAATAGACAGTTATTTCATGATCTCATTAAAACTATGTTTGAATGTAGAATTTCCTGCTTGAAAAGAGCACTGTCACCTCTTGAAATAAAAGGACAATCAAAATTATGACATGAAAAGATGTTTTTCTTCCTCCCAGTTTTTTTCTGATGAACTACATGCTTTCTGATAAAGGATGCACTTTATTTTTATTTCTAAAATTCAGCCAGGTTACCCTCCCTTTGCCTATAGTTGTATTTCAGTTTTTATTAGATGTTATTTAAGCCAAGTGTTGGACACTTCAAACATTCTCTGAATCTGAATACACATGTTTTTGAGATTTACAAAATTCCAGTAATATTCAATATTGTAACGACCACGAAGTTCAGTACAGAATGGAGCAGGAGTAGGACTCAAGAAAAGGGGTTGAACAACCCATTTATGAACCAGAACCGGAGAAAGGTACACACACAGGGACAGGGGTTACAGCGCTGCACCTACACTTATACAGTCACAGGAGGAAAGAGGCCATCTCACAGCCCCCGCCCCCTTATATACAGTCCGGTTCCCCTAAGTCCCGCCAGTCAGGTGCTGTTCCCAGCCTGCCTTGCGTGCGCATGGCAAAAGGGGACAGAGAACCTGTTAAGTGCCCCACGTGGGCACTCCAATATATTTAATTTAAGCTGCAACATTACAGTTTTGCACACTAGTTCACTCTTTATCAAAACCTGGAATTAATCAATCTCCTGTGCTGTGGGAGCCGTAACTTCTTTCTCAACTCTATGAGGCGAATACTTAGATAGGTGTTGCAACCCCTTTTGCTTCAAAACATGATGTTGAATTTGAGCCAGTGTTTGTTACTGAGCGGGTCGCTAGAAGGTGAAGTCAGAGACAAAATATAATTTGATGTAAACAGAAACTCATCATCTCTTAAACCCAGGGCAATAAATCAAGAACTCTGCCATGCGCCTTTTTCATGCGATGGGTAATCCATAAAATTACATCCAGAAAGCTTAATTTATTTTAACAGGAGAGGCAGGCAGAATTTATAAAAAGAGACAAAGTAGGACCTAACTGAGCACACAATAGTGCACTTGAGAACATGAGTGTCTGTGAGAGGTTAACAGCAGGACGAAGTGTTGCTAGAAATGAACAGGGGAAGCTATTATGTTAAAATCTGAACCAAATTTCAAAATTATATAACATTCTGAAACATGTTATGAAGTTCTAGTTTTAATAAACTATTAGGTATTAGGTCATTGCACTGATACTACTAAAATAGTAGTACTTAATACTACTTAATAATACTACTTGACTGTTCCTATACATCACACATATTAGTGATAAATGTTTTTGTTGAAAATGTAATTTTATAAAAAGTATTATTTTCATGTTACAGACTTTGATATGTGGCATATCAGAAAATGCTTTTGAAGTTCTAGTTCTAAAGTTCATGGTATGAGCTGTTTTGTATTCAATTTAGCAGAAATTCACGACAAATAATGACATCCAAGAATTAGATGTTTTGTGATTGATTCTTTATTGAGTATTTAAGTATAATACGTTTTGGCTCAACCCACTCGGTTAAGCGGTGGCCTGTGAGGAACCTTGACCCTCAATCAGAGAGAAGAGTTAGCCTGGGGCGTAGCTGAAAATGTGGAGATGGGGAGGAGGTGGAAAAATGCAAAAAAATGCAAGAAGAGGTGTGTGCAATAGTTGAATATACAGTACAGTGACTGTCAACATGATTGTGATTAAAAACAGCTGGGTGAGACTGGCTGTCTGTTAGCATGCCTCCCAAACTTCAGTGAAGAATGTCTAGTTATCTTATTTCTTCTGCTTATTGATTGTTACAGATTTTTATTTGTCTTTTCCACACTGTAGCTCCTTGCTGCTGGTTTTCCTTGTTTGATTTTTCATTTCCAATTAATTGCTGGGAAAGAGTCTGCTCTATAGCCGAATGCAAAGTATGGCGACATTTAAGATTAAAAAGCTAAGAAGACACAAGAACAGAAACAATATATAGAGTAAGCAGCAGGAACATAATGCATTTAATGAAAAATGAGGTCGATCTAAATTGGTCCTTTACATTCTAAGTAGAGATTTCTGTTTTAAGGTAACATGTTTCAACGCACTGCAGTATTATAAAGCTATTTGTCCGAACAGTTTGGAGTCTCTCCAAGCTTGAAAATGAGGCCTGCCATACCCATTAATCTAATAATTGTTAAAAGTTCCTGGTTGGGAGATTATTGTTTAACACCCTCATAAAAGACCACATGTTTTAAATAAACCACAAAAATAGATAAATTCGGTAAGACAGCTGAGAGGAAGAAAAAAAAATTCCTGTGACTCTTCATAGGAGCATATTTTTTACTTTCAGTTTTGGTGTTCATACATTCAAACATTTCTCCTTTCTCCTCAATCAGTCACCTTTAATAAAACTGATTTTGTTTATTTTTTTAATTCCATTTATTTCCACTGGGTCTTTTTTTTTCAAATGGGCAAATACAATTATTTATGAAAAGCTGTAAATTTTATTCACATTTTGTTCCAAGTTTCAATTGCAAAGGCAGGAATTTAAAAGGTCAGGCCTTTTCTCTCTAGCATCTATACTCTCCTTGAGCCTCAGGGGTGAATGGCTGCTTCTTCAGAATAAAGATATGATTAATTATGGGGCTCGGTGTTCATTATGTCAGCTCTAAAATTACCGCTATTTAAAACATAATGCATTCCAACAAGCATTTTAGTGTTTGACTACACTGTTGATGGCATTCATTGTTTCCATTGTTAAATGTTATTAGGTCTCCATGAGAACATTGTATAAATATCAGTCATATCACTGAATATTTCAAATACTTGGCCTAAGTCACATTTTCCTGTGGGGTACTTACTGGCCTCTCCTTTGCTAGAATGCACACTCCATTTTGAAAATCCCTATACAATAAATGTTCTTCTACTGATCTTGCTATAGCCTGGTACAGGCAGGTAACTGATGAAAAATAAAGTGGAGCAAATATGAAGTTTGTTACATCATACATATCTTGCAGCTTTTAAAGCTGTTAGTAAGCTTTGTGGCTTTACTATACTGTAGCAGAGAGAGAATCCTTTCCATAAACTAGTTCATCCTTGTTTTTCATATATTGAACTTCCACTCTTTCAAACTGGATGCTTTTTGCATTATTAATTAAAATGGCAGGTGATATATCTTTGTGATTGAACCTCTCTTGATATGTTTTTTAGGGTGTTGTTTATCTTATGAAAAGAATCTAGACTTAAATATTAAGGAAATTTGGTTGTATTTTCCTAAGAGGTAAAGTAACAAGGAAAAAGCAATAGGATGCTTGTATAGCTGTGTGGGTACTGAAGAGCATATCAAACCACACAAGGTTAAAATATCAGGCTCACCCAGTCAAACGAAGAAATTGGGTGAACAACTCTGGCCATAGCGAGCCACAGTCCAGCAGACCTTATAGGTGACCCTTACAATTTCAGTTTAAATCTGTCAGTGGGTCTGTCTGTGTATCTATCTAATGTTTTCTATATTTGTTTTGCCTATTCTTAATGGGCATATTATTTTTGGAACGGTGATATAGATCCATAACTCTCCTGGAAAATTGCCCAGAAATCCCTAGGACATGAAACCTGAATCCCAATGTTCTGTCTTAAGTAAAACTTTAAATAATATTCATGAATAAAACATGGAGGTACACAAAGATGCTCCACCGAGAGATTAAGCAATGTCTTGGTAGAATTTAAATTGTGTATTTCTTAAAGCATCTTTAAATCATTCTGTATAACCTGTTTGTTGACGTTTTAATACATTGGAGTTTTTCTCAACTGGTAAGACCTTTTAGTGTTGTTAAGTAATATTTGGAAGAACACGCAACAACATTATTATTGTTTTTGTTACTGTCATCTCTAGCTTTTTTCTGTGAATATAAAAATGGTTGAACATCAGGATCTAAAATAATGCTATTACTATAATGGCAAGTTCAGCTGCATTAATATTTAAAAGAAATATCTCCCTTTTAGTCAACATTAGGGATTCTGAAATGTTCATATATATTATTTATATAATAGAAAGAAGTAGAGAAGGCTCCATTGCCAAAATTGTTTTTTCTCCTTTTACTTTTCAACATGAATTTAACCTCTACTTGTCTGTTTGCAGCTTGCACAGTGATGCAGCCTGCAGCTTAGGCTTTTTATTTATTTATAGGCCTTTGTATTTATTCTTTTGTTTATAATATATAGTGTATATAGTATGGATATCTAATACATCTTTATGCTTTAATATATTTGGTATTGTCCTCATATTAATGTACCTTTTTTTTCCTTTAAGAGAAAGAATAAGAAAATAAAACAGGTGTTTTTTTTTCTCCAAAAATCGTGGATGTTCCTTAGTCACAACTATAAGATAAGAGATCAAACGCTTCCTGACAAAATGGGTAAAATTGCCTGGAGTGACATACACATACATCACTGAGATAAGGAATCATAGCAGTTTAAAACTCCATGTGCCCAACATCATTACAGTTCTTAAGCAATCACTGACCTGCTGATAAACTAAGGTTCATCTGTCCCAGCATTCCATTACCGCTGGGCTGTCAGGGAATACTAAAGCTAATAAAAGAGAATGCTCTGATCCAGGCTCATCTTATTGTATGACAAGTGGCTCTTTCTCTTTATTGACTTGCAGCAGACTTCTTAATATTTATATTTGCTTTGAAATATAGGAATTTACCAGCTTTTAATACACGGAGACAAAGCAAAGCAATAGGAAAGTAATTGCCCAACATGTCAGAACTCTCCCTCAGAGTTCAGAGTTTCCTTGCATCTTTCCTCCTTTTTACAGTAAATGTTTCTTTTAGTTTTTGTAAATGGCACAAGACACCACTGTAAAAACACCATACTCAGCTGCTTCAGATGGGTAATTTATACTAAATGTATTTTGTAAAAGTTACTGGTTTTATAAGAAAGAAATAAGGAGCTTAGGAAAGTTGTTAAGTTAAATTGATCATTGTGTTGCAGCCACAGAGATCAGAAAACAATCAGTTAGCCAAATCTTGATATGTGTTGTTAGTTGTTGGTGCCATTTATCTGTAAATACTACATTCTAAAACCCCGGTGCTCAGTTGCTCCTTTATGGAAGCACATTCCTGCCACCGAGAAAAAAAATCGCCCCCTTACCTCATAATTACGAGATAACAAATCTCAGAATTACGAGATAGCAATGGTTACTTCAGTGTACAGTATGTACAACCTGTTACATTGTGCACTAAACACATCTAGACGCTACTGTGAACTTGGCTGGCACTTTTGCTTTATCGATCGTGCCAATGTCCAGTGCTGCAGAATTTGTATGGATTTACTTTCGATTGGGGTTTAGTCATAATGAAATCTTGCAATTTTTAGCAAATATGAACAGATTCATTATAAGCATAAAGACCACTTTGGTGGGATTTAGAGATCAAAGCAATGACGGTTCCATTATGAAAAGTTACACATTCAATCAGTTCCACTGCTTACAACTGTAAGTCCGAGTCGGCATGTAGCGATATACAGTAGGTATTATATGACAATTGTGCCATCGCGTGATCACATAAAGTACGTGAGAATTACAGTACTATCTCGTAATTACGAGATAATGGCGAGGATTGTTTTTCCTTGGTGGCAGCAATGCGCTTCTGTACTCCTTGAGCATTTTAATGTTTTTCACTATTCTGAGAATTTCCCTGATTTTAATCCTAGTAATGTTAGATCACAAAATAAGATCCCACGCATGTAATACAATATTCTGGCATAAATCTTGATGGCTGCAGCATGAATCTTGCTACTATTTCACTTTCATTTCCCACAAAATATTTAATTGATAGCATAAAAGTACACTACTGTATATCTTCTCCTGATTATTTACAAGATTATTGAGGTTTTCAGATATTCTAAGGTGCTTTTATTGGATTTAAACTGACACACTTGTCTGCTCATCACACACTTTCATTTCTATTAAACTTAATCTGCCTGGCTGGCAGATACCACGGTATTCCCATTGCCATTAATTTGCTGGTAGAATTAGGGCCTTCAATGCAGATTTATATTAAAAAGTCAGTACACTATTTTCAAATGCACCTATCAAAAAGAAGTTAAATTGGAATGCTACATATACTTGTCACTGATTGCATAATATACATTCTTTAAAGTTAGCTTTAATAACCCACTGTAGAGCATATGGACTATCATTAACCATTCTTTTCATCAAGCAGCTACCCACCACCAAACATTTTAAATTCTCTTTCTCTGTGCCTTAGCCCTCTTATCTTTCTTTGTTATTTGCTTATACCAGGAAAACTCATTCCAATTACATGTTTTAAAGTCTTTGATTTTCCAGAAAGATCCTGGCACAGCAGGGTGTGTTTGCCAGTGTGGCGCTCAATGATGAATAAGAACTGGCCTTCCCCAGCCCTTTAGATAATCTCCCAGTAAACAGTCAGTAAAAGATAATTAAATTGGAATTGGAGGATTGTTTGCTTGCCTTTTCTATCACAGGTTCTAGTGCAGGAATGGCAGTGTCTTCAGCAGTGTGACTACCCAGTTTGTCTTTGAAAATCAAGCTCCTTACCCCCAGATAATTTGATCATTATTTGCTTTCCAGTTGTAAAGACAGCCTCTTGCAGAAGCAGAATTTTTATTTATATACTGAGAAGCATCAAAAGAAACTTACCACTCCATTTAGGTGTGTATGGGATAAGAAGAATAAAGTACTGTATATTGATTTTGGATATTAAGTAACATTTTTGGTGTCATTCTGATCATTCGATCATTCATGACTGATGGTTTTGGCAATCCGATAAGCTAAATCACCACATTAGTGAGAAGGTTATTTAAGCACAGGCAATGTACTGCCCTGCTTGTCTGGGGTATGAAGAGAACAATGTCTTTGTGCCATCGGTATGGTACTAGCAGGACTACAGTAGGCCTTGATCATGACAACTGTTAATCAACAGAATGACTTATCTCTTGTTTGTTTAATAGAATCTCAGTGCAGCCGCTACAAAAAACATATAGCCAATTTCCTGATCACATATTTGTGGATTTGTAGCAATTATAGGTGAAAACATATATTAAATGCTTTCTTTTTTATCTTTTCTGATATGTTGGGATGTGTCCACGAATGTATGAATGCCATGATTTTCATTTACTACATGGTTGGTTTTTGACTGGCCCTCTCAGGCGTAGGAGTCTACTCATTTTCCCCTCATAGTGCTGTAATCTGTTATGTGTTAAGGGTCAAAATGAATATACCTGTACACAAGCATTTCCATTTTCTGGACTTTCTTACACCCTTGTGTTCTTTTATCATCTGGTGTTAATAGTGAACCCAATATGAAAATCTTAAATTAACCAGTCTTGGTTTGTACTCGTGGGTTCAGTAAGAGGAATCTAATTCAGCTCACTCAGGTCTAGGTTTTAACTATGGGTCAGTGCAACTACACAGTTAACATAAGTGGGGAAAACATCAGACAGTTTATTTAATGACATATTGTGTGTTGACTACTCATTATTTTTTCTGATTATTTTTCAGAAATTAGGTAATTGTTATGTATTTATATTCCTTTGTGATTTTTCTGCAGTGTAAATGTAATAAATTCAGAAGATTATAATATGCATCAATGTTACGTTAAAATATACATATTGAATTTATGGTAATTGTGGACTTTTTTTTAAATGAAAGCTGTTTTCAAAATGCTTAATGCATTTCGTGATAAAGTTTAAGAAAAAATCACCAAAAACGAATTTACAGAAAGAGCTATGAAAGCAATGTTAAGTTTGTTTCAACTTTTCAACTAAAAAAGCAACAGCTACACTAAGTGCATATATTATTTATTTAAAATAGTCTTTATATAATACCCCACAAATCTCCAACCAGTGCACATGGATAAATCTTTGAGACAGTGGTCTGGTGCAGTGTAGGTTCTGATCTCAAAGATAATGTTGTTTTGATGAAGGTGACGAGACCCACATGTAACAGTGAACAAGTATGCCCGAGACAAGGCATACATTCATACAACCAAGACAGTGCAAAGCATGGCTGGTAGTTCTTGCACCATACTGGTTTCTTCTCCAGCCTCACAGGAACAGGAAATTACACAAAACAGACCTAACATAACAAGGACTTACTACACATGTAAAGGAAAAACAGTGTAACCAAATTAAACAGAACATACAAATAACACTACTAACAAACTACAGTACCTGCTGTACTATGAAAACGCTTGGAAAAATACTGTTACTCTGTTAATCAGTTACCTATAGACAAAATCTTCCTTCATTCCATTCTGTGGTTTAAGATTATCTCTTATTATCGATGCCAGAGATGTTTATCTCTGAAAGTCTCCTTCCCTTTACAGCAACCAGACAAATGCTTTTTTTCAAAATGGCAAAATTAACATAAACAAACTACCCCCTTTTCCTGTTGGAGATTTATATTTGGGATGAAAGTGTTTGTTTGGTTGATTTGACTTTCAGATGTTCCCTTTGTGAGCTGCAGGACGATGATCGGGAAGAAAGGTTACCTGTAATATATGCACACAGCTTTGAGCTGCAAGGGCAAGTGTCGCGATCTGATTCATCATGTCATTCCTGTAAAAAGCTTACTGTGTGCTTGGTGAAAGTATGACTTCCAAGGTCTGTCACCGTATGTGTCTTGCTGACTGCTTTCCAGAAATCATTTAGCAAATAGTTATCACCTGGCCAGTGTTTTGACAACAATTTCACAAAACCTCTCACTCAAAAAACCAAAAGCTTGGGATGCTGACAACAACAGTAAACCAAAACTTTTTTCTCTTTAACCTCTCTCTCATACAAATAAAAGAAAACACACAAACTTCCACAACATGACAGTTTTCTCTTTTTTTGCGATATAATACCGGTGTGGCTCTGTTACTGATTTTTTTATTTATTTTCATTTTTTAATTTCAAACAATCCTTTTAACATCATAGATCTTTTCTGTTCGCATTATAAACATTAAACTATAATAAATGAGGCTGGAGACCTCGTAATGAAAAATGTGGAATGAAAGTATGATGTTTATACATAAGCTTCTCCCTTATATTAAATGCAGACAAGACAACATATTCCAGTACTCTATATGTTTGTATTGTACTATATATGTTATAATTTATGGCAAATGGGCACGATGCAGAACCAGCTGAATTACATAAACTATGTGCATCGTGATAAATTACCTTTGCATAAAGTAACAAGTAAAGGTATTTTCCATGCTGAAAAGGGACACAACGTTTCGGCTGTGGATCCTTCTTTGGGTGTCTTTGCAGCATGGAATAAACCTTTACTTGTTCCTTTGTAGCTTACGCATGCTGACACAGCTACCTACTTGAACTACTTTGCATAAAGTAATTTTGTAAACAACAAGGTTAACAGCTTATTCTGAAGTTTCACCCATTGCCATTTACTTACGTCTTATTCCAGGCTGCAGTTATACATTCACACACTGCAATTTGCCTGCATATTTTAAAGAGAGGATAAATGTCAGTTAACATTGCTTCTTTATACTGTAGCTTTGGTTCATGTGTTTATTTCCAGGTTGAGGAATATGTGTGCATTTGTGAGTTTTCTTTGGTTGCTTATGTTTTCTCTAGTGACCAAAATAATACCAGCTAGGTTTTATTTGTTATTCTGAATTTTTGCATTCTGTTTTTCTGAAATTAACTGGCCAGGGCATGCCATCCAAGGTGTCAGCAGTTACACATGGTCAGCCCCGCCTTGCAACCTGTGTTTTTTGGACACATTCCAAGTTGTCTCGGTTTTCACCAGGAAAAGCAGCTTTCTTTTAATGTATGGATGGGTGAATGAACTGAAAAACCAAAGAAAACATGCTTCTTGTGCACTGAAAGAGACCATGCAAAGTGTTTTTTAAATGTTGGTGGTCATATCTCTGCAAATTTATACCTTATTCTTGAAGAATAGCCACCCAGAAATATAAACTTCTAGTATCTGTTGTAATGGCCATAATTGAATTCTATGTTGTAATTATTCTGTTCAAGTTTATTGCAATGTCATTATTCCCATGGATTTCTGCTACACTGTCAAATCAATAATTTGATAGATAATACTTTCGTATATCATGCTGTATGTTTATCTAAGACAGAAAGTGTTGACAGCTTTAAAGTGAAAAACATGACTTCATCTCCTACTTGAAGATACCCCAAGGCAGGGAACAACAGGTATGACGCAAATTTTAAAAATGAGAAGAATTATTAGGGTTGCATGCCGTGCCGATGAAGGATTAGCAAACACAAATGACCTACAGTACATTAGTTTTTTCCAAACCCTAACCCTTTTTTTTCTGACCAACAGCATATATTTTATTTCATGAGGCACAAACATGAGACAGGGAAAAATTTTATAGCTGGGACTGCTTAAGTTACCTCTATGACACACTTCTTTATTCTCCCTTTCTGGTAATTATGGAATCCTAGACAAACATGCTTTCTGGGCATTTGAGTGCAGACCTCTCATACTGTAAAAATTACAGATTCCTTATACAGTATGTTCTATTAACTATTTTAAGATGCAGTCAATAATAATAAAAATTTTGTTTTGGTGCTAACAAGAGAAGGTAGACCTGAATATTTTTATAAACCTTGTATGGTCATCAATTTATGAACTTGCACAATAATTCAAAAAACACATAGATCATATATTTGCATGCACATAAAGATATGAGGCATGTAAGTAACTTTATTTTTTCATTTAAAGCTTTAGCTGCTTCACATTTTAAATTGGGCTGTGAAGATGTGTTTGGAAAATCATGGTGTGTGAATTAGGGAACAAATCTGTACAGACTCGGTGCCATGTGCCAAAATGAACAAGGTACAGAGGAGAACATGTGAAAGAGAAAGAAATATTGAACAGGGGTTCTTAGACAATGAATCTAAAAAAAAGAAAAGACAGTTAATAAACGGTTTTGTGAAAGACATAACTTCAAGTAGTAAAAGGCCAATCAAAATATACTTGGCTCTTTCAAAGCCACGTACAAGCTTGAGAGTAGGTTTGGGCCTCTAATAAAAAAAATACAGATGAAATCTCAGCCTGTGAAGAAGGAAGTGCACAGCAAAATCTATTTATAATGGTGGCAAATCACACAATGCTCCTTCTAACTAAATAAAGATCTTGCTTTAAAAACTACCCAAAGTAAATTTAAAGATACAGTATATGTTAATTTTCTCTGTTTGTGGAAATGAATTAATGCCCTGTTGAAAAGTGCAAAATAATTAAACATTTTGCAATTTGCATTTTGAAAAGTTAAACATTTTTATTAGCACGATATGTTTGAGAATGTTTTTGTTCAAAAATACCTGTATAATCTAATAATGAAGAATTACACAATGAACATTTAATTGTCTGAAGACTTATTCTTTGGGGTATTTAATTAAATGTATTTCACATATAACATCTGGTTTAAAAATCCTTGACTGCTGTATTGATTCAAATACGTAAATACTTTTCTACTTCCCAACTTAATTCATTTTACTGTAGCACTCACATTTTTATAATAAGTTGTCTTATTAAATTACATTTTGATAGGCAAAGTTTTACTTGTTAACATTTGGAAGTTCTATATTATGTTAATAATTCACAGGGGTGTTATGAAACTTGAATGAAAATTGGATATATAATATGTATATTTATACTAGCACTTCATTTAGCAGGACTGTACTGTGGCATGAGTTAGAGCTGTTGTCTGACAGCTTTTGGATCTGGAGTTAAATTTCAGACAAGATTGTGCTGTTTGGAGTTTGCGTGTTTTTCCATGTTCCTAAGTGTATTCTCTGGGTGCAGCAATTTTCCCCTTCATGTGTGCTAACATGCTGGTAAAGTTAACAGGCATGTTTTAAATTGTCCCTGTGTTCTTGTGTGCTGTGCAATAAAAAGAGTGTTGTTCAGGGCTAGTCTGTCCTTGTACTCTGTGCTTGTGAGCCATACCATAACACTTACTGAAATAAGCATCTTTCTGATTGCAGATAGGAAGGGGAATCCACTTAGCATTAGTTCTCTTTTAAAGTCTATTGGATTGAATCTGTATATTCCCTGTGATTAGAGGTGATTGTTGCACTGCAGAGCACTGCACAAAGACATTTATCAGTTGTGTTCATATCCCTGCTTATAGCACAATACTGAATAATTATGCACGGAAGGTCTTTGGATATTTTATTTGTAAAAAATAAATCCATGGCTGGTTTACTGAGGTGACTGCTCACTTTTATAAGAGGACCTCATGGGTTTCAAAGGTCAGAGCAAGTAAGGACAGAAGTGTCTCCTAGTGACAGAATAACATGACATATGAAAGCAGGACAGGGTGTCTAGATCCTCTCTCTGTAACTGTGGCTTTCTTTACTGTTACATTTTAATGCCAGGGGTATTTCTTTTTTAAGTCATTACAATAGGGATTGTCAGTGTTTGCTATCTCTTAACTGTTCTCCACCTTCAGAATTACAGCTTGTGCAGACAAGA
Source organism: Lepisosteus platostomus (assembly GCF_059453375.1). Classification (NCBI taxonomy): domain Eukaryota; kingdom Metazoa; phylum Chordata; class Actinopteri; order Semionotiformes; family Lepisosteidae; genus Lepisosteus; species Lepisosteus platostomus. Next base: position 5,676,001 of record NC_142631.1, read on the forward strand.
CTGTGCTTTAAAGACTCTGTAGGCCTCCAAGCAAGGAGTGAAAACATTTGAAAGAACCCTTATATCTACTGAGTTGTATGGCAGTCTGCACAGATAACAGTGTCATGATATCAAAGTCGGGAAAACCAAAGGAGAAATAGACATTAGGTTGAACATCACATGCATTCGAGAGAAACTGCATCTTCTGTAGTTCTTTGTCTGTGACAGAAAAAAAAACAATCCTTGTATTGACTGCCCATGACCCTCTATACTGACAGAAAGTTCCAGTTTTCACAGTAGCAACACTTACTTTTAATTGAAAAGATGTTCTTGGGTAAAATAAATACAAGTGCTTTGATGGTACTTTGAAGTTTTTTTTTGTTAACGTACAGTTTGATTCAAATTGAAAGACCCCTGATATGTACAAGTCTCCATGTTTTGAAATTAAAGTTGGAATTTTTCTCTTTTTTGACTTGGAGAGATTGGAATCTGAATTCTAAAGTAACCTACTTACTCATAGCCTTTCACTGCTGTTAATACTATAAACAAAGGTAGCAGGACATAAATTAATTTACAATGGAAAAGTAAAGGTTTATTCCATGCTGAAAAGAAAAGAAACAACATTTTGGCTGTGGAGCCTTCAGAGCTGTGGGCTATGGACACCTTAAGAAGGCTGCATAGCCCAAATGTGTCTCTGTTCTTTTCAGTATGGAACAAACTTTTACTTGTTCCTTTGCAGCCTACGCATGCTGAGACAGCTACCTACTCTAAATTAATTTGACACCTTAAGTTACAGTACATTGCCTTGGATAAAGCTAAATAAAAACATACACCGATCAGGATGATGAAAATAAAAATACAGTAGCAGCAACACCGAGAATGACAGAGGTTTGAGGTCAAATTTGAGATTTTAATAGAAGGCAGAAATTGAATTTACTTTTCATTAATATTTTATACTCACATGTTCAAATCAGATGTCTCATCAAATGAGGGAGGACACCAAATCTGCTGTGGAGAGCAGTGTTGAGGCAGGGGGAACAGCAGGCGTTCTAAGTGAGATGAGGTGCTGCAGTGTCTGCAAGAGATGAAAATAGGTCTACAGTATGCCTCACACACTCTAATAAGCATTACCATTCCAGTGTGAACTGCCATCTTCTTACTTTTAAAGCATCCAACTTCCTTTGTCTTTCTTTTTCAAGAGAGTGGTCACCAAAGAGAGTGTTTCATTAAAGAGTTCAGCTGATTTCTGTACCTTGCATCTTGTTTATTGTGAGATGATGCCTCAAAATGTTTTTGCACATCCAATTTAAATTACAATTTTCTTATTTAATATTTTCAATCTTATTTTGAAGGATGATTGTGAACAAAGAAGTTGAAGTAGGTAGCTACATCAGCATGTATAGGGTGCAAAGGAACAGGCAAAGGTTTATTCCATGCTGAAAGGAAAAGAAAAGAGCCTTCTTCAGGTGTGCAGGAGAGAGGGAAACCAGTAGTTAATGAAGCATGGGAGGACAAATGACAGGGTCCTCCACCTTCACCAGTTAAGAGGAGGCGGGGGCAGGAGAGAAAGAGTATTGCCACTCAGGAAGAATTGGAGGAGAGGTGTGATGTCAAAACCTGCAAATGGATAGAGAGGATTTAAAGGAGACAGTCGTTGAGAGAAGGGGGTAGGTATGATCCTAATTTCAGGATAGTTTTGGTTTCGGATATTTTTCTGCAATATGAGTTCCGAAACTCCTCTGTGAAATGGGGAACTGTGGATTTGAAGAGCCCTTTGATCTGACATGTTCCCTGAAACGGTCTTCCAGTCTCCTTCCTGTCTCACCAATGTAAATAGCTGGGCATATTCAGCAAAAGATGTACTAAATGAGGTTGCTGGAAATACATGATGTCATCCGAGTGATCATGAATTGTCCAGAAGTGCCTTGAATGTGCGTACTCTTTGTGAACAAATATTATTATTTGCTGTTTGGATGGAACTTTTTTCCAGCCATTGAGTAATTTCTTACAGTCCTTTTAAATAACTTAATCTCTGTGACTGCACAGAAAAACGACTACCACTGTTTTAGCTACATCTGAACAGCACAAAAACTCAGTGTCAAAAGTTCTGTGTGTATATGACTACTAAAGGGAAGCTTGTCACTTGAACAGAGCCAGAGAGCCCCTTTAAATGAATGTGTCTGATTTTTATTTATTCAAATAAATGGTGCATTTTCATGTAATAAAATTAAATCAAATAGGATTGTTTTTTCAATTTTTATAATGTAATAAATATGTTAAAGATGCAGACCTCAAAGTCTGTTTTATGGTCAAAAAACAAAATCTACTGTGTCACTTTTGAAGGGGGTTAAAAATGTTTACCTTTAAGTTACTTATCTGAATTAGAAAATGCAGTATAGTTCATAGAATCTTGAAAACACCAAACAACATAAAAGGAAAAGTGGAAGACTTATTTCTGGCCAAACAGAGATGCCTGTGCTTCTCGAGAAACCACGATATGACCTTTTTCTCTTCCCATTTAGATCACAGAAAATATTGGCAGTGTGTTTGTTCCTTGTCACCCCAAAAGGGGAAAGATTTGGTATTGGACTTGATGTGGTATTGGAGTTCAACCAACAAATTAGCAAGTGTTCCTGAGTTTAAAAAGAGAGACCATTTGTGAAAAAAGGACATGTTAATGAGGAAAGCCCAAAATGCTTATGCTCTGGTGGCGAGGTTAAGATTTACACCCTTCTAAATCTCATATTAGGGATTTTAAACCACTATTACAACACTAGTGCATTAGGATTAGCTGTAATCCGGAGCATTAGACAGTTTAGATAGTGGGGCACAGACTGTTTCAACTGGATTAGTAAATTAAAATGGCATTCGTTTGATAAGAGTTCAATCTGCAAGTGCAACACACATTAAAAATGATTTAAGGATTTTTATTTTCTAGTTCAATAGACCAGAAAGCCTCTTGTATTAATTTAGGGCTTCTTTCCACATTGCTATACAGAAATGCTTCCGTTTCCTTAATTTGCAAGAGACAAGAAAAGAGGAGTCTAGTCTTCAAACTAAGGAGTTTTCTTTTAAGGGTAGGTTTGGTGATGTTAAGGAGAACTGGTGAAAATAGGAATCTCTTAATGAGCAGGAGGCAAAGGAGGATTGACAAAAGAGCAGTATAGTCTGATGAATGATACTGCTAACTCACTGTGGCATATAGGTATAACCTCAGTGAAGTACTGGAGGCGAAGCAGTATTGCAAGTAAAATAACACAGCTACTTAACTAGAGCTTGTAAATGGAGACGTCTGTACTGTTTAAACTGTGGCCCTTCCTCCGAAGATCTCAATTAATCTGTCCAATTTTATTTAATTTTTTTAAATGGCTTGAAATCTGTGAGAATGGATTCTCAACTGAAATGGTTGCCAAACCAGGGAAGACAAACACACTGCAAATGACATTGAATGCATTAGGAAACACATTTTTATACTAGACAGTTATCCAATGTGAAATTACTTGCTCATCTGAAATCGCTCATAGCAGCCACTGGGCACATGCATCAGTTTAAATTCAAAGCACTGGGTAAGTCTGAAACCCTTCAGCTGTACTGTTGGTAGTAACAAATGAAAAAGGTGTGTCTTCCAAACAAAGAGCAAACTACTGGGATAAAATGTGTCACATACATTTTGCTTCCACGTTTATCATGGAAAAATAAGCAATTGAAGTTGCTACAATACATCTTTAAAATGTTAAGGGTACATTGTTGAATCTTCATCCATCCATTTTCTAACCACTTCTTACAATTCAAGGTCATAAGGAAGCCAGGCAGGGGAGTGGTGCAAGGCAGGATACACCTTGGAGAGGACAGCAATTGTAGGGCAGACAGACACAAACACATTCACACCAGGGCCTGCTTTCCCAAAAGCCAACTAACCTACCAGTTACTTTAAGAAACCTATGTGGGAGGAAGCCTATACAAACAAGGGGAGAACATACAAACTCAACACAAATAGCACCACAGGTCTGGAATTGAACCCTGGGCCCCTGTGCTGTAAGGCAGCCATGCTAACCACTGTACCACTCTGCAGCTGAGCTTTGCAATGTAAATAATGAATACATTACCGTATGTTTTATTTCATTTCTATATCATGTGCAAAACACACATGGCATAATAATCACATATATTTTACTTGTGTCAAATCTGGAAATGACATTAAAGCTTTGATACTGTACAAAGTCATATGATAGCAGTATTTTTAAAGTAATTGTCATGTCACATTTTGACTACTTATAGTTACAATGATATCGAAATTTGGAAAAATGTAAATGGTAGGGGACCTATAATATTTCAATCAGGAGATTCAGTACTCTGCTTCACTAGTCTTAATAAATTTCAGTGAAACACACTTCCTTGTCTTTGTCTTTCAGAGCCATGGCTGCCGGTGGTTGCTAGGAGACCATGGAATCTTGTGAAAGTATGTCAGATTATTGAGCCAAATCCTATTGAGATGCATTGAGATTTTTCCTCATAAAAAACAAACTATTAGACAGGAATCATGCGATAACAAAGGACTGCATAGCAGGATACAATCTGATCCCTGTATTTTTAAAACCGCAAGCCTAATACCAACATGCAGATTTTGTCAAATTTCACAACAAGCAATATTTATTATGTTAGAAAGGCTTCACTGTTTTGTGTTGCTACTTAGAATGGATGCATGAAAGTCAGGAATACACAAGATATTGAATTTTGAATTATTTCAGTGTAAAATTGGCCTGTTTTCACCAATGTTATACTACATTTACTGTATAATAGAATAGGAAGGGACTCATTTCTTGAAGTTACAAAAATGGTAATAATGGTACTTCATATAAGTGTAATTACTTATTGTTTGTTATATTGCTACAGGTACTCACACAGCAACAAACTTGGTTACTAGGTCTTAGTAGTGTGAACAAAATGTATTAGACATTTGAGCTAAGAACATAGAATAATAACCCTCACATCTTGTCCTGAAGAGCCACAGATGGTTTTCATTCCATCTGAGCTCTTAATGGCTTAATTGACTTAGTTATTGATTCCAGTGGTCTAAATTACCACTGTATCCCAGTCCTTATCTACTGAGGATTTTAATTGAGCACGGAAATCTCTGACTCTCCTGGAACAGGACTCTCACTGACATAGATTAACAGATAAATGACATTTTCTTTGTTGATTAGAGTTATTTCATACTTTGTTTGCCTTTAAATATGATTAAAAATGTAATGTTGAAACCTTTTTTTCTGTAAAATGCATATTATCTTATAATGAATTGTATATGTCAGACAGATTGATCAGTTTGACTTTTTGCAGCATTATGGCAGCTATTTTAAATATGAGAGGACAAGCTGTGGATTTTGTTTCTTTCATCATAGAAAAAGAAAAACAAAGACCAGCAAGTACAGAAACAATGTACTGTACTTGTTTTATTAAGCTAAATCATTACATAATGTGCTATGCATTAATCAGAGGGTTTGGATTGCTAATTATCCTTAAAATGAATAGAAGCAGAATGTGAAGTAGGTGTCCATGTCCAAGACTCATATTTCCAAGCAAAACACCAGAGCAAGTGCTTTCTGCAATGATACACCCGCAGAGAAGATTAAAAATAGGACACATTCTTTTTTTTTTTTCTACCTGTGAAACAACCTGCTAAAACAACAATAAAACCTCATTAATGATAACACTGTCTTACAGGTGCACAGCCTCCAAGAATAGACACTCCTTAAGGAGAGAATGCTTGCAGTTACAGTGTATGCCACTGCAATTTCTTTTTCCATTTCAGTCTAGCCAGTGGAGGACAGTAGTGTTCTGCTAGAAAGCAATTCCTCATATCTATCCTCTTTCCCTGCCTAAAGCTTTCTGAAAAGTTTTCCTGCTGTACATCAAGGCCTGCCAGCCCCTTTGTAGAGCACTGTATGATCCCTTTGGGCATGCTTTTTTTTTTGCTATGAAGGATTTTGATCTTTAATTTGCCATTGCACAACCAGGCAGCCACTTTCTTCCATCCGCTCTCTAACACAAGACTTCAGTTGCTTCCTTCTAATAGCCTTCATAAAATATTCAATGCTTTTACATTTCATTACCCATGTTGTGTCATCACAGTCTCCACTTATGGGCTTACTTCAGTACTTGAGTTAGAAATATTTTTTATCTTAGTGCATCTGTATCTATATATACACATGAGAGGTTATATACTAAAAACACTTTTGAACAAAAACAATGCAATGCTCATACTTCCTGTGCAACTCAATGCAGACAGCAAAGATTGGTTGACTGCAGTTTTCTCCTGTTGATGGCATTTGTTAGATGCTCCCAGCAGTATGTTGTGCTCAGGCATATAGAACATTGTGTGCATAGCAAGGTTTTGTCACAGTTTTCTAAGACTTTTTTTGTAACCCTAACACTGTGTGTGGTCTTGCATTATCCTGTTGGAAAGACTTATGGACTTTCAAATTGGAAAAACTGTAAGCTTGGAGACTTTATCAGTCCAGCCCTGAACAGTAAGGTCACCTCAATCTGAAACAGGGACATTCTTGTGTTGTACCATATCCCTCCAAACATCATCATATATCCACCCCAATCTGATTGGGTACAACAGTGTAACAGAGTAACGCTCACCACAACGTCTCCACATACCTGTACATTGTCATCCGTCAGGACTGTCAAGGGGAAAACAATAATCAGTGATGAATAAAACACTCAATTACTCTCTCTGATTCCACATGTAATGTTCCCTGGTCCAAAGAAGATGATGATTTTATCTTTTGGCTGTCAACATGGTACCTCAATCATTCTGCTGATGTGAGGATTATGTTTTCCTTAAATTTCTCATGCATTAGCTATTGCTGTCTGAAAACCCTTAGACAGATTAGAAAGATAGTATGGACCTGTATTGGTGTAATGATCCTATGCCTTTCAGTACTTGCCTTGTCCCTTTAGTGGTCTTGTCTGCTGATTAGTGAAGCAGAACATTTTATTTTCTAAGCAACATCTCTCACATATATTCCGGCTTCAATAGTATGTGACTGTGTTAATTAAAATCAGTCTTTAAATAGCTATTTATACAGGTTGTTAATCAACTCAAATACTATAATGTAAGCATCTGGTACTTTTGTGAAATAAAATGTATTTTGTTATCCTAAGAAATTATATGACTCAAAACAATTAACAAATCAACCTGCTCACTATGTAAAATACAACTAACATTACTTATGTGTCCAAGGATCTACTGATGCAAAGCTTAGACTGTTGGGTTTTAATTGTGCACCCGTTTATTAAATATGAAAGTTGAGGCTAACCATTAATAAGTACTTATACTACCCTTCCAAAATATTAGGCAATAACTACAGTAGCATGTTGGTCCTCCTCTAGAAGTGAGTACAACTGCAATTTGTTCAGTAGCTGTTCTATGGCCTGAATTGCATTTTCTTTTGGTTCATTTAAATCAGCCAAGCAGTGCCTATAACCCTTGTGTTGCCTAAATGTACTGTACACATCATGCAGATAAGCCTTTTGCCCTTATTGATGCAGTAGAAGTGCATGCTACAATCATGCCTTTTCTGTTTTATTTTTCCGTCAGCTTTATTTTGAATAGAATAGTGTAGCAGGATGTGGGCCATTGAGGCAGTCACAGGCGGGGATTGATTGGGTTATGTTGATTAGTGTTGCAGGATGTGGGCCATTGAGGCAGTAAAAGGCTGGGAGTGATTAAGTTATGTTTATTTCCAGGGTGGTGTCAATGTTGCCTCTCACTCAGAGGGGGGCGACTGCAGTCGAATACCGTCTAGCAGATACAATTAGATATCGAGACTTGGATGTGTGAGGAGTCACTGAGCCAGTTTAGCCAGACAAAAGGAGGAGGAGAGAGAGCCGGAGAGTGAACAATGAACTGATAAGGTCCAATGACACCTAGCTCGGCACCCCCACAGTCCTCACACAACACAAGCTTCCTCCTGGAAAAATACTGGGCAAACCCGATTCTGCCAGGGACTGTGGAAAAGCCCCTGAAAGGGATTGGCTAAGCAGAGGGATAAAAACACCTGAGACAGGACAGAGGGGTGTCGGAACTCCCACTGGACCCTGGAGACAGGCAGCGCCAGGGAAGCTGCAGAGTGCGAGACCATGGAGGCAAGGATTTATTAATCCAGGAATGGACAACTACGGGAGACATTGGCATTGTAACAAAGGTACTGGCTATGAATTGAATTGGCTACATTATTCTGCTCTTCTCCCCACTGATAGCTGATGTGTGGTGAGCGTTCTGGCGTACTATGGCTGCCGTCCAGGTGGATGCTGCACATTGGTGGTGGTGGAGGGGAGTCCCCATTACCTGTAAAGCGCTTTGAGTGGAGTGTCCAGAAAAGCACTATATAAGTGTAAGCAATTATTATTATTATTATTATTATTATTATTATTATTATTATTGTTATTATTGTTATTATTGCTATTATTATTACTGTACAAGAGACTTTTTAATACCTGAAGGCAAAGGACAAAGAACCCAGTCAAATGACAGCTCGTGGGAGGATTTCAAGTGTAACCTGAATGGAGATCAGGAAATTGAACTGGGTAATACCCCTCTCCTTAAAGTGGTTGTTCATCTCCAAGCCATCAATGACTTCCACCGATATTAAGAAGAACTGTGGTAGTGGCCTCCCTTCAGTACTTTACAAAAAAAAAGGACTGCTGTCCCTCTGGATTTCATTGTGCCCCTTTGAACTATTCTCTTGTTGCTGTGGATGTTCCTTTTTTATGCTTCTTAGAATAATAGATTGTGTTTATGTATGTAGAAAATAAAAAGGGAACTTAACTGATACTCATGACTTTTTGCTGGTCTGTGAGTGCATTGGTGAATCTTGGAGATAAACCGAACCTGTGGAGAAATAAGGGGGGCCTAGCACCCCATCCAATTTGCTAGGTGGCGTAGTCGTGCACGAGGCAGGAACAGTCCTCGTCCAGAGGGTTCACCTTACTGTCACAATAGTACAATGAGAGAAGGGCTTGAATCATGGGATATTTGATGAGATATTCTTTCTACATTGGATAAGATGGGTCACTCTTAAGAAATGCACCATTCACTGATATTTTGGTAGCACAGTGTGTGTCACTTTGGCTGAAAAGTAAGTTATCTTTCAATAGAGTTCAAGAGAAAGATTTTACCCTCATTTATACCTAATTACTGTTCTGCTCATTGTACCCATTTGTGGTGATTTTTGTATCCTTATACGCATCATGGTCATCAGTGTCTTGCTTTCAGCCATGCTGGTTAAAGACAAGTCTTTAAACCAAATTGGACACCACTCAAGATAAGCAACAAAAGGACATTAGCAGAAGTATATGCAACAGAATTGATATTCAGTCAGTAACACGTAGAATATTAGATTTATTTTAAGCGTGTAAAAGAGAGAGATCACTTTATTGGCCATATACAATTTCTTGTATTAGGAATTCGTCTTTTTGCATACCCCACTTTCTCTCCAAGAGACACACAGACAGGGAGAGAAACTTGGGGTCAGAGAGCAGGGTCAGCCATTTATACAGCACCCCTGGAGCAGTTGAGGTTAAGGGCCTTGCTCAGGGGCCCAGTGGAGTAGGAGCTGAGGGTTTTTTGGCAAACCTTTCACCCACAGGTGCAAATCCTTAGCCACAGAGCCACTGCACCACCCACAGTGTAAATACTAATATACAGTATGCATACAATTAGATATTGCATTGGTGCTGTTTGCAATGACAAACATATATATCCTTAGCTGGAGGGATAATGGAATATTTTAACATTTCAACACTTGTTACATGGAATTTGTTTTTGAAATGTCAAATTCTAAAGTGTTTTTCATTTCTGTCAATATTTGAGATGACTCCCACATGGATAGATTATTGTAACTAGTTCATTACGTTATTAATAATCTGTGACAGCCCACGGCTTCTTCGGCTTCAGTGTTTTGGCAGGAGTGCTGGCTTCCTTTTTGCTCAGCTTTCCTCCATTTGCTATGCTCCTCTTCAAATGTGTTTTTGTGTTTTTTCAAAAACAAAAGGCATTGTTGTGGAGATCATGACCTTTAGTGTCTAGTCTTTCCCTAACCTACAAAGGTTGCAACCTATTAGAAAATTAAGCCAAAGTTAATGTGTAATTATGCTGATTGTAACTGTACTTATTTTTCTAATGCTAACTGCTAACTGCCTGGGCAATGAGAAAAGACTGTTAATTCTGAGCAAGCTTCTCTACATGAAACATGTTAAAGCTGAAATGAGTCTGTGGGGCCGTTTTAATGACTCAACTAGAGGGGTATCTAATTCAAAATTAATCTTGCCTTTCTACCCCCCTAGACGTGAAAAATAAACTCTTCTCTGTTCCGTTGAATGCAATAAAAAAAGAAACGAAATCAGTGAAAAGAGATTAATATTTCAGAGGCTTTTAATGTTTATACACAGCAGCAATATTGGCTCTTAAACAATCATCCAAAGGAACACCTAATTATTCTTTTGTCTTTTTTGTTTTGGGGTATGATGGTTCATGTCTCACAGCCTGCATTTATTCTTAAGGCTCTATCTGAAATATTGTACATTCACAGATTGTCAAAAATAGTATAATATTAACCTCTTTATTTAATTTAGCAGAGTTTCTTAGTTTTAATATTATGACTACTAGTAAAAAAATTGTCTAAAGTAACTTCCCTTATAGTTACAATAATTGTAACGTATTCTGTGTTTGATATTAGAGCACAAGAATAAACATACCCACATGGGATACACTTGAAAGCCTTGCACTTCAGACAGGCTTTGTAAGTAACAATCACCTTGTTAATTATATCCTGTGACATTTTTACATTATTCTCACTACTAGATTATCGATACAAAACTGTAATGCTGACAACTTATCAGCAAAGGGTAGGACATTCAACATAAGTCCCATTCCATCTTAACAGTATATGAATTCCAGTTCACACGGACACTTATGCAATTAGTTTTTGTCATGACGGCATCCTTCAGCTAGCGGTTGCCCTGGGAAACCATCACATTCTCATGAGGGCTCACGGTTTTCCAGGGCTTGCTGCTCTCACCGGATCCCCTTTTCATGATCCGTGTTAATTAGCAATTTCCTACTTATTATTCAGTTCTCGGTTTTCTATATAAAGCCGAGGCACTGCTTTAATGGCGCTTCGTCATTTTACACTTCAACCTGTGTTTTCTTCACAGCCGCTTCTGCTTTTACTCTCCACATATCTCCACTGAGCAAGACAGCACTTTACTCCGTGCAGAAATTGCAGCCCTGCAAACCCATTTTGTCTCCTTTTTCAGAAGCCTAGCTATTCGGTTTCTCTCATACCTGAGGCTCCCTTTCTTCTCCTTTTTCAAGAGGCTCTGTATTTGGTTTCTCTGTACCCAAGGCTCCCTTTTTTTTCTGTGCGACAGTTTTTTACCTCAAGCCTGCACTCTCCTCTGTGTAGCAGTTTTCAGCCTGAAGCCTGACCTGCAAACCCATTTGGTTCCCTTTCTCAAGATAGCCTTCCAGTTTCTGACCGGCGGACTATGTTTGGCAGCAATTTCGGCTTCAAGACAGCACTTTGCTCTGCGCAGCAGTCTCGGTTGCCTACAGCCAGCCTTTACTCTGCACAACAGTCTCGGCAGCCTGCAGCCTGCCCTTCAAATCTGTTCAGTTCCTTTCTAAGGAGGCTCGCCATTCATTTTTTCCTGTACCTGAGGCTTCCTGTTTCCGACCGGCAGACTGTTTTGGGCAGCAATTTCGGCTTCAATTCAGCATTTCCTGGTGTAGCAGCTTCATCTCCAAGCCGACTCTTAGTGTCGCTTGCCGCACCAACCTTAGCTCCTAGCCTGCACTCCACATTGCCTGACGCAGCATTCTCAGATTCTGGCTTGCACTCCTTTCTGCTCTTATTCTTTTCACTAGTCACCACATCGACCCTCGACCTTGCCGACCTGCACACCTGGCTGCTACTGAGACCTGTTCTTCTAAGCCTGTTCAGTTCCCTTTTCAGGGATCTTGCAATTTCAATTTCACTTTCAGTTTCTTTTCGTATCCAAGACTCCCTTTTTCTGACCAATGGGCTGTGTTAAGCAGACTCTTTTCATCAGGGAAGCAGTTAACCTGGCCTCTCCTGGGATCGTTCCTCCCCATTACTGACAAGCCTTGTCTGATTAAGCCCAGCCAGCCAGTAATCAATTATTTCATTATCATCTTTCACTTGTCACACTCTGGTTTCTTGCGCTTGGGTTCTAACAAATCACCTGTGCAGCTGTACCCAGCCATGACATTACAGTTTTCTGTTTTACAAAATTACATATTTTAAAGTTTGGTGGGATGTCTGATTTTGTTTCAGAGCTTCTTTTTAGTTTTACACAAAATATCTAAATGCTCTTTTGGAAAAATAATAGAATTGATGTTAAAAAACTTTTTGGGAAGAAAAGAAGCTTTTGAAAAACCCATGTCTATGGACAAATGTTATCTGGAATGATCTAGAATTAATTACAGCCTGATGAGTATCTGATATAGACCTGTAATGAATTATGGTGTGATTCAACAAATGCTTTGAATAGCATTGATTTCAGGCATTGTGTACATGAGACTACTTATATATTAATCTAAAAAACTGATGTGGTAATTGAAACTGCACCAGCCTGCCACAGACATGAGAGAGATGTGAGGCAGAGAGAAATTAGAGTTTCAACCTGTCAGATGTTGTTTACATATTCTGTTCCACAAGTGTCACTTATTTTATCTTTTAAAGCCTTTCACATAGTGTTTCAAAAGTTTGGGGAAAAGTGTGAAGGACAGGAAAAATTGATTTTTAGTATTAAAATGCTAAATGTTAAACTATCCACTTGCGGATAGTCTTGACACAAATATGAAGTTTTATTTCTACCTTTCTAGCCCATAAAATGCAAAAAAACACCAGAATTTATCCTTGTGGGATTGGTATTATTTGGAAGACAGGATGATCAATGATATCCATGCTGAAGATATAGATGGGAAAAAAAATCTAAATGTTTTAAGAGATTCGGTATACTGCCAAGATTAATTGGCATTTCGCAATTGTCCCAGTATCTTAATGTATATTGTGTGTGTACTTTGTGTATACATGTACTTATATATAAATGTGTGTGTGTACTTTGTGATGGAATTTTTTTAAATCCAGGGAATAGTCCCACCTTGTACCCTGTGCTCCAGGAGGCTTTGTCTCTTACTAGTAAGGCTGGATTGCATTTCAGAATATTGTAACGCACGGGGGTTCAGGCGGGCGCCCTTGCCGCCTTAGCTCGAATCCGGGATTCCTGCATCACTCAACAGGGACCAGCCCGGTGAGCTAAAGAGAGATCTCCCCACGGCTATGGTCCTGCTATTACAGGGAAGGGTGGCGACGTCACCGTTCTGGTAAGCTGGCTCTTACACACCCTGATGGCCGTATGCGTTACACTCTCCCCAGCTTAACTCACCATCCCCGGTGAAGGACTATCCCACCCCGCTCTAACACCAATGTAACGCAACGGGGGTTCAGGCAGGTACCCTTGCCGCATTAGGTCAGCCCCACACTGTCGGGGGCTCGAACCCGGGACTCCTGCATCACTAAACAGGGACCCATCCCGGTGAGCCAAAGAGAGATCTCTCCACAGCCCAGGGGCTGTGGTCCTGCTATTACAGGGAAGGGCAGCGACGTCACCGCTCTGGTAAGCCGGCTCTTACACACCCTGATGGCCGTATGCGTTACAATATGTAATATTACTGAATACACAAATGAATGTGTGAATATTGAGGTATATCAGTTAAGATTAATTCCTTTTTCTGCTTACATTTCAGCACCTTATTATGTGCTTGTTTTGACTTATGGCTGCATGTGTCTAAACCATCCAACAATTACACAAACATATACTGTACGTAGAATGTGAAGATTAAGTAGATATTAAGGGTAGACATGACACACCTTAACTTTATCAATAAAGGATGAGTTAAAAGAAAATACAAAATGTAAAATGAAGTTGATCTAAAAACATGAAATGACAAGGCTTTTACTCATCTATTTTATGCTCAAGAACCAGAACGGGGAGTTTTGTGAATGAATTTAGGAATTGATACATAACCTGTTTTATAGAAAGATGACAGTGTTAGGAAATAGTAGTGAGGACCCTATGCAGAAAACCAGAGCCATCTCCAGAGGCATAGTCGATATAACAATCCGAGATCCGAAAGCCGAAGGTAAACAACCCGGTGCAAAAGTACAAAACCAGAAGCGGAGCCGTGAGCCGTGAGGAAGCCAAGAGTCAAAACCAGAACGATAACTTAAGTACCAAAACCAAAATCAGGAGACGTAGTCGGAGAACAAACCAGGGTCAGGAAGCCAAAAACCAAGTAGCAGGTTGTAGCGAAAATGGAAGTAGCTCTAGCCAGGAAAAAACATAATACTGAGCACAGGGGAGAGTGTGAAGCAGCGTTAAATAGGCTGGGGTAAATTGGCTAATTGGGAACCGTGCTGGAATGCGAGGTGGAATGACAAGTCCTCTGGTGGCATGGCATAACAACATGGAATCCCAAGGCAGGGACTCTGATGATACAGACAACCATTATTTAAAATATTTCACAAGCCTATACAGTACATGTCACACATGCAAAGGTATAAGGTAAACTATTGGGACTAATAATAAAAAACATGAGTATTTTTTTATACATGCTAAATAAAAATGAATGTTAGATGCTAATATTAAATTGATTTTATTTTAATAAAAAGAGGCTATATTTTCAAAATAGAAGAACTGAAAATCTGAGGCAGTAATTGTTATGTTATTGTTAGGGATGGACCCTATGCAGATCCCAGGAACTCAAAGACAGCCAATGGGATCAAACAGGAAAATCCAAGGTCAAAGACCAAAAGCAGTAGATCAAAACTCAGAAGGTCCTAGAACAAAGGTAACCAAGGGAGAATCCAAAAACCCATGGCCACAAAATAGGGCTAAAGTCCATAGGCCAAAAAGAGGAATGCAGAGACTGTCTCATAGGAAAATAAGAAGTGGCACTCTCAAGTGAAAACCTGATACTGAGCAGTGATGAGCAAGAGAGATGGGTTTAAGTAGGGTGGGGAGAGGAGGTGTGGTAATAAAGAAGTGCTGGGATTGGTAAACGAGGTCTAGGTAGTCTAAGTCTTCCCTGAGTAGCTGAGGTAGGTGCCCGTGAGTTAGGAGCCCCCTGGTGGCGGGATGGTGGTACTGTAACAGTAAAACATTCCAGCAGCTCAGAACTTGAGCTGTGCAGTGTGTGCAGAAAGTCTGCTGTGGTGCATCTGGCTGGAAGAAGTTTCCAACAGTGAATGGAGTACTTACAGTCAGAGCATGTTTTACAGTTGTGATTTAGCTAATTAGCTGTTGCTGTGTATTAGGATAGTGCCCTTCCCTATAAAAACCTACTGTGCTAGTGGCTGTTTTGTCCAAATAAAACAGGACCACACCCACATGTTAATAGGTTCTACAGACCTAGAGTTATGACATGCTTTTAATTTAATTCAGTGCATTTGGAAATTAGAAAATATATATTTCATATATATTTAAGTGTTTGTTATAATTAAGGAGAGAACCTAAATTATTGCTGTTATTATGAAACTGTAAACAGTGAGTGAAAATCACACTAATCTCGTCA
The DNA here is from genome assembly GCF_059453375.1 of Lepisosteus platostomus. Taxonomy (NCBI): domain Eukaryota; kingdom Metazoa; phylum Chordata; class Actinopteri; order Semionotiformes; family Lepisosteidae; genus Lepisosteus; species Lepisosteus platostomus. The sequence goes on from NC_142631.1 coordinate 5,691,647, forward strand.
TACGGTAATCCATCTGGGAACAGAACAGCAATACATGGAAGGCTGGAGAAGATAATATTTGGTTACAATTAGGAAAGAAAACAGATTTCAGGAATGTGCATCCATAACATCAGCCTTCTCTCCTTTCTTTTTTATAGTGATGTGTAATGCTCCATACGCTCTCTGGAGATCCTTATCCTAATTTTGTAAAAACAATAAAAGATTGTCAAAAATTGTCTATGCATAAGATTAGAGAAATCTTAGGATACTAGCATTGAGCAAATAGAATTAGAATTTGACAAGGCTGTCATCATTTTATTTTGTATTGTCTTGCATGTCAAGGACCAAATTGGTATTGCTTACAGAACATTAATTATTTTATCTGCTGTTAGTTGGGTCAGGGTTAAACACTTTAATTGTAGGTAATTCCTAGATTTGAATAATTACAATGCTTCATGTGGGGATGCTTCCAAAATTAAGATTAACAACGGCAAGATTGATACTTGTGCAAGTTTCTCTCACTTACTTTGTTCTTTGTTCAGGAAACATTGATAAACTTTTGATTTGACATCTTTTTCATAACAAATTGACCCATTTATGTGAGTACAGACATTAAGTAATTAAAAGGACTGGAGCTGTTAAAATCAACGAAAAACCTTTCAAACTGTGCTTATCTTGGCAACCAAAGACAGATGACATTATTATTAAAGACATTGTTATTAAAGACATTAAAATCTATTGGAATGTGAAACAAATGAGAAAATATTTGGTTTAAGTGGGAAACATACAGTTCAGAAATCCCTAGAAAATAGTTGGTTAGAATTTCTTCATTAAAAAGGCAGCCAAAGAGAAGCAAAAATTTAATTGGTGAGAAAATAGAATTTGTCTGGCATTTTGTTACTTATAGCATTTATAGCTGTTTCTGTTTTAAATTCAGTCTTTTTCTTTCTATTTAATTTTTAAAACCCTTGTGAAAGTATACCCATGCATAGAAGGATGTATAAAATGAGAGCAGGCAAACATACAGTATCCTTCTGTATTTTGAAACATAGAGTACATGTAATGCTTTTTAATTTGTCACAGTAGAGGTTTAAGAGAAGATTGGCTGTGGACGTGCAATAGCTTGGTGGTACACAAATCCCCAATGCTCCCCGACAAATCCCTGATTACTTCAGTTCAAATCAAAATGTGCAAAATGTGCTCATATCAAAATGGCAGACAAGACAATAAAGACAAGGTCTTTCTGGAAAACTGTTGACAAATCAAAAGGTTTAGTTTGCAGAAATATGTTTTCTTCAATACAGTAGCCATAACATATCTCATTACTGTTATTTTGATAGTGAGGTGTGTGTTGAATACCTACATGCTTTGTGTGCAATAAATTACTTCTCATAAAATGCTGGGAACTCTTTTTATCTATCAGTTTAATTATAAAGTAAGTAATAAAGATATCACAAGAAACATCAATTCAGTACAAACACTGTACTGCTGTATTCTTCCACACAGGTTTGGTATTTCCTGGGTTGAAATAATCAGAAATCCAATGAAGAATATAAGCACCTGGAGGAGTCTTCATTTGCCCTAATTTGCGAGCAAGGGTACTCTTTACCCAGCCCTGTTTCATTGGAGCTAGTAGAAATAAATCCCCTGCACTGTTGTAAATGGATGCCACCATCTGCCATTGTTATGCAAGATTTCTCAAAAACATGTGAAATAGGATCTGCAGATTTTATTTGAATTATTTAATGATTTAGATGTATTTTCAAACACACCCTACTTCCATGGACAAAAAGTGTGAAGAGAAGTGGGGTCTGTGTATTTAATATTGGTTTACTCCTTGTCTCTTGAACACTTTAAGGCCATTCATAAACTTGGAGTAGTTTATAAAGGCCTTAGATTAACAAGGATTTACAGAAGGTCAATATTTGTATGTACTGTACAGAGCAGAATTAAAAAATGTTAATAAAAATTTGAAATTTGCTTCATCACATAAAGATATTACTTCAACAGCAAAGGCAACAGCAAAGGCAAAATAGAAAGACATGTCCTTCAAAGGTAGTGAAATTAGAGTTTTAGCTTCAAGGGCCTTAAAACAGGGGAACCTATGATTTTATAAAACAATGAAGAAAAAATATTCTATACATTGCCATAGCTAAATGGAGTAATTGCAGAGATATTTTTACTGCTTTAACTTACATTTAATTTTTTTACCTTAAGAAAAAGCTTTTGAGTAATGACTTAATTTAATACTGTTGAAGCTGGAGAATAATCTTCTTTTAGAACATCCTACAGGTTGATGATATTGTAACGCTTACGGCCGACAGGCACTGTGTGTAAGAGCCGGCGTACCAGAGCGGACTACAGCTACTGGGCTGTAGAGAGATCTCTCTTTAGCTCACGGGGCTAGGTCGCTGCAGAGAGACGCGGAAGTCCCGGGTTCGAGCCTCCAGTCGGGATGGGGCCGACCAGATGCGGCAAGGGCGCCCGCCTGAGCCCCCGTTGCGTTACATTGGTGTTAGAAGTGGGATGGGATAGCCCTTCGCCGGAGACTGCAATTTAAGCGGGGGAGAGTGTAACGCTTACGGCCGACAGGCACTGTGTGTAAGAGCCGGCGTACCAGAGCGGATGACGTCACCGCCCTTCCCTGTGATAGCAGGACTACAGCTACTGGGCTGTAGAGAGATCTCTCTTTAGCTCACGGGGCTAGGTCGCTGCAGAGAGACGCGGAAGTCCCGGGTTCGAGCCTCCAGTCGGGATGGGGCCGACCAGATGCGGCAAGGGCACCCGCCTGAGCCCCCGTTGCGTTACAATATTTTCATATTGTATATCTGGATGGACACTGTATTCTGCTTTCAAAATGGACAAAATGTGAAAGAATAATTCTGATTGGCTAGTGGTTAATCCAGGCATGATTTCCAGTTAAGACTGTCTTTAGCTTCAAGTAAGCATTAACCCCTGTGACCTTCTAGCCTGAATTGAGAAAGCAGTACCTGTTTCCCTTATAAATGTTATTGTAGGCATTTGGAGACAAAAAATAATTATGAATCAGGCCAGTAGGTTTATTATGAAGGTAAATGGAGACAATTTAATGCTATAATATGCCTGAAAGGCATAATAGACTCCGCCAGTCACTTTTGATAGTGACACAGCTTTTTTTATTGAGCCATTAAAGCATATGAAATGCCATAATGAGAAAAATGTGCGATCTTTAATTAAATAAGTATCTAAAGGTATGGTAATATTTCCCAATTATGCATAAGAAGGTAATGGAAGTGTTTCTTTTTTGGGGGAGTTTTTTGTTCCTCCTCAAATTGGTTTGAAGTTGGTAATGATTGTATTTGAAGTATCAAAGTCCTCAATGGGGGTTTACAGTACATTGTTAACTGAGTTGGCAGCAGTCTCCGGATTGTTAAACTGGGGAACTAGGAGCTAGCTTCCAAATGGCTTTCTAATCAAAACAAATACTGGAAGTGCACAGATACAGTACAGTATGCAGGATTTCAGTATTGCACATGCAGCAACATAGGCGTAGAGGTAGGGACTCCAAAGGTTGAAAATAAAAGTCGGCTTGACTGAAATGTTCAAAAATGCCTGTGCCAGACAGAAAGTAAAGATAGAATAGCTGTGAGATGCAAAGATTCCAGGAAAAATAGAACTTTTAAAGACTGATTAGATAAATGCACAGTAATGCAGATTATCCTTCCATTATCAGAAAGCTGCTTATTCCTGGTGAGGGCAATGGAATCCTGCAGTCTACCATAGAAGCACTACTTTCACGGATGAAGTGCTGGACCCAGAACAGGCCACTTGTCCATCACAGGGCACACACATACAGTACAAGCACAAAAGGGCAATTTACAGACACCAATCAGCCTAGCCAGTACAGTATGTCTCTGTAAGTAGGGAGGAAACAGAAGCTTCTGGTGAAAACCAATGTGAATATCAGGAACACCACACATAAGATGGTCAAGTCTGGAAAAAGAATCATTTTAAGAAACAATGCCAACAGCTGAGAGGTAGCAGTAATAACCTCTATGCTACCAAGTCAGCCAATGATACAGCTTTTTGCTTTGTTAAATAAGAAAGGAGAAGTGGTCTTTATCATCATCCATCCACAAATTCATATTATAAAAATGAAATTAAGACATTTTTATTTGTAAGAAGACGATCTCTATTCACCCATATTTATTTATAAAGTACACACAAGGTTAGCAACATCTATTGTTAATTGAATTTACATAATGTATGTTCTTCTCTTCATTAGGCTGGATTTTGAAAGATAAGGCATCCCTGTTGTCAACAAAGGCCTAAATACTATACAGTATCATCAGACAAACCTCCACCTTGTTTGTGTCACCTTATAAAGGTAGAGGACCTTTCCAGTCAGCATCTATTTATTAGTGCAGTAATTAGCTTTTGGTAGGCTTCAGTGGCCTGTCAGGCTAAATCTGCTCTTTCATTTGTCTCTGTGGACTGTGTCTTGCCCCATACTTTAAGGAGAGCTTCTCAGAAAACCAAATGCTCCACTTTTCAATTTCATTGACTGCACTCAATGTGTAGTAAGATGTCAAGTTTGGTTTTCCCAGACTTGCTTAATAGATTATCAGTGTCCTTAGTCAGCTTCCGCTGAATGTTGAATAGCTGCAATCACACTCAGATCACAGAATCTCTCTCTTTTCTTGACCATTGACCAAGATCATATATTGACCAACATTTCTTTTTGTACATAAAGCTGGACCTATATAAAACATATAAATCACTGTATGTGTAAATTTCCCATGTGCTCATTGTTTTTGAACAAGATTTGATTTCCTGAGGGATTCCTATTAGAAGAACAATTTGTGTCACGTCCTCTACAGCTAGAGGGCGCTCCTACTCTGTCCTGTCCCTTTTTTCCCTGTGCTTTGCTTGTCCTTCCGGTGTGTCTTTGTCTGAGGCTATATAGTTCCGGGTCACACTTTCCTCCTCGCTCAGCATTGAGGGTTTGGATGTCTGGAGACCTGCCTAGCACCAGGTTGGCTCATCCTCGGCCTGAAGGCAAAGGTTTCTACCCGACATTGTCTGACCAGCTGAGCCTGGGCTAACCCCTGTTCGGTCGCTATGCGTAGGGTCTTTTTTCGCTCTCCTGCCATTCCACGCCATGCCTTTCTGACATCCTTGACAATTTGCAGCTGTTACAAACTCACAGCATGGAAATTTAGCATTATGCAAATAAAATATAGAACCAAGGACTCAAAAATTATATGCAGTTGTAGAACCAAAGTAAAATATATTATAAAGCATGTTACTTTCTCATGTCAGGGGTATTTACCCTGAAAAAAAAGATGAAACATGGCATGCACAGCTCAGTTCCTTCATTGTCCAATGAATGCCCTACAGACTACAGACTAGTTTCTTATTGTCTAGTTTCACCACATTTCAGGAAAGGAACCTTCAAGCATTCATCGATTATAAATACTGCAATGAGTAATACGGTATATTACATAAATCACATTCACATCAAAGAAAATAAGAAGACATGCTGTAAAGAAGAATTGTGATTTTTTTCATTTCTAAATAAAAAATGCATGCTATGAAAAGAACATCAAACAACTTTAGCAAATTTGAGACGCTAATAGAATCAATGTGGACATTTTAATAACACATCTTATTTACTAATTTAAATGGTAAACAGCTTGAAAACAAATGCAGGGATATGATGTTAAATTATTAATTCCACTATCACTTTCAGTATTAATATGCATAATTAATTGTAATATTCAAATTAAAATTCTATATACTGAAAATTGGTGCATCTCTTTAAACAGATCACTTACACTCTGCAATGCTTTCAGCTTGGTGTCCTAGTACAGAGTACAAGACTGTGTACCACCGTTACATAACATAGTTGAAATATACTGTAAGTCTACACTACTGCAATAAAGTTCTATGTAATTATGCCTGATTACTATAATTAAGAATTTGGCTAGAGCAGTTACATTGTATATTGTATAGGCAATCACCAGTATATAGCAGATAATATTCAGAAAATTATAACTTACTACCTTTATGTCTATTTGACTGGCAAGTGGCTTTAATGTGCATATTGCTAGGATGAATGTTGCTGTTTTTCTTGTATTGTGTCTTCTCATGACCTCATTAAAAAGGGTACTAATCAACAATAAAGGAGGACTCCAGAAGTTCCATCAAATCAGGGTTTTTTCAGGTCTTTCCTAAATCAGTTATTACTGTTTGGAATGTTTCACTGACCTTCAAAAATACTTGTGCATCACTATAGGAGAGAAAATGACCTCCTCTAATGGCTTAGTAAGCTGTGAAAGTTAGATCTGCAGCTGCTTAGATGATAAGAATGTAGAAGAAAGAAACTTTGAAGTTGTTTTGAATTGTTTTTGTTTTTCTCCAAAGAAGAACAATCTGACAGCAGCACAAGTCAGGACGTTTTCTCCAGGGAAGCTTTAGGAATAGTAAATATTCCAAACCAAAGGCTTTGACATCTGTAAGTGTGAGGGGCTGAGGCCTGTGTTGAAAAAAGTAAGAGATAGAGCTGTTTGTTGAAAATGTATCCAGCCTAACATTTTATAAAGCATTAGTTTTAAAAGGAAGGGAGTGGACTTTCCTTTAGTGTAAAGAGCAATTATATAATACAAATAGATCCAAGGACTAATAATTATTCCTGTTCTTAATTCTTTCAGTATTTTATTTTTGCTTAGGATTGTGGAATCCTTACCTGGACATTCATACAATTCCTATCTATCATTTATTGCTGTTAATTTCCATACAAAGAGGAAATTACTTTGAAATTTACCAAACACTGCACTGCATTTACAAAGGCAAAAGCAGTATTAGGCAAGGCAGACTTGTTTCCCCCTGCAGATTAAAAAATTAAATGAGATCATAACTTTAAGATCTTTAAGAACAAGAAATTTTCCAAACTAGATGAGGCCATTTGCTTATCTGTCTCATTTGATTGCTAGTAGCTAATTAATTAAGGATCTTATCCATCTGAGTGTTCTGGCGCACTATGGCTGCCGTCACATCATCCAGGTGGATGCTGCACATTGGTGGTGGTGGAGGGGAGTCCCCATTACCTGTAAAGCGCTTTGAGTGGAGTGTCCAGAAAAGCGCTATATAAGTGTAAGCAATTATTATTATCTGTTTATTGAAAGGAACCAGGGTATAAAACTCTCACAACCCTTTGCAGAAAAAAGTGCGTCCCGCTTTTCAGTTTTCAGTGTGTCCTTTGGGTCATGTTTCACTGTAATCTAAAGATGTCCTTTGGGTTTGCTTTCTCAATGCCTTTGAGGATTTTGATTATTTGAATAAGGTTCCTACTTACTGTAGTCTTCTGTGTTCAAGACCAAAATTATTTCTGCTACATGGGCTACTGAAAGTAGGGGATATGGTCTCCACACGTTTCTTTGTTATACTGTACAAGGACTTCACATCTTCAAGCACAATGAAAAGTGAAAAATTAAACAAAAAAATAGAGAGAAATTCAACAGTATTTTACTGTGTTCTCTGTGTCATTAGATACTTGTTTGGAAGTTCAAGTTTTGTTTGTCAGGCCAGCCATAGACAGTACATACTTGTATATGGCTGGCCTGACAAACAAAACTTGAACTTCCAAACAAGTATCTAACAAGTATAGTTCTCCAGGTCTACAGTGCGAATACAGACAGACACTGACAAGACAATGCTATAGACAATGTAGACATAGACATTTCTGACAGGGTACAGGGTACATAAAGTGCAATGCGCATAGTGCAATTTACTTTACAGGATTGTGCAAAGAATTGTGCAAAGAATACATCAGACAGTATGTCTGACATTAGGCAAAAAAGAACTAGGTTTCCAGATTTGGAGTAGGTTCAGTAGGTACCAGGGTGTTGAGGCCTGTGGAAAAAAGCTGTTACGGAGTCTGGTGGAGCTGGCCCGTATACTGCGATACCTTTTACAAGATGGTAGGAGGGCAAAGAGGTTGCAGGAGGGTTGGGAGGGATCATCGAATTGAGGTCCCCTTAAATTTAAACTCAGAAGGATCTTATTTTGCATTTTTCAGTGCATTTGAATGTGTGATGTGGTTGTGATTTAATGGCATTGGCTTATATTATTATTATTAGGACTGTAAATTATTTATTGAATTGATTCAAGTGATTGTTGTTATTGATCCCTTTTAGAGCATGGCACTTTTAAGTTTAAGTTTTACTCCACATATTTCTTTGAATAAATGACTATCGATTCATTGGTAGCTGGAAACACACTTTTTCACAGAAGTCTTTAGAAAAGTGATTAGTAGGCTTGCTGTCACTATCGACACTGGAGGAAAAAATCAGGAGGCACTTAGCTGAGTACTAACTGCAGGAATTTCACTGTGGATGGCCTATTCCCACACTATGCTGATCTCCAAACATTCACTATGGTGCATTATAAATATAAACGTTCCATGCATTTTACACCTTGTGTTTCTCTAAGAAGTATTTTGTTTGTTTTTACTAAAGCCTAGGAATCAGCCAGCACCTTTATTTTTCATCAGTTTTTGTAGATGTGAAGGTCTTCAGTGGCCAATGGTGAAGCAGGGACCTTTTACAAATGTTAAAGATGAATACTCATCTGTGCATAGCAAAAAGATAGTCAACAATGCAACAATATGCAACAATATGCAAGAAGGCTTCATGTCCAAAATGTTGTGTTTTCTCATGGAATAAATCTATTACTTGTTCCTTTACAGCCAACGCATGCTAACGCAGCTACCCACCTGAATATATTGTTGCAATGCTAAGGAACAGTGTTTAAGAACTGTAGCATTTGCTCTAAAGCAGCATTAGAGATGCTGTCCATTTCTTGGGCAATTTATTTATATTTTCTGCCAGCCAAAGTGGATGTGAAGTTGGAATAGAACCACACTGCTTGCAAACACATGGCTGAGAGCCCCTTATTCATTGAAGCTAAACTATTTGACAATGATGGAAATAGCACAAAATTAGTGCTGACTTATTATAGCCTCTATGGCTAGTCTGGCATACACAACAGCATGAGACACTTTGAAAAAGTTAAATGAAACCTCAAAGGAGAATTGTGCTGCTGGCACACTGCTCCACAGCGCCGAGGATCCCACTTCTCTTATTAGGAAATGTGCTGCAATTTACATACAGTCCTTGTAATGAATTTGTCTTAATTCTTGTGTGATTCCTGGTGGATTGTGATGCAGCTGTTGTTGAAATCTGCTGCAGAAGCAGAATATCCTTTGTTTTCCATGGGCTGAGCTATCAGGAAAGCACTTAAGAAATTATTTTTGAAACAGGAACTTGCATCTGGAAGCACAGTTATTTTTACACTATAAGGCTCATCTAAATGATAACCACTTATTCCTGGTAAGATTCAGGACAACCCAGAACCTATCCTGGAAATAAAGGTAGGACTATGCTGTGGTGAAGATGCCATTTCTTTGCTAGGCACCCATGCATACCATACACACACAAGCAAACAGAGTTTTACAAATGCCCATGATCCTAGCCTCTGGTGAAATTACATATGAACATGAGGGGAACATGTAAACTTCACACAGAAGGCACCCAAGCCTAGAATTAAACCCAGGACTCAAGAAGCAGCAGTGCTAACTGACGTCAGAGTGGCACTCAACTGTAGAGTGAAATACAGTAAACCAGGTGGATTGGCCTGGATGGGTAGACTCAAGGCTGTAATGCATTAGAATAGCCAGAAAAGAAAACAAGAAAGCTTTTATGTGTAATATTTTCCTGCAGAATTAGCCAGCTGACCAGATTTGTTTATACCTCACTCATGGTTGCTGAGTAAACGTTTCATTTTTTACCAGTGTGTGTACTGTAAATATTAAACAGAACTTAACTCCTTTACCATTCACCAGTTATATGAAACACAATAACATCTTATTTTCAATTCTAAAACAATTAATTTGAAATGCCTTTATATTTCGTGTAACAATTTACAGTTTTAGGACCGAGTATGAATAGGTCAGAGTGTGACTTATTTCTACATTTTCATTGATTTCTACAGAGATACAGAAATGTTTACCTTCAGTCGTGTCTGTACAGTATGCAGAATGTAGCATTTTAACCTGTTTTTCTTTAGGGGCAAAATGCAGGGTGCTAAATGGCTTTTTTCAGGCATTTTTTTGTAGTGGAACAAGTAATAGGTTTATTCCATGCTGAAAAGAGAAGAAAGAAAACACAACGTTTCGGCCGTGGAGGCTTCTTCAGGTGTGAAACGTTGTGTTTTTTTTTCTTCTCTTTTCAGCATGGGATAAATCTATTACTTGTCCTTTTGCAGCCTACGCATGCTGACGCAGCTACCCACCTGATTTTCTTGTAGTGTTGACAATGCACTTAGAGTTAGAGACATATGCTATATTTAAGCACTTAATGCTTGGGAAACTGTTAATAAGTGCTTTTAGCTGCAGATCATCTGACATTATTTGAATAAAAGGGTTCATAAATTCTGCTGAGAAGATTGCAAAGGAGAGGTGATATCATACAGTGTGAGTATTTGTGTTATGGGAATTCTGCCTTTCAGCAATAAATTAAAAGATCAGTTTTAAAATATGATAACACACATAAAATATGTGAGAAGAAATTGGAAATGCCAGACATGACTAAAGGATCCTAAGTGAATACTGAACCTAGTTCTGAAAGAAAGGAAATTCACATTCAAATCAAATGATGCACAGCCCCAGAGTGGGTGCAAATTAAAAATTCAAATTACATCACAGAAACAACAAATTTTTATTATTTTAAATTAATCAAGCGGTGTTTTTTTAACTTCAGCAAATTTTTCCCAAATAAATCATTTTTGAAAAAATACAATAAATCAACAGGGTTTGTTTACTTTTGTTCTATCATCAGTCTGTGAGAAATGCTTTCCCAAAAACGTTTCTTCATAGTCATTTGCTTGCTGTGTATCACTGTGAGAATTATATTTCCCCAGGGACCTCTGTATTGTACATACCTCATATAAATGCTCTGTCTATCATTTATATATACACAGCATATGCTATACTGCACATACTGTATAACCAAAACCAAATACATATCAGACATCAAAAAAGCTAAGAAAATAATAAATTGGTTGAAACATAATATGAGTACATTTTGAAAAAAATCAATTTAAAAGGTTTGTAAATGCAATGTACTATTAAGACTGATAACATTAGTTCCTAGTGGTAAATATATGCATAATTTATATTTACATAATATAAATCTATGCATCATAAGCTTTTAATGCTGAAAAACAAGCTACAAAGCATTTATATATGTCAACCTACAATACCTTTTCCATTTAATGTGTTTAATATGAAGAATAGTTTTGGTTGCTGCTAGATTAATGATACTTAATTGTTTGCTACTACATTGCAGATTGTAAATAATTAATAACTGCAATTTGCAACCACTAATTTTAAGTGTTTCCAGATTAAATACATCACTTTAATAAAAACTAAGTTTTTATTAAAATGTTGAAATCAGCATTAACAGTGCATTTGCTGTGCCCTAGTAAATTCTAAATTACTACACTGTAACTAATGTGTCACTACAATAAGAAATCAGTACACATATTTCACAGGAGGAATGTGAAAGTACTGTAAAATGGAAACAGCAATTCCCTTTTCCAAGTATAAATTATTTTACAGAAATTATTTTACAGTAGAAAGAATGTGAAATGATCTGTTACACGTTTAAGTTCCCTGAATTTCCAGCTGCAATGACAGCCCCTTTGCAGCCTCTAACTGTTTTGTGAGCAGGTTAAGGTTGAAAAACACTTCCCCTCCACAACCATCCTCACCCTGCTGCTTAGGGGGGCCTGAACAGCAGTTCATATGTAACACTTATTGATTTACATGAAGGGACCCTCATGAAACACAAGGGAGGGTAGAAAGACTGATTGCTGTCCCCTGTAAAATGCCAGGGCTGTGATGACAGTATCTGGACAATGCTTTCAGGCACCATTCATTCAGCGCTGCCTTAATGTAGTGCCCCCTGTTTCGTCTTGATGACCTCAGAGGACTTATAGTATGTACTGAAGCAAGAACAAGGTTGTGTTCTGGTATCTCAGTGAACTGCTCTGAGCAAGGATACAAAAATAAGCATTAGCATAGTCTGGGGAGGGGGGTGAATGCAGAGTAAATATATTCCATTTACCATTTCAAAACATATCTTTTTTTAAAGAGCAGCCTTCTAATAGAAATTGATTTGATTAATATTTCATCAGTAGCACACACTGCATTTATTTTTTATTGCCCCACTGAATCATTGGCCTTTTTTCTATATTTTCTTCAGACTTGTGCATGTGTTTTTTTAGATCTCAGAGACTGCAGAGTGGTCATTTACTTACTTCTCATTTTCTTTTTTTCCCCCTCCAGCTCTGAAAAATATTTCACCCTTTTGATCTTTTCTGTGAGGAACTGCAGCTATCCAATTCTGGGAAAAATCAACATCTCTGCCTTTAGATCAGAATCTAGTGTTGTCTTGAGGTTCTTGAGTGTTGATTTTAGTGTTGAGTGCCTTTTGCTTTTTATATTTTACTCCTTTCAGGTATTAATATTAACATTTATTAAACTACTCATGATTACAATGATAACATCTCACTAAAGTAAATAGTAGATTGACAACTTAATTAGTATGTTCTGTATAAATATATTATGTATTATTATGTATTTACTGTAACTTATTTATAATATCTGCTGAGACTGAATTAGAAATGCTGTAGGTAATTTGCACTATGTAATGTCCTTTTAGTATAATACAGATACAAGATCCCAAGATTTGTGTCCACTAAAGTACTGCAATTAAAAACACCATTGTTATTGCACATTAATTCTAAATGAAATCTAGATCACTATCATGTGGGTGTCTAGGTTTTTTACTTGTCCCAGTATTTCACCACCTAAATAACCCTAATACTCTTACAAGTACAACCACTATTCTACAGATACACACTTTAGAAGATAATCACATTCGAATACAGAAAAGAAAAGTATGATTTCATCTTGCACAGGGAAAAACATCAAACTCTTTGCATCTCTAGAGCTGGAGTCAATGACATAAAGGCATAAACTCCATATTATGATTTATTATAATTCGACAGACATTGAACGGCTAAGAAGCTGCTTACATCTAAAATGGTGCTTCTTCAACCTCTTTAGATAGGAATATGAGACTGTTTTTATAAGGTATTTTGCCAGGAAGGGTGAGAAAGTGAGATGAAAATTCCTTCTTATGTAATTAATGTACATCTAGGGAGCAGATTAGTTATTTCAGGACTCTAGTGAATCCTGCAAATTCACAAGCTCTCTAGAATATTTACTTTTAGAAAGGTTAGATAGTCATTGAATTATCCTGTTTTTATTAATTGGATTTGTGAATTTAAGATTTACTTCTAAAATGGCTTTTGATGTTTTTTACTTCCCCATTTGAATATAAATCAGCAGGGATCTCAAACAGAATGAGACACTTAATTTTATGTTCTGTCTTCAGTTGTACAGTTGTACATTTATTCTTCTTACATTTTTTGAGGTAGCTGGTCTCAGTCTAACATTCATCACAGACACAATTCATACTTAAATCACATGCTTCGCTTGCACAACAGTAGAAACCTGAGTTGTAGGTTGTTTACAGCAATAAAGACTTTGAAAGATTGATGAATTAATGTTTGTATACTATTTCTTTATTCAGCATGGAAGCATTCTGTTTAGTTGATACTGATGGACATTTAAAGTGTGTTCTAATAAATTATTTTTATTTTTGGAGGAGACACATTTTTTTGTTTTCTACCAGTTTCGACCACTTCAAAGTTGTGATCCATGTGATCAGTGATCCATGTTATGTAATCACTTGAGATAGCAGGAAACCCATGTAGATATAGTGAATGTGGGGAGTGAGAAAGTGCTTAGAATCCAGTGCTGCAGATCATTCCATTTCACAAACACTTTTCTCAAATCTGCATCTCTTTAACCTCAAACAGACCCTCCTGTCAAAGCTGTCTCCAAAGCAAAGTGCCCAGTTCCCAGCACACGGCATGGAGGGATCAAGAGTTCACATTTTCTCAAGCACTCAGCTGTTGTTTAACCTTTAGACTGTGAAGGACCCATTGCACTTTTTGTTATTTGCCTTTCAAAAAAATCCCATGGCTGAACACGGGAGTTTGAGACACAAAATCTATTGACTGCAGTATGTGTTTGCATGAGATTTTCAGATTTTAAATACACCAATAATATTACATTTGGAGGTAAGGGCAATTGCGTATATTTCCAATTTCCAACGTACATTCACCATGAAGAAATAATACACTAATACACAGTCCGCTAAGAATAACAACACCCAAGAATTAGGTGTACTGGAAGGATTATGGAGTGTTTAGTGAAAATTTGGCTTAACCCACATACAGTATTTGTAGTGTTTAGGAGAGGAAATTATGTCAGGATTGATCGCTAATTACTGACTGCCGAGTCTGATTGATCTTAGCTGTTGTCATCACTCCCGATGTTTTGTTACAAACTTTATTTATTTCAATGAATGGATCTGCTAATCTCATTTCAAGCATTGTTCTTATTGGCTTAATTGTTTACAGATTTATTTAAAGGAAGCAAACCTTTCAGCAGAAAGGTTTCAAGCAGACAAGGATGCTAATATTATACAGATCACATTTCATTTGTCTTGTATCGCAGGACACAAAATGTTTTTTTGTGTGGGTGGACTGCAAAATCATAAATTAAAGACCTGATAAACAAAGGTGCCAACCATAATTTCATGAGTAGTATCACATTTTCAGATTTTTGTTTCAGTATGCTCACTATCTGTAAAAGTGTTGTGATTAATTGTGATTTAACTTGAGGTTTGGCATTGCAAATGCTGGTATGTGGAGGAAAGCACAATGAAATTCTCCAAAGCAATACAGTAAATTGCTCAAAAGAGTACTTGGTGCAGCTATAAGGATTATAGAATGAACATGGAAAAATATTTGATAGATTAAAACAGAAACTCCAATAAGAATACTTCAAGCTGTAGCTCTTGACTATACAAGTTAATTTTAAATGAATTCTCCTTAGGGTAAGAAGTAAAATCTACTTTTTTCATTTCCACTTACATTTTTAAGGTGAAAATAGTGCTGCTTTACGAATATATGCTGATTGTATTGCTGGGTTTATTGTATCACATGCCCGCAGGTGACCTCACAAGCAGCTAAATCAAGGCAACATCTGGATGATAAAGAAGAGAGTCGTGCTTAATTAGTTTATTTTTTTCACTATTGAAAACATAGTTTATTATCAAAACACAATGTGTGATATTATATCATATTCAAAATTGTTCACGTGATGGGTTTTCCATAGGTGGAAAAACAGACAACACAAACATCAGCTGGGCCCTGATCATATGTACTGTAGTTTAAGTCATTCTTGATTTCAACATTTTCTTACCTTGTAAACTATAAATGAATAAACCTGACCAGTGGCCCTTCTTAAGTCTCTTAAATTCAGGCCGAATTGTGAATAGGTTTGATTTGTAGTTGTGTTGTAGTATAGAACGTACTAAGGGGAGTGTTGTAGTGGCGTGTGGATATTTTTCTAAACATCTCAAGCTGAAAATTGTCCTTTGTTGAGCACAAGTCTTCTACACTTGACAGCACTTCAAAGATCCCCATGTGTTTAACAGTTAACGTCAGGCATTTCAAGCCTAACCCATTTAGTGGTTATGCAATGCTTGTAGTGAGCATGCTTTTAGAAAGATGTGAGTGCACATATTTTCCAAAGTAATGCTTGATTGGAGCAGCTTATAGACAGGATAAAATGTAGGTGCTTTGTTTTTTTTTTAGCTAAAAGCTATAAAAACCAATAGCTGTATTAATGTGTCTTAATACACGAAAGACGCTTGGGGGCAAAAATATTGCACCTCCCAATAAGAAAAATGCAGTATCTTATACTATGCATTTGAAAACACATGGAAGTGGACAGAAGTTGAAACTGGAAGTGAATTTAAAACCAAGGAAAGGAGTCACTTCTTTTCCAATGAGCTGTGGGAGTATGGAATAAGGTACACAGTCATGTCATTGAAGCAAATGCCCTGGTTTCTTTTAGGAAACCAAGTATTGACTTTCAACTCATCACAGTTCATCAAGGTTCTGATTAAGTGCTGCTACACACATATGTTTAATAGTTATGACTGGGTTTTCTAAAGAGAGATCATTGTGTGCAAACATACTGCTCTTGCTTAGATCACAGGATAAGCCCAGAGAGTTCCAGGTCACTTCTGGGCTGTGCCATTAGTCAAATTAACAGAATTCTTAAAGTGGTATTACAGAAGAGATGGACTCCCTGCTGGTGTTGAAATCATCTTCCTAATCATGTAGAAAAACATGAAAAAAGATTGCTTTCATCTTTACTAGACTGAAAGGTGAGTGAGATGCAACACACTGCATAGAGCCATGGGTAGAAGGTGTAGATGTAGGGGAGAGTATTAATAATTGTAGGGGAGAGTAAGTTAATGGTAAGTGTCTGAGTCTGGCACTCCATTACTGATAACCTCCTAAAAATAGACTCACAGAATTCTTGTGGATGTTTGATGAATTTCTCTTGCCAGTGTAACGTCAGTCAGGATGCTGAACCTGCAGACTTGCAGGAAATGCACAGTTATGCAGCAATTGGTCCCCATTCTAAACTAGTTACAAGCTGTTTGCATATGTGCCAAGTGTTAAAAGAATATCTCAGTGAACTAAGCAATGCAAGTTCTTAAAAAAACACATCTCATACGAGTTTTGGCTTCTTGAAAAAGCCAAATGTCCCTAACCATGCTGATGGGAGCTCTTTTGAAGGTTCTGGAATAATTTTTTTCTTTTTTGTACTTATGTTTCTGCATTACTCATGCCCACAGTCTGTGGGAGAAAGCAGCAGATGGAGCTGTCAACACGGTTTACACCAAGCCTGGCCCCTCGGGTGCCATGATAGAGGGAGAGAACATCACAGCGGGCACACTGCTAGACAGCTGAGAGAAGACAACTTTGTGGATTATGATGCCTTGTGAATCATACTTGACAATAAAGAAAAATAATGCTTGCCCCATGCTTATTGTGACAGTGATAGTAGTAGTATGTCTAAATTCCCCATGAGTGATTCTTCATACTGTAGGTACCAAGGAATTAGAACTGGGGTTATCTGGGACCTTTTTAAATCTACACAACTTTTATGAACTTAAAAAGACATACAGTACCATAAAAATAGAAACAGTCTATCCTCATCCATGACATTTTGATTAATTAACAATATCTTCAGTATTTTTTAACACATTGAAATTTTTACTTTGGCATCTGTCTTTATTTTCATCTTTTGAATTAAAAAAAATATTTCACACCATTTTCAGTTGATCTAAAAGTGAAGGTATAGAAGCTGTAGCATTGCAACGCTAACGGAACATGAGGACAACCCTCCAAAAAATCAAAATAAAAATGTGATCGTTTGGACTGCCAGCACGGTGGAGGAGAGTTTTTTTATTCTCCCCATGTTTACATGGGTTTTCTCCAGGAGCCCTGGTTTCCTCACACATACTGGTAGATTCACTGGCTTCTGAGAAAATTAGTCCTAGGTGTGAGTGTGTGTCTATGTCTGTGCCTCTGTGGATGGACTGGTGTCCCATCAGGAGTGTTCCCAGCCTTGCACTCAATTTTTTTTACCACAATAAGTTCCACCTCTCCCTTTGAACCTGAGTTACCCTGATAAGTGCATAGAAAATGGATGGATACTTTGATAGTTCGGGCTTCAGGTGACTATGTGATGATATTTGGATTTTTTAGAATTTCAGTTTTCACTTTACTATAAAAGAATCAATTTTTTATAAGTTAGCTTTTAAAGCAAATTTCTTCAGTGCCTCAGAGATGTGTTTCTTCACATTAAAGTTGGTTTAAACGACATGGTAATTGCTATTGACTACCCTAAGGCTGCATTGTTATTATAGAACAAGGCTTCTCCCAGAGGTTTCCAAATAGGCTTTTAACAAACTCTACAACCTAAAGATTTAAGTTTAGAAGATACCAGCTGCTTTCTGCCTTTCTGAGTGTGTGCCTTCTTAGTAAGGAATTAAGATAGGCTAAAAATACATTTAGATTAGCATTAATAATAAAAAAGACTGGCTCCAATGCCTTGGCAAGTACTGACCTATAAAACAGAACTACCCAAACCAGTGTTGCAGAATTGTACAGCTTCAGCTACATGTTTCTTTCTTACATTTACATTTGACTATTCTATCAGCTTTGCATAAGAAATCCTTAGATTTCTTTATCTTAGAATGCCCTGTTATACTTTCGGTGGGTAGCTGCATCAGCATGCTTAGGCTGCAAAGGAACAAGTAATAGGTTTATTCCATGCTGAAAAAATAATAAAGAAAACACAACGTTTCGGCCGTGGAGCCTTCTTCAGGTGTGAGGGTCTTCAGCTCAAAATGAAATACTTGGAGTTTGTAATGTAGGGTGCTCTGAATGAGTTAAACTTTGATGAGGGCTTGCCAGTGCGGTGACGTCACTGCCTTTCATATGAAATCCTGCTTAAATCCTGCTAAACTAAAAGAGGGCTCCACGGCCGAAACTTTGTGTTTTTTTTCTTCTTTTGGATGGAAAAAACCTATTACTTGTTCTTGTTATACTTTCTGTTTACTTAGCTAAACTCTAGATAACCTTGCAATGGACTAGATTCTGTTTTTCGTGTTTATGCTTAACTGGACCAGTACTAGGAGTCTTTAGGATTGAATATAGGCTATGCCTTATCTAAGTTTGGAGCTGCTGCATTTTGCTCCAATCAGTCTGCTACTGAAACACTGCATGGCCCTGGAAGAACTGAAGACCACCTGCCTGGGAATTTTCAGATGTGACCACTTCCTGTTTAGCAGAAAACCTAGAACAAAAGTAGTGCGGTTTTGAAGAAGTTTAGAAAGTGATTCAAATGACTGAATCCTGCTTGTTCAGTTGTTCCTATCTGTTCCCAAAATCTCACCTAGAAATTTATTTAAAAATGCTTTAACAACTTTGTAGAAATTTGTAGGTTAGATTCAACCATTTCTTTTAGATTATTTTTCTTTACAAAACCTTCTTCAATTCTAAATACATCTTCCCTGGGTTTCTGTCTAGTAATCCACACCATTATTTCATTGTAGTTTAAGTAAATAGATTAATGAAACCAGAAACTGATCTGAAACACTACTGTTCAATAAAAATGCTAGTGGAAAATGAAGTCATTCTGTAATTCCTAACTAAATCTAACTAAATGTACATATCAATTTGAAAAATCCATAGTGCAGAAAGTTTTTGCACCTAACCAGTGCTCACCCAATGAAGTGCAGCCCAAAACCTTCATCTGCAATTACCAGACTGAGGGACTCATCCAACACTCCAGTTTGGAAGCTGTTATCTATTGAGACACTCTGTAACTTCTTGGGAAACATAGCAATAACACAGTAAGTGCTAGTAAAATAAACACTTTTTTATGATTATACTGAATAATACAAAAGGCTTTTATCCTTTTGAGTGGTAATAAAAGAAAGTGAGAAAAGAAATGTGTCACGAAATGTCTGAAATCAGTCCATAATTTAAAACCCATTATTAAAATAGACTTCAGTATACAGTGGAAAAGGGAAAAAAATCCCTGTATTATTAATATAGGGAATCTAAAAAGCTACCAAATTATTTGTAAATAAAGAAGATGTTTGAAAAAGAGGTGCAAAAAACACTTCCAAGTCTTTCACTTCAAGAGCTGTGAATATGAATATTGTATACTGTAACTCAGGTAAAAAAACACAAAGAAGGGTGAATATAGTACAGGGTCTACTGTATTATAAGACAACGTTTCTAGATTTTTACATTTTTTTGATTATTTAAAATGAGAAGGTACTCTTGTCTCTAAAGAGACTCTGTGAAAAGATCTTCTGCATGAAGCGAGTGATATTACTGCTCTGATGGACAGGAGTTAATGTATATTTTCATTTTTACAAAGTTAAAAATGTATACAAGCACATAAGTATTACACAAACCATGGTATGCTCATTAGAAAGAGCTGAAGGTGAGAGTTAGGGAGAGCAAGGTGGCTTATGGGAGGAAAATGGAGGACAGGCTGAGGGAGAGCAATGTGAGAGAAGTGTGGAATGGCATGAGGAAGATCTCCGGATACAAGTTGTCCGGTGGCCAACAGAGTGAGGGAGGCCTGGAGAGGGCCAATGAGCTGAATCTTTTCTTTAAAAGATTCGATACAGGGTCCACTGTCCATTCACCTCACAGGCCTTCACCCCAGACACCCTCTTCATGTCCTCAGTCACCCCATCATGTGATCCCTCCTACTCCTACTCCATCTTCCCCTGCCATCCTCGGCTTATCCATCACAGCTGACCAGGTCAGAAGGGCGTTGAGGAGACTCCATGCAGGGAAGGCAGCGGGTCCTGATGGTGTCAGCTCCAGGGTGCTAAAGATCTGTGCAGACCAACTGGGTTCAGTGCTGCAGTATATCTTCAACCTCAGCCTGAGATTAGAAAAGGTTCCGGTGCTCTGGAAGACATCTTGCCTGGTGCCAGTACCCAAAAAGGGAAACCCTAAAGTCTTGAATGACTACAGACCAGTGGCACTTACATCACACCTAATGAAAACTCTGGAAAGGCTTGTACTGGACCACCTCAGAACCCTGGTGAGTACAGCACTGGACACCCTGCAGTTCGCCTACCGGTCACACCTGGGAGTGGAGGATGCAGTCATCTATCTGCTACACAGAGCTAACTCTCACCTGGAGAAGACGGGGAGCATTGTGAGAGTTATGTTCTTTGACTTCTCCAGTGCCTTTAACACCATCCATCCACCTTTACTGAGAGATAAGCTAAGGGCGGCGCAGGTGGACACTCCCCTGCTGTCCTGGATTATAGACTATCTGACCTGCAGGCCACAGTATGTACGGCTACAGAGCTGTGTGTCCGAACACATTGTTAGCAGTACTGGGGCTCCACAGGGGACTGTCCTTGCTCCATTCCTGTTCTCCTTTTACACCTCTGACTTCAGGTACAACTCTGAGACATGTCATCTGCAGAAGTTTTCGGATGACTCTGCAATTGTGGGGTGTAATAGAGAGGGGAGGGAGGAGGAATATAGGAGCTTGATTACCAATTTTGTGGAGTGGTGTCATCTTAACCATATCCAGCTTAACACCAGCAAGACCAAAGAAATGATCTTCGACTTTCGAAGGAATAAGTCTCCGCTGAACCCTGTTTCCATCCAGGGTGAGGACATAGAGGGGGTACATTCCTACAAGTACTTAGGGGTACACCTGGATGATAAGCTGGAGTGGTCTGGTAACACTGACGCCCTGTACAAGAGAGGTCAGAGCCAACTCTATTTTCTTAGGAGACTCAGGTCCTTTGGTGTGTGTCTGCTACACATGTAACTTATGTGGCTGCGGCCATCTTCTACGCTGTTGTGTGCTGGGGCAGCAGCATCATGACAAAAGATGCAAATAGGCTCAATAAACTTATCAAGAAGGCTGGCACTGTGCTGGGGATGAGCCTTGACCCCATGGAGGTGGTGGCTGAGAGGAGAATGCTGACCAAGCTCACAGCCATCATGAACAACACCTCTCATCCGCTTCATGGGACTGTTACTGGGCAGCGGAGCACATTTAGCAATAGACTGCTCCAGCTACGGTGTTCAAGGGAACGTTTCCGCAGGTCTTTCCTCCCGGCGGCTGTCAGGGTGTATAACGCTGCCCTAGGCTAGGACTGTTAGCCCTTCATTTGCTCCTCTATGGACAGCATGTTTACTCCATTGTACTTTTTGGACAATCAGTCTGTATAAACCTATGCACATTTTGCACATATTTTATTGTTTTTACAGTGACTATGATCAGCACATTTTGCACACACCTATAGATTTATTTATTTTTATTTATTTTGTTGTCTTTTGTTTTATAACTATTCTGATGTCTGTTTTGCTTGTCTTGGGCTGGACTGCTGTAACACATCATTTTCCCTATGGGATTAATAAAGTATTATCTATCTAGTAAAGTTATTTAATGTTGTTTAATGTCTTTATTTAAAAAAAATGATTTTTTGGTTTTTGTATTTTTATTACACTTTTTGTTCCAAAGAATACCAAAGTGTTTTAGATGTAGGAGAGGTCACACATCATCCTACATCAATGCTAGCAGTTTAGTGATGGGTACACTATATGGTAAACAGGCACCGTCCACGGTGTTTCTCGAAAAGAGTAAGGGTGTAACCATGGTGTCCTGGCCAAATTTCCCATTGGTCCTTACCAATGATGGCCTCCTAATAATCCCTATCTATGAATTGGCTTCATTACTCTGCTATCCACTGCTGAAGAGCAGACCCCCACCTGGGGTGTGCCAGCTATTGTGCTGCAGACACCTTGCTACATTATGGATCAGGCAGAGAACTTGACATTGAAAATAATTCATTTAATTAAATTGAAGAGTCCAGTCAGGTCAACGCACCTACAATCAGGAATAGTGGTGTGAGATCTAAGGTTGTGTATTTAGGTCGTCAATCATTTGAAAGACTGCAACTCTTAAGGTACAGTGTCTTTGTCACCTGACTGGCTATCGGTTTGAGAAATCTTAGGTGATTTACATTAATAAAGATATTTAAGGTTCTTATATTTAATAATAACTATGTATTATGTATACATTATAAGTCAAACATGATAAAGGTGTCAACTAAACAAATAATTTAACAATAACTGTCTGCCAATACCACTTACAGCAGTACATGGTTTAAACTTAGAGTTATTCCATCCCAGCCAAGATTCTGAAACCTATCATGATCAGGCCAAAGGATGGCAAGGAAACACTGCTTTGAATTCAGTAAGGTCTTTGCAGTGACAACTTTGTCATCTTAGTGCTTTGTGTTATTTTACAATTGTAAATGTGGAATGAAAACAAATACAATAAAACACAAGTACTGGTTATTCCATAATGAATAACAAAAGATATTCATGTAGGGAGTGAGGTGCAAAGCTAAGAGCAGAGGAACCAGATGGTGCTGTGTCTGTCTTCAGCCAGCACTATACAGTACCTCCCAATCGCTTTCCCCATGTTAGCACAGAGCAGAGGCCATGCTGGAGCTAACAGTTATGTTTCTAAAAATAATCTCCATTTCTCATTCTGAGTCTGCCTTCATAGGTCACAAGTGACTCATAAACAAAACAGTTAAGAAGCTGTGAGTGACAACACAGCAATTTCAACAAATGGCATCAGCTAACAAGGACAGTAAATCTGCTTGGGGGTCATTATTACAAATGTCCCTTGAGACCTGTAATCTCAAAGAAATAATTTCAAGAAAAGCTGATTTGCTTGACAGGAGCTGTGCTGGTGTTAAATTATTCAGAAATATTGTTACATATATGTTGCATCACGTCTCCTTAACAATACAACTGATAGTCACAATTAACTTATATGTTGCAAAAAAAGATAAAAAAATGTTTTATTTTCTGTCCCAGTTTGTGAAAGAAGAGTTTTGGAGCCTACACATTTTCTCTGTAGATCATGGAAGTAGACACAAGCGATGCACTTAAACAGAATAACCCTTTTACAACACCAAGGTAATGCAAAATGTGGCAGAGAGCTTTGGCCAGACACATGTAATGAGCATGCGACTAGAAGCCATTAAATAGTCTCACCCATGTGCACCAGTGGTTAAATAATAGTTTGGAATGTGTGCATTTTAACACTGGTCATTTGGTATATATGGATGTTCATTCATAGGTGACTGGTAGACCAAATCTGATAGGTGAGGATGAATGGGGTATTTTGTCTTATAGCACTTTTACTTTAAAAAAGTGATTTTGTCAGGTAGAGCACAGAGGTGGAGGTAGCTGCCATGTGTTAATAAATGTTTTTTGTTGAGTTAGCGTGGCTAGATGTCCCAGATGTCTAACATCTATAGTTTTTTGTTTTGTTTTATTTTGTGTTTCTTTGTCAACTAATGCCAGGAAAAATAATCCAGTGTTAATTTACACTGCAGAATGGGGTGTTTTATGAGCAAAGGTACCCTGATCCACTCTACCACAAGGACTGGTCTTCTGCATTTCTATGCCATTCTTCTGTTAACACACTGTTATCTCTTTCTGAATCTGTTAGTCCTGTGTCATATTGCCTGAAAATAGGAACAGCACTGTGAGAAAGGACCTGTATGTTAATATTACTTTGTTACTGTCTCTGCCAGACAGTCAAGACCTATAAAAAAGTTGTGTGCATGTCCATTTTTTTCTCAACTGTAACATATGGGATAGTTTAAACTACAGGAATCCTACTGGAAAATCCTATTGTACTTGAAGGAACTTTGGAACATTTTTTGATGAATCCCAAGGTAACAGCTTCAACAAAAATTGGTTGAGTAGCTTGTTGCAGTCTAGACTCCCATATACTTTTGGGAAAAGAGGTGCCCTCCTGCTCTCTCTTTACAGTAAGTGCAATCCTTCAGACCTTCCTCTTGTGTCTTCTGTTTCATGGTTCACTGTCTATCTTGAAGAGACCCATTTAGTTGCATAGTTGCTTTTGCAAATAACCTTTGAAGATTTTGAATAGTCCCCTTGTGGCAATTCTCTGTATAAGGCTAAGGAGGTTCAGTTCATTTAAGACAGCAGAGTGTATCCATTTTCTGGATTGCATTGCTATCAAGAGCTAATTGCTAAATACATTTATTCAGTTTTTATAAGAGATCACTTTATAGGCCATATACAATTTCTTTTATTAGGAATTTGTCTTTTCGCATACCCCAGCTCACTCTCCATGAGACACACAGACAGGGAGAGAAGCTTGGGGTCAGAGCGCAGGGTCAGCCATTTATATGGCACCCCTGGAGTTGTTGGGGTTAAGGGCCTTACTCAGGGGCCCAACGGAGTAGGATTCCTCTGCAGGCTTTTCCAGCCACAGGCACAGATTCTTAGCCACAGAGCCACCAATTATTAATGTTTAATATTGTAAGACCTTTGACGTAAGACTACTGTAAATATTTATACAATATTTCAAAACCATAAACTAAATCAATATTTATTCTATTAGTGTTTGGTTTTGGAAAGGCCTAGCTACCTATTTTTCCAGTGCATGTCCAAGGCCTGCATTTGATTACATGAAAAAAAGAAGGGGTCGAGAAGAGTTACAAAAACTAAAGTGTTTGATGTATGTATACTTACTTACTCAGCTATTCGATAACAATTTCAATTTGCTGGCCTTAGAGAAAGCAACTCAAGCTGGTGGAGTAATGTGACTGAATTGAAACATTTCATGCTGAAAAAACTGCTAGTGGAAAAACTGTTTTTTTTTAAAT
The DNA here is from genome assembly GCF_059453375.1 of Lepisosteus platostomus. Taxonomy (NCBI): domain Eukaryota; kingdom Metazoa; phylum Chordata; class Actinopteri; order Semionotiformes; family Lepisosteidae; genus Lepisosteus; species Lepisosteus platostomus. The sequence continues at coordinate 5,716,948 of NC_142631.1, forward strand.
TAAGCATGCTTGATTTTCAGTTATTCAAACCCCAGTGAGAACACAGCATTTATTCAGCTTCTATGTTATTTCTAAAAAAAGCTTCTCCATGGAGGGAGAAAAAATAGTTATAAAAGATACAACAGGAGAATTCTTTGTTTCTTGAGCAGCTTTAAACCTGCATTTGTTTCAAGGTAAAAAAAATCATGACAGCCCATGAATTTGTATTTCTTTTTAACTAAAGGAAAAACACATCCATTCTGTTTCTTAATACAATTGAAGCAAACTATTTTCATGAGCCAATCTGTCAGTAATGCCCAAACCTAGGTTAATAAGCTGGACCCTGTGTGTGGCCGGAGAGGAGGTTGAACGAAAATCCAAAACAAAGCGAAGGCATCTAAATCGTTTGTCAAGAGAGGAGTCCTGGACGTAAAGCAAAGGTAGTTATCAAAAAGGTCAAGAGAGAACTAGAAATCAGGATTGAAGGGTTGAGTAAGCTCTAGCTGAGAAAAAGTCTCAATGGTGAGCAAGGACGGATTGAGGAGAGAGGGTTTAAATAGGAAGGAGTGTGTTATCAGTTAGTGCTTGTGTATGTGCGGTACAGAGTGCGCGTGGGTATGTGGTGATGGAGGCGTGTTTGCGTGCGATTTGTGACACAATCGTTAGATTTAGGTTAATTTTAACATTAATGTAATAATTTAGAAGTATAAGCTATCAAAACTGGTGCTGTTCAGTGGTGCTTTTAGGATGTATGCACAAGCCTATACAAACTTTTCTTTCCAGGCTCAAACACTGGGTGAAGAAATTCAGTAATTTATTTCCTATCACTTGGGAAGAGACAGGTTTGAAAATAATTTCAAAAAAGTAAAAGAGGTTTTCAAAAAAGTTTTTTTTCCCAACCAGTATAGAATGAATCAATTAATTCCATAATAAACTGAATCAAGCCAGGTTGTGGATTGTTTTGCTTAGATGCTGTATAAAACTGAAGTATCCAATCTTAATATTAACATCGGTACCTGTTGGTTAATACAGACCACTGATGAACAGAAATTAGTTGTATAATAAACCTACAAAGCCAAAACTTTGAATTCTATCAGTGGTGTTTTTAGATGTAATGTAAACACAATCATTCTACCTGTTCATCAGGAAAAGTGGAGAAACCACATACTTAAACGCTTAAAAGCTGATTAATTATAAACATTGCTTCATTTTAGAAAAGTCTTGACCTCATCATCCTCACACTATATATGAAACAGACTAAACTGAACTATTTCAGGTGGGTAGCTGCATCAGCATGCGTAGGCTGCAAAGGAACAAGTAATAGGAATATTCCATGCAGAAAAGAGAAAAAAGAAAACACAAAGTTGTGTTTTCTGTCTTCTCTTTTCAGCATGGAATAAACCTATTAGTTGTTCCTAGTTCCTAGTTTTATTGTTTTTACAGTGACTATGAGCATATTTTGCATGCACCTATGTATTTATTTAATATTTATTTTGTATTACTGTACGTATTTAAATTTTTCGGCTATTCTGATGTCTGTTTTTGCTTGTCTTGGGCTGGGCTGCTGTAACACATCAATTCCCTTCGGTTTCAGTAAAGTCTTATCTATCTAAACTGAACTAAGTTTACCACAGATCTCTTTAACAATGTTACATAACAATAAAACGTTCATTGCTATATACTGTAGCACCCTCGCCCGGTGGTGAGGAGGACAAGCAGCTAGGCACTCAGGGTACCGCGAAGCAGGCTGGGAGTTGTAGCCAGGGGGAGTCTGAGGGTCAGCACGATGACCAGCAGCTGACCCGGCTTATGTAAATAGTGTTATATTTGTTAAAGTATCCTGTGTAGCTTTGTACGTGTGTAGTCTTCTGTTAATGAGTTACCACCCTAAAGCTGTGTAAGTGTTCCGTCGGTCCCCTTATGTGTGTGTAAATCCTTAGTTAGTTTTGGTTTTGATGGGAGAATAAAAGCAGTCGCTTGTTTCGCTATCTCGTCTCCACTTGTTCTCTGTCCTGCGTGGACTCAAAAACGCTACGTTGGTGTCAGAAGAGGGCAGGATGGACAACCCATGGCAGACGCTAGCGGAATCTGTCAAGCGCCGGCTGACCCTGAAAGAGACAGAACCCAGGGGCAGCGAACACACAGAGCCTAAGCAACTCCTGGGTGCAACAGGTGGCCACAGCCCTTACAATGGCTACCCAGTATTGGTCCTGCCAGTGGAACTGGGGCGACTGCCTGCTACTCCCGTCCAGCGGATGCCCCAGAGAGGAGATGCCCTCCCTGCCAGAGCTGGCCACCTGTTCCCACACCCGCTGGCGCAGATACGATCCGGTCGCTATGTGGGAAAGTGCCTTGGGAGACATACGAGGCGCAGTTCCAGCTCGCGGCCCGGATGAATGGCTGGAGCCGGGCGGAGATGGCTGGCCACCTGGTGGCGGCGCTGGAAGGAGTGGCCTGCCAGGTGTTCCTGGATGTTCCGGAGGATGACCGAGGCGACTACGCGGACTGACAGCAGCTCTCCGGCTGCGCTTCGGCATGGAGGAGGTGCCGGACCTGATGCGGGAGAGGCTGGCCCTGCGGTGGCGCCGACCAGGAGAGCGACTGGGCCAGGTCACCGGTGATGTCATGTTCCTCGCCCGCTGAGGATACCCAGCTTTCCCCAGGGAGGTGCAACGGGAGATGGTTCTCCAGGCCTTTCTCAAGGCCCTCTCACTTGAGGAGCAGTGGCACCACGTACAGCTGGCTGCGTTGGCCTTGCTGGAGCACGCCTTGGTCCTTGCTAAGCAGGCTGAGGTCGTGTTCGGGGTGGCTGGAAAAGCCAGCAGACGGACCAGACAAGGCGGCGGTGGCAGGGGCCGAGTGTTGCGTGGAAGCAAGGCGTGCTGTTGAGGACTTGTACCAGCGAAGCTGCAAGGGGCTTGATCGGGACCAGCGGCAGCGGCTGCAGGTGCTACTCACCCAGAACGAAGACCTCTTCGCGGCAGGGGATGAGGACTGCACCTGCACTACCCTGGTCCAACACGACATCGACACCGGCGACACTCGGCCAATCCGCATCCCACCGGGGCACATGGCTCATGTCAAGCTGTCTGCCACCGAGGAAAAGATCCGGGAGATGGCTGCAGCGGGGGTGATTGAGCCCTCCATGAGCCCGTGGACGGTGCCAGCTGTACTGGTCCGAAAAAAAAGATGGCTCATGGAGGTTCTGGGTAAACTACTACAAGCTGAATGAGGTCACCCGGAAAGACTCCTATCCCTTGCCAAGGATAGACGACGCCTTGGACTACATCACCGGGTCAACCTGGTTCAGGTCCCTTGACCTCTGCTACTGGCAGGTACCGCTCACTCCCAATGCTTGCCCAAAGACACCTTTTTCTATCAGCCAGGGCCTCTGGCAGTTTACTGTTATGCCCTTTGGCCTGTGCAATGCCCCGGCGACTTTCGAGAGGCTGATGGAAAGGGTGCTGGCATCAGTCCCGCAGATTCAGTGTGTGCTGTACCTGGACAACAGCTGGTCCATGCCTGGGGCTTCGAGCAGGCCTTGACAAACCTCCAGGCGGTGTTGGCCTGCATCCGTCATGCTGGCCTGAGGCTAAACTCCGACCCGCGGTTACCTTATATCCCGGATACTGATGCGAGTGACTTGGGGGTGGGCATGGTGTTGGCACAGGAGGGGCCAAATGGGGAGCGGGTGGTCACCTACTACAGTCGGGCTTTGAATAAGGCTGAATGGAACTACTGCGTGACCTGACGCGAGCTGCTGGCCACTTCAGGCCGTACCTATGTGGGACCCGGTTCCAGTTGTGGACCAACCATGCGTCCCTCACCTGGCTGCTCCACTTTAAGGAGCCGGAGGGGCAGATGGTGCGATAGATAGAGGTCCTGCAGGAGTACGACTTCGTGCACCGTGCGGGATCTTGTCATCTCAATGCCGACGCTCTCTCGCGGCGCCCCTGTGAGGCTGTGGACTACTGCTACTGCACCCAGCGGGAGCAGCATGAGAGGGCTTTCTGCACCGTGGTGGAGACGAGCGCCGCAGCCACGGCCCTGGAGGGTCGCTCCGCGGGGCTGTGCTCCGAGCGGTGCAAGGCTAGCCAGGTGTGGGGCATTTCGGTTGTAAGAAAACCCTGCAGCGTCTCCAAAGCCACTCTGCCACCGGGACGTGGAGTGGTACTGCTGAACGTGTGTGGTGTGTGTGGCACAGAAGGGTCCCCCCGAGCGCTCTTGGGCCTCCATCTAACCACACCAGGTGGGGGCTCCCATGGAGCGGGTGGGGGTGATTGTTTTGGACCCGTTTCCATGCACTGAGGCTACGTCCTGGTGGCAATGGACTATTTCATGAAGTGGCCGGAGGCCTATGCCCTCATGGACCAGAGTGCCCCCACGGTGGCCGATGCCCTACTGGAGGGGATGTTTGCCAGGTTAGGGGTGCCAGAGGAGTTACAGGGTGACCAGGGGTGTAACTTTGAGTCCCAGGTCTTCGCTAGAGCGTGCCAGCGCTTGGGGATCTCTAAGACGCGGACCACCCCACTGCATCCCCAGAGTGACGGGCTGGTGGAGCGGTTTAATTGGACGCTCGACACCCAGCTGGCCACCTGACTGTGACTGCCACCTCCTCTGGGCGTATTGGACCGTGGTCCAGGAATCTACTGCGTGCAACCCGGCGTCGCTCACTCACAAATGCGAACCCCGGTGGACCTGGTCTTTGGCCTGCCGCCCGGAAATGAGTCAGCACTGCCGGCTGGACTGGACTACGAGTGGGACCAGCGGCAGCGGCAGCGGATACGGCGGTTGCACAGGTTTGCCCAGACCCACCTGACTCAGGCGGGAGTCCAGCAGAAGCGGCACTACAACCTGTGCTGCAGGGGGCCTGCCTTCTAGCCCGGGGACTAGGTTTGGGTGTACAGCCTGCAACTCTCCAAAGGCCTCAGCCCTAAGCTGGCGCTGTCGTGGGAGGGGCCTGCTGAGGTCCTCGGGGTGGTGGGCAAGGTCTGCTACCAGGTCTGGTTGCGAACACGGGGGAGAGTGGTGTTCCTGCACCAAGACTGCCTGGCACCCTACCGGGTCCGGGAGGAGGATCCTCGTGGGGTGTCTGTGGGCCACCAGCCGCCACCTTTAGGCAATTATGAATACAGCCTGAGGGGGATGTTCGATGTCTGCGGGACGCCAGATGCTTCAGGTGGGGGCAGTGTAGCGCCCTCGCCCGGTGGTGAGGAGGAAGCACACCTAGGAACTCAAGGTACTCAAGGGGCTGGGAGTTGTGGTCAGGGGGAGTCTGAGGGTCAGCACGATGACCAGCATCTGACCCTGCTTATGTAAATAGTGTTAAATTAGTTTAAGTGTCCTGTGTTGCTTTGTAAGTGTGTAGTCTTCCGTTAACGAGTTACCACCCTAAACCTGTATATGTGTTCTGTCGGTCCCCTTATGTGTCTGTAAATCCTGTGTCGGTTTTGGTTTTGATAATAGAATAAAAGCGGTTGCTTGTTTTGCTATCTCATCTCCACTTGTCCTTTGACCTGCGTGAATTCGAAAATGCTACAATACTCTTTTTAAAGTTTTCTTCTTTTCAGCATGACCTCTATTTATTTATTTGCAGTCATTTCTTTGTTGAAGTCCTTACTAACCTCTTATACGACAATATCATGGCAATTTGGGATCAGAGGAATCACAATAATGGGACAGAATCCCCTCAAACTTTCTGGAACTCTGAAAATTCTATATTTTTAAACATATATAATGAAAAGGAGCTTTGAATATGCAGTTGCAACTCCAGGGTAGAGGAGGATCATTTACATATTTCTTACATTGCCCACACTTCTCATTAACACTTGCTTGTGTGAAGTTAACATCCAGGCAACCTATTTTTAAAGACTTTCACAGCTGAAGCAGATTTGTGACCTAATTTCGGTGCATTTTTTTAATCAGATGTGAATTTGGAAAATCATATCAAATGGGAAAATCTTGTCATGTTTCATCCAATTTTCCTTACCTGTCACTGGAATCATCATTTAGGCAAATACTGTAACTGTGAATATCCGATAGCCATCTTTGGTAGAAGCAAGGTGAAGTTTTGCTTTAAAGCCTCTGCTTACGCCATTTCTAATAATGTTATTATGCATGAATTACTAATAAAATCAATATTAATAAAAACAATTATCATTATTTTATTTTGGGCAACATATATTTTTGGGCCACATATTTAAAAAACATGGATCATGAATAAAATGACCCAAATTCTCTTTGCAATTCTCATGAACAGTGATACTGATAGTGATTTCATTATTTTTTTTCTTTGCAAAATGAGATCAATTTAAAATCCCTTGAAACATTTTAAAATATGTTATTATCTATTTCAGATATTGTCACATCACATATAAGTTTTATATTTAAGTTAAAAATGGATTAACTGGTAGGCTAAATTTCTAGAGGAAGAAAAACTTCCTTTAATATTAAACTTTAGAATGATATAAAATTAAAAATACAAATTTGTTTCAGATTTTCACAGTCAAAGGTTAGCTCTATTTATACACACATAGTCAGCAGATTTGTTGAGGCCTGGGTTCACCTCGCTATACATTTATAGGAGAGTACTCAGATACTCTATCACTTCAATACTCCAATTTGCATCTAATGTCTATGCAATACTTAATAGTTTCTGCATTTAATTAGTTTGTATATGTTTGAAAACTCTCAGTTAAAATAAATACCCAGATGGTTTGCCTCTTATCTGAGTCATTGAACTTGGCATGTTCTCTTTAAAGATTCTGACAAAGAAAAACAAAACTGTTCATGCTATGGTAGCATTCAGCACCTAATTAAATAAATTCCTACTGTATGTGACATGCTCCTTGCCAGCCTTTTTTGCAAATTTTATAAATTTTTCAATCAACATTCCTGCCAAAACTAAGTGAAGAGAGCATTTTTCTTTTGTTTGAATACATTTTGAGATTTGATTATGTAATGAACCTTTTGGGAATACTAAGGCGATTTTCTGAAGTATTATGAACGCTTATGTTACAGTAAGATTTGAGGTACCACTAGGATGAATTTTTTTTAAGAATTAGAGATTAAAATCTAGGTTATGCTGAATTCAGTTTGAAATACTACATGAATACTTTTTGAGAGATGAGAAAAAACAACAGCTGCATAAGTCCTTTATGAAGGATTATTTCCTTACTTTGGCCTTTTCATGAAAAAATAATTATGCTGTGTGTCCCTTAATGCTTTACAAACGAGACTGTTATGTGATGGTACATGTAGTATTGAAACAGTATACAGACCACAATCTTTAGAGATTAGAAAAGCTTGTCCTGTTCTCTATAGGACGTTATGAATGAAGACAGCCCTAGAATTACTGTTTTTCCTTCCACTAATCTAAGTAAATGACACAAACAGTATTAAAAAGCATAGACTGGTGACAGGTTTCTCCATAATAACTATAATGATAATAATAATAATTAGAAGAAGAAAGAAATGATATACTGTATTGCTTGTAGTTATTAGTGTTATTTCTGGAATCAAGCTAGAGTTGTGTTGTATTTAAGGTATAATTTTTAGGGCTAGTTCATAGTATATACTTTTGAATCATTCACATTTATATGAATTCTCCTTTGTAACACCTATTTTTATTCTCTCCTCGGAATCTGCATATACAGTTCACTGGTTTAGGCTTTTTTCAAGTGGAATTAAAACAGACTCTTAATAGCAGCAGCTGAAGAGCTCTCCATAGCATAATTATTCCAGCCTGTTTTATGCAGTTAGTAGTGAAGTCAGTGATTTTGGGTTCAATTAGTGACAGACTGAGTCTTTAAATCTTTTTCTGGGAAGAAAAATCCCACAACGGACTCTTCTATTCTAGTTGAATTTCAGGTCAAAATTTGGAAAACGAAAAAGAAAGTGTGTCATTTTTTTAAAGGAAGACATCCTTCAAGTATGTACCAAAATATATTTTAGGAAGACATGCTATTCTGTAGTATGTAATAACAGAATTACGATAAATACATTTATGTGCAACTTATTTTAAGAGTATGTAGGTGAAATGGAAAAATCAGCTCAAAAACAGTTGGTCCAACATTGCTGGAAATGTCAGGTCTTATTTTCATTATGTTGTTTATTTGTATATACAAGAACACTCTATAGTGATGTGTAACGTTGCCATATTAAATGTAGTGTGCTCTCTGAAGGCACCAGTTCTGTAGGGTTTGGGCATTTACTGGGACAATTATTAATCGTAGCACTAAATCACAAAGTTGATTCTTTTGATGGCTTTAGAATCCAACCATGCGACATAACTCAAACAACGCACACACACAGGTACTAATACACGAGGATACATTTATTAATACATAAAATATGCATGTAAACCTAACAGATCTTATCGAGAGGGTTATCAGAATACAAAAGGTATATATTCAATCAGTTACGAAGAGTTACATATCAAGAGGACATACGTTCAGTATATCATTCATTAAGACCGTTTCATAAATGAATTTGGTTATAACTTCTACATTAGATACTCAAAACAAGTACATAACTCTTAGGTATTAAATTGATATCAACTGGTTTGGATAACAATTGAATTCTCGAGCTGTAATGCATTGAAGTTGAATACTCATCCAATCTCTGGGGATTCAGATCTCCTGCGGGCACAAAGAAACAGTTGCAGGCTGTTGCTGTCCAATCCGCGCTCTCTGGCTCGGTGCCAGGCTGTGCTGTGCGGCTTGCGACGGTGCCCTGCTGATGCTCACTGACCGGCTAGTTAGTGTTGGCTTTAACTAGCACAGTTTGTGCACAGGAGAAAAGATGACTGTGGGTCCCAGCAAGTCAGGAAGAGGACCGGTTCGTTCCTGATGAAGAGCTAGTTCTGAATAGTGATTCAGCTGTCCACAGTTCCGACCTGTTCACGAGGCTTGCTGCTGGTGCTAACCTCGGGTGGATCCTCTGGTTACTCTCTGGCAACCTCCGCTCTAGACTCTTAGAACAAAGGAAAGTTCTGGCACTCGGACATACTGGCCGTTCCGTGGTTGTCTGGGCTGAGTCTCAGGATGGTCAGGAGGCGCGCTGCTCCTGGGCCGTCCTGCCCTGGAATTCTCCTTTGAATTCCCTTTAGAAAAGTCCACAGAATTCTCCTGAATCTCACAGAATCTCTCAGGCTCTCTGTGTTGCCTGTTTTTACCTGGAGGAACTTCAGCTCGTTGATTGGCTGAAAGTTCCATGGGCATCAGATTCCCACGTGGGTTACTCGGCCCTACCAGTCTCTGATTGGTTGATCAAGGTGAGATATGAGTCACTTACTCCTGACACTTAGGAATGCAGTCCAGATGTCCATCTGGCACTCCCTAGACAGATAGGCGCCAATGGATGACAATTGATCATGATAGCCAGGCTTAGCTAAGGGCATCCCCCTTTGGGAGATGTCCTAGGAAACCTTAAATCAGCCTGCATGAATAGTTTCTCTGTGGCTGCACCACAGAGATGAACAGAGAAATGGGGCCTCATTTGGGAAGGCTCAGAACACTTAATTCTTTCTTATTAATAAGCCTCGCCGCTACAGATGCATGATAGAAATAGACTTATGCATTTATTAGGTTTGTTACTGTAATTGTACTTGCTGTGGAAAATGTATTCAATCCATGGTTGGGTGGCTATACGTTTCACAGCTATTGAGAATTAACCGATCTGTACTAATGCTATTCAATTCAACTTCAGATAACTACAACTGATTTTGATTGATTTTGTTATTTTATTTGCCCCATAAACATCTAGAATATGTATCACAAAATGGATTGGAGCCTCGATTTAATAGTCACCCTTATTTGAATATTTGGATTAGAATGTATTGTAGATGTTGATAATTAACTATTTCTACATTACATTTTGCTTTAGTTTTAACTTGAAAGAATCCAGAACATTTACACATTTTATTTGCTCTGTTAAGAGCATGATTTTTTTATTTTTAAATCCAAATTTTTTGATAATGCCTTTGTTTCATGGTTTTATGGATGAAGCTTCAAAGGTCATGAAAAATTATTAAAGAAATAGTGAATTACGCAAGATATTATCTGAATAGTTTTGAGTTGATGCAAGTAATTATTATTATTAATCTATGATAATTCAATAGAAATCAAGATAAATCAATTATTGAAAAAAAAAATATGAGCCTCCACCTCAAGTATATTTCTTTAAATATGCAAAGCATGTTGTACGTAAACATCAAAATATGATATATTTGTTGAACCTGGTTTTTCTACCCAAGTTTATAGAATTTGTCGCCTGTTTTGTATGTGTCTCCTTTTTTCTTTAACACAAGTTGGGAATATCATATGATGACAATTTTTCTTTTAAAAAAAAATCCAATGTAGCCATTATTTCCTCTCTTTCCCTCCAAGTTTTATTGTCCTACTTTAAATTCCCAGTTTGCATTGCAGAACCTGGATCTCAGTTATATAAATCAACTTTATAAAGAGCTGCTAATTTGCTCCTCTGGGACATTTATGTAAGTTTTTGTAATTTTTAAAGCATGGCAATAAGGAGTAGTTTGAGGTTTCTTATTTTTTAACATATTGAAAGATGAGAATGTTAATACAGTGAGGAAAAACGAAAGAATATATAGCAGAAACATGAATAACAATTCCAGGCTGTGTCATGTATCATTAGGTTGTTTTAGGACGAAGGTGTCGTGGTCTATGGACCATTTATAAGCCCCTTCTTATCAAATGGGCCTCTTCTTAGCAGAATTCTTCTGCTTTAACAGAGAGGCCCAAACTGGTTTGTCAAGGCAACAGAAAGATAATAAAAAATCTTTAAAAACACTTCATTCTAAGTGTAATAATATGCCTTGCCGCTACAGGCTGCAATGACGGTCTTGTAAGAGAAATCATTGCACTGCAGGACATAAAAATCACTTATATCATAAATAAATTGGGTAAATCAACATACTGTACCAAAAGTAGTTCAGGTGGGAAGCTGTATCAGCATGCGTAGGCTGCAAAGGAACAAGTAATAGGTTTATTCCATGATGAAAAGAGAAGAAAACTCAACGCTTCGGCCATGGAGCATTCTTCAGGTGCAAAAAAGACGGCAATAAGAGAAGGTAATGTAGCAGGAGAACAAAAACTGGAAGAGAGAAGGGGCTGGAGGAGGGAGCAGGGGACAGACACAGTGGCCAATCAGTTAGTGTGAAGTCAGGATAGGTGAAGAGAGGTGTGAAATGAAACCAACAATGAATAGAGAGAATTTAGATGAAAATGAGTCTGTCGTTGAGAGAGGGGGAAAGGTGTGACCCTAGCTGCAGGATAGTTTTAGTTTCAGTAGTCTTTCTGATATGGGAGTTAGGAAAACCATATTTGAGAACACAGATGGAGAGATTAGTGTGATCATAGCCATCAGAGGTGAAATGAGAAACAATAGGCTTGGAGAAATCTTTAATCTTCACAGCCCTAACATGTTCTCTGAAACGTCTCCATTAACTACCCCCAACTCTCTACTTCGGTCTATTACAAACCCACTGATTCACACAGCTATCTCCTGCATAGCCCATTTCACCCCAAACACACTAAAAACACTTCCTTCTTCACAGTTCCTTCGGCTACGACGACTCTGCAGCGACAACATCAATTTCCAGAACCAAGCCCTATTCTTTTTTCATCAACAGAGGATAACCTAAGAGTTTTATTGACAGGGCTCTTGCCAGAGCCAAAAACACCCCTCAGACCATCAACTCAAGCAGGAACTCCCACCGTAACAACCGCATTCCTTTGGTGCTTCCCTACCACCCCAACACACTTTCTATCCCCAGGACTATTAATAACAACTTTTCCATCCTACAGGATGATCCCTCCATTGGGGCCCTGTTTTCTGACCACCCCATCATCTCATATTGCCGGCCACCTAATCTGCGTTACCTTCTTGTTCACAGCTCCCTTGACTGCCCTCAGCAACCATCCACACCAGGTACTTTCCCGTGCAACAAAAACTTGCTGTATCACCTGCAAATACATATCTAACACCACAGTCATTCAAGGCCCCTCAGGACAATCCCAGATCACTCAGATGACATCTTGTACCTCCAGCAACATTATTTACTGTATCTCTTGCAGTAAATGCCCAGCCATCTACATTGGGGAAACAGGTAGGAGACTCGGAGACCGTCTCAGAGAACATGTTAGGACTGTGAAGATTAAAGATTTCTTCAAGCCTATTGTTTCTCATTTCACCTCTGACGACCATGATCACACTAATCTCTCCGTCAGTGTTCTCAAAGATGGTTTTCCTAACTTCCACATCAGAAAGACTACTTAAAATAAAAATATCCCGCAGCTAGGATCACACCTTTCCCCCTCTCTCCCAGCTTTTGTTCTCCTATGCTACATTACCTTTGCTTATTGCCCTGTCTTTCTCACACCTGAAGAAGGCTCCACGGCCAAAATGTTGTGTTTTCTTTCTTCTCTTTTCAGCATGGAATAAACCTATTACTTGTTCCTTTACTGTACCAAAAGTTAATTAAGCTTTAGAAACCAGGCTGTAATTGGATCACATAAAGGTCGAATAGTATAGTAGTAGATGAGTTTATTGCCATATGTACATGTACTGTACAATGGAATTCTTACTCACACTGACATACTCAGTATGGACATACGCAATACAGCAAATAACACAGTACAACAGACAGTTGTACCACACAATGTAGACAGTTTATGACATAATAAATAATACAATCACAACAATGTAGTAGTGAAAGAAAAAAACATGGTCGACCACACAAAAAGTGTATAGAGCAGACATGCATTGAGTCTGAGGCATTGCAGTTAGCTGTTAAGGGTGCATACTGCATTAGGGTAGAAGCTGTTCTTGAGTCTAGTGGTTCGTGCTTTAATAGAACGGTGCAACTTGCCAGAGCGCAGGTGGGAGAACAGTTTGTTGCAGGGATGGTTGGGATCCTTAATGATGGATTGGGCTTTATTGTGACAGCGGATGGTGTGAATCTCACTGATTGATGGAAAATCACATCATATAATCCTCTGCCATTGCCACAGCCCTTTGTAATGCGTCTTTGTCATGTACAGTATGGTAGTATTGCTGTACCACACAGTGATATCACTTGTGAGGACACTTTCTATGGTGCTGTGGTAAAAGTTCATGAGCAGCCTATTCTCCATGCTGCATTTCTTTAAGTATCAGAGAAAGTGCAGGCACTGTTGTGCCTTTTTCAGACTGGCTACAGTGTTGTGAGATCAAAGCCAAGTTGGAAGAGATCTGCAGGCCAATAAATCTGAAGCAGCTGACAATTTCCACTGCTGTGCCATCAATGCTGATTGGGGCGTGACTCCCTCTGGTTCTCCTGAAGTCCACAATGAGATATTTTGTCTTGGCTGTGTGTTTGTCTTTAGGTGTGAGAAAGACAGGGAAGTCAGTAGAGATTATATAGCATAGGAGAACAAAAGATGGGAATGTAGAGGAGGCGGGAGCAGGGGACAGGCAGATTGGGCACTCAGGTGGTGTGAAGTCAGGAGAGGTGAAGAGAGGTGTGAAGTCAAAACCTGCAAATAAATAGAGAGGATTAGAAGAAAACTAGTCTGTTGTTGAGAGAAGGCAGAAGTTGTGAACCAAATTTCAGGATAATTTTGGTTTTGGATGTCTTTCTGCAATAGGAGTTAAGAAACCCTTTGAGAACGCAGACGGAGAGATCAGTGTGATCATGGCTGTTAGAGGTGAAATGAGAAACTATGGGCTTGGGGAAATCTTTTATCCTTACAGCCCTAACACGTTCTCTGAAGCTGTCTCCAAGTCTCCTTCCTGTTTCCCCAATGTAGATACTGTAGCTGGGCATTTTTTGCAAAAGCAGCCAGCAACCATATCACCAGCCATTTCTTTGGCCAGCAGCCATATCACCCTGCAGCTCACAACTGGCAACCCACTGAAGCTAAGCTGTGAGCCTGGTCAGTACCTGGATGGGAGACCTCCTGGGAAAAACTACGGTTGCCACTGGAAGAGGTGTTAAGTGGGGTCAGTAGGGGGCGCTCACCCTGTGACCATGTGGGTCCTAATGCCCCATTATAGTGACGGGGACCCTATACTGTAAACAGGCACCGTCCTTCGGATGAGATGTAAAACCGAGGTCCCGACTCTCTGTGGTCATTAAAAATCCCAGGGTGTTTCTCGAAAATTTCCCATTGGCCCTTGCCAATCATGGCCTCCTAATAATCCCCCTCTATGAATTGGCTACATTACTTTGCTCTCCTCCCCACTGATAGCTGATGTGTGGTGAGTGTTCTGGCCCACTATGGCTGCCGTCGCATCATCCAGGTGGATGCTGCTCATTAGTGGTGGTGGAGAGGAGTCCCTATTACCTGTAAAGCGCTTTGAGTGGAGTGTCCAGAAAAGCGCTATATAAGTGTAAGCAATTATTAATTATTATTTAAAGATGCAGCAAATAAGGAGGTACAAGATGTCATCTGAGTGATGCAGAATTGTCCTGAGGGGCCTTGGATGAGCATATTGTTAGATATGTATTTGCAGGTGATACAGCAAGCTTTTGTTGCAGGGGAAAGTGCCTGGTGTGGATGATTGCTGAGGGCGGTCAAGGGAGCTGTGAACAAGAAGATTACGCAGATTAGGTGGTTGGCGATATGAGATGATGGGGGTGGTCAGAAAAGAGGGTACCGATGGAATCTTTGAAAATACCCTACACTAATCAGTCATTTCAAAATAGTCTGCGAGTTCCTGCTCAGCAGCGTCTGACCAGTGCTGCACGGTCTTTACTGCAGGTGGCGCAATCTTTAGCTTCTGTTTGTAAACAGGAAGAAGGAGTACAGAAGTGTGGTCCGACTTCTTGAAATATGGACGTGAAATGGAGCGGTATGCTATTTTAATGGTGGTGTAGCAATGATCCAGTGTGTTATTGCCTATACTGTAGGTGGAACAGAGATGTGTTTAAAGTACTTTGATAGTACTTTTTTAAGGCTGCGGAGTTAAAGATCCCCCGCCACAACAGAGACAGCTTCCGGGATGTGTGTTTTCATATTTGCTGATGACGCTGTAAGACTCACTGTGTGCTTCTTCAGTATAAGCATGTGGGTGAATGTACACAAGGGTCATAATTACAACTGTAAATTTTCTATGTAAGTAAAAAGGGCGACATTTAATAGTGAGGTATTCAAGATTAGATGAGCAAAATATGTAATTTCTGTAATTTGACATAATTTCTATGTCAGTGCCTTTTAAATTGTGTTTTAAGGATTATATTACTGAAACCTGGAGATGATTCTGTCAGATTTGAGACCTGAGTTGAAGTTGGCAATGATGGCTCACAATGAGAAAGGGGATAAACAAACTGTTGCACTGCTACTGATTTGTCCCTGTGTAGAGACATAGGAAGGTTTCAACACTTTTGAACTCACTAGCCCAGCTCTGCTGGTTTGTGACTTGAAGAATACTGCTCTGTACACTTCCACCTCCAAAAGTATTGTTAGAGAGACGTCCAAACTTTTATTGTTGCTTTAAGTTAAGTAGTCTATATTTGCGATTTGCTATTAGGATAAATGATAACTACAATATAATCTGTTGTATTTTGGTTAATTCTTGAAGGATTTAACCTCTATCTTAATGGCATTATGATCTGAGATAAGAGACAAGATGAGCATGATGCTTACTTGCAGAAGGTGTTCCAGAAAGCTAAGATAACATTCCATATTGTTCCGAGTTCAGTTGTAGATATAACAATATCTGACAGTGGACAGGGTCCAGCTTGATCCAGAAAAATCACCACTGTTGTGACAATACTGAGCCCAGCATGTAAAATGACATTCGGCAGTGTTTAACTCTTAGCAGTCCCATTCTTAATTGCTCTGAAAAAAAGAACACAGCATTGAGGACAATTTTGTACAAGAGAGTTGAATGGCATTAAATTAATTAGGGAGGAAGAAATTCAAGCACATGAGGATTTAGTTGTTTTGGCACATTCAGCTTCATAATGGAAATGCAGACCTAATGCAGAGGATATCAGGCAGTCCTACTACTGTTGAGGAATGGAAGGGATAAATAACATTCCAATCACTTCAGAGAGGAACTAATACTGTATAAACAAAAGCTAGGAAGGGCTTTACTTATTTAATGTTTTATGTCACTGTTCTTATTGTTAAAAGAGAAAGCTGCACTGAGATGTTACAATGACAAAGTGTTATAAAGAAGATCTCTTCATGGTAAACAGTAAACACATCACTTACAGTACCTCAGAAGTAAATCAATACATATGTCAAGTAAAATAAATGCACCAAACACTTTTTCTGCAACAGTACCACATCACATTTGTCAATGGATTTCTCTGATCTCTGCATGTAGAAAAGAAATTTATGAGTATGAGTAGAGGTAAACAATAATGCCCTTCTGGTACAGTGCAAACGTTTTAAATTAAATAAATTCTGTGCCCTTGTGGAAACTTCTTGCAAGAACTACTGTGCATCCCCTCTGCATTAAGGTCTCCAGAGTGTTTTGTGAAATTGATTTTGTGAATTTATTAGAAAAATGACAGGAGGCTGATGTTTACCAGAATACTTTTATATTGAAGAGTGGACTAACAGCCAGAACATTTATAAATACTTTTTTCTTTGGTAGCTCCCATTATCTTATTCCATTTTGTTTTAAATCACAAATCACCTTCATATCTAATAGTACAAGTATAGGTGTCTTTAATTGGTGATAAGCCATGGTTTTCTATTTGGGAAATAGGATGATCATTTGCTTAAGTGTACAGTACAGCAATGAATATGTACTACTGTACGTATTTCATTACTGTAACAATAATACACTTCCAATACAGTGTAAGAGGGGGTAAGCACGGGTGTTTTCAGTGAGCAGTAGTGGGTTATGATAAAGCTATGCAACTGCAGTAATGAATTACACAAGCAGATTATAGATTGTTTAGGAGGAAATCAGAATTTGGTTTGTAAGGCAAAAAAAAGCTTTGTGGAACAATGAACAATGAAGCCCACTTTAGTGATGACTATTATTTTTGCTGCTTTCAGTGTTTCCATAGATTTTTTGGTATCTGAAACCAAATGATAAAAAGCTGCTTGTTAGAGCAGTGTGGTGTTTATTTTGTATACAGTATAATAGCTGACAGCCTACAGAACAAATGAGGTAAATATGACAAAATCCTTTACATTATCAAGGATCCAATGTTTCATATTGCCAAATCTTCTCTGACAATTAAAGTACTTGACATAATGCTAAGGAATTAAAAAAAAAACCTATATTAGCCTACTACTTTATATTAGCAATGATAGAAGTTAAAGAGAGAATTAGGGCGCTAATGGGCCTATTTCTGGCAGTAACAAGCCAGTGACAATTTATGTTGTCATAGCTTTGTTTTGCGGGATGCAAAGCCATTAAACAGCACCAGAGAGCAATATTCATCCTTCTGCACCATCTTTATATCCATTTTTGTTTAAAAAAGTTACAAAACTATCTGGAACTACATAGGCTCACGTTATGGGAAATTGACTAATGTTTTGCTGATTCAAAAGTTTTACATTGCTGTCATATTTTTGTTTAAATAGTATTTGGTTTCTAGTTCAAATCTGTAATGCAGTCAGAGCCCACAGTGTAACTCAGATCTTGCAGTGTTTTTACAAAGCAATTATTAATTATGCAATTTCTGGAATTAATTGCTTCATTTATAATTGCTTTGGCACCTTGCTAAGGTGTTGGAGTTCTAAATGCCACCACAGTCAAAATTATCATCAGTTCTATAACTACAGTATGTTAATGTGTGCTTACTGTGTCATAGCAAGCATTGTTTAAAACAGATATTAAAGAGCATTTAATTAGAGCTAGTTGGCCACATATTGTAATAACCCAAAAATCATAACAGGTGTTATGATCTCACACATTTAATCATGTTTTTAGAATTTCATAATAGGTGAAGATGTATAAAGCACATGTCCTATAAATATTTCTAGTTTGATAATCTTTGTGTGTAGGTGTTTGAATACAGTATGTGTGAGCATAATGCAGGCTTGCTTTCAAAACAAAAAAAATTCTTACATACCTTCTGAAACACACCTATGAATAGCTCAGATACTTCTGTTTTCTGCCTTTGAATTTTGCTTTAAAATTAATTATATGAAAGCAATTAAATGATTGATCCAAAACTCAGTATAACTGAACAGTCTTTTCTGTTTGTGAAGCTGAAAGCTTATGTTCCACTGAAAGTCTTTGTTGTGATTTCTGAAATTGCTAAAAAATTGCACATCACAGGTGAAATTATGTGTTATAAAATGCAAAAAGTCCCAACAAAATTAAAAGCATCACATAGCTTTGCCTGTTATGCAGCCCAATCTGCTGACTTTAAGACCCCCAGGGGCACTTGTAGAAAAGAAGAGCAAGTGCATCTGAAACAAGCATTAACCTACTACCATTATGCAATGAACAGTGACTCACAGAAAACTTCTACAGTATGTTTCTTGATCAGTTTAACCTGTAAAGACTATCAGAATGCAGATTGAGACCATAGGTTTGATGTCACCAGGCTGAGCTTGGGTTATGTCACTAGTTGATCGTTGCAGGAACTGGGCAAGTATGGGCATTTTGGGTTTGAGTGGGTTAGACTTATGTATCCTTTACTCCCCAGGCATCTCTGATCTAGATTAAGATTAAGATAATTAAGATCACTTTATTGGCCATATACAATTTCTTGTATTAGGAATTTGTCTTTTCGCATACCCCGCATAAGCATAAGCTTGGGGTCAGAGCACAAGGTCAGCCATTTATACAGCTCCCCTGGAGCAGTTGGGGTTCAGGGCCTTCCTTAGGGCCCCAATGGAGTAGGATTCCTCTGCTGGCCACGGGATTCGAACCAGCAACCTTCCAACCACAGAGGCAGATCCACGGAGCCACCAAAATCTGCAGCACATTACATAGGAAGCTGCTTGACAATTTTTGAGCAGAGCTGATCTGCCACTAACAGATCCAAATTGCAAGGTTCTGAAACAAACAGAAATTACAGATGGGAGCTTATTGTTTTAAAAAAGAAAACATCAAGTAGTCCCTTAATGAACTAGCAGATGGAGACTGCTTAAACGTTCCTGTGACGAGAAGGAAAATGAGGACATTAAATGACATGATCATTTTAGCAATTTAAGATATTAATGCAAGAAAAACCTACATAAATAAACTACTGGTATCTCCAGAAATTGGTTTCTGGGTGTATAAAACTAAATTGGTGTCTTCGAGTTAGAAGGTGGTGTGAACCCCATATATTGTTTAGACAGGTCTGTCCATCTGTAATTATCTACATACTATACTTGATGCAAGATGTATTGAAATTCATTCACCTAGATTAATTACAGTAAAGATGATCTTCTGGTCTTCTGTTCTGTATTGACAAAATGTATCGTCAATTGCATTGTTAAGCGCCTTGGGGCAACCTTGTTGTGGAAGGCGCTATATACAAATAAATTGAATTGAATTGAATTGAAATTTCTGTCAGAAATCCTGTGTAAGTTGTGAGCTTGCACTTATACATGCTGGAATGTAGTGTGTGTTTAGATTTATCTAGTTAATCGGGGAGAAAAAATAACCTAAAAAACATTCTTAGTATTGATGCCCTGTTGGTAGAGGGTCTTTCAAATATTCATGACCTCGAAGCTGTCTTATGTAATTTTGTATTTTTGTGGAAAAAAGAATACACATTAAATGGCTTGTGTGTAGTTTGTGTTGTTTAGCATTGTTTGTTCCTTCATGAATTTGTGGTCCCTTAAGGCTGTTTGATTTATGTTTTAATGGTTGTCCTATGGGAGTGTCCTGTCACATGTGATAAGTAACAGGACTCTTTCTTTTTACCCATAATCCACTCTGAAATGCTTCCTTCTTCCACACCAGATGCTGAACACCGAGTGATGCTCTTTGCCATGATAATAGAGGGAACATAAAAACTGGAAATGCTGTCGTCTCCATTGAAACAATATAATGAATAATGAACATTCATACCTGTATCCTTTAAATTTATCAGACTTTTCACATCAAAAGAACAACACTGCAGCAAAGACCAAGAACATTGTATCTGTAATCATACCTTAACATTTTATGACATAACACCTGTTCTAATTGTATTTTCTGTACACACATTAAGTAAAAAGAAAGATTTCAGGTACAGTAAGTAGGGGATGAGAGGGAAAGCACAGCTAAGAACAACTGGGGAAAGGAGGACAAATGGGCACATCTTCTTTAGATCTGGAGAGTGCAGTTTAGCCTCCTTCCAGTAGTGGTTTTGTTAAGCTGATTAGGAAAAAATGGGAGTAGTTGGCTAGTTGTGGAGGCAGAATTTCTGGAAATTTTTAGAACTTGACACATGACTTTCATGTACATGTTGTACCACCTGGTGTCCAGGTTACTCAAAAGATTTTTAAAAGTGACAAATATTTTGTTCTTTTTAAATTGTTAAAATGAGTTTGCAGCACTCATATTTTCTAACATCTATATTTGAAATCTTTTTAAACATCAATAATGTCAACAAACGATTTCAAAGTTTCATGGTATTGTCAAACATTGGGGGTTCAATTGTTCTTAATATAGTCTATTTAGTGATGTATTGTTCTGAATGAGTTTTAATGTGGATGATGGGCCAAATCAGTCTATTCTCATTTGGTTTTTTATCTGTGTTACTATTTTTTAAAATGCTCTAAGTTCTAAATACACCAAGCTAATAAGAAGGAGATAATCTTCCAATTGTTTAAAAATGGAATTAACAACATCAAGAAAAATGAGCAATAAAAGTACTCACCCTCCCAACAGTTCCTAAATCAGAATTGTAATTTATTAGAACATTTACTCACCCACTGAGAGTAGTTAGAGACTTGGGTTTTGACTCATTCTGGGCTAAGATTCAAATTCCATCCATTTCCTGAAAAAATGTCCATTTCTGAATAATCAGATCTTGCAAAATTGACTTTTATCTTATTATACTGCACCATCTTAGTTCGGATAAAAGAATTTCCAATGCAAATGCAGTATTTTAAAGGGATGTGCCTTTACAAGAATAATCAAGATTTTCTGAATTGGCTTGTGTGTGCTTTTATGAAAAGCATCTGGGTTCTATTGCAGCTGGAAGAGTTAAATCATAGAGGTCTTTCTTCATTCCACCCAGTTCTCTTTTTCTATTTGTCACCTCTGCAATTAATATTTTGTACATCTTTACCAGGATAGACTCCTGTAGGCCCCATTGAATAAAATTATAAAAAGATCTTTAGTAGTTGTGAAACTTGTATGTTTTTTTTCTCTTGTGTTCTTGTAAAAAATGGGTATACATGTATTGCTCTTGATTTACAGGAAGGAATACTATGACATAAAAAAGCGAGGAGAAAAACCATTCCATCCCAGTGCAAAAGCATGATCAAGACCAGGATAGTAATAGAATGTGCTCAGTTTAGGCTTACAGTATATGCATTGGCTTACTTCACTTACATTAATTCTTATCAAAGAGCTAAAAACACTGAAGAAATGTAAGTAGTTTTTCAAGGCTTCAAGAGTAAATACTGTACATGTTCTGCTGCACTGCATTATTACAACAGCAAATCACATTTTAATATGTATTCTTGGCATGAAGGAAACTTGTTCTGGAATCATGTTTATTTTATAGGGCCTCTACAATTTGGGCATGAATAAAATATATGCTTCATTATGTGGCAATTTTAAACATCTTTTTTAAGGACTTGTAAGTCCATTTATTATTGCTTCACCTATTTTCAAAACTGGTGAGCCCTGGCTGTTATCAATTATTTGTCCAATGTCCATTTTCTTCCAGTTAAATTTTAGTATCATGGTGTGAATGCCAAGATTTGATTTCTTAATGTTTTCAAAAATGTATAAAGCCTTAAGGACTTTTGGGAGTAACCGATTTAATGTCCTGCATCATTTTCATTTTCTAACAGCCAATGTTTTCCAGACAGAGGCTAGCAGCTACATTTACAACACACTTTGTAAAGCCTTCCAAGAAAGTTCTTAGCACTGTTGTAAAGTTTTACAGTTCTTTAAAATACTTCAAATGTATTTTCAATAAAATGCAATGATATTAAATTAAATATTTTTTTGAAAGATGAAATGCCCATGTTCAGGCAATTTCTTATTTCAGCATTGAGACAATGTAATAATAGTTATGAAAAGATAATGGCTTAAATAGCAGCCAGTCATATTTGTTTAATACCAACAGAATAGAAGTGAGATACCTGTACAATGCCAAATTTGAACCTGTCTTTAAAAAATATTTTTCACATATATCCTAGGGATCGGATCTGCAGTTGCTAAAAGCTTAATCACAATTGTATCAAATCCAGGGCTTGTTTTGGATGTGCTGTAACAAACTCCTACAACTCTTCAACTGTTACGTCCCTTGTAAATCAAAACGCTCTCTTTGTGTTTGATATTGTTCTTACATTGTTTTCTTTCATGTTGACCATTTGGCTCTCAAATAGACAGTGCTGAAAGTTATGAGTAAACAGTCTAACTCTGCAATTTCTAACTTATCAGAAGATATATCATTGCCCTTGTTTGGGTAAGGTTCATTATGGCCAGCACTTTTTTACTGTTTTGGACAGCTTTTTAGGTTTTTTTGCAGTTAGTTTTTTCTGTTTACAATACAAACCTTTGATGGATAAACTATACCTTTCTAGTGTAAGAAAAAGCATAAAAAGGAAAAATGGTGGCACAAGAATACAAGAAATTAGTTGTTAGTCTTTCACTTTTGAAGGGTGGGGTTTTAAAGTGGTTCAGGTCAGAAATGAAAGATTGATTCAACATCTCATTATTGAGGATGTCACTCACACCACAGTTTATTGTTGCTGCTCATTTCTGATTTCTTCACTGAGTATAACCAGTATTCCCAGGTCTAGGTGTAGTCTAGTGAGAGGGTGTAATATGGCTTCAGACCATGGAGTACTTCTCCACTGGAGTAATATCACATCTTTACTTTCACGCACATAGCAAACAAATCACTGTGTGTTAAACGGAAGCCAAACATCCTTGTTTTTTAAAAAAAACTTATACTTAATATTTTGAATATCAATTACAACAGTAATTTCATTTTAAATCAACCTCATGGTTACACTATTTTCAGTTGATCAAATTTAAAGCCATAAATCAACAGAAATAGAATGTTCGTTAAATCTTTCTGCTCTGTGTAGTGAAGAAATACAGTATAAATGTAGCTTTATTTTCATCATTCTTGACTTAAATGGATAATTCTTTAATTCTCATGTTTCAACACTGTCTCTCATATCTTTTATTAAAAAAGGTGCAATTTTCCAAAGTTTTCGTAAATCTACTGTAATGATTTTTTCGTTCTGTTCTGTGATCATTCTGCCACTGAAGTTGTTTTTCATAATAGGCTTCCAAAAAGCTTAATCAATTGTAACTTATAAATAAAACTTTCAATATCTCAACTTGCATGTTTGTTTATGTCAAATACATTCTTAAAATCTACTGTCTAGTTTGTGGTTATTTCCGATTAAGTGAGACATTAGCCTTTAGCATTGTCTTGCATATCAATATTTTTTAAGCCAATGCCAACTGACTTCACCTCCTACAGTATATGTCTTGAGCTTAATGAAATACAATGCATAATAAAAATCTGTGCCTGAGTAATTCATAAACTAGCATGTGAAATTGAAATTGAAGTTTTATTTGCACAAGGAACTGTCTAATGATATTCTACTAGTGTTGAATTGTTTGTAGAATTATTTGTTTTTTACTCCTTAAAATAAAAAAATAGAATAGGATGTTTTGAAGAATGTGCTTTTAAAAAGATAAAAGGGAAAACTCATTTCAAAGCATGCAAGAAGATTGGTTAGCATATTCTGCACCACTTTTTGGACTGCCTGCATCTTGATTTCACTGAAGCAGTGCTGATTTTGTTTCTGTGAACCAAAAAAGGGATAGTTTGTGTGAGGGATCCAGCATTTTTATGCAAATACACCATTGATTGGTGCTTAGTAGGTTATTGACCGAACACTTTCGGAAGTGCAGTCTGGCCGACAGTCCTTTTCTGAGACTCCTAATTGAACTGAACCGCAGGGTCATTTTGTCCAGACTCTGTGAGTGTCGGATTGATTTTGGAATGACATGCGCTGCCAGACAAGTGCACTATGACCACCCAGGGGGACATATCCTCTCACTACCACCATTTTGGCACCAAAGACAAAACTAACGTGACACTTGGATGTGATTTCTCTCTCCATATGGGCAGTCTTCAGTCTGACTGCCATCTGTTTCTGCTCTGCTGTGTAAGCCAGCACAGTTCTCAACTGTCTCTTATACCAGCTGATGTGCAACTCAACATTTCAAAAGGTGTCATTTTCTTAGTTTTGCAGCACCATTGCCTCACCAGAACAGTGTATTTTTTTCTTAATATTAAGAATTGAATATAATTATTAAGAAATTATTTCATTTTTATTTCTCCCTGCATTTAAATTTTCTCAGGTTCACAAGTTTTAAGTTTAATGTTAGAGGATGCAACAAGATGCTAAAATATAGTGAGGGTTTTCCTCTTCAGTACTGGCATCATTCCCTCATTAGAAATGAGTTGAGTACTGAATATAGTAATGATTATTCCCTAGCGCTTTTAACCTGTGTGAGAGTTTGCCCTTCAATAGATCAATACTTCATCATTAAGGTTTAGGTAATACTTAAGTAATGTGCATTTTCTAATGAATGTTATGCAAACATACAAGCTACAGTACTACAGATTAGATCTATTTGTCATGTTATTCTAGCGATGTTTCTGTTGAGATTATTTCACACTTTAATTGTGTACATGAGCAGGATTCTGAAAGACTATTTATGCTACACAATAACCATAACTGTAAAAACGGCAAAGAAGTATGAATAAATGTCTACCCACGTTTATAGCCAACGGAACTAAGCTTTACTGCAGGTTTTTTTTGCAACTTGACATACTGTAGCATTCCACTGTCTGCTTACACCGGTGCCGTAAACCATTATTATAATCAGTGGTCAAGAAGCTTAAACTGAAGCCTGGGCAGCACTTGTTCACTTGCATTTACCTACTAGTTATCTCAATCCCATCCTTAGAATGAGTTTTTGTTTTTTAATTTGCATTAATGTTGGAGTTCCCCATTAATCCTGTAAAGGAGCTCTCATGGAGTGCAAGTTGAGATCTTTGATTGATCCAGACATTGACAGTTCAATTTAGGTCATGTCAGAAGCTGGCTATGACCAGGATTTTCCAAAGAGTGAAGCACAATTGCCAGGGCACCTTTGGAGTAGGACTGGGAATAGTTGATCATTAGTCATTAGATTTTCCAGGTTATCTTATTTACCTTGTTGGACCTGCATTTGATGGCTTGCAGGCTGTGGGGTTTTCAAATATCTCCCATCAGGCATAGTAGTGCCCGCAGCTTGTCAAATGTCACCAAGCTCTGCAGATGAGCATGTCACGGTGTCATGTCTGTGAGTCTCATTCTTTCCTGGACATGCGAAGGAGTCACTGCTGCCGAGTCAAGCTTTAAAACAACTGACAATTCTAAATTGTGTGGATGATAAATTGTGAGGCAAAAATCAAAGCAACACAAAAAAGCATCATATGCCTGTTCACTGGTCTTTGAGCCATAGGTAATACAAATGTTCAATGTAGCTCAAGTCTGAAGAGTAGGGCATCCATTGAATGAAATTTTGTCACTTAATAAACTTGAAGAGTGTGGAATTGTCCTGGTGGAATTTGATCATGTCAGGATGATGAGGATGAAGGTGTAGGAAGGGCAGCAATTGAGGCTCCAGGAGTACTATGCAGTAAGAATGCCATCAATCAATACAACTGGACACTCTCATCCAGACCATGAAACTTACACCTCCCCAGTTTTGATCTTGGAGAGGTGACTCAGGGTCTCCCGTGTCATTGTCTATCATTGACTACTTTAATTGGCTGTAATGTCTAGATAGGCTAGAAATTGGGGTCAGTTGACATTGGGGTCAGATGATGAGTGACAGTTCACAGACTAAACCCCTCCAGCATACCAATGACATGCAGATGTTGTTCTCGTCATACTGTAAATGGATCAAATTATTTCCTTTCTGTTTTTATCCTTTTAATTTAGACCAGCCTTGACATTCAATAGGTCAAATCACCTCATCAACTGTGCTCAATCAAATCAGTAATTAAATGATTTAGTGCTTTTACAACAAAGTCTCTCGAGTATGTTAGAGACAATTATCAATGATTTACTAATTAAAATTATGCCAAAAACATTTGATCAATAACCAAAATCTGTATACAGTGCATTATTTAAAAAAAATCTATACATGCAGGAGGAGTGATATTTTAATTTCAGTGCTCAAGCAAAATAATACATTTTGCACTATTTGTAAGACTAAACTGCTGACATATCTTCCCAACATGGTAACAGCTCTAACTGAAAACATTTTTTATAGAGAAATCATGCATACTGTAAATATAGGGACTTTTAGGCAAATTAATTAACATTTTTTTTCTTAGTAATGAAAGAATATATTGTCTCAGTATAGAGCTTTCCTTAGCAATATTGAAAAGTAGCAGATTTCAAAATGTTTTACAAATGTATACACTAGGTGTTTTGTTATACTAAAAAATACCTACAGTAGATGTTTTTTGTCTGTAAAGCACTTTTGTAGTACAATGCAAATGCTATTTGGAATAGAGATCTAAATCTAAACTGACAGGCTCTAGCCACCAAAGTCAGTTTGATGCTAAATTGATATGAAGCAAGTTCATGTTCTGGCTTCATGACTTTATCAACTTAATATTATTTTATTAATGTTCTCTCTATTATTGATTAGGTTCCAGTCACAGCACATTTAATGATACAAGCAAAGTGAGGATACAAGTTTTGTATTGGTATGGGGGACAAGGGGATTGCTTTCAATGTTTTTCTGTTTCTTTCTAATTTTTTTGTTATTAATCAGCAGAGAATTTTGATTATTTTCAGCACTAGCAGGAAAGGTGTTCAAGATCTTTATAAAAGAGACAGCAGTTTACAGAATACATTGAGTGCTTGAGATTCCATACAAAATTAAATTTAACTCCTTCAATATATTCATAATTGGATCTTAGATTACATGAAAGAAACAAAATAATAAATTGAAAATAATAATAATAACATTACTTTATTAACCCTTTACAATTTCTTGCATTAGGAATTATCTTTTCGCATACCCCAGTTTGCTCTCCATGAGACAAACAGACACACAGATAGGGAGAGAGCCTGGGGTCAGAGCACAGATAAGTTTCTTTACCTTTTTCTATTGTACTTGTGGAGAGTAATACTTGTGTGCTGGGTTTGTGGTGGTGGTGGGGGGATGTAGAAGTCAGAAGGATGGTGTGAAATTTCTGTTTTGTTGTATTGTCTCTGTTTTCAAGTCTGCTCTGTAAATTGGGGTTGTGCAGCTCCATGAACATTCTGGAGGAATCTGGTTCTCTTGGAAACAATCGCTGTAGGTGTCATAAAAAATGTATTTTCCGAAGGGATCTGTCCTCTGTCTCAGTTTCTATTTTGTACTGATGTTAAATATAGTGTCTGTGTGTGCGCATTTGTGAATGTCGAAACTGTAATGCAGGTCGGTTTGTGAGGTAGGTACTGGCTTCAGTATTTTTCCCACCGATCAACCAGGCTGTCATACACCAGATGGGCACAGCATGATACAGGATTAGTGATGACAACATGTTCATTGACATTTCCAAAGGCATGGTGACCGATTACATACTGATAGTATAGAATGCATCTCTAAATCTCCATTTCACTGAGCTCTGACAACAAGCCTTGGTACATAATAAGGTTTTGCACATGGAAACTGAACAATTTGTCCTGGATTCATTCATAGGCCAACACTGCATTCTACTAATATCTGTTTCTGTAAAGGAAATAACTGTTTCTATGCATTTGCCCTTCAATAAAATTTAAACCTTTGAATGCAAGGCAGTGGAACTATATCTTGCAAAGTTAAGACAGTTGTTTTGCAGACATACCTGTCTGTCATGAAAGACTCCTGGCTTCCATGTGACTCCTAGGACCAACAAAACACAACAGCATTACTTGTTTATTGGTTTGCCTTTTTCTTTCTGTATCCCCAGTTGCTTTAAAATGTTTGCAAATGACAGGCAACTACAGTATTCATCTCTTAGGGATAAGATATGGAGGGAGCAGGGCTTCACTCCCTGAAAAATGTCAGTATGACTCCAAGATTTTGTTGCAGGACTTTTTGGGGTTTTTCAAATGTCAGAAATGAGATGGGGGAGTCTGGAGATCCTAATTAAACTGAAGCACAGCAGGGAGAGAGCTCTTGTGGAAATCAAGAGAAAGAAGCTGATGCAGACCAAGAATAGAAGTGCCATTAGAGAGACAATATGAGCTCCATGCCCTGTCTTTTTAGTAGAGCCTTAAAGCAGTGAACATCTGTCATTTCCTGCCCAAGGGGTCGTTGAAATCACACAAATTCCATTCCAAGATTAATTTAATATCATCAGTGGGAATACTGTAAGTTCCATTAAATAGCCAAGTCCTTCTGGATGTGAAAACAGGCCCTTACAGTTATACTTAAATCTCCATTTATGTAAAGAAACTTTCACACAAATATGCTGCCTGCTTTGTTCACTTACAGCATAATTTGTCACAAGTTTAAATGGACAGCTGTTTGCCTTAAAAGTGACAAACCTTAGGTTTGTAAGAAAAGACTATTTTACAATATGAAGTAAAAATAAATGCAAAAACCTTGTATAGTACTTGAATATATGAAAGATACTGCATACCATTCTCTCATAACATAAGCAATATTGCATATCTGTAATTTTCCCACTTAATAGCTTTTCTTAGCTCTTCTGTGGATTTTATTTATTCGACCCTCCCTCCTGAATCAATATAATGTATCCCAAAGCCACTTTTGTTTACATTTTCTATTAATTCTTGGTGCAATCAAGAGATTCATTCCGTCTGTTTCTGATATGAATTTTTCACTCCAATCTTTTTGGGAAGTTGTAGCTTGGTCTCTTGGGAAATAACCAGCTAAGGAGAAGCAACATCAGATACTTTGGAAAGCAGATGTTATTTCTCTTCAATTGTTAAAGAACTTAACCTCCCCCAATATAAAATCCAGTGAACATACATCAAGAATAAAATCAGAGTTATTTGCTGTAGAATACCACTATTTTCTTCTTCCATCCACTTCCATAACATGGCCTGGTGATGCTGGTGGAAGTTTAATGCTGGCCTCAGAGATCAGCACACGCAGCAACTGCAATATTCTCCTAATAACCCTTGGAATCAAAACTCACACTAGGAGTTTCTTAGTTTCTACACAGGGTCAGCAAAGCAGCAAACACTGATAACTATTTACAATGGCTCCTCATAAACTTTCAGTAAAACCAATTTTTGATTATTAAAGGATGACCTGTAGGTTAGTTAAACCTACAGTTAATGCTTGAAAAACAAGATTAAAAATATCCTTTGATTGTTCAATGAAATGTTTCATTTATAAATGTGTTTTTACAATTTACAGGACTTCATAAACCAGATTCAGCATTTATATGAATGCTTTGGAATTCGTGTTAGCTGTTATACAGTACACTAACCAAGGCGAGAATGTACTCTGTACTGCAGCTGTTTTCCCTGCCTCTTTACTTTGCGGCCTGTTGGGTTTGTCTCTCCTCTGCTTAATGAGGGTAGATTCATACACTTGAACAAAGGCTAAAGTAATGTGCAGGTTATAAAGGAAGCAGTATGGACTATGTCTAAACTACTGCACGTTAAAATAGCAAAGTTGCAGTGGAAGCTAATGTTTGCTTGATACAATGTTGTTGCCTTTCTGTCTGAGATGGCCACTGGACACACACGTCTGTGCATATGCTTAGGTTGACTGCTATAATTGCCTGTCTGTTGCAAGCACTGCAATGATTTCTGAGTTAATGCCACATATGGTAGGCAACACATACATTGATCAGCATGCCATCTCATTCCTGACTGGAATACTTATGCCTGTTTTGTCAGCTCTGTAAATTGGCTACAGTCAGGTCTAGGCCAGAGCAGGGCTAAATTTACTCTTCTGTGTGGTTCAGTAACAATACACGTTCTTCTACATAAAAGCATCCTCTTTTGCCAAGTAGGGACTATAACAAGGGAGAAGCTAACACAGATAGTTAAACTGTAAAAACTTAATTAACTTAATTAAAATTGCATAATGAGAATTCACTACTGATTCATTTTTCTATTGTATGTTTTAATGTTAATTTTGCTTTCAATGTATTGTCATTTGAATTTCTCAGTTTTTATTTTCTCACATGCCAAAGAATTACATTTGCCCTGTATTCACTGCAGTTCTCAGCCATGACATTTGCACAACACCAAAAGACGTACAGTCTGTTAACAAGCATCCCTTCTCTTCAGCCTTGTGAAATGAAACGAGATCGATTACAATCTATGTTGTATGTATGGTGCATTTTGTTGTAGAGTTCAATAAACAACCATAATTTTACTGTAACTTTAGTTGTTGTGTTAGATACCAATAAAGATGAAAGTATATTTGGAGAGTATATCTGGTGTAGCTTGCCTGCCTGAGGGGATTTTAGCAGCCACACTGAAGGATGAAGCTGCCCAGATCCCCCCTCTGTATTGTGAGGATTAAGCCAGGAAGTTGCTGTAGGGGTGTAGACAGGGTGGCAGGAGGGGTACGAAAGGAATGTGCTATGGAATGTCCTGGGAGTGAGACTTACATATGCAGGTGAGAGGAAGTGCAAGAAAAGTATCTAACCTTCCTTCCAAATTTTTATTATAAATTTGTTATACTGTAATTCCATTTATTGGCATCCGGAACAGGGTATTTTGTACCAGTAAGAATGAATCCCTGAATCACAAACAATATATTTGATTCAACATAAATTTTCTGATTTTGTTCTTGTAGTTCTTGATTGCATGGATTTTATAGTCCATTCCTAATACATAATATATAATATTTAAGAAATCATGTGGCAAAGCAAATTAAACATTTTCATGACAGTTTGTCTTAAATAAAAAATCATATAGAGAAGCATAGCACAAAAGGGGGCAACTTTAATTTATTGAACTTCATGGGACATTGTAGGTCAAAGCAGTCAGTCAAGGAGCCTCGGGGTAATTTGTTTCACTGCTTTGCCATGTGGTGCTGTTAAACAGGGATTTAATCAAGCTTTTATTATTCTAATAATAAAAATATTCAGGTATTATTTTTTTAAATTTGCAGCACCTACTAAACAGGAATAGATTTTTTTTGGAATTTATTTCTGATCCTTTGCTACAGTATGTGGTCAGAGGCGAATTAAGTTCAGATGTCTCTACCTGCTGTTGTTGCTTGAAACCATTCAAGAATCTGCTCTGAATGTCAGCCAGGGCTCTTGGTGCCCAGGAAATGCTGGGAGCGGAGATCTGAGACATTTTAATGCCAACTAACCCACTGGGAGCTGCCTAGGGTTCTTCCTTATCAGACCATCTCTGTTTGAAATGCATCATGTGCAATTTCCATCATGCAATAGCACTACGGCAGAATGAAGGTTATTTTTTCTGTGCTCCAGGTGCATAACATCCCTCTGTCACAACTGCAGTATCCCTTTTTTGTTGTGGACACTATGGTGCATTTCCATAAGGCCTCAGTGCATTCATATTATGGCTATTTTATTCTTAGAAGCACTTGTGTTTTGCATTTGAAATATACACTATATCAAAATATTTTAAGTATAACATACTGTTTAAAATGCAGATTGAATAAAAATGTAAAATGCAGATTGATAAAATGCAAAATTAACTATTTTTGGTTGCTCCATTAATGCAATAAAATGCAATTTCACATTTTAGACCTTTGGTGAATGAGTTATGTACATTCTGTAGAACTACCTGATTTATAGTTTTGATTTCATGTAAAAATATTTTCTATGAAATGTCTTTTTAAGAGAAAGGCAAGGTTTGACCACAGTACATTTTTTGTGAATAATGAGTTTGTTGCTCATTGATCATAGGTATAATTTCCTGAGGCACAGCTCAGTTTAGTCATAAACAATGATATATGTGAGAAACAGAATGCCCCTATGGATCGGACCATTATCTTGGGACTGAAGACTGCTCAGCCTTGAAACAAAACCAAATAAATTCTTGTCAGAACTGTAAATCATACATTGTCCATGAATATCTAGTATGAAAAATGTCTGGTTGATAGATGGCACATAAGTGACATACAGTATATTATGAATCATGTTGCACAGTATTATGACCACCCTACATTAATTTTGGGTGGTTACAATTGTCACTGTATAGACCCTGCAGTGACGGACATAGGGACAGATTTTGAGCAAATACCTTTCCATACCATATTCTGAAAAGCAAAAACTAGGTGTAACAACTGTGACCTTATATGTATATAGAACAGAAATAAATAAAACAATAAAAGAAACTGATCAATTATAACGGCAACAAATTCACAAACTTTGAGGAAATGATGGTCCTATTTTTTGCAGGTGCACATATATTTTATTGACATTTAAATTTAAATATACAAGTAATAGGTTTATTCCATGTTGAAAAGAGAAGAAAAAAACCCACAACATTTCACTTGTGGAGCCTTCTTCGGGTGTGATAAAATTTGTCAAGTTGATCCACATGGGTATACTGCAAAAGATACAGGCTAGGAGTGTTTGGTCACTGTTGGAAGCAATACTGGGTGTACTAGTGCACACATGCTTTGCACCAGCTTGCGAATACAGTCTGCTGGGATAGTGTTCCATTATTTCTGACAAATGTGTGAATGTGTAAACATTTCATTGTTTTCTGACCCATGAATGTTAAACATTTTCTCATCTTATTCCACAAATGCTCAATGGGGCTTAATAATAATGAACTTGGCATTGAAAGCATAACTGCTCCATTCACATCCCACAAGAAAAAATATTCTCCTGCTAAAATTTTGTCACATGAGGGTGAGTTTGCAGAAAGGAGGAGGTGAGGTCAGAGAATTTTAACAATGTAAATTCTTATAGTTAGGAAGTCATCAACTGACTACCAGACTAACTACATACCAGACCATCACAGGTAGACCACCACATTACAGGTGTGTTTTACACAACTCACAACTTTCTGCCACATTACCTTAAATTAATCAAATTAACATAAAAACTTTGGTTTGGTTAGAAAACTGATCATAACACAATAGGTTGAGGTGTCAATGAACATTGGTAAAAATTGAGCCTCCGTGTTATCTAGCTTGCAATTATTTGCCCACGTTCCTGTGGTAAAGTGCTGATGCAGAGGTTTCATCTGACATTTTGATGCAGTGGAACTGGCACTGAAAATGACCAAAAGGATGGCACACATCTGGATGTTGGTGAGTTCTTTTAGATAGTATCTTATTGATGGACTGTTATAACTGTAACATTGTGGTTAGTCCTGCATGCTTATTGCCTCTAAGACATCAACCTATAAATACCTTCTAAATAGTCATAACTATACCTTTATGGGATAGCTTGCAGCACAGACACTTCACAATAATTGTAATGTTGTTAGTGTATCACCATAGATTTTAGCTTGTTAGTGGTCTGTTTTGGTCTTTTGAACCCTCTACAGGATCCTAGTTTCACAGTGTTGCCCTCTTGGGAAAGACTGCACAGTTCTCTGCCTCCTATGAAGTTCTTCAAATGGTTCAACCTAGTGAGAAGATCAAAGACTTGCCTTTCTCTTCATTAGTCACTAAGCACTGCACATGTTAATCACGCTTATCACATTGTTACCAACTCTTCACTAGGCACTAGAATATTCAATTAAACTCAACCTGTGCCATTTAGACTCTTAGACTCCCCTCTTTCAATTCTGGGAAGAAGGTAAACTGCTAGCAGCTGGCAACCCTGTCCCTTAGCAGCAGACTTCATCCTTATTGAACCTGCCACTCAAGAACTCTTGATGCTCAACATAACAGCCTAACATAACATAATACGTTGTATTCTCTCAAGCATGCCTAGCATTCTGAGTCCCACAAGCCTGTAAGCCTACCAAATACATTTCTAATAAGACCACCCCTCAAGCTCAAACATGCCTTTTCCTCCTAGCTGCTCTTTTAAGTCTCTTTAGCTCAGAGGTGTGGCTAATTGCATGCAGAGCCTATCCTAGCAGCTCTTTTTCCCTCACTTGGGCCACATTTAGCAACTTTTTCTAACAGACATCTTTCTCACAAAACCTCTTACCACATCATGACTTAATTAGTGCTGTACAGTGCATAATAAGGTTTCAAAAGCAGCTTATCAGTACAATCAATCACATGCATTTACCTCAATTGGATTCTTTATGAATTGTTAATATCAACAAAAAACAATAATGTCAAGCTATCTATATGCTAACAACAAAAACAAAGTGGCATTGAATTAATCATACATGACCTTAATCTCCAGTAAATAAAAAATTTGTTAGACGCATTTGTAAACTTCTACAACTTCTCAGTTCTGATTGTCTATAGAAGTGATGTTCTGCATTTTTACAAAAAAGTCACCAGATTGCTGCTTCACCTCCTTAATCCTGTTTGTGGTGACTGATACAGGGATATCTCTGCCCAGGACATGGAAAAACTAATTACATCGATGTCTATAATATCGACCTTCATATACACAAAGAAAGCGTTGATCATATTGCATTATTTACATGGCTTTCTAAAGCGGCACCACTTTGGTGAATTTGTTAGATCTGTAAATAAATTTAATGGAAAGATGACTCCCCAGAGCTACAAGCTTAATTCCTGCTATTTTTAACACTGTTAGACTATCTTCTCCAACTTTGTCTGGGATGTGCTGTTAAAATGTCTAACTTTTTGCAAAACAGGGCTAAGCACATCAAAGGACCTAGATGTGTTCAGCAGGACAGAGATCAGAATATTGGATTTGGAATTCTTCAACTTGATTTAGTCAGGTTCACATGTGAAAGGACAGTTTCTTTTTCACTGAAACATGAATATCCCCAGCAGCCATATCACCCTGCAACTCACAACTGGCAACCCACTGAAACTCAGCAGGTGTGAGCCTGGTCAGTACCTAGATGGGAGACCTCCTGGGAAAAACTAAGGTTGCTGCTGGAAGAGGTGTTAGTGGAGCCAGCAGGGGGTGCTCACCCTGCAGTTTATGTCGGTCCTAATTCCCCTGTCTAGTGAAGGGGACACTATACTGTAAAAAGGTGCCATCCTTTGGATGAGATGTAAAACTGAGGTCTTGACTCTCTGTGGTCATTAAAAATCCAATGGTGTTTCTCAAAAAGAGTAGGGGTGTAACCCCGGCGTCCTGGCCAAATTTCCCATTGGCCCTTACCAATCATGGCCTCCTAATAATCCCCATCTATGCATTGGCTACATTACTTTGCTCTCCTCCCCACTGATAGCTGATGTGTGGTGAATGTTGTGGCGCACCATGGCTGCCGTTGCATCATCCAGGTGAATGCTGCACATTGGTGGTGGTGGAGGGGATCCCCGTTACCTTTAAAGCGCTTTGAATGGAGTGTCCAGAAAAGCGCTATATAAGTGTAAGCAATGAATTAATCTTTTATTTATGGTGCACTGCTATTTTTTAAATTCTTAAACATTACCAAGTTATTCTTCCTGACAGCTTGCCTTTATATAATTTCACTTGACTTGGAAGAAAACTAACCCAAAACCTGAAACGCATTTTTAAAGACAGAGCTTTATTAGCAAAGCAGAAACACCTTGCCAAGTGAGACTTCCAATTACTAGGTATCAGTTTTGCATCTGAAAATTGTTTTCTTTGTGCAAGGACATTCTACTTCTGTTGTAAAACACATTAATATGACAAGAAAGAGATATTGTTGCCTATAAATTACACAGAAAGTATCCTGCTAGTCTTGTTTCAATAAAGCTCCCACATGCTGTCTTTCACACATTGGAAATTAAATGGAAAAAATAGGGCTTTCATTTCTTCGAAGTCAGTGTATGAAATTATAGCCAGAATTGCTTACCTTCTTGCTTTTATTTTCCATCAAATGGATTTTCAGAAACTGAGTAATGAGCTGTATATTGCTTTTTAAAATCATACTTAATGCCATCTTTTCTAGTTTGGAAACTAAATGAGTTTCGTTTCTTTGAGTTTTGGAATACACCATAAAGAATATCAAAGGCTGCTGAAGTTACTCTATGCTATTACCTATAGGGAATGAGCAACTATTAACATGTTAAAAACAAAAGGTTACTTATTTATTACTTTGTTACTTGAAAATGAGGGCTGAATCCATTGTCTTAAGTGGCTGAAGAGTCTGGAAACTAAAGTAGACTTGTTTTTCCAGTGACTTTTGAGATGTCCCACTGTGACATCTGATTAAAAACTTGAACCCACTAGGTTTTAACATGGTAGCTTTTAAATTATATGTTAACATTTAGAAATTAAATCACATGGATGTTAACTTGTTATTACTGCTTCTAATCTTTCTGCATTCTAATATATTTTTTTATTCTTGAAATCACATACCTGACTTTGACACAACCTTCAGGTCATATTGCAGAATGTTTAAACCTTTCTTCTTGCATTTTGAGTAACAATTATTTGTCAGATCTCTAATTAATATGCAGTTTGACACCTCCCATATATCACAGACTGTTTGGGGGATTAATGTGTAGACATTCCACTTTTGCAGTTAAACATTTTCAGGAAGTTAAATGGATAAACTCATGCTGTGGTTCATTTCGATTAGAGGTTTCTGTAGTGCCTAAGCTTTCAATATTGCCACAGAAAGATCCTGCCACGGGAGCCGGTCCTGACTCCCGTGTAATGCGTAGTAAAGACCCTATGCGAGAAGGTATAATCCGGAAGTAACTGGAGAATGACATTAGAGAAAACATGATGAGGAATGGACAGGATGTCGGACAGGAGCGATATAGACAGTGATCCGGTGCTCGGAGGAAACAAATGCAAACTAGCCCAAGAGGAAGTCCAAAAGGGGGGATCAGGCGCAGTCCAGGCTCAAGGTACCGGGAGATCCATCCAAACATGGGGAACAGGAATCTAGGAACATAGAAGGTTAAAACCTTAATGCAGCAAAGTACTCCGGGTCCCGGGTAGAGAGGTCAGGACGCCGTGGCGAAGTCTATGCCCTCGAGCCACTCCTGTGCCCAGCGGACTTCCGGACTTCCAAAGCTGAGCCCTGAGCTGCGGACGCACCGGGTTTAAATAAGAAATAAGAAATAAGACACAGGTGAAACTAAGGAAGTAAGTAGGAACACAACGAAAAAGGTAGGAGCGCCCTCTAGAGGAGGGAAGACGACCGTTACCAGAAATTCACCATGTTGTATTTTTTTCAGATTCAAATATAATGCAAAGTGTATCATTTTCCAGTCATCTATTAAATACACCACAGAATTTCAGATTTCAGTTTTTCAATTATCATTTTTATTTAACATGGTTAAAAATCTTTAAAAATGTGACACTTTCATTAAAGCCTGACAGGCTTTTATTAATATTAGAAAGGTCCTTCATACTGAATTTTTCTGTTTCTTGAACGTACTGATTGTTGTTACTAACACTTAGTAACACTTAAGTGATTTAAACAGAAGTAAAAAAAGAGCAGAGGTAAAACATATTTTGGCCTCAACACTTCACAAGCAAAATACTGGGTTTTACTTATTTTTCAATATGGAAATAACCTCTACTTCTTCGTAACCAAACATATTCAATAATGCACTGGAAAGTTGCAATTTTCGTTTAGAAATGCTATGCTATATGTATAGTAAAGGGACAAGAAATAGAAATTTATTGTGAACTAAAATTGATTATAGTTTGATTCAGTGTACTAACAGAACATCAAAAGGTTAAATTTTTATTTAAGGTTATATTGGTGGAAAGGATATATATTCAATCTTCAAACCCTGTCCTAATTTAGGACAGTTATCCATGCTTCAGTTTTCTCATTGCTGCTTCCAAATGAGGATCACAGGGCAGCCGCAGTCTATCACAGCAAGCAATGGGTGTATGGCAGGGTACACCCTGGATGGAATGCCAGTCCATCACAAGTCAGACACAGACATGCACACATTCACACCTAGAGACACATTTTCCCATAACCAAATGGTATGTTTTTGAAGAAAGAAGGAAACCAGAGCACCCGGAGGAAACTCACGTATAGCACCTCCAGTTCTGGAATTGATCCCAGGGCCCCAGCGCCTTAAAACAGCAATGCTAATCTCTGTGTCACTATGCCACACTCTGCCAGTTATTTCTAACTTAAGTTTATTTCAGTTGTTTGGTCAAATTCTAATAATGACAAAATAAGCTGGTAAATGAAACTTGCCTGCTGAGGAATTGACAGTGATGGTTGGAAAACAGTGCTGTAACATCTTCCCAGAGGAATACCAAAAATACCTATTTTTGCATGGGAAACGCACATGGTACAGTGATGGAACACATGTTAGTGAACACATGGAACCACTAGAAGCTAGCAGCAGTAGCAGGACCAACTACTGTAGCTAGAACTGAAACTCTGAAGTGGGCAGCGGAAGATACTGCAATGAAGAGTTGTTGCATAAGCAGGGAAGAGCTATTGCCAGAGATTCTATTGCTTCTATTGCTGAAGATTTGTAGAAGAAATGGAGGATAATGTGTTTGAGGGGGAAGAGTTGAGGGCCATAAAACACCAGTCGGACACCATAAAGGTGGGGGTGGGTAAAAAAGTGAGGGATATCACCACTGTAGCAGGTACTGTGGTGAGGATACATGAGTGTAGTCACGAGTGCTAAGTCAGCTAGGTAAGCTGAACAAGAAGCCTGGGATCTGGTGCTAACTAATGCCATGTTTTTGCATTCCTACAGGGACAGCTAAAAGAAGCATAGAAGGAGGGGAGAGACGAAAAAACAGATAAAGGCTAGAGTCATAGGTGTGGTGGATTGAAAGCTTAACCAAAAATGAAGGGAAAAGGGGGAAGGGAGGAGAAAGGGGAATGAGAGATTAGATAGAGAGACAGGGAACTTCTTTCTCTTCATTAGTCTTCTTTCTTGTATCACCGACCACCTAATATGCTTAACCTTCATGTTCACAGCTCCCTTGACCACCCTCAGCAATCATCCACATCAGACACTTTCCCCTGCAACAGAACTTGCTGCATCACCTGTAAATATATATCCAATATGATGCACGTTCAGTGATGTACATTGCAGAAAATGCCCAGCTATTTACATTGATGAGACAGGAAGGAGACTGGGAGATGGTTTTAGGGAACATGTCAGGGCTGTAAGGATCAAAGATCTTTCCAAGCCCATAGTTTCCCATTTCACCTCTAGTGGCCATGATCATACGGATCTCTCCAAAAAGGGTTTTGGAACTCCTATTGCAGAGAGACATTCAAAATGAAAATTATCCTGAAATTAGCATCACACCTTCCCCTTTCACTTAATTTCCTTCTAATACCGTCTATCCATTTGTAGGTTTTGACTTCACACCACCTAAGTGCCCACTGTGCTTCTCTCCTGCTCCCGCCTCCTCTCCACTCCCAGTTTTTGTTCTCCTATGCTTTACCAACTGCCGATTTCCCTCTCTCACCCAAAGAAGGCTCCACAGTCAAAACGTTGTGTTTCTTTTCTTTTCCGCATGGAATAAACCTTTACTTGTTCATTTGCAGCCTGTGCATGCTGATGTAGCTACCTATGTGAACTACATCATTTATTAGTTTCAAATATCAATTCACAATTTTTATTCAGCTTTGGATAGTGCAGAGGAAAATGTGCTTCTCCGATAACATAAACAAAATCATTTGTTCCCTCCATTGCAAATAACAAAACAATAATAATTTTCTAAGGTAGCAATTTTCCTAATGACCTATAGGATAAGTACAACTTCCTATAATTAAGGAACATCAAATGTCTTTTATTGGCATGTGGTTGTTGTTATTTAATAGCATTCATTTTGGTTCTTTCTTTTCTGAAGAATAGCCTGCTGAAGATTGTGTCTTGTATTTAATTTATTTAAGAAATTTAATTTATCTATTAGAAATAGAAAAAAACTCTTGTTACCATTGTAACAAGTATATTATGTGTATATTACCATTGTAATGTACACTGTTTTTGTGTCGCTATGGACAGTATAGCTACACACACAGGGTACAGCTGCCCATATATTTGTTGGTCTGTTTGAAGTACTGTTTTGGTTCAAGCATGGATGACTTTAATGGAATTCTAAAAATAATAAAACATCAGCATCTCCGCTGTTTTTGAGATTCTAGTAGTGTTATCTAATTGAGTAATGGATTTGCACTCTTGGTGCTGCTGGCATTTTTTGCAAAGCAGCTGAGTGAGTCCATAAATTGAGGGCTGGCAAAATGTGGGTTTATTAAAGCATACATAGGTAAAACATAAAAAGCTTTTGCAATGTACAATTATATTTTATCTGAATTAAACTTAATCTGGATTAAATATTTTGCTCTTCATAATAATAATAATAATAATAATAATAATAATAATAATAATAATAATAATAATAATAATAATAATTGCTTAATGATATGCGTAGTGCTTTGGAGCATGATGTGGACTCCCCTCCACCACCAATGTGCTGCACCTACCTGGATTATACAACATCCAAAATCCACCCATACATTCCCATACAGTGGGGAGAACAGAGTAATGAAACCAATACATAGATGGGAATTATTAGGAGGCCATAATTCATAAAAGCCAGGGGGAAAATTTGTCCAGACACCAGGATAACACACCTGCTCTTTTCAAGAAATGCCCTGGAATTTTTAATGATCACAGAGAGTCAAGGCCTCGGTTTTATGTCTCAGTCTAAGGACAGCACCTTTTTTATGGTACGGTGTCCTCATCCCTATACTTGGGATTAGGACCCACACTGACCACAGGGTGAGTGCCCCCTACTGGTTCCAATAACACCTCTTCCAGCAGCAGCTTTATTTTTTCCCAGGTACTGGCCAGGATCACACCTGCTTAGCTTCAATGTGCTTCCAGTTCTGCAGGGTGATATAGAGTAGCTGCTATCTAAAACACACATATAGCTAGAGTCACAAATTGGTATTAAAAACCTTTTCACTAACTTAAGGAAGCAAAAGAAATTCTTGCAAGTCTATTATACATATGCTGCACTGCAAAAATTGAAGTGTACAACCTTCCAGTGTTGTGTGAGACAGATAAAATGGTGAAATATGCAAACACATTCATTAAGCATGTCAAAGTATACAAAAGCACTAAACATTGTATTGTATAATTAATTATATATGCATAAACACAGTGATAGATGGCAAGAAAATTATGGTACTGTGAAATATGCCTTTTAGTTCTTAATTTTATGAGTGTGGAGGAGTTTCAAATTACACACTGTATGTGACCAAACAATGTTAATATTGTTAAATTGAAGGGTGTCTAGAATTTCTAATAGTAATTACTGAATTATCAGTACACAGCTTTGTGTTAGTAAAAGCTCCACTTAATACAATATAAATACAAGGAGTTTGCAAAGATGTTTTGTTTATTATTGCAGGTTTTATTGAAAAATCTCTATGAGGACATCATATTGTAATTGCCCAGGCTCCTCTCCTTCATTCCCCTGTGTGGCCTCTTTCCTCTTATGAGAAGGTTGCTGTTCCATGTAAACATGACTTAAGTTACAGATCAATAGCCTACGTTCAGTGAAAAAAATCAATGGAGAATTCCATCAGTGGCTTTTGGATCTTGTTTCCTGCATAGGTTACAAAAAAAAAATCAACACCATTCCCACTGCACACAAATATATTGTCTTCCAATCCTGAAAAGGAGTGTGCTTACTGTGGTGTTAAAATAAAACTGTTCAGTAGTATTAAAAAAAATAGTCTTCTCCGGCATGTTGGAATTTTTTTTTTTTACATTTCACTCATTCTAGGGCTTTTAATATTAATTGTCTCTGTTTTGACCATAGGTTAATCAAGTCTGCCCATGTGCTGATACATCTTGTTAAATTGTTAATAAAGATTTCCAAAGTTTGGTGTCATAACAATTATGTAAACTTTGTGATTATGTGCTGTGCTTTTATGGCTTTTTTCTTCGTATTTCTGCCTTTTGTAGGGTTGTAGGGTTGAGTTCTGATGTGGGATGTCTCATACAGTAGCTCTTTCATCCCAGATCTGTGCAGATTCTTCACAGTCCAGCACAACAACGATTGATCTTACAATTTCTCTAATTGGTTTACTACTATTATTTTTGTTTTATTTTATCTTTGTTTTATACTTTTAAGATCCTAACATCTACGAGTGCTTCAGTCAGTGTCATCGAAAAGTATAAGACAAAATCTGAAAGCAAAAAAGCATATTCTCAGTAACTAGAAACGTTTAAATGCATTTAAAATAGCTGCATAGTAATATAATTCCCATAAACTGGCAATGCTTACTCAGTTTATTCCGTGTAAATTGGCATTGACTAATACATAATGCCTGCTACAGGACAAGAATACCGAATATTAAATACAATTTTAACTGTTACTACTGTACAGATGCAGCCATTCAAAATGGGTGGGGTATTTCGCGGTATACCCTGGTGGGCGTGTAGCAGTATCACGCAGTATCACAAGGTAAATCGCGTCATTTGACGTCATGCCTGAAAGTATTCGGCATCACCTTGTAAAACAGCCAGGAGGACCCAATAAAGCTTAACCTCTCATGTACAGCATTTGAGCTTTTAAATTTAAACTGTGTATTACAGCATGTTAATCATCAGTCATTAAAAAGTTGGTATATTTTATGAAAGCAAGATTGCTCAGTTGGACAAAAGTACACAACCTACCTTTATCAGAAATATTTATGCATCAAAGCCTTTACCGAAGATATTACTAATAGTATTAATAATGCATGACTTTGGACAAGCTGTAAACACAAAAAATATTTTCTTAGCACATTTGTACAAGCACTTGGAATCTGTCCAAGCCCTACTTTGTCAGGCATTTTCTTTTACTGCAACAGACATAAAAACTCCCTTGCTTTTAACAGAGCGTTTCATAATTTCTAACTACGAAAATTATTTAAACTGCGACACTTATCATTCAACCAGAGCTCAAAATATCACAAGGATCCTCAAGAGCACAGCGAAGACTGTATTAAAAGATACTTGTATCAGATACATAAGAATCCAGGCTTTTTTATCAACGCTTTCTTTTCCGTATACCAGATATTATGGAACCACTTCAGAAGGGTGTCAGCCAGTCAGATTCCAGGAATCGGTACTTTAAAGAAAAAATACACACCGGTATTCCATTTCCTAAACATTTTAAGCATCGAAGTCTTTAACTAACGTGAAATAGCGTGTAAAAAAGTGGTAGTTTTAAGCTTTTCTGCTAATATAATATGGAATCGCGTATCTAAAGAAATTAATAACGATATGATTATATTCGTGTACTGCGACATTTCTTTGAAAAAATAGAATAGCAATATTATGGACAATTAATTGACTTTTATATTTCTAAATATCACAACATGATCGAATTTAAGTCATTTTAATAACAATGAATAGTCACCTATGCGTTACAATATAAACATTTATATTGATTTAAATCAAGTTTTGATTTAAATCGCAAATGCGTGTTTAAATATATGTATTTTTTTATTCACAATCAGACAAATGCAACATAAATTGATATGTTTATCTTCTAAGTATCTTAATAAACTTTCAGCATAGCTTTCTCCCCGTTTAGATTTATTTTTCTTGGGATCTTGGGATCAAACGTGGAAAGATTAGATTGTAATCATTTTTATTTTTTAAATACATTTTAGAAAAGTGTAATCTATACTAAAAAGCTGTACACCACCTGCTATAAAGATACATATTGTAATACTTTCGGGCTCGGATAGGACGGACACAAGAACTCAGACTTGCTGAGTTAAATCTCAATATCTTGTACGAATTATTCGTATTACAAACCAAAAATAGCCCGCAAACTCTCTCAAATTCCTCCAATTATAATAATCCCGCCCCTTATGCAAAACCAAACCCTCCTCCCATCCCAGTTTATCCTCTTTATCATAAACAAAATCCAGCTCAATTTTCAACAAAGCATTACACAAAATCAATACCTCAACACTGTATACTCAACAACGATAATTCACAAACAGCTAGAACATGTAACTCCACATTCCCAAATAGACCTCATTTCCATAGCCCTGCCCCTTATGCAAAACCAACATCTCTCCCCTGCTCTCTCTCCGCTGGCGTTTCTAATCATTTTTATTTTTAAATAAATTTTAGCAAAGTCATGTATTTTAAAAATCTTAAGATTTCTATATTTATGTCTTTATTTAGTGGCTTCATTAGTGACAAAGGCTAAACTTTCTTGGAAAAATGTCTTTTATGTAAACCATGTTTGCTATTAATTCATTTAGGGCTAGAATATGTTCGTTGTCTTCCAATGAAAGAAGGGTTCCTTTCGCCGTAGTTGGGTTGATATTAGAAGCTTGCCACGCCTGGACTGTTACACCAACGCATTAGCATGTTAAAGCGATTTCATTGAGGAGCCTAGCTTTCTTAACTAGTAAGTACTGTACTTTTGGAGGGGAGAAGGTGTCTTTCGCTGGAAATCTTGCCCCCTTCTACTTTGAAAATACCTGTGAAACCGGTTTAATTCATCACAGCCAGCACTCCCGCAGAGAGGGGGGTTGTACTCGTTAATGTCTAAGCCGGAACACATCATTATATCTCATTTTGTATTTCTATAAAAAATCGTTTGCCCATCCTAATAATATTGTTGTTATTGTTTTTATCCTGTAAAGCGCTTCGAGGAGCCACCTTTAAAGGTGCCATATACAATAAAGTTCATTATTATTATTATTGTTAATTTGCTGGACAGAGAGGTGAACATTATTACGCAGAAGAGTAGAAGCATCTCCTTTTACTTTTAAGTCCCTTAATTATCATTGAGCACAGCTTTCTCACCACTTAGATTACTTTTTGATACCATCCTTACACAAAGCAGAAACTTCTTGTATTTTCCAATGACATACAAGTG
Organism: Lepisosteus platostomus; assembly: GCF_059453375.1. Lineage (NCBI taxonomy): Eukaryota > Metazoa > Chordata > Actinopteri > Semionotiformes > Lepisosteidae > Lepisosteus > Lepisosteus platostomus. The sequence goes on from NC_142631.1 coordinate 5,761,925, forward strand.
GAAAGATTACAGATTTTAATCGTCTTTAATTTTGTTACGTTATATGTTTTAGGAACGTTTCATCTATACAAACACCACAAAACTATTCTCGATTGTATTTGTGAATGTTATGTTACACCTACAGTAGTTCACTGTTTTAAATACATCTATTTAAGAAAGTTAGGTGTAAGCACTTTACATCTTTTTTTCTGAACCAGGGAAAATCTGATCATGTTTCTCTATAACAATAATAAAAAACTTTATTTTACATATCACCTTTAAAAGTGGCATCTCAAAGCAATACAGTAGATGTAAACCACAGATGACAAAGTAAATACCCAGACAAACGCAAACGCGATTTTAATAAAATGCTTTTATTCATTCAGCAGAGAGAGAGCGTAAAACCTGGGCGTAACAGCTGTTCCTTTTTCTGATCAGTCGCTCTCTGGATACACGTCTCACCTGTCCTGTTCTTTGTTTTCCTAATTTGCTGATTATGCCTGCTGCGATCCACTCCTGCCCTCACACCTAAAGAAGACTATTTTAAATTTCTTTGCGCGGTCCATTGTGCAATTAACCATTGTTTGTGCTGTACTTAAGTTGATATCACATAAAGGTGATATGTAAAATAATGTTTTTTATTATTGTTATAGAGAAACATGATCAGATTTTCCCCAGTTCAGAAAAAAAGATCTAAAGTATACTAGTTTGTCACTAGTATACTTTTAATACAGTCTTTGCTGTGCTCTTGAGGATCCTTGTGATATTTCGAGCTCTGGTTGAATGATAAGTGTCGCAGTTTAAATAATTTTCATAGTTAGAAATTATGAAACGCTCTGTTAAAAGCAAGGGAGTTTTAATGTCCATTACAGTAAAAGAAAATGCCTGACAAAGTAGGGTTTGGACAGATTCGAAGTGCATTTTTGCAATTTATGTTGCATTGTGCATTGTGCTGCTGTAATAAAGTTTAAAATAATTAAAAGTCTAAACAGTATCAGCTTTATTTATGGGTTGCACTTTAAAAAAAGTCAAAAACCGCACTCAAAATGCAATTTAGAGCTTTCTGGCAAGAGGAGACACCCAAATTAATAATGTAACATGCCACTGTTTGTGCATGAACAAGGTTATACTGCTATTTCCTTAGATACACGATTAAAAAAAAATAATTTTTAAGTTTTTAATGAAAATGCTTTTATTCACTCATAATCTGACAATTTCAGGAAGACTAAGGAAGGACTAAGGGAATTGTCATCTGTTGTTGAAGCTCTGTGAGCTCCTTGACTTTGAGACCACTTGTTATCCCAAGTTGTTTGAATCGCCACAATTCAAATAGAGAAAAAAGAGCTGACTGACAAGATTTAAGATGTGGCTGTCAATGTTGGATTAAAAAAAACACGTTGCCCGACTTTAGTTGCATTGCTTGAAAAATAATTTTATTTCGAGAGACTGGATAAGTAATTCAAGTGTTTTTTTAACTTTCTGAAAAACAAATAATAATTTAACTACTGTATATTGTATGTGCAAACGTTTTATGATATGTCGCTGTTGTGAATGTCTAATCAAATTCTAAAAGTATGCTTGTTGACTCCGGTATCACGTTAAAGACTTCAAAGCTTAAAATGTTTAGGGAGAAATGGAATACTGGTGTGTACCAAGACCAGCCATATACTGTATGTTTATGTTCCAAAATTAATATCGTTTATGGCCTTCACACGTGTTACAGTATGCTCCTATTCTTTTTATGCTCAGGTACTAAGATTTCCCTTCAGTGTTAAAATTCCATATGAATATTCAATGCTAAAACGGACACAGTAAAGACATTTACTGTAAATCTTTCTACGACCAACCAACGGACCACGAGTGCCCCTGTCGGTCAACCAATCACGTACCATGGTATTTTGCATCATCGCCGTAGCGAATTACATCCGGTACGTGTCTGTACCGCGCACTTTGAATGGCTGCATCTGTGCTTACTGGGTAGATTAAACAATGAACTAATGTTCCAGTTGGCAAAATTAACCAATTTAAAGAAAATGCCACAAATAAAAACAGTCAATATATTAACCTGTGGTGATTTTTTGCATGGATATAACCTTTTAAGCAGATTTTCACTTTTTAGTAATTAGCATTTTTAGTAATTTTGTAATTTTTACATACAGCACTAGTTATACAAAATGTATATCTGAAGGTACTGTAAAATTAAATACGTCCTTGGAAATTTGAATTAATTGAATCATTATGTCTTTTGTGGTGGAAAGAGTAAAATGATATCCAGAAACTAAAACTGGAAGCTCAGACACAAGCTCGTTGGTATGGTGGGTCAAGGAAAGCTCTTCTGAAACTCCTGCATCAATACTGCAAATGCAGGTTGTTTGTTCATCCCCTCAAATTCTTTCTTTAAAGTGTTTTAATGTCCACACATACTGCTGTCAGTTCCTTTTTTAGAGGCAATCATATGACAGATGAATCCCAACCAGATTAAATGAGGATAGTTCATTTTTTAAATTAGTTTCTTTCCGTTTTGGATGGTTACTTTCCAGTTTTGGAAAGTAACCTGACCTTATATACTAGTCACGAATAACTGTCCCATGTCTCATAATTAAGGATTAAATTATTTTAATCATCAGAACAATTAAATTATTGGAGAAAAAGTGTATCATAAAAAGTCACTATGCAGCCCAGTTTACAGTGGATAGTTCCAGAGGATATTGATCTCAAAGATATTGACGTAACAATAAACAGATGTTTTATAATTAAGATCATTTAATTTTACTTACATTTCTCTTTTATATAATAATTTCAATTAGCACAACTGTCTAACTAAATACAGCTATGTAACATTGTTTGCACACCCTGTACAAAGAGTAATGAAGTTTTAAACTAAAAATCAGGAGGGATGACAAGCAAGCAACTTTCACCCAAGCTGTTCCAAATAATAGCCATTCTCAACTAAACTTCTATAAAACTGTATATACACAGCACATACAGTATATGTAAGCAAATCCATAACTTTAACATTTATTCTCACACATTTCTCCTTCACTCCATCTGTAGCAGTGCAGCTATCCCTTGGTTAAATCTTTTCTCTATGGGGTTCCCAACAGGACTGTCCTATGTCCTACAGTGTAGTCAAATCTCACTATCCTTAAATGCTTAACATTGTCAAAAACATCTTATTTTGGGGTGTTGTTTTTTCCTGTGAGATTCTACTTCTTACTAATTCTGGGGGAATAACTGATGCACATTAATTGTTAATGGAGAAAATTTAATAAAAAATGTGCATAATAATGTGTATTTTAAAGTTTTAATCTATCCTTTGTACACACACATGCATCTACATTATAGTATGTAGCGGCCAGGCTTATTAAAGTACAGGAATTAAGTTTTCTGCTCCCTTGCCAGTCCCTCTCTCCTTCATCTCAGTGGTGCTTGATACAGAGAGGCCATTCCATTTGGTTCACAATTAAGGTGTTTTTCTAGCTGATAGAGTGTCCTGATAAGGAACAACTCCCAAAGCTGAGACACATCAACCACCCTAACAAATTGTCATCTCTGGTGCCTTAAAGTCTTGGATTCCAAGGGAGAGTCTTGTTTTACAACTCTAAGGTCAGAGGGCATGGTTACTCATCATCAGCCAATCAGGAACTGGTAGGGCAGGTTAACCCCACGTGGGTCTTGAATGCCCATGAACCTTTCAACCAATGAACGAAAGGTAGGTCCTCCAGGTAAAACGGGCAGCGCAGAGCCCCTCAGGGTGCCTGCTGGACATTTCTCAGACTCTGCTCCTCCTGAACATCCTTAGACTCAGCCCAGACCACCACGTAACGGCCAGTGTGTCCGAGTGCAGGACTTTACTTTGTTCTAAGAGTCGAGGACGGAGGTAGCCAGCACGTAACCAGAGAATACCTACAAGTATTTTTATAGATTTTGGGAAATTTATGTATTAAAATTATAAATGTTTTTGTATTATGTCTAAACCTTTGTCACATCCATAAATCAAATAGAAAACTGCAATTTAAAATATTGATCATATGTTAATTTTCTTAACATAAAAAAGTCTAAATTGTCTATTAATATAATGCTATATGCTGGAAATGCAGCAGAGTTTATTGTAATCATACTCTGAGGACAAGCATTTATAATTTTTCTAACTCCCTATAGTTCCTATTTCCATATTTTTAATTTTGCGAGTCACCACTGATTTTCAAGATGTGGCTGCAATCTGCCTGATTTGTACAAGAACCTTTTTAATTTGGTAACTACTGCCATGCTACTGAAATTCTAATGCAGTCCTTGTTGAGTGAAGCACCTATAAGAAGATGAGTGCTCTAAATAAAGACCACTTAAAGATCAGAGGTTTCATACTTGCCTGTTATTATTCCTTACTAAGACAATCTTTGAAAATCCAGGGCAAATCTGCTAAAAAAGAAACTCTTTCAATGTTTGATTAATGTTACCTTGTTGAATGCAGTAAAGGAGTGGAAGCTGTAAAAACCTGACACAAGGGATTCAGTTTTTCACATCTCTTTTGTAACTACCGTATATGACTCTACTAATGCAATTTTGTTTAGAATTCTGCATGATACCAAAAGCTGTTACGTCCCCGTGTGTGTCCGTGTTTTTTTACGCTTCCTGTATTCCCCCCATTGGCCCATCATTACTCTATTGCTGCAGTTGTGACGTAATCATCTATCAGCTTCTCGACCAATCAGAACTGAATTCTTCGGTATTTAACTTGGAGGTTTTCAGAATGAAGGGGCCTTTCCCTCGACTTCTGCTCGGCTCAGCTTCGGCTTCGATTTCACTTCACTTCACTTCACTTCACTTCGGTTATCTTTCATTTCGCTTTGGCTTCGTCCCCATCTCTCTTCGTTTTCATTTGTTTCGCATCGTGTGTGCTTCCGTTTCTTCTCCTTGTTCTTTTGTTTGTTTGAATTATCCTTTAATTCGCCATTTCCTTGCCCAAACGTGTTATATAAACCTCTGTGCCCTTTTGCACCCTATTCCTTGTGTCTATTCTTCTTTTCCCTTATTTGTATTCATAGCTCACTTGTGTATTTGTGATCTGCTGCATATCCTGTACTTACTCACTCATACTCCACATTAGTCATTACAGTGACTAGTGAGCAGGAAGGGTCGTGTCATGTCACAATTCGTGGGAACTCTCTCTCGGCTGTGGAGAGACCATCTTTTTGTGACAAAATGGCAACTTACAGTACTTCCACAAAGTTAATTTTGTGCTTAATTTGAGATTCGTAAAATTTATTGTAAAAAATGGAATTGATTAATTATTTTGTTACCAAGATTTAATAACCAGTCAGAGAAATTGGAACTGCAGTTCCCTTTAAGAATATGAACCTCTCTCAGACATGGTTTGTGTCCTCAAGCAAGCTGAGAGCTGAGAATCCACTCCAGAGATTGCCTCTATATAGACCTGCAGTATTTAGGACCATTTTATTTTCTGAACACATAATAGTAGAATGCATGAGATTACTTTTATTCTGGGACTGCATTGAAAGTCTCTCAATGAATTTCATTTCTTTACTGCATACTCCATATCTGAATGGTCCTCCACAGAGAGCCAGAAACCCTCCTATCTGGAAGATGAATACTCAAAGAAAAGATTGGCAGTGTGACTCATGACCTATTCTTCTGTAATAACCAATGATTTCTAGCTCCTGGGAAGTGGGAATCTGCTCTCTGCTTAAGACTTAAAAATTGCTGCATGCTGAGTGTGGAAAAGCAAATGTACATTCCATTTCATTTTGAGAATCTAGCAACCAGTAACTTAATGATAATATAAAAAAAGGTAATGAACATTTCATCCTGTGTATGTTATGTTTTGCAAATTGAGTTGCAAATAATGTTTTGCAATCTGGAATCTGTATTGAAGAGTAATTTTAATATTTAAACAAAAATCATATTCCTGGCATTTCACAGCTCACATCTACTGTTTCATCTTGAGTTGAGCAAACCAGTCAGTTCTCTGTTGTATTCCATAAGAAAAAAGAAGGCTCTGCTGACACTATTGTTCCTATATTGACAGATTTTCATTCTTTCAGTGCCACTTTTAGAACAACTGCAGAGACAACGCCTACAAGCAATGTCCAGCTCAATAATAGTCAGAGTATACACACACACTGTATATTTGCTTGTGCAGTGTATAGCAATGCAGACTTACATTAGTGGTAATCTGCACAATTACATGTACTGTAGCTTTCATTGCTCCAAATAACTAGGTGGTTGGTTTTTCAGATTTGTCTCTTTCTTTTATCCAATTTATGTTTCATTGAATCACCCTGCCTGTTTAATGTTTGTTTTGTCTTCAGGTTATTCTTACTTTTAATGGATTAAAAACTTTGGTTATAATCTAATAAGGAGCAACAGAATTACAGGAAGTCTGAGCTTGCTGTGAATGTTTGATTTTTTGAGTGTCTCATTTTTTCTCTGTCATTGGTTCTTGCAGCAAGGCATTTCAGGGCCATCCTTCTTGTTTCTATGTAAGCTTGACAGAGGTCTACAGACCCCTGCCTTATCACAAAATTGAGAAGTCTTCCAACATAATGACAGATAACAGCCAGTCTGAGTTATTGAATCCCATCCTTGTTTGTCCTGATCTTGTCCCATCTTGATATTTCCTATTTCCCTTGTGTCCTGGCTCCCGTAAAATGACCATATGGAAAAACACACAGGACTCAAGAATGGAAAGTTGTTATAAACTTTGTGTATTAATGCATTTAGACATGTTTACTATGCTGTAAAGATAAATGAATATGACTCCCGTCATGAACTGGCCTAACAGAGTGAAAATTATTATGAATTAATTATTTCTATTAATTATGAATATTTCAATGTTAAGGAAAGCTCTTGTTCAAAATAGCACATTTTATTTTGCATCTTATAATATGAAAATGTAGAAATTTAATGTTTCTGTTTCTAACAGAGCTGCAAAGCATTGTGTTCATTTATCAATGAATTTACTAAACCCTATGAGAACACCTTACTGCATAATTGACAATATTGTTAATGTAGGCATATTGTTCCATTTACAAACACAGTTACATTTTCAGCAGGATTGAAAAAAAATCTTAAATAAACTTGGAGAAGTAAATTTATTCAAAATTTCTTACAAATTGTTGTGAGCCACATATTCTGTCTAAACAGAAAAAATACAAGCAAATCCTCAGGTGTTTATACACGTTTAATTTTGTCATTTTGTTGTACAGTAGTTATTGCAGTACAGTATTATTGGGATTGGTACCAGAACAATTTCTGTTCCAACTGCATTTAAATTAGAGTTTAATTTTGCTCTAACATAGTCAGCTACATGACAGAGGAAATAGCAATGCTTGAGCCAATAAATGCAATTCTGTCTTATTTTTCATTAACTGACACTACATTTGTTGGAAGATATTGCTTGCAAAACTGTATAGATGCCTTTGGTTTTATTGTGATATTGCAGCTTTCCCATCAAATCATAACAGATAGAAATTGTGTTGCATTTGAAAACAAGAAATACACTGTGCAACACAAATCATTATTTTTACATACTGGTTATTACATTATATTTCATGAGGAAAAGAAAGACACCAGGCATTAGGACCATCTCTAATTTTGTCTTCTTTAATTTATGCAACTTCAAAAAGTCTAGCAATATTAAGCTAAATGAAGGATAACCCATATAGCTATTATACAACACAATTATTATATAGTATACAATATACAGAGGTAGATGTGGTTGTGTATTGTGTTAAGAAGACTATCTGGGTTGAAAAGGAGTTCGATTACACTAATATTTTTTTAACATAATCCCGAATATATGCTTTAAATATCTGTAGTACAGACTTTTGCTATCCTTTAATTTTCTGTTTTTAACTATTATACAGTATGGTATACACCATTGTATTGTTGTAGCAACAAGGCTATGATTATTATACTTAGAATTAAATGGTCAGTCAAGTGTACCTTGAATGGACAAGCAACTCAGAACTACTTTACTCCTTTGAGTCAGTGAAGTGGTAAATGTATACAGTATAGGGTAGGGTAGCTGCGTCAGCATAGGCTGCAAAGGAACGAGTTTACAAGTTAAACAAATAGGTTTATTCTATGCTTAAAAGAGAAGAAAGAAAACACAACATTTCGGCCCTGGAGCCTTCTTCAGGTGTGAGCAGATGTATATACAGATGCAGCCATTCAAACTGCACGGTACAAACCTGTACTGCACCCATACCGCATACCGTGGTACATGATTGGCTGGCCAAAATGACCGACAGGGGCACTCGTGGTGCATTGGTCATTAGTGAAAAGATTTAATTATGTAATCCCTTTACTGTGCACATTTTAATCCGCCTAGTATTTAATATTTATATGGAATTTTACAACTAAAGGGAAATTTTAGTAGCTGAACATAAAAAGAAGAGAAACATAACGCATCTGATGGTCATAAACGATATTAATTTTGGAACATAAACATATTATGTAAACTGTATATGGCTGGCATTGGTATTTTAAAGAATCCCATTTCTCCCTAAACATTTTAAACATCAAAGTCTTACATGTGGTTATTTTGGAAAAGTTTTTACGTGCTCCTTCTTACCATATTAAGTTTATATACTTTGTGAAAAGTGATAGTGTTTTAACCTTTTCTGTGAATTCACTCATTATCGGCGTAAACAAAAGCATACTTTTAGAATTTGAGTAACAGGGAATATAATATACCCTCCCATCTATCCAGGACATTTATGACAGACGGTGCTTGAGGAAAGCTCTAAGCACAATCAAAGACCCCACACACCCCAGCTACAGACTTTATGATCTGCTACCATCTGGAAACCCGTACCGGAGCATTCGGGCCCGGACTACCAGACTCAGAGACAGTTTTTACCCCCGCACTATCAAACTGTTAAATTCCCAGCCTCTCTCACTCTCACTCTCACCTCACCTCTCACCTATGATCTGAACCTCACAGTGCCTTCTTCCTTTCTTTCCTTCTTACCGAAAACCCAAACACACATTGAAAATCTACCTCTACCATACATGTCAAAAGCTCACTCCCCATAATTTCTATCCCTTTATTTTATTCTGTTGATGCATATTTTTGCACATAACCTATTACCTTTTTGTTGTTTTGCACATTGTCGGTTGTTGTTTTTTGCACATTGCCTGTTGTTGTTGTTTTTTTGCACATCGTCTGTTGTTGTTTTTTGCACACTGCCTGTTGTCTCTGTCTTTCTTTTGCTACACAATTGTATTGTTGTTGTTGTGTTTTTTTTTCTCTTTGTACTACTTATGTCGGAGAGATAGCATAATAGCATTTCGTTATACCATATACCATGTATATGAGTGTAATGACAATAAATTTGAACTTGAATATGGAATTGCATATCTAAACAAATTAATAACAATATAATTACATTCATATACTGTAGCACAAACAGTAGTATAAGACTTTCTATTGATATGTGTATGGCTGTTTCACTGCTTTCCACGTGACTGCGTCTGTGGTGTGATGGCTTAAGCGTATCTGCCTTGTATGTCTTGAGGTCTTCAGCTCAAGCTCTGCAGTCACCATGAGTTTTCCTTTAACAAATAAACATTTCTTTGAAAAACTAAAATAGCCAATATTATGGACACTATATTGACATTTTTTATATTTCTAAATATCACAACGTTCGAAGCTAAGTCATTTATTAATAACAACGAATAATATCAAACTGCTACTGATATTATTACTGATAATAAATATTTTCGAAACTATATTGAATTTGTTGGTATTTCTAAATATCACAAAAGATTTTTAAGACCTCGACTTGTAAAAATTTTCACAGCCTCTACGTAAAACTATTAGTGAGATAATTCTCTTTTATGTAAACCTCAGGTTTTTCATCGATGCGTAATTATGTACTAACTGAAACACTGGGGGACCGCTGTGTACACACATTCACAACACAAGAAATACTGCTCAATATAGCTTCATGCGATAAGAACCATAGAAGGCAGAACAGTGCAGTCTCCAATTACCCAGACTGTAAGCACGGAATAAAGCTTTGTTTGATTGTAAGCACGGAATAATTTGATTATTTCTTGTTTTCATTCAGCAGGAAAATTCATATTCTTTACTCAACAGCTTTTTAAAAACAGCACCCAATGATGTTCAAATCATTATGTCAGTGATTTTTAAACAGAAGACTGACACAGCTATTTTCGGCTAGTGTGTATTGTCTGTTTAGGGTTCTTTAGCATTCCAGTTTATGTTGTGTTTGTACTTGCAAGAATAGCGATTGCAAACATTAAAAAACATACTTGCTTTATACTGTCCAACTGAGCAATCTTGCTTTAATAAAATATACCGTCTTTTTCATGTTTAATGTGTGAGATGCTGTAATACAGTTTAAAATGATTAAAAGTCTAAACGGTGTCAACTTGAATTCTTATCTCTGTTAACATAACTATCAAGTGGTATTAAATAAATACAAATTTTTAGTATAGATTACACTTTTCTAAAATTTATTTAAAAAATAAAAACGATTACAATCTAATCTTTCCATGTTTGATCCCAAGAGGAAGTATAATACGCTTCTGCTTTGTTTAACGATGGTATGAAAAATAAATCTAAATGGTGAGAAAGCTATGCTTAAAGTTAATTAAGATATTTAGAAGACAAAGATAACGATTTATGTTGCATTTTCAGATTGTGAATCAATAAAGGCATTTAATTAAACATGCGTTTACAATTTAAATCAAAATGGGGGTAATGGGGACTCTCTTATTATTTCTCTATTATTATTAAAACTCGTTCAATTGTGGTTCTTTTGGAAACATTTTGACATGTTCCTTGTAACTGCACTGCTGTCGATATTGTAGCAATAGACAAAATGAAACTCTTGGAGTTTGTAATATAGGGATTTTTATATTTCTGTCATTATCTAATGGTTTCATTAGTGACAAAGGCTAAACCATGATAAGGTGTTTCGCAGACGTAGGCATAGTACATAATTTAGGCTTTATGAACTCTAATAATTAATAACCCTAATTAATCGAATCCCAGGTGTGAGTTCATAAAGCCTGAATTACGTACTACGCCTACATCTGCGAAACACCTGATCATCTACTCTAAAGATCTCAGTGCTTTGTGTATATTCTAATCTCAGTGGGGGCAGGGTGTGTGGAGACAGATTTAGGCTGAAATTGAATTGGGGATCTGTATTCTTCACACCTGAAACATTTTTCTGAAAGCGTTTTCTTCTCTGTTTAGCTAATTTTTTTGCTGCCTATGCATGCTTACACAGCTCCCTAGGTAAATTATGAAAAAAAAGATATAATATATAAGATATAATGATGTGTTCCAGATAGTCTTCTTAACACATGATGTGTTCCTGCTAAACTTAGACATTGCATGACTTTAAAAGCTATAAAAGCAGGTTTCGATAGTTAATAACCACTTTTTGTCTGCGAAAAACGGGTGATTTTTCTTCCTTGTCATCAGATCTTTCTTGGAAAAATGTCTTTTGTGTTGCAAACAACTGACTTGCTTTAACAAAATATATTTACAAATCCTTTCGCATGGCAATCTACCTGAATGCCAAACTATCTGAGAAACCCTTCGTGAAACCAAATCTATTGTATGTTTGCATGTTCTTTTGCAACACACACCTTTCTGTGATTTTTTTGTATATCTAAGCAAGTGTTCCTGCATCCCTCTTCTGCACTATGTCTAGTCATGGCTTTTTCTGTTTGTTTATTTCAAAGTAACACCTGCTTCATTCCTAATATTTTTTGCTCATGTGCATTTTTGTATTTTTTACACCTCTAGCACTAACATCCTTAATTTTCATTTGCCTTAATTTGTAGACTGAATTTTAGTTTTAGCCTTAAAAAGCTTAAGTTTGCACTATCTTTTGTCTCTTGTTCTACAACTGTTATTATTGATCACCGAATTATTGTACTTGACATGACTTCTTTCATTCACCCTTTCCTGAACAGTTAACAGTGTAAACGTGATATTTTGTGCTCTCGTTGAATGATGTGTCACATAGTTTAAATCATTTTCATTCTTAGAAATTATGAAACACTCCATTAAAAGCAAGGTAGAGTTTGTCTGTTATAGTGGACATAAAAACGAGAGTTATTACAGTGTGATGAGATCACCCGCATTCTTGTAAATAGTTCCCTGATTTTGCACCCCTGTTTTACTTGTATCCAATTGCCACCCTATCACTGTGTAGCTACCCGAATAGACCCCAGTGTGTTGCTCTCTCTTGTCTCTCTCTAGCACTTGCTTGTTCTCTCTCACTTTCGGTCTGTCTTTTTCTCTGCTGGTGTGCGTCATTGATAGGGTGGCAATTAGATACAAGTATAACAGGGGTACAAAACCAGGGAATTCTGTCAGCATATACAGTATATGAATATAATTATCGTTAATTATTGTTATTAATTTCTTTAGATACGCGATTCCATATTATATTCCCTATTAATCCAATTCTAAAAATGTCAATATAGTGTCCATAATATTTGCTATTTTAGTTTTTCAAAGAAGCCTTTCAAAGGCTTGAGGCATCTGTTAAATTGCCCTACTGGATAAATTGTTTGGAAATAAACTGGTTTTACAGCTCTTAAGCATACTGTAGTTTTGACCACTGGCGCTTTTCCTCCCCCTCTTCATTTTCAAAGTAGAATAGGCGAACCTTCCAATGAAAGACAGTCCCCCTTCCCCCCACGGACAGACTGACAAATGTTTTATTAGAAAAAGAGATTCACAATGCAAAGCTGTGTCAGTCTTCTGTGTAATAAATCGGTTTGAACATCATGGGTGCTGTTTTTAATAAGCTGCTGAATAAAGAATAGGAATTTTCCTGCTGTCAGCAGTATTGTGTATATACAGTAGTTTACCTTTACCTGAATGAAAACAGGACATAAATAAAGGGTTTCAGAAATAAAACAAAGATTTATTACTGGGGTAAAGCTAGCTTGAAGTTCGAAAATGATTTTGTAGCATTTTCACAAAACCTCCTAGAGTTGTGAGCACTCTTGCTTTGTGTATAAAGTACATTGTGAATGTTTTCACAGCCTTATCTTTGTTGTTTTTATGCCATTTTTTTCCCATGCATGAATATTCTTATGTCCATATCTTCGCAAGAGAAACACAGAAAGCTTTCAAACCAAATGCATTTTAAAGACCACAACTTGTGAAAATGTTCACAACCCCTACATAAACGTATCAGTGAGCTAATTATTTTTTTCTGACACTCGGGGAAACTCAGGGTATTGATTCATGTGCAATTACACAGTATCTGTTGCATTGTCAGATTGTGAATCAATAAAGGCATTTAATTAAACACGCATTTGCGATTTTAATCAAAATGGGGGTAATGGGGTTAGACCATTAGACATGCAATACACTTCCTCGTGATCATCTTAGAACATTTGTATAAGCTTTAAGTTTTTTTTACTTTTTAATTATACATTTTAAACACTTTAATTTTGTAAATGCAACACACATTCTGAACAAATACAGTACAATCACATTCTCCTGTCTTCCCGTGGTGTAAAACGAATTAGCAGGTGATTGAAATAACAATGCATTGCCCATTAAGTGGAATGTTCTTTTTTACAAGTGTAAAAAGAGGTGATACGTGTCTCCTCTATAACTCTTCAGTTTACAGAGAAATTCCACCTGATCCTCACAACATTGTCCAATAATACTCTTCTTGTGCCTAATTTTTAGTTTTGCAGGATTTGCGTGATAAGCACAATGTTTAATGGGGATGACATTACCCAAGTCTATTATCACTGTACTTAACACTTAAGTCGGAGTGTCTGTTAATAGAACAGAGCGCCTTGCAATACATATACTGTAACTACTTTTGGTGGGTAGCCACGTCAGCATGCCTAGTTCGCAAAGAAACAAGTAACAGGTTTATTCCATGCTGAAAAGCGGAAAGAAAAAACGCAACGTTTCGACTGTGAAGCCTTCTTCAGGTGAGAGGGTCTTCAGCTAAAAATGAAACGCTTGGAGTTTCTAATGTAGGGCGCTCTGAACGAGTTTAACTTTGATGAGTGCTTGCCAGCACGGTGACCTCACTTTCATATGAAAAGGTGAGACCTGGCCCATCAGGGTTGAAGGCAGATCTCACTGTAGCTCGACTGGCTGCTTCCCTGTTGAGTGATGCTGGAGGCCCAGGTTTAATTCCCCAGCTGGTAGAGCGTGAGCCTGAAAGCACTACATTATTAATTCTATCTTCCATGTCGCATTAACTAACTTTTCAGTTTATTCTGCCAGACTGTATATGAATATAAATATATAGTTATTAATTTGTTTAGATATGCGATTCCATATTATATTCCCTGTTAATCAAATTCTAAAAGTATGCAAATTCTAATTCTAAGTACGAGCGAATTCACAGAAAAAGTTAAAACACTATTACTTTTCACAAAGTATATAAACTTAATGGTCAGAAAGAGCATGTAAAAACGTTTCTAAAATAACCACATGTAAGACTTTGATGCTTAAAATGTTTAGGGAAAAAGTGGAATAGTGATGTGTATTTTTTCTTTAAAATACCAATGCCAGCCATATAGAGTTTACGTAATATGTTTATGTTCCTAAATTAATATCGTTTATGAGCATGTGAGAGGCATGGTGAATCGGAGATTCTCAAAACTTACTTTGTATGATTGGAAATGAATACGTGATCAGATCAAAGAAAAGCTGTGGTGTTACTTTTTGTCAATGAAAAAATAGTCTTTTCGTTTACAAAGACAGTTACAAAGAAAGTGGACCAGGGTAATACTTTGAGCTTACAGCTTGTCCAAGGTCATTCATTATTAGTACTATTAGTAATATCTTTGGTAAAAACTTTGATGCATAATATATTTCTGCATAATTTAAATATTTATGATAAAGGTGGTAGGTTGTGTACTTTTGTCAAACTGAGCAATCTTGCTTTTATAAAATATACCAACTTTTTAATGTTTAATGATTAACATGCTGTAACACACAGTTTAAAATTAAAAGTCTAAGGAGTATACAACTTAAATTCTTAATTTAATAAAGATTGTCCGCAGTGATCGGGATTCGAAAAAGGGTGTTTTCTGGTGACAGCTCAAATGCTGTACATGAGAGGTTAAGCTTTATTAGCTTCACCTAGCGGTGATTCGGGCTACTATTAACATAATCTAATTTGCATGCGGTATAATGCGGTATGACCTGATGTGACATGCCCACCGTGTTGTACTGCAGCGTACCTCGCTCGTTTTGAATGTCTGCATCTGTATCTCACTTATTGTGAGAGGTGTTACCGGGGTCTGTTAATTTAGCCTTCAACAAAAGTTATGCTAAGATGCCACAAAGCTGACTTGCTTTAGCACCCCCAGTGACTTAATGTTACATATCAAAGAACGTGACAAGCACTCAGATTGTGAAACAAACATCTTTCTGACTGTATATAAGAGCTGGAAAACCCTTGCAGTTTGTCTGTTCCGTGGGGCAGACCCAGCATGTGTTGTTGTCATTATTGAGTTCAATAAAACTGAACTGCACAAGACTGTGTCCTGCTCCTCTGATGAAGAATTTCCCACAACAGTCAGTTTCCTGGGGAGAAGGGAAACTGACAATTAGGATCTGCTAACTCGTTTGCACACTTGGGGATGATCACTACGTCTGGTTAGTTCATGACCAATCACTTAAAAAGGTAGCAACTTAAAAGGTCTGAAAAGCAATCAAGGATGTTTCCAAGCTCTCGCTTTAACTTCTTTGAAACCTTGTCAACTTAACAGCTAGCTACTCATGTGACTGCAACCGCAATTGTCCAAACCACAGCTAGAACAAAGTAAGAATTAGATTAACTGGATCCTGAGAGAGCATATTGTAGATATGTCCACCCAATATCTTTTGACCAAGAGCCAGAGGACAAGGACTGGATATGCTTTGACTATATCCAGCCTTCCGCCTGTCGTGCGACTTTTAAAAACTCTCATCAGAATGGCCTGGCCAAGTGTTTTACTTTGGATGATTCTACAATAAACGTTCACATTAAAAAACTAAGGAATTAAAGAAAAATTAAATTAACAGTTTTAAACACTTTTTTTGGTATAATTTTCACAAGTCTGTCAAGTTTATGAATTTTGAAGCAATTATGACACTGACTTTGCAATCTCTGTGTAGCGGCAATTCTTTTTAATAAGTCAGAAATAAGTGTTGCTGTGCTTTCCTGAATCTGGCCCTATCTCTCTTTCTCATCTCTGTGGCTGCATTCATGCAGTTCTGATTTAAGGTGTTTTTTCTCAGAAAAGGAGCAGTTCCAAAATGGGGATGCGCCCAGCCATGCTTGGCTATCATGTTCAATGGCCATTCCTGGTGCGTATCTGTCTGTGAGATTCTTGGGAACATCTGGATTGCGGTCCTAGATGTCAGAGGTCATTGTTACTCATCTCTCACCTTGACCAACCAATCAGGAACCTGCAGAGCCTGGTAACCCTACATGGGTCTGAAATGCCAGCTAACCTTTGACCAATCATCACCTGTCTTGGTTCTGGTTTAAAAGACACTGCACAGCTCAAAAACTTTGCTTCTTTGGCCATTTTCACACCCTCAAAGACAATCACGTGATGGCCAGTGTTGTCTGTATAGGGACTGGAACCTTGTTGCAGCAAAGTGTCAGCCAGGAAATGCACCTTTTGTAAATCACTAGCTATTGCCAACGTATGCTAGCTTGATTACCTGAGTATATGTCTGGACTCTTGTCAACAACCTACAGTAAACAAGCTTTTATTCAGCAGCAGTACTACACCAGAAGCAAACCAAGTTTCTTCCCCCTAAAGAGTGACTTACTCGAAGCCGCAGTCACCCACTGTGCATAGAAACTTTCTACTAGTCAGCCGGACTACTAGTAGGTCCCTGAGAAAGACACTGTCAGGCACGTCACCACAGCAGAAATCTCTCCTCCTAATTTGTCCGACTCCTAGCGGCACCCCAACTGGTTGGCCGGGAGCCAGAGGACTCCGGGACGATGCCTATTGAACACTGCAGAGATTGGATGCAGCTGCTAGCTGGTCTTTGGTGTCCTTGCCGGGAAATATGAATCCATATCTGGATAAGTAAACCCAATGTTCTAAGTTGCATCTTGAGAATTCAATTGTTACCTCAACACAAGTTGATATCAATTCAATTTATATGAGTAATGTATTTATTTCTGAGTAGCTAATGTAGACTGATTAATGATAATATAGCCGAACGGTATACTGAAGCATATTCTTTGTATCTTTGTGTTTTGCATCTCTTTGTAATTATAAACAGTACCTTGCATTTTGCTTACCCTCACAGTAAGATCTGCCATCTGTATCCAGGCAGTCTATTATTGTCACGCCCTCATCCCACTACATTCTCACACGGAAGCACACTCGCATTAATTACACTCCAGCCCCAAGCACCTTTGCCAAACGACACCGCTCCTGCCAATCTGCCAACCACGACACTCCATCAATCAGCGCACCTTCTTCCTCGCACAATATTTAGACCCTCCAGAACCCTTTGTTCTTCTCCTGGGATTGGTTGTTCTTCAGAGCTCCTATCTCACCTTTGTTTTCTGAACCCTCTCCTGATTTTTCTTGATATGAACCACGGAACTTGCCTTTGACCACGTCGCTTGCCTAGCCCTGTCCTGGATTGGAAGCCTGCACGTTACTCTTTATGATATGAACCACGGAACTTGCCTTTGACCATGTTTCTCATCTAGCCCTTGTTTACTTTGGAAGCTACCTTCTTGCCTCTTGACTGCCTAAGGTACTGCACAAGGTCCATCCTCCTGTTTGCACAGCGGGTCATTCGTGACAGAATACTGGGCGCAGATCATGCACCCCGCGGACCTACCTCCTATATCCTCCCTACTTAACCAGCACACTCAAACTTTGTCCCAGTTCCATCACTCCCTCCAGTTCCTCACGGATATGGTCTCTTGGCTCTCGGCTCCCAACCCAGCATCAAAGCCTGTGCCGGCAGCTGCCCCACTCCCCGTCACCTCAGGAGCAGCCGCCTCACCGCTTGCTGCAGCCCTGCCGCTGATCCCTCCGGACAAGTTCGACGGTAATCCTGCTAAATGCTGGAGTTTCATTGCTCAGTGCTGTTTATGCATCCAGATGCACCCAGAATGCTTTCCTTCAAATCATGAAGCTATTGTCTTTGTTATTTCGCTCCTCACGGCCAGGGCTCTGGAATGGGTCACTGCTTTATTGTCTAGAGGAGCCCCTAAACTTTTGGATTTTTACCTCTTTATCGAGGAAACTCTGGACAACTTTTGACCTTTTTAGCTCGGACCTCTCTAATCTCTGCCTGTCTTCACTCAAACAGGGGCTACGACCCCTTCAAGACTATGTTATTGAATTTTAAGCTCTGGCCACGGCCTCTGCCTGGAACAACGAGGCGCTTATATGCCAGTTTCGTATAGGTCTCTCCAAAGAAATGAAGGACCACTTAGTCCTTATTCCCCTTAGCCCCCACTCTCTGGATCCTGCTATCTCCCAGGTGATGGAATTAGATGCTTGTCTTCAGGCTAGGAAAAAGGAATGATTTCAGGAGGATGCAGTCTCCCCTCCCCTGACACCACAGCAACCTGCAATGTCACATACCCGACTTACCGTAGAGGAAAAAGACAGATGCCATTGGAAAGGACTGTGCCTCTACTGTGGTTCTCCAGGTCATCTCCTGTCCACCTGTCCCACTAAGCCCCCCAGTACCTGACCGGCACGCTCAACCTCCACAACTGTCAGCAACATCTCTTGTTCTTCTGTTCCTTCGGGTCCTTTCCTCTCCGTATTTCTGTCCTGGAATACTTTTAAGATCTCCCTTACGTCTTTTATTGATTCAGGTGCCGCTGAAAACCTCCTAGACGCCTCACTCGCCCGGAAATGGAAAATCCCCATGGTGCCCCTCTCTCCTCCTGTCTCTGTGCACTCCCTGGATGCCTGGATTGATTGAATGGCAAACAGTTCCACTTACCCTCACCATTGGCGCCACCCATGTGGAACAAATCCAATTCCTCATTCTTGAATCTCCATCACACCCGCTCCTTCTAGGCTACCCCTGGCTTGTTAAACATGACCCCAACTTTTCTTTGTCACGAAACAAGATCCTCACCTGGAGTCCCTGCTGCCTGTCGTCATGCCGCCATCATACTATCAGCCCAACCTCCACAGGACAACTCGTCTCTCATTCCGTCTCAATACGCTGACCTGCACTCAGCCTTCAGTAAACAAAAGGCTCTATCACTCCCACCGCACCATCCCTACGACTGCGCGATTGATCTTCTTCCAGGAACCCTACCCCCCAGAGGGCATATCTATCCTCTTTCGAGGGTGGAGTCTGGAGCCTTAGAGGAATACATCCGGGAATCCCTGCAGACTGGTTTTATTCTTCCCTCCACGTCACCAGTGCGCGCTGTTTTCTTTTTTGTTAAGAAGAAGGACTGCTCCTTACGCCCCTGTATTGACTACGAGACCTTAATAAAATCACTGTTAAGAACTGCTACCCCCTGCCCCTTATACCAGCAGCCTTAGAATCTCTACGTGGAGCCTCTATCTTTACCAAACTGGATCTCAGGGAGGCTTACAATCTGATTCGGATTAGAAAGGAGTATGAATGGAAGACTGCTTTTATGACCACCCACGGGCACTACAAGTACCTTGTAATGCCCTTTGGGCTCGTCAATGCCCCTTCTGTGTTCCAGGTATTTATGAATGACATCTTCAGGGATCTCATCCACAAATCTGTTTTGATCTACTTAGATTACATTCTACTTTTTTCCTCTAATATTCAGGATCATATAGCACACATCAGCGAGGTTCTCTTGTCTCATTGAAAATAATCTTTATGCTAAACTGAAAAAATGCTCCTTTCATGTGCCCAACATCCATTTCCTCGGCTATGTCATCTCTTCCGGGGGTGTGGAGATAGATCCAAAGATAGGTCTTTGTTATTCAGGACTGGCCCACTCCTCACAATCTAAAGCAGATTCAATGCTTTCTCGGCTTTGCCAATTTTTACAGGCATTTTATCAAGAACTTCTGTTCCATCGCAGCCCCCATTAATGCCCTTACTTGCAAGGGTTCCAACATTGGCAGATGGACCCCAGAGGCCAACCCGACTTTTCTTAGACTCAAACACCTCTTTACTACAGCTCCCTTGTTGCGCCACCCAGATCCCTCTCTCCTGTTTGTAATAGAAGTTGAAGCATTTGCATACGGAGTAGGAGCCATTCTCTCTCAATGCCATGATGTAAAAAACCTTCCTCATCCCTGTGCTTTCTTTTCTAGGAAACTGTCCCCTGCAGAGGTCAACTACAATGTGGGTAATCGAGTGTGCCTAGCCATGAAATTGGCCCTAGAGGAGTGGAGACACTGGCTTGAGGGAGCTCAACACCCCTTTGTGATTATTACCGACCATAAGAATCTAGCATATATCCAGTCTGCTAAGCGCCTCAATCCTAGACGGGCAAGGTGGTTCCTGTTCTTTTCCAGATTCGATTTCGTCATCACATACACACCTGGCTCAAAGAACCTGAAGGCAGACGCCCTCTCCCACCTGCACGACCCTACAGACCATGTCAAGATTCCAGAACCCATCGTCCCTCCCAACAAGATCCTCGCTGTTGCCCAGAGCTCCATCGATCATCAGGTCAGACTGCCCTCACCAACACAACCGTTCCTCTACAATCTCCGTTGGATAGGCTCTTTGTCCCCAATTCGTTGCATTCCTCCATCCTACAATGGGGGCACGATTCCCGCTCAGCAGGCCACCCTGGTTCCAAACGAACCCTGGACCATATCAGCCGAGAGTTCTGGGAGCCCTCTATGAAGCAGGAGATCCCTGATTATATCCGGGCATGCCCTGTGTGCACGATGTCCAAGACCCCATGATGTAAGAGGACCGGATTCCTCCACCCCCTCCCCATTCCGGATCGCCTGTGGTCCCATTTGTCAGTGGATTTCATTACTGACCTTCCCAAGAGTGGTGGTAATGCCACCATCATGGTTGTGACAGATCGGTTCTCCAAGGCAGCACATTTCATCCCCTTACCTGCTTTACCCTCAGCCAATGTAATGGCGGACCTCTTTGTCCAGCATATCTTCCACCTCCATGGTATACCTAGTGACATTGTTTCCAATAGGGGTCTGCAATTTGTCTCCAGATTCTGAAAGGCCTTTTGCAAGGCCTTAGGCATCTCCGTTTCTCTCTTCTCTGGTGACCACCCGGAGGCCAACGGTCAAGCTGAAAGGACTAACCAAAGCCTCCTCACCTACTTAAGGTCCTACACCTCATCTGCTCAGGATGACTGGTCGGCACTCCTTCCCTGGGCGGAATACGCTCACAACTCGCTGCTCACTTCAGCCACCGGAATGTCTCCTTTTTTCTGCTCCCTGTGATACCAACCCTCCTCATCCCTGAAACCACTCTGGCCACAGACATTCCTTCCATCCACCACTACTTTTTATAGCTACAGCGCATCTGGATATCTGCCAAGACTGCTCTCCCTACATCATGCGGGCACTGCCAACCGTCACTGGCATCCAGCTCCCTTACTTAGGAGCGGTCAGTTTGTATGGCTCTCCACTAGGAATCTACATCTGCACCAGCCTCCGAAGAAACTTCGTCCTTGGTTCATTGGTCCCTTCCACATCCTTTCTCAAATCACTCCTGTCTCCTACCACCTGGCTCTCCCCTGCTCTCTCAAGGTTAACCCCACTTTTCATTTCTCCCTCTTATGGCTTTTCTACCTCGATTCCCCCCTTGTTTGATCGATGATCTTCCGGCCTATGCAGTCCACAGGATTCTAGACTCCCATTGGTACAAGTGTTCACGGCAATACCTGGTTGACTGGGAGGGTTATGGACCAGATAAGAGATCTGGGGTTCCCGAGAAGGACATTCTTCTGACTTTTTTCAATATGAACCATGGAACTTGCCTTTGACCACATCTCTCGCCTAGCCTTCTCCTGGATTGGAAGCCTGCTCGTTACTCTTTACGATACAAACCACGGAACTTGCCTTTGACCATGTCTCTTGTCTAGCCCTCGTTTACTTTGGAAGCTACCTTCTTGCCTCTTGACCACCTAAGGTACCACACAGGGTCCATTCTCCCATTTGCACAGCGGGTCATTCGTGACAGTTATATGTTTATATGCACAATTTATGTATTAATAAATGTATCTTGTGTATTGAATCCATGTGTGTGTGTCGCTGATTGATTTACTTTCTAATAGCCATAACGAATTAATAAATTGTCCCAGTAAATTCACAAAACTCCCACACCTGAATAAATGATCAATCATTTGTATCACAGCAGGTTGAATCACATTTTTTAACTCCTGTATTGGTTTCCTTTGCACTTTTTATTAATGTATTAATAAAACTGAATATTGTAATATGGGAATCCACATGTATAGTATGTGTTGCTGTTGTCCTGATTGATTGATTCCTAGTAGCCATCTAATCTAATAACTAAAGTTTATTGATCTTATTGATCCAATTTATATTTGTTTCAAACACTGTTACAGTCTGTGAATAAGCTTTATAGAAATCAGCCTGTTACATAATCATTAGTTTTAGAAAAATAAACACAATGTACTGTACACATGCACACTATATACAGTAGGTTACAACATCTGTCTGGCTCTTAAACTAATCTACTGTACATGAATCGCTGGAGCTCAGCAGTTCAAACTCCACAAAAAATGCACAGATTTATTCTGTGAACTACTTCATTTGTCTTTCTGGTGATTTGTTTCTCTGCTCTCTTTTAACATCCTATTGGAAGACATACAGTAATTTAAGTTTCTGAGATGACAATACAGTACTTTGTTATTTTTACTTTGTGAAAAAGGAATATAATTACTATGAGACTTGAAGGACCTAAGAGGATCATCTCTTGTAATATATACAGTACACATAGTATATCAATACATCTTCATTTATGAATTAAATTAGTTTTTCATATTAATTTGCCAGTTAATATGGAAGAGCTGAATACTTAGGTAAAGCAAATAAAAACACAGGAAAATACAATTGGGCATGTCATATTGGGTACCTGATCGAATATCACCAGAAATAGCAATAAGACACAAAAATGTTTGATGTTTTTCATCCCCCTATTTCTGTTTTTCATAATTTAGTATGAATAATTTTGTTGGTGTATTATTTCACTAAATGTAAAAAATGTTACTTATAAATAAATGCTTTCAATTCCTTTTACTTCTTAACATATAATCATTTAAATTATCATGGAAATAAAAAAAATGTAAATTCTGTGTGAGTCTCTCAAAAGCCCACAGAGCTTTTTAGCTTTCTTTCTCTAAGTGTTCATATCATTGGTTTGAGTTAATTATTTCCTTAATTGGATGCAGTTTGCATTTTCTCAGGTTTTGACTGCTCATTATGTAAAGACAGGAAACATTTGGAGATTATTCAGGAATACAGACTTGTTTAAGATCTGAGGAAAAATGTGACATTTTTTTTGAGAATTAAATAGCTCACTCAATTAAAAAAAAATCAGATTTAGGTTTAAAGAAAACTCATAAGACCCCATAAGACTCCTTAACTAAAAACAAATGTGAAGGAAAGAATAATGATATTGTATACAGTATATATTGCTTTTGAAATTTTAACGTGATGTTATGTGTCAGAATGTTACCTATATTCTATATTCTCATCAAGAACATGAAACCTGAATGAGTGGTTAAATTGGAATGCAGATGTACATGACAAATGTAAATATAGTCCAAATGTACTGCACCATGAATGTCAGAGATTAAATCTTTTCTCTATGATGGATTTACATCAAATACACTCACCTTGAGAAAAACCCTCAATTACAATAAAAGATCTCAATAATGTAATAATAAATCTAGGAACTCCTGCAATGTAGTGTTTTTGAAAAAAGCAGTTCCTAGAGGACTAGATCAAAATGAGAGGAAAATATATTTGGGAGCAGAAATCTGACACAGCAAATATACTGTATTTCAATAAGGGTGAAGCTTATAACAAACAAAAGAAAAAAAAGGTTTTCATTCTGAGTGCCCAGAAGGGATGGGACCCTCATTTGTTACTTGAACGTCTCATGAAACATCTAAGTAATAGGTTTATCTATTTGTTCATCTCATAAAAAAATCAATTGCCATGAATTCTACAGGGATATTCAGAATACTGCCTTTCCACACCAAACGGAGGTAAAAAATATGTATTTCTTTGATAATGAAAGAGAAAATACACTGGGGAACAGACATAATAAATATCTCTCACAGACAGAAACCCTGTGGAAAAGTTATTCTAGTAAAGAGCTGTTGTGCTCAATTGTAATCTAATTGAAACTGATTAGTGAGCAGGACTTCATAAAACAACACTGACTTAGTCATAGACTGTTATAAAAATCACACCACACTATCATTGAAATCTTATTTCAAACAATAATTCTCAACGTGAGGGCAAAGCAAGGGGAGTTATGAGTTGATGATTTTTTCCTGAACTAGCCTGAAATATTATTACTCCAAAGAAATCAATGGGCACCACATGTGCGTAACAGAACAACCCACCCACCAAAAGCTCCTATATTCTATATATATTCCTGCTGTTTATTTCACACATTTCAGTATTTTAAACTCACTGAAGTTTGGAAACCTTTGATGATATTGCAGTGTACATCCTATAATCACCAGAATGAGATGGTGTGAATCTGAGATTACTTGTTTAGTACCTGACAGTAGATTTTAGCAGCTGCTTACTTGTTTAGTACCTGAAAGTAAATTTCAGCAGCTGTTTTGAGTCTCAAAGGATTCAATAAAATGGTCCCCTGTACAAAATTAGCCTCATAATAAATATGTAACTCATAATATTAACCTACATTGTTGCTGTTATGTATAATGAGAATGTCATTGCTTATGTACCATTCTTTAGAGTATGGAGATAGAAAAGCAATATAATGATACTTATTACAGGATAGTTTCTTGATCCTGCAGAATAACTGTACAGTATGTTAAATTCTGGGTGTATGCTTCTGGTGTAAAATAGGGTGTATGCTTGATTATAAAGGATACAACAGTTAAGGACAAATTACTACTATCTAAACTGGAAATATCTTCTAATCTTTATATACAGTAGAAAGAGTGAGGCCCTTGTTTGTCCAATAACAGCTCACAGGCTGAAATCCAACTAATAATATCACAGTTTTTGCATCAGATGAGTGTTTGATTCACAAGTTAATCAAGTTTACAATATGGAAAACTACATTCCTTTAAAACCATTGCACTCCTAGTGTGTAACAATTTGGAAAGGATGGATTTTTTTTCAGTGAAAATTACCGCTGATTTGTATGATCTCATGTAGATTTGATATGTATTAACTGATAGTAGTGCAACAACAACACTCTTTAACAGTGTGTGTCCTATTATAAATTTCCTTTATCTGTATTACTTTGTATGCTATCCTTTTGTCTATGGTGATACACTCTTCTTTATCTACACCCACTCAGCTTCCTTCCGCATGACCCAGTTTTACGTCTCTGAGGAGTTTCCTTTTGGGATCATGTTACTCTATAGTGAGAAATTCATTTAGTAGACTCCACCTGCTCCTTATGTTTCTCCTGTTGAATTTGAAGTTTATCTCCTCTTTGTGTTCTATCCATGAAAACACTGTGCTTTAGTCTATAAAAAAACAACAAAAGGTCAAATGAAAACTATATATAAAATAAGAATAATTGAAAGAAAAAGAAAACTGAACACAAACATAAAATAATCTTATGCACAAAATTATTCACTGAGTAAAATACATAATTATAAAACACAAGCACGCATAACCAAATACGAAACCAAAGTCCAATTAATAACAGCAAAATAAAAATGAGAATGTACCGTATATTTTTCGTATATATTTTCTGTGACTTCGTACTTTAGGTGAGATTTCCTACAGAGTACAGTACATTGCATAAGTTATGAAAACAACACTACTTTCTAAATCCTCAACATGCTGCTGTTAATCTAAGGCTGTCTACAGTATGCACCAACACAGTCACAAGCCACTTTCCATGCTGTGCTATCCATGGCACCTTTGGATGGAAGTTTGTACCAAGCAGATGAGTATTGCATCTCTTAGTCCGTGCAATCTCACAGGTGCCCAACAACTTCCACGGTCACTGTTTTGTTGCATATTGGCCAACTTCTGCTTGTAAACTCCTGGTCACAGCTGGGTGATCACATAGTCCAAACTCAAAACAGTGTTGTTTGGACTGTAGAGCTCAAGCAGTACTGCAAGTACATAAATTGCTTAAGTGCACTTAGACCTCTAAACCTACACTCATTAGAATCTTGGAAGAGTTAAGGTTTCCATTTACATTAATAATTCATATACTGTAGCATTGTAGGGATGCAAAGAGTCACAGCACAGTCCAGTGAAGGTTTGAGATTAGTTTAATTGAAATGATCACTTCCGGGAAACACTGAAAGGGACAAGATATACAGTATTTCCCACAATGCACCGAATTGCATTGTTAATTAAATTGCAATAATTGTCATCTACAATTCAAATTTCAAAGTTTTGGTGATAGCTACAGTATATCTTCCATTACTGATGACCATCACATCATCTTTGAGTGGAACTATCAAATCTTATTAACCATGTATTTTCTACATTCTTAGAAATAACTTCAAGAGCAGTTTAATCACTTCCCCCATTAATTCTTCCATTTATTGATTTTTAACCAGATGTATTAATGATTTTTGTAACAAACTCATTCATTTTATGACAAAAAAAAATACTTGAACTTGAATCCGGACTTGCAATATTGATTTGGCCATTTCATTATTTTAAAGTCCAAATTTTCATTCTCTAAAAGAAATTTCAAATATATATATATAAAAAAAAACATTTTACTTAAGTGCTTTTCAGGTGCTATTCACTGTCAATATACTGTAAAAATGCCATATTGCAGCTATCCTAGGGTATGCAATTTGTTTGTGCATTGTGACCTTGTCACAACATTCCCATTTACACTTTTATATGTTCAAATTATTTTACGTACATACTTAAAAAAACATTTTTAAGACAAAAACAATACCGTCCTTAAAATCGACATACAGTACTCTGTAAACTTAGTCTGTCCATAGACATGACTCGCATCTGGCTTCATTTGTGTTAAGTCCAAGGTGTACACCTTGCACTGTCCAAGGTGAACTAAACTCAGTTGTAGTTGCACTGTCACCAATTCATTAGTTTTCTATTAAGTTTGGTGATTCTTGATGATCTGTGTAAAGTGTCCATTCATTTGAATTAGTTTAAATTTGAATTTGAATTAGTTTAAACTTGCATACAGTTTTATAGATCCCAGTTCTCTTTTTGACTTGAGGCCTAATGATGAAGAATTATTTTTCTTATGCGCTGTGAATTATGCTGTCAGTCTAATTTCAAATTCTTTTTTTGCCATTTGTTTTTTTTCTTGTGCACATACAGTATATTAGCTAAATTCAAATAGTATTTTTTCCAAATGTGCTTTACAGTCACGCCCCACGTTTATCTGTAAAATGTAAACATACAGTGTTAATTCACTGGATTTCTCCTTGTACAGTATCTGTTTCTGTAAAAACAAGAACAGCATGATTAGTGATATTGGTACAAAGCAGATAGTTCTGTAACTGGTTGTAAACTTGATGTTAAATCTCACTTAGAAACATTTCTGCATGCATTATCTACACATTTGGTCATGTCAATCAATCATTTCACATTAGTGAGTTACTATCCTAAAAACAACTCACATTATTAACATGTAACTAACAATGGTACTAGTACATATTTTGCAAAGGTCTATTACAGTACCTAAATACAACAATTTGAGTTGTATTGTAACGCTCCGGGGTTCACGTGGGTATGCACCCTCGCCGCTGCCGCCTCAGGTCGGCCCCCTACCATCGGGGACTTGAACTCGGGCCTCTGGCGTCACTCAACAGGGACCCAGCCACTTGAGCTAAAGGGAAATCTCCCGTCAGCCCAGCAGCTGCGGTCCCTGCTAGTCACAGGGAAGGGCGGTGACGTCGCCGCGCTGGTAAGCCAGCTTGAACAACCTGCAATGGTGGCCGTATGCGTTACAGTATTATAGTTTAGACTTAGTTCCTGTACTTCATAACCAGTTCAACTTCAAGGAAAACCATTCTGCATGTGAATTCACTCTCAGTGGATTACCTTTATACTTTGTACAGCTCATTTCACCCCAACCACACTAAAAACTCTCTTCCTTTTTCACAGTTCCTTAGGTTACGACGATTATGCAGCGACGACATCGACTTCGAGAACCAAGCCCTCGAAATGTACTCATTTTTCATCACCAGAGGATACCCCAGCAGTGTGATTGACAGGGCCCTTGCCCGAGCCAAAAACACCCCCTGGACCATCAACCCGATCAGGAACTCCCGCCGTAACAAATGCATTCCTTTGGTGCTTCCTTACCACCCTAACACACTTCCTATCCCCAGGACCATTAACCACAACTTTTCCATCCTACAGGATGATCCCTCCATTGGGGCCCTCTTTTCTGATCGCCCTATCATCTCATATCACCGACCACCTAATCTGCGTAACCTCCTTGTTCACAGCTCCCTTGACCGCCCTCAACAACCATCCACACCAGGCACTTTCCCTTGCAACAGAGCTCGCTGTATCACCTGCAAGTACACGGCCACCACCACACTCATTCAAGGCCCCTCAGGACAATTCCGGATCACCTAGACAGCATCTTGTACCTCCGGCAACCTTATTTACTGTATCTCTTGCAGTAAATGCCCAGCCATCTATGTTGGAGAAACAGGAAGGAGACTCGGAGACTGCTTCAGAGAACATGTCAGGGCTGTGAAGATTAAAGATCTCTCCAAGCCCATTGTTTCTAATTTCACCTCTGACGGCCACGACCACTCTAATCTCTCCGTCTGTGTTCTCAAAGACGGTTTTCTGAACTCATACATCAGAAAGACCACCGAAACTTAAATTATTCTGCAGCTAGGATCACACATTCTCCCTTCCCTTAATGACAGACTACTGTTCTTTTAAATTTTCTCCATTCATTGGAAGTTTCATTTCACACCTCTCTGCACCCATTCTGACTTCACACCTCTTGATTGGCCTCTCTTTCTGTCCCCTACTCCCACCTCTCACTCCTCCTCCCTCCCAACCTTTGTTCTCCCGCTACTTTTCCTTTGCCTACTGCCCTGTCTCTCTCACACCTGAAGAAGGCTCCACGGCCGAAACGTTGTGTTCTTTCTTCTTTTTTTCAGTATGGAATAAACCTATTACTTGTTCCTTTGCAGCCTACGCATGCTGACGCAGCTACCCACCTGAACTACTACCTTTATACTATGCATGTTATTTTATAAAGTTATTTTATATTTCCTTCACAGTTCAAACATATACAGTATTCTCTCCCTATTTCACATTTGTTAAGGAAAACATACTATATTAACAAAACACTAATATTCTTTGTGCACTTTTATCTTTGATATTATACACAGTATATTTTCTTTTATGTGTTTTGTTGTTAATTCTAAAGCATTATTTTTATCTGTAAGTTTCTAATTTCCATATTTACATCTTCAATCAAATACAGTATGCACTTCATAATTCTCTTGTATTCAATATTCATTGACCTCTTTCTAAGCCTCTTAACTGCTATTCTTGACTAATTCCTTTATGAGTTTTGCTACAATCTTAAATTTTACAGTACTTACAGTAATTTTACATTTTACAGTACTTAGGATTCTTTAGTAAACTGAACTGATGTTTTGCCACCTAAATATATACACACCTGTTGTGACACACAGACAAACAGGCAAGACACTGAATCCAACACCTGACACCATACACCAGAGCTCTGAATTCAGACACACACTTTCTTTGCATACTTAGATTTCAATTGTGCTGTACAAAGTTTTAATCTAATTGAAATGCATTAATGATCACCAGTATGATTTCTAAATTTGGAAATCCATAAATAAATCTATATGCATCTTAAAACAATTTAAGTTATGGGTTCTTTTCAATTTTTCTCACAACAAATCCTATGGTTCTTTACCTAATACATTTCTCTTTTGTTATGGTTCTTTACCTAAATCATTTCTCTATGCAATTACAATTTAGATACTTATTTCTCCCTAATTCTCCTTACTTAGATTATTTTAATATCTAGATAGTACACCTACATAGTCTCCTAATTGATTTTATTTATATTATTTTTCCTTTGTAGTTTCTTTCATTTTCTTTAACATTATATGCCCACTCACTGATCTGAGCATATACTGTACATTGTATACATACTATTTATATAAACATTTTGTTTCTTAAATTTGAAGGAAACTTTTTTTCTTCTTCTCCACAATCATTATAGGTTCAAATATTTCTTCATGACTATCTTAGAACCAATTGCTTTTTTGAGACTAAAATAGTTTTAAAGCTGTTTGTTACAGTATGTCTCTGTTACAACCTCAGCTTCTCGCAATCCTTCCGCAGTCAGCTCCTTGAAGACAGCGCAAACGATGAAACCCACCTCATTTGTTAGTGCTACATTTGTGCCATTGGAAGTAGCATTTGTGTTGCTTTCGTTTCCGAGATATAGTTCCTTGTTTTCTTGGGGTCGTGATGTCCCCCTACAACATCGTAGGGGAACCGGACTGGTCTCATTCATTAGTGCTATGTTGGTGCCGGTTTGTGCTGTTGAAAGTAACTTCCCAGCTTCTTTCTTTCCCGAGATATAGCACCCTTTTTTGGGGGTTTGATGTCACTCAGCCCCCCTACAACGTCATAGGGGAACCGGACTGGTCTCATTCATTAGTGCTGCGTTTGTGCCAGTTTGTGCCGTTGAAAGTAACTTCCCAGCTGCCTTAGATATAATGTCTTCTTTTTCAGGGGGTGAAGTCACTCAGCCCACCTACAACATTGTAGGGGAACCGGACCAGTCTCAATCGTTAGTGCTGCGTTTGTTCCGGTTTGTGCGCCTTGTATTCCGATGATCACGTGACCATGCACTGTGGCTTTGACCTCAAGTAACCCCGTCTGCCGTGTTCAGGTGGTCTGTTACCAGCGCAAGAGTAACAATTCTGCAACTCTGTTCCTCTGTTTGCCCGGGTGGGCGGTGGATTTTGCATTTAATATAATTATCTTCTATGCGTTTGTATGAACAGGAAGATTAAATCTGTCTTCAGTATCATACCCGAATCAGAAATGTTCCGGATGTAGCCTTAAAAAGCGAACATTAGCAAACAATTGTATGTTCTTACAAAGAGTCTTTAATGAACACATCTTAATACCTCGTAGCGGTGTCTTTTAAAAAAATCTGAAGAAGTAATCAGTTTCACATTGTCTCCTTCTTAAATAAACATAGACATCAAGGGATGTGTGAAGATTCGACCTGTCTGCCGAGCCATGTATTTAAAAGACGAATTTGCAACTTTCTGAACCATTTTTTATGCAAAGCACATCGCCAAAGTGAAAAGGAACCAGGACTTTTTTTTTAAAGGGGCACCATGTACAAAATTTACACAGTTCATAACACATCCGAGAAACAAGAGTCTACCATCTTACACATGCAGACCGGGGCACAAACGCAGCACTAATGACTGAGACCGGTCTGGTTCCCCTACAACTTTGGGGAGTTGTAGGAGTTGCGAGTGACGTCACCCCCTGAAAAAGAAGGAACGAAAGCAGCTGGGAAGTTACTTTCAACGGCACAAACGCAGCACTAACGAATGAGACCAGTCATGTTCCCCTACGACGTTGTGGGAGGATGAGTGACATCACGACCCCGAAAAAACAAGGTGCTATATCTCGGAAACGAAAGCAGCACAAATGCTACTTTCAACGGCACAAACATAGCACTAACAAACGAGGTGGGTTTCATCGTTTGTGCTGTCTGTAGGGGGGCCAACTTCACGAAGCTTCTGCAGTCCCCTTAAGAAGGCGTAGACCTAGCCAAAACAGTTAACCAATCACTTTACCTGTTCAGCACAACACCTCCAGCTTTACGGTATTTTAGGAACTTGTGGAAGAACGCTCACTGCTCAGTATTGGGTTTTCCTATTCAGAACTACCCTCTGCAATTCTGGTTTGTGTTCTCTACTTCAGTTTTTCTGGCTTTTGACTTTGCATCTTTGAGTACAATTTGTGGATTTCGGCTTCTGGTTTCGGCATCTGTGCAAATCACCTGTTTTCGTTACTTGAACTCCTTGGTCTTGCTTTTGACTATGGTTTGTGGATTGCAGCTTTCCACCTTCACTTTGGTAAAATCTCTAAACTTATCCCCAGTAATCTCTTTTCGGAACTCTGCCTAGGTTCCTCTTAACTACAAACAACACGCTCCCACAACAGAATGTAACAGTCTCTGAGCTTCTTACTTTAGTTTAAACCCATCTCTGGGAGTCATTTTTTTACTGTTACCTAGGATGTGGATAAAGATCTTATATTTCCTAATTCTTTTCCTCCAAAACCCTTTGAAGGTCTATAACTGTATTTCACTTGGTACCATGCTTAGGTTAAAATGGGAGAGAAAGCAGTCATAATGCCTCACTAATTTGTTTTTTTTTCCATTTTCCCACTTGTTAATAATCCTACATACCCATATTCTCTAGTTCCATTTACTTTATCAGTTTTACTAATATTAAATATCTATATACTCTTCAGAGTCATCAACATACTCTTTATCTTTTTATCTTATTTTCATATACTATACATAATCTTCCATATATTCTTCTTATAAATCCTCAACATTTTCTCTTATTTCTTCAACTAATGATTCTGCCTTTACCTGTTTCACTTCACATAGTAATGTCCTTTCCTCTTCTGTCTTTGTCATCTTCACTTGCTGAGCTCTGTCCCTTTTTACATGCCATAAATTCAACGTTCTTTCAGTGTTCCTCAGTTCTGCAGGAGAACTGAACTTATTATTTAATATTTTTCTGTGCATGGCTTTGTGTCTTTATAAACACCTTGTTACTGTTACCAGTATTCCTGATGTTATTCTAAGCTACGTGAAGTTGGCCCCCCTACATACAGCACAAACAATAAAACCCACCTCATTCGTTAGTGCTTCATTTGTGCCGGTTTGTGTTTCATTGAAAGTAACTTCCCAGCTTGCTTTCCCAAGATATAGCGCCTTCCTTTTTGGGGGTGTGACATCACCTCCCTACAATGTCATAGGGGAACCGGACCGGTCTCATTCGTTAGTGCTGCTTTTGTGCTGGTATGTGCCATTGAAAGTAGTGTTTGTGTTGCTTTCGTTCCCGAGATATAGAGCCTTGTTTTTCTGGTGATCACGTGACCATGCACGGTGACTTTGACCTCAAGTGACCCCGTCTGCCGAGTTCAAGCGCTCTGTTACCGGTGCGAGAGTAACAATTCTGCAATTTTGTTTCTCTGTTTGCCTGGGTGGGGGGTGGCGCTTGATTTTGCTTTTAATACCAGTATCTTCTGTGCGTTTGTGTGAACAGGAACATTTTAATTGTCACCAATATCATTACCCTAATCAGAAGAGTTGCAGATGTAGCCTTAAAAGGCGAACATTAGTAAGCAACTGCATGTTCTTACAAAGAGGCTTTAACTAGCACATCTCAATATTTCGTAGCCTTTTTTAAAAATCTGAAGAAGTAATCAGTTTCTCTTTGTGCCGTTTTAAAATTAATATGTAAATCAAGGGTCGTTTAAAGATTCAACCAGTCTTTTGAGCCACATATTTTAAAAAATGTAGGATTAGCAACTTCCTGTATCACAAGACTTGTTAAACAAGAGTTTCTTATGCAAAAAAATCATAAACTTTTTTTTAAAGGGGGCACTATGCACTAAGTTGACCCAGGTAGTTCATAACACAACTGCAAAACAATATTGGAAACTCTACTGTCTTAAACATGCAGACATCAGAAGTTAACCAACACAGGTACTTGATGGGATGAAAACAACGGTTTTGTATTTTGAGCAATCTGAGTCTGGTGGGGTGGATGTTTTGCATTTGAATATAGCATCTCCCTTTTCGTAGTATGACGCAGATACAGAAAGATCACAACCACCAGATCTTTCAATTGTTATCTTTGATAAGTTGAGCCCAGCATCAGAGTTGAACTGATTTCTAATATATTTTCTGCATCTCCAGCAAAGACCTCTTTGAAAGTTTCAATTGTCAAGAACATAAGAATGATCATTACACATGCTAGTGAAATTTGAAAAATCTTGTTACAGTTGTGAATATAGATTACAATTGCAATTCACAAGAAGATTGCACCAAAACAAACTGCTCCCGTTGTTTTAATCACATCCAGTAATTAAAAGTAGCGAGTCTGTTGGTACCTTTACAATTTCTCATAGACAGTCACATGATTACCCCAAAAAACAAGGCCCTATATCTCAGTAATGAAAGCAACACAAACAGTACTTTCGTTTGCTGGGGGGGTGACATCCCGGAACTGGACAAGCAAACACGTCCTGGGTTATTACATTGCACACCGCAAATGACACAATTTCAGCTGGGAGATATATGACAACTTGTCTTCAAAGGTCAGGGTGTGCCCCACACTGTATTCTACACCAAGGATGGTCCAGGAATACACAAATAAAAGGACTGTGACCTAATTGTGCTATGTTTGAATGTAAGAGCACTGTAAATACGCAGACATGGATAATGACTGATTTTAAGACCTTAGATATATGTTCAGTTAGTTAAAATGAAATAAAAATTGAAAATAAAAATATTTTCCAATATCTCTGCGGTCTGTATGTGTGAGAAAGTAGAGTTCCCAATGTTTTGCAGTTGAGTTATGAACTACCTGGGTCAACCGATTACTTCATCAGGTTTTTAAAAAGGACACAGCTACGAAATATTGAGACGTGCTAGTTAAGGCTTCTTTGTGAGAACATGCAGTTGCTTGCTAATGTTCCCCTTTTAAGGACACATCCGCAACTCTTTTGATTAGAGTATAATGTTGTTTTGCAGTTGTGTTATGAACTACCTGGGTCAACTTAGTGCATAGTGCCCACTTTAAAAAATCCTGGTTCTGTTTCACATTTAAGATTTTTTGCATACGAAATATATAAAAACAATGGTCTTGTGATACAGGAAGTTGCTCATCCTAACTTTTTTTAAATACGTGGCTCAAAAGACTGGTCGAATCTTTAAATAGCCCTTGATTTACATATTAATTTTAAAATGACACAATGAGAAACCAATTCTTCTTCAGATTTTTAAAAAAGGACACCGCTACGAAATATTGAGACGTGCTAGTTAAAGGCTCTTTGTAAGAACATGCAGTTGCTTGCTAATGTTTGCCTTATAAGGCCACATCCGCTTCTGATTAGGGTATGATATTGGTGTCAATTAAAATTTTCCTGTTCGCAAAAACACACAGAAGATACTGGTATTTAAAGCAAAATCAAGTGCTATCCTCCCACCCAAGCAAACAGAGAAACAAAATTGAGGATTTGTTACTCTCGCACCAGTAACAGAGCGCTTGAACTCGGCAGATGGGGTCACTGGAGGTCAAAGTCACTGTGCATGGTCACGTGATCACTAGAAAAACAAGGCACTATAACTCCGGAACGAAAGCAGCACAAACGCTATTTTCAACGGCACAAACACAGCACTAACGAATGAGACCGGTTTGGTTCCTCTACGATGTTGTAGGGGGGTGAGCGATGTCACATCCCCAAACAAGAAGGTGCTATATCTTGGGGAAAAAAAGAAGCTGGGAAGTTACTTTCAATGGCACAAACCGGCACAAACGTAGCACTAAGGAATGAGACTGGTTTGGTTTCCCCACAATGTTATAGGGGGGCTGAGTGAAATCACAACCTCGAAAAAACAAGGCACTATATTTTGGAAATGAAAGGAGCACAAATGCTACTTTCAATGGCAGAAAAGGTACACTAATGAATAAATTCATCGTTTGTGCTGTCTGTAGGGGGGCCAACTTCACAGAGCTGTTATTCCATCCGGGTTTTGATATTTAATGTTATTCTTTCACACATGCATTTTCATATCGTACCTATATAGCTATATAACTGTAGAATATATTATTAATAATATTATGTATTATTAATATTATGTTTCTTTTAATAATGTTTGCTTTATATCCTTTTTATAACAAAGTTCATTTCCTACTTATTGTAATATCATTTCTAGCATTGCCTGATGCCTTCAATTTTTCAGAAAGGTCTTACTCAATTTTTCCTTTCAAGGAATGGGCATTTTTTCAGCGCTGGTGCTTCCCTCGTCACTGAAGTACATGGCGACATAATTCCTGTAGATCATAGCATTAACCCTTACCAGCATTAATTCCAACCTCCACTATTCCTTTAAGAAGGTAGTAATTTATCTACAGTATGAATAAAATGTCTATCTACCCTCCATTGAACGTAGGAATTAGGACAAGAAACCAGCCTCAGATGGGTGTATCCTGTTCTTAATGGCAAAATGTAGAGATACAAGGAGTCAAAGCACAGTCCAGTAAAGGTCTGAGATGAGTTTAATTGTAAAGAAAATGGCCACTTCAAGAGAGCACTGAAGGAGACTCATACAAGGTGTATTTCTCACAGTTCCAACGAATTGCAACAGTGTTACAGAGGTTACAGAGTCCAGCCATGTTATTATCATGAATGGGGGTTTAAGAGTCAACAAAATACATATGGTCCAGTGGCCATTTTTAATTATGTTATCCTGCCTTTCAGCTATTTTTGAGGAGTCACGTACAACAGGTGTTTGTTGAAAATTCATTCAAGTCAGTTCAGGAGCAATAACCAAAGGCCAGATTCAGATTTCTACAACATTCAGTAAAATTGGCTGCAAAATGTGTTTATCAGGTCCACTGTTATATATTTTATTAGTGGTGTGTTTAGGATGGTATGTGAAGATGTGTTGGTTGGATGTTGTTTATTATTGGCCTTATATTGTACATTTGCATTGTATATCTTTAAATTAAGATAACCAAACCAAATTCCATGCAACTAGCTGTAACAGCAATAAATTATTGAAGCTGAAATTGAGATCAATCGTTTTGTTTATAATATTCTACTCTCCATTTGTTAAAAGTATAATTTTCATTAATCCCCACTATAGGAATGAAACGCAATCCTATGATTCACAACTACACCAGGCACAGCTTTTGCTTATAAAACTCAACACTCTGAATGGGCTCCCTAGGCTAGCTTTGAGAAAGATATCTTCTCTGATATCATGAGAAAGTGAGAAACATCAATCAAAGTGTCAATATTAAGATAAAAACATGAAAATAGCTTTTAGAATACAGGATCAGTGATTCTGATAACAGAAGGAACAGAGGAGAGATACAGTTAAGAATAGTACTATATTAAAGAGGTAATAATCATCTACAGCAGGTTAAATTGTGGACACCTAAAATTGTTTCAGATGTGAGAGTCATAGTTCCATTGCAGTGGTAACATTTTTTGTGACTGTTCTGAGATTTGTTTAATGCTTGTTTAATTTTTCCTTTTCCAAAGCCCCAAAATAATGTTTGATATGTCAATGGAATATCTGGTCTATAATATTTCACCTCACGCCAATATGACTGTGGTTGCTGAAGATTTTATTCATTTAGAGTAATGAGCAAACAGCAAAAGGCAAAGCTGATTCCAGAGAGGTGATTTATGCACATCTCTAGAGAAGTGAAAAACAGCAAGTTCCACTTTAATCCTCATTGACTTGTCCCTGAGAAGCAATTTAAAGGAATAAGTAGATCCAGGATAGCTATTAAACGTGTAGTATAATGAACTGGAAAAGGGAGAGGCTGAATTTTAGGTAGAGTTTAATAAGGTCAGATATCATTGGATACTTCAGATCTCCATCTCCTTCTCCTTATCCCCCAGTTCCTTCCCCTTCTTCTCTTCTTTCTTCTAATTTATTTTCTCTCCTTCTTATTTAGTAATGGTAATTCTGTAATAATAATGTTTAGTAAGTGCTGTCTCTGAAATTAAAGAAAATTTAATGGTCTACTTCGAACCTAGAGAATGTACTTTCAGTTTGCCCACTCATTAGTTGAAGGCCAATGAGATAACAGGAAGGTCCAATAGGTGAAATCATCTTTATATTTTCCTCACGGATGCAGCATTTCAGGGAGAGAGCAGGCTGGTGGTTTGGAGAAACAGGCAATTAAAGTGTCCATGCAAAGAGACTAACGAGGCAATCGTCCTAAACCCCCTCGTTAAGTTTCCCCCATTATTTTATTAGTGGGAACTTATTTTGTAGCAAGTATAATAAAAGAGAATTATAAGCTGTGTAAAGGGATTTCAGAGAGTGACAATGTCATGCTTTTAAGCAGCAATTCTCAGATTAACAGAAGACACTGTGTTTATAGTAATTGTTTCTGCTATCTGGAACTTCCTGGAAAGATTTACTTGCTACCTGCCCTTTTTGTGCATTCAGTTGTGATAATCTGTTTCACTGTTAGTTCCTGCCCCTAAACAACTCTTACTCTGCATATATATAAATTAGAAATAATTTTTATTTTAAGTGTTTATTTTATATACTGTAAAACTGTTGTATGGTTTTGATGTCTTTTGAATGAACCAATTTAGCCATCAAGCTATATTCTGCTCTTTCTGTGATTGAATTTTTCAATGAATAGCAATCTAGTATAAAGATTAGTCAATTTAATTACACACAGGTGGGCTTACAGTCTGCAAATTGAAACATAAAGGTACTGACAAACATATGAATATGAATGAAGAAGAAGATAATTCCCTTTTTTTTTGTTATAGAAATTAATGGTGATCATCCAGGTGGATGCTACACATTGGTGGTGGAGGGGATCCCCATTACCTGTAAAGCACTTTGAGTGGAGTGTCCAGAAAAGCGCTATATAAGGGTTTTTATTATTAATAATAATAATAACAGTAATAATAATAATGATCACCTTAAAAAAGATGACTGTGAGAATCAATTGTTTTGTATAATGACATGTGGTGGATAATTTTTTTTTGACAGTGGGGGGCAACAAGATCACCCAAACATGGGGGAACATGCAGTACGAATTTAATGCAGATAACACCTCAGTTCCAGAAGCAATCCCACCGTAGGGCACCAGAGCTGAGTAAAAGCAATGCTTAACACTTACCACTAATAGATCACTTCAAAATTAGTTAATTAATCCATCTTTCCAAACATACCCCTATGAATTACATAATCAAGAAGTGTAAATTTAAAAAGAGACTGCAGGTATATGGTATTTCTCTTGATTAGGCTATACAAGATCCAGCCATAAGGAATATGGATGTGCAAACTTCTTATACATCCATTGGTACAGAAAGAACTGGATTTACTTTCATCTGATTCATTTGGTTTGAAAGTGATAATTGTTCAAGGGATTTTACCTGTCAGATACAGTTTTCTGTCTTTAAATACCCTGACACAGCCCCTGATGTTTATTGATCACAGAGGAGCAATATATTGGTTTGAGATCTCAATTACACTCAAATACATTACCCAGATTGTTGAGTTTGAATAGCAAAGTGAGCTAGGTGAATACTATGCAAGTACAGATGCAGTTTCCATAGTAACCCAGTGCCTTTGGGGTACTGAATAATGGGAAGGTATTTCAGCAAAATTCCCAATGGGAATTTTCCCTTCCTAGTACAAGTTTATTCAAGCCATTGATGCAAATTTTAAACACTATTTATTGTAAAATGTTATGGTACACCATTTATCCATTTGTTCAAATTCTTTTAATGTTTTTTTTTTCTGTTAGGTTTTTGGTGATGTATGCCTGTATTACAACAGATTTTTTTTAACACAAAATGCATTTTAGTTTTCTATGTGCGTAACTAAAAGTTAAAAAATGAGTATGGAGTATTATTAACACGTTAATATGGATGTGGAGTCAAATTTACTTTAATAAAATCTACATTAATCTATGTTCTTTCACTTATGTAAAATAATTGTCAGAATTACTGTATCGAACCCTAAACTCATTAAACACCTACTTTATGTTTTCACAAAAAATTAAAATTAAAATTAATTTATCAGTGCAAAG
The DNA here is from genome assembly GCF_059453375.1 of Lepisosteus platostomus. Lineage (NCBI taxonomy): Eukaryota > Metazoa > Chordata > Actinopteri > Semionotiformes > Lepisosteidae > Lepisosteus > Lepisosteus platostomus. The sequence goes on from NC_142631.1 coordinate 5,801,938, forward strand.
AATGTCAGTGACTTTATAAGCATGTAGCCTTTTTTCCAGTTAGCATACAATCCGAACATAGTTAAGGGGTTAGAAGTATCATTTCACACAAATTGGTTATTGAACAAGAACAGGCCTTAAGGACACAACGTAAGAAAGGACGTTTCTATTCAGTAACCCCTAGACTCTTTGACGTTTATGTATATTTTAAACACATTCTGGTTCTTTTCTCTTATTGCATTTTCTATTTGACAGCAGTGTGACTCACGGTAAATCTTTTTTCATCATGCTCTAAAACAGGTAGTGGTAATTTATGCTCCTGATATAATTAAAAGGGTAGCTCTGTATGTTTTCGTTTTACTGCTTCGTCATCAACATCAAAAACAGGATTGTGGAGAAGATATTTTTGAAGGGTTAACTTCTATAACCTTGCCCACTAAACTCCCAACTGTCTGGCGGTTTATCTGTTTCAGAGAAGGAGGCTACTTGTGAAATTAAATTCAAAATCTAAATAACATCTCTTGCAAAAATGTATAAATTAGACTTAACCTGAACACAACAGGTTTAAAATACTTTTTTTTCACAATTTCTAAAACATTGTTTTTTGTACTCTGAACGCTAGTTTAATAAATCTTCTCTGATTTTTTTTTTTGTTTTTGTCAATATGTACCCCCGGAGCTTTTGAAAATGAAGTGCTACACTTCAAGGGTTTCTCTTCCCCCCAGGTGAAATTGTTTTATGCAGTTAATTGGCCCAGATACTATTCCCATGTACTCTGATGAACACATGTTAGATAGAGTATCTCTCCAGGAGGGTGGAATGTGTGTGAACTGCACAAGTTCAGAAAAATCTGTGGTATCGAATGAACCATTACTATAACCACAGGGATCCTCTGACGATTCCAAAAGTTATTTTTATTTAAGGATGCTAGCTGTTTCTATATTTATATATCTATCTGGGTATGCAGTCTTCATTTAGTAGTTCATGGACCAATTCTTAACAAGCTAAGAAACCCCAAAGAGTAATAACTTCTTACACAGTGTTAAAAATCTGCATGCCTAAAAAATTTACTATATATTTACAATATTTAGCATTGCCCTGTACTATGTTACTATTCTATACTGTAGTCATTTATTTTGAGGTAAAGGTTCCGATAACTACTTATCAACCTACGCATGCTATTATATTTTACAATATCGGGCTTATTAACAGAGATTTGTTTTCCCAGCCCATTTTAAGTTTCATTTACTTGTCTTCCAGCAACACCACTACAGCAATGCACAGACTGTTAGCAATTTTTGTGTGGCTAACTGAAAAAGGGAAGGGTTATCCAAAAAGCCTTTTTCCACAATTTATTGTCTCTTAAATCCGGTAATAAAGAGAACTCTAGAAGAGTCTACAGGCCTATGCAATTATGTTTTCAATCTAAAATTGATAACATCTGGAATCAGATTGTATCTTGTGATTCCACTTCAAAGAATAATTTATGTGCGCTCTTCTTGCAGAGTCTAATGCAGTCTTTCCTTGGTGGCTATCTGAAATTATCACTAAACTTATATCTACCATATATTCCTCAAGTCCCTTTACCCACTGCTCTGACAGAAGATTCATCTACTGATGAATCTGGGTATTTATCCATTCTTGTCCTGCTGGACTTTTGTGATGCCTTTGATTCTATTAATCATACAATCTTGGTTTTTAGTATTACTGGAAATGCTTGTCTAATTTATAAAATATAATTTATTATAATCCATCATTGTTACAAATGTATTAATATTTTGCCTCGCTGTTCCACATGATATTCTGCACAGCTCTGTTCTTGGTCCACTTCTTTTTACTGTAAATATAACCCCTTTACCACACAGGGATAATGAATCCTGTGTGCATATTCAGAAGAAGTGTTCATCTAAGATGTCACATGAGCTGCAAGCTCTGTAATGCCTTGCAAGATGCTAGGTGCATCTTACATTGATGACACTACAAATTCACAGGCACAAAGGAAAATACCAGTACTCACTGCTAGCTCTCAAGTTAAGATTAACACTCAACCCAACCTTGGCAGCACTCAGATACCCCCAACCAGTAACATCTAGACTTTAGGACATAACATGAGTTTCTTTTAAGTGATCATAGTAATCTAAAGGAGGAGAGTACAGTACCCATGTCAGGATTATGAAAACCCCTTAACAAGCAAGAAATATTGATCTACACTCTTACTGAATGTATGCCCCTTACCTTAACCAGCATAATTCATTCTTATGTAGCGGCGAGGCTTATTAATAAGAAAGAATTAAGTGTTCTGAGCTTTCCCAAATGAGGCCTCATCTCTCTGTTCATCTCTGTGGTGCAGCCACAGAGAAACTATTCATGCAGGGTGAGTTAAGGTTCCTTTGATAAGGACAGCTCCCAAAGGGGGATGCACTTAGCTAAGCCTAGCTATCATGATCAATGGTCATCCATTGGCGCCTATCTGTCTAGGGAGTGCCAGATGGACATCTGGACTGCATTCCTAAGTGTCAGGAGTAAGTGACTCATATCTCACCTTGATCAACCAATCAGGGACTGGTAGGGCCGAGTAACCCACGTGGGACTCTGATGCCCATGGAACTTTCAGCCAATCAACGAGCTGAAGTTCCTCCAGGTAAAAACAGGCAACACAGAGATTCAGTAAGATTCTGGAGAGGATTCTGTGGACTTTTCTAAAGGGAATTCAAAGGAGAATTCCAGGTCAGGACGGCCCAGGAGCAGAAGGCTCCCAAGGGCAGGACATTCTCGCAGCGCGCCTCCTGACCATCCTGAGACTCAGCCCGGACAACCACAGAACGGCCAGTGTGTCCGAGTGCCAGAACTTTCCTTTGTTCTAAGAGTCTAGAGCGGAGGTTGCCAGAGAGTAACCAGAGGATCCACTCTAGGTTAGCACCAGCAGCAAGCCTCGTGAACAGGTCAGAACTGTGGACAGCTGAATCACTATTCAGAACTAGCTCTTCACCAGGAACGAACCGGTCCTCTTCCTGACTTGCTGGGACCCACAGTCATCTTTTCTCCTGTGCACAAACTTTGCTAGTTAAAGCCAACAGTGAGCATCAGCAGCGCACCATTGCAAGCCGCACAGCACAGCCTGGCACCAAGCCAGAGAGCGCGGATTGGACAGCAACAGCCTGCAACTGTTTCTTTGTGCCCGCAGGAGATCTAAATCCCCAAAGATTGGATGAGTATTCAACTTCAATGCATTACAGCTCGAGAATTCAATTGTTATCCCAACCAGTTGGTATCAATTTAATTCCTAAGAGTTATGTACTTGTTTGAGTATCTAATGTAGAAGTTATAACCAAGTTCATTTACAAAACGGTCTTAATGAATGATATACTGAACGTATGTCCTCTTGATATGTGTAACACTTCGTAACTGACTGAATATATATCTTTTGTATTCTGATAACCCTCTCGATAAGATCTGTTAGGTTTATATGCATATTCTATGTATTAATAAATGTATCCTCGTGTATTAGTACCTGTGTGTGTGCGTTGTTTGAGTTATGTCGCATGGTTGGATTCTAAAGCCATCAAAAGAATCAACTTTGTGATTTACTGCTACAATTAATAATTGTCTCAGTAAATGCCCAAACCCTACAGAACTGGTGCCTTCAGAGAGCCACTATGATTACATATTTGGTGTCCCTGAGCCGGTTTTTCTACACTTACAAGGTCACTAATTAATGATGCATTATTTATGAAATTTTATAAATAAGGTTTCCCAGCTGAGACATAGCACTCTCCATTTCATGAAACTATCATGGGAGGACATACCAGCAGTCACACTAATTACAGCATTTAACTGTCATACTCAAAAAGATCAATAAACCATCTATCCCCCTACTGTATGTTATTTAAACCTTAAAAAGTGATGTTTATCTAATAAAATGTTCTTCAGAACATTTGCCATAGAGACTAATCAAATAAGGACATAATCTAATCTTTAGAGGCTCTGTTGGTTCCATTATTCTGTCCCCTTATCTCTCTCTCTCTTATCCTAGCATTAATCCCACATCAGCAGGGTCCGCTTGTCGGCACGCCCATCTCCATTTGGTGGTTTGAACCATTAAATGCGACCGAGAATACTCCAACCAGCGCGTCGCTCCGCCTGCCGTCGGGGGGGGGGGGGGGGGGGAGAGGAGAACAAAGTAATATAGCCAATTCATAGAGGGGGATTATTAGGAGGCATGGGAAATTTGGCCAGGACGCCGGGGTTACACCCCTACTCTTTTCGAGAAACACCCTGGGATTTTTAATGAACACAGAGAGTCAGGACCTCGGTTTTACGTCTCATCCGAAAGACGGCGCTTGTTTACAGTATAGTGTCCCCGTCACTATACTGGGGCATTAGGACCCACATGGACCGCAGAGTGAGCGCTCCCTGTTGGCCTCACTTACAAATCTTCCAGCAGCAACCTTAGTTTTTTCATAGGAGGTCTTCCATCCAGGTAGTGACCAGGCTAACACCAGCTTAGCTTCAGTGGGTAGCCAACTGTAAGTTGCAGGGTGACATGGCTGCTGGCTGTCCCCTTATCTATGAAGGCATTTTATGTGTTTAATGTATTTATCTGTTTATTTTATTATTTTTGTATGTACTCAAAGATGAGTCACTCTTCCTTTTTTAACACAACAGATGTACTGATTAAGTCTGACCTACATAAACAAGTATCCAAATGCAATTTCTGATTATCCATTAGATTGTCAACTATATTGAAACTACTTAAAAATAAAGAAGATCAAATGCAGAACTCAAACAGTCAATAATAATCATTTTGTGTCTGCTTTATTAAACACTGTGTACTCTCCAGGGCATCTTTGCAAATAAGAATTTATTCTCATCTTACTATAGTTATAGTTAAACAAAAAAATTAAATTACTAATTGCACTATATTTCTTTCTACTTATGCTTACAGTCTCTCCACTCTTTCTCTAAGGTGTACCTCTGCCCCTTCACTCTTCTTATGAAGTACTGTACATTCCTTCTCTAGTTTTACCCCTCTCTGGTAGAGTGATTTGCCTTCAAGTCATCGTGCCTAATGACCTAAAACAACATGCTCCCTGACCACCTGCTAGTGTTTTCAAATAATACACTGAAGCAAGGAATCTGCACTGTCCCTGATCTGTTCCAGGATCAGTTATTACACTATATGAGCGTTAATGGAATTCCATTAATGCAAATACAGTATAGTGCAAGTCTGCGATTTTTAGCATTTTCTAAGGTTTATTATGATATTCATTCTGTTTAACCACTTGCTGCAAAGGTTGTTTGCAACAGTACTGTAAGTCTCATTGGATAAGGGCATCAATACTAATATTAATACCAATTAATTAAAATTGTTGGTCTCATTTTAAATAACAATTATCTTCTAGATCTTCTGTAGTAAGAAATAACAAAGGATATAGCATTAGATTGAATATTTCAGCTATCTTATGTGTAACAGTATGTAAGTAATTATGTGTTGCAATAGTTAAGAAGTACCTCTATGGTTTGTGGACTACATACTGCATGCCCTTAAAATGTACATCTCTGTTGTACTTTACTTTTTGATGAGTCATTGCTCTCACTAGAGCTGCATTGTAAATATTGGCCATTTGCACTTATCTGTTCCATTAATGGTATTCCATTATGATATCATAATGAACCAAAGAAAACACAACACAGTAAATTAAAAACATACATTATATGAGCATACAGTAAATAGTATTCCATTAATGCACATATAGTGCAAGTTTGTGATTTGTTGTATTTTCCTAGGTTTATTATGATATTTATTTTTTTACCCACTTGCTCAATGGTTGTATGCAACAGTAAGTCACACTGGATAAGGGCATTTATACCAATACAAATATTCATACTCATAAGCAATTTTTTGCTGTTTGTTAAATGACAAAGGCATTTCAAGTCTTATACTATAGGTCAACAGAGAGTTATTGTAGTCAGTCTGAGATTGAAGAGGTAACCAACGCAGGGAGACATTGATGAGAATTAAAAGATATAATGATGTAGAACAGATTCTATTAGCTTGATGTTTTTGTTAAATTTGTAGTTTAATTATGTAGTAGCAGTCAACAAGAGACAGTTTGTTAAAACAGGGTGAAAACTCCAGCTGAATTCCCAGATTTAAATCCAATAGAGATGGTATGGCATTCCTGACTCAAACAAGTGTCGTACAGTGATATAGACGTGGGTAATGTCATCCCCATTAAACAATGTGCTTATCGTGCAAATCCTGCTAAACTAAAAATTAGACACAAGAAGAATATTATTGGAAAATATTGTGAGGCTCTGGCAGAATTTCTCTATAAACTGAAGAGTTATAGATGAGACACGTTGTGTATCGCCTCTTTTACAATTGTAAAAAAGAACATTCCAATGTTAATGTGACACTGAAGATATTATTAATAATGCAGTGCTTTTGGGCTCAGGTGGGTATGCGCCCTACACCACTGGGGGATCATCCGTTGCTTGCTGGGATAGGATCCAAATCCTCCATACTGGATAAAGAGATAAGAAAATTGATGGAAGGCACTGAGTAGATGGAACTATACACAGTGTTAGAAACTCACGATGCACAGTTTGGAATCTCTGTGGTAAAATGTCTGTGCGCCATCTAATGGCACGAATAATGAAATGTAAGAAAAACCCCACCAAACAAAGTGGAATATTGAATATTGACTAATTTATTTTTTACCTCAAGGGCCGGTTAAAACTGGCTGGCAGGCCGGATCCGGTGCCCTAGAGGGACATTGGGGAAAATCCTGATGAAAGTCCAGAATGAGGATTGGGTCTAGGATGTCCTTTCCGATCACCCAGGAGCATTCTTCTGGGCCGTAACCCTCCATATTGCGGGTAGAGAGCCACACCATTTGTCCGTGTCGGAAGCGGGGCGCTGCTCGACGAAGTCTATTAGCTGTACGAACTTGTTCTGAAGGTTGGAGACAGGAGGAACCTGGGTGTCCAGATGTGAGTCTGAAAGTAAGGGTACTTTAGTAAGCATACTTAGCCCATGGAAGTAAGGAGGCCCAATTATCTTGTGCAGAAGAGATGTAAGCTTGAAGGAAGGTTTGTAAATCTTGATCAATACGTTCCATCTGGCTATTAGCTTGTGGGTGATATGCCAAAGTCAAGGAAATGGAGGCTCCAAGGGATTTGCAAAATGCCTTACAGAACCTAGAAATAAATTGTGGAGACAACATCCTTAGGGACTCCTAAGGATGAGGTCTCAAAACATGTTGGATAAAGAGGTCCGCATGTTCTTGAGCTGAAGGAAGTGAGGGGAGAGGTATGAAATTAGCTGATTTAGAAAACCGATCTAAGAAGACTAATATGATAATATGTCCTTGACTCTCTGGAAGATTTGTAATAAAATTCACCGAGATATGGGACCATGGACGTTCAGGAATGGGTAAAGGTTGTAAAAGACCAGCTGTCTTCTGGCAAGGATATTTGATTCGGGCACATATGGGGCTTGCCCAGACATATTCTGTACTACTTCTTTTAAGGTGGGCCAACAGAAGACTCGGTAAATGATTTAGAGGGTTCTTTGGATTCCAGAGTGTCCAGCAAAGCAGAAACCGTGACCTCAATGGAAGATTGCAGATCTGACTGAACTTACAACAAAGACTTTGTCGGGAGGACATTGTGGGGGAATCGGGTGGCCAGACAAAGCACGCCTGACCTCTTCTTCAATGTTCTTCAAGGTCTTTATGCTCTGTAAATATAAAAAAGGGTGCTAGTTTGATGGCAGAAGTTCCAGATTCCCTACATCATAATTAATTTTAGCTTGTGAAAGCTTTCTAGAAAAAAAGCTGCACAGATAAAGAATTGCCTTCTGACCGTGACGTTGAGAAATGTGTCTACCTCCACAACTAAGGGTAAAGAAGGATCAGGGAGTCGTTGCAGTGGAGGTGTTGTGAAAAGGTGTTTCAGTCGGATAAAGGCCGTTTCTACCTGGAAAGTCCATTTGACTTGTTTCAGGCCCTTGCAGGTGAAGAATCTAGAATAAATGCTTTTAACAATTTATCTCCTAAAGTTTAATCTGCATATTCTTTGCCTGATAGCAGGAAATGCATAGCAAGTGCTGTCCGTTCATGATTATTATTCCAGGAGAGAGTAGCCAGACAATAAAGTGTGGTCGGGGGTTTTGTGACACATGAAGATACACTCACCCCTGACAGAGAGTTAGGCAGGGTATACTGCCTTTTCCATGGTCTGACAGGACATGAAGCCTGAAAGTGACCCAGTTGACTGCAACAGCGGCAACGAACTTCCATTTGACGTCTGTTTTTCTTCTCTGGGGTGAGTCGAGAATGAGCTATTTCCATTGGCTGTTCAGGGAGAGCATTAATAATAGAAGTCGTTCATGGGTGTACAAAATTCCGTGACTGTGATCTTTCTAGTCGCCTCTCACAGAGTCTGTTATCTAACTCGATGACTTGAGTGATTAATTTTTCCAGGGTCTTACTGGTAGGAGGTAACAAAGTCAAATGATCCTTTAATTCCTCTGACAAGCCTTGTCAATATTGAAAAATAAGGGCTTCCTGATTCCATAAGGTTCTGCTGCTAGAATGTGAAATTCGATGGAGTAATCTTGAGCAATGCGTTTGGCCTGATGGAGTGACAAAAGTTGAGTGGTTGATAGCAGACTGGGGTCTGGTCATTCAAAGACTGATCTTAGATGATCTTGGAAGAGGTCGAAGTCATTAACTCCGCAGGATCCATCTTTATACTCAGGATTCTGTTACGAGGGCATGTTGTTTGAGGTAAGGAGGATCCTGGGCTGAGTTCAGTAAAGTGACTTCCGGTGAAATGTTTAGGGTGTTTACCAAAGTAAAAGCCGAAAGCTGAAATCAAACCGTAGTCAAAGAACAGTTCAGGGAACGAAGGAAGTGAGTTTCACAGACACTGAAACCAGCAGCCAAAATCCACAAACTGTACAAATTGAAGACTGCTTCATAGACAATTCCTGACTGTTCCTTTCTTTTTTCATTTGCACTTTGCCTATTTATATTATTTATAATTTGGTTGTCTGGCCAGCTCGCTTATATGCTGCACAAGCCGGCGCGTGTGTGCTTTAGGAGAAACAGGACGCTGGTACCCGAAATGGACTTGCAGTGGCAGGCCGACTTGGTGGACATAGGAGAGTACAGCGAGTTCAACGATGGTTTCTGTTACATCTTAGTTCCCAGGGGTGTGAGTGCCAGCCGCGGCCAGGTGACAGAGTGGTTGACCCTGACAGCATGTCTCAAAAAAACATCAAGGGCGTGTAAGCACTCACACACACACACTGACCACGTAAAGTCTCACAGAAAGAACACGCAGGACAAATAGCATGTGAAATGTGAACCACTTTATTTCAACAGTAGGTTTTCAAATACAGAAACATCCCAGTATACACTTTTGAACTTTTCACACACATTACAGACTCCTGTTTGCAATCACCAATTGAATGTTGGTGCGGAAAATTAGTTCGGTACATGTAGCTTTCACCCCAACATTGCTCAGAAACTTTGCAGCATCTGAAAAAGTGTTCATAATGCCCTTTCGCTCACCATGTTTATAACCGTGAGAACTGCACTGGGCGACTCTGTCTAACAGAGCAAAAAAATTTGCCTGAGTAATCAGAGGGATGGTGTTACCACAGGTTCTATGCAAAACATGTTGTATTTTGGAATACACACCGCTGAATCTGCCAGGCTTCCATTTCTGATCTGAAAACAGCAGAAGCGCAGTAATTTCACTCATGTTCTTGACATACACATCTATCTCTTTAACAAATTTATGGGCATTAGCATTCGACTTATTGATCTTTGCAGAAAGAAGAGTGTAAAGCACTCTTTGTAAGAATTCTGATGTAAACATTCGAAATTCTTCATTTTTTGGACGATGGCACACCCGTGTCTGTAAAACAGAGTGAAAGCTCTATTCACATTGCGAGTATTTCACAGCCCTAGTTTTACATAGATCTTTTTTCGCTTCTGTAAAAATAAGTATAATGTTTCTTTTGCAACACATCAAAAGTCACGTCTACTATTTTTTCATCTACATGTTCAAGTAAGGAGAGAACATACTCGTATGGCAATCAGTCGTCAATTATGTTTCTCAGCAAGTGCTTTATACTCCGCTCAGTATCATTTGTAATAGTATAGGCACCCAGGCCCCTGGCGATGTACAGAACAGCCGATAAAATCCGGGCTAAACTGAGAGACTTATACATTTCTAACGTGGCAAACGACACATCTTCATACCCATCTGCGCACCCGACAACCAGGCATGTGTGACCCCGTTGACCTGGATGATCAATCAAACAGGCCACGCATTCATCAACCAGAACCCCCTTTAAACAGTGGTTGAAGATGCAACACACTACCGCCTTTACAATCTGGGCCATAACATCGGGCTCATTAGGGCCATCGTTAGCCAAACTAGGTTGAGCATCATCATTATTAACATTTTGGCGAATACACAAGCTTAGACACAAAACATTCAAGCTCGATGGTCGTTTGAAGATTGATGCGTCAACCTCTTCGTTATTATATTAAAGGAAAAAAGAAAAGGAAGGCTTAACAAAATAAATAGGCATGCTTTTTACCTAAATATTTACCATTTTAACGCCTCTTTTGTGTTAGAGTTTTTCGTTTCCTCCGCACTCGCCCCGGTTTAATATTTACAATTTGTAGCAACTCTTCATCGTCAGTCGTTGACAGTTCACCAACACCCGATTTGCCGTCCGAGCTCACATGACAGCCACTGTCACACTCCCCAGAGGGCGGGGTCTGCTTTTGCTAAAAAGAAGACCAAGTGTTGAAAATGACATACACTAAGCGCAGATTGAAACAACAATTCCACGATCAGAAAAAATATTTTAGCAGCCTACCTCTTCACTTTGCAGAGCAGAGGAATCCGATGTTTCACCACTCAAAGAAGCCATCTTCGCTGCAGTCAATATCGGGGTCTAACAGCGCTTCACCACCGTCAAGTCGGCGCATTTAAGAATAAGTGCCAACATCGTAACCGCGCCTACATAGCTCAAGACATTTTTCAATTGGTTGTGATGTTTTAGAATGCCCCACCGTATCCCCCCGCCCCCAAAATCACACGTGTTTTATCGAGAGCGAAAAGTAATCACTTATCAGCTTATTTTTAATGACAAATTCTCGACAGCTTAAAGACACATTTAGCAGCGATAACTTTTAAGCACAAGTGGGGCGGGTCTTAAAGTTATAAAAATAATTAAATAAGACACATTTAGCTTATTTTTCATGACACATTCTCTACAGCTTTTCAAAAGTTTGAAATGAATTTCCACGTACCGTGAACGTAAAGTCTTTAAACCTTAAAAGAATTAACATGCAACCCAAACCTCAAATGATGTGTGTTTGCACAGAAAAGAAATTACATTGAATCAAAAATGTAAAACTTATTTTATCTTTTGAGAAGAGCATTGTGGTGATGGTCTTTATATTTTAGTGGATAGGTCATAAAAGTTTTAAAAATAATTTAATAAGACACATTTAGCAGCGATCACTTTTAAGCACGAACAAAAAAAGAAATACATATAACGCTTTCACGACACAGCGGCGGTCATCTTTGTGAGTCGTGAGGGGAGTGGAATCAGGAACTGGATCGGCCGTTAAAGGTTATGTGGTGTAGAGATACTGCATGTTTATCTTACAAACACGTGTTTCTTAGAAAGTGGATGTTTTTGACGAGACAAAGATGCTGTGGACTGTGGACAATTAGGCGCCCCGGGTTGGGGGGGGGTCAACGGGGTTACAAAAGTTATAAAAGTTATAAAAGGCTATAGAAGTTTTAAAATTTTTTAGCAGACACGATTAACAGTGATAATAAACTGTTGGTTATACTGGTAATAGTTTTTCTTTTGTTTTAAATGTTGAATTGTATATACGTTTTAGGTTTATAATAATGTAAAGTTTTCAAATTTATAATTCACTACATGTATTTACGCAAAATGTAAATAATGTTCTTAACTCTGTATTGTGGAAAAATAAAACCCCAAAGCATCAAGCATGCACAAACTAGACCAATAACGAGAAAAGGTTTGTGAACATGCCGATATAAAGAAAAGATACATTTTGTTATAGTGTTACTGTTCATAAAAAACATTTTTCTTAATAATATTCATAGAGGTCTGATGTTGAATCAGTCACAAGCAGCAGTCCACATTTCGCCGCGTTTTACCAGCGATGACATTTTAATATGTAAAAGAAATTGTAAACTTTACACCCAGCTTCTGTTTAATACGTAGTAGTATAAAGTAGCTAGTAACGGTCAGGACCTTCATCATACCTTGGTTTCTTATAGTGATACCATTAATAAAAAACATTTTTCTTAATAATATTCATAGAGGCATGATGTTGAATCAGTCACAAGCAGCAGTCCACATTTCGCCACATTTTAACCTCGATGACATTTAGGCAGACGCAGATGTATGACTTACAATAATATAGATTTTAACATTATAATTATAACAATACATTCTAAAATGTTTTCTAAAAACGTTTCTTTTAAAAAAATTTCTGCATCCCAACACGGCCACACCCTAACATTAAAGGATATGGGGGTGTGTAGAAATGTTTATCTTACAAACACATGTGTTTCTTAGAAGTGGATGCTTATCCATGGACCCCTTATCCATGGGGGTCCAGATCAAAGTGTATAAGGACGCCAAGCGTAGGTGGTGGCTAGTGCCCGAGTCTGTCAGTCAAGTGTGATCGACTAACTTGTCAGAAAAGGGGAGAAGAATGGACCACAGCGATCAAATTCCTCACTCTGAAGACGCAGTTTTTTCAAACCTGACGATTTCCAACATTTCTCAGGTATGTATATTTGACTTATTGTGAGATAAAATTGCAACGTTACTAGCGTGTGCTTGTCTCATGTAGCCATGTTGTTACCTATAGATGCAACATTGTATAATATTAGTATATTATACAATATTGAATTATTATAATGGAATTACAAGGGAGTTGTTCAGTAATGTTGCAGTGACTGCTTGTAACCATTCTTTTCCATTAGATGCACTGAAAACAATGACGTCACAGTCCGCAGGTTCGACAGTTGTCAAACGACCAGCTTCATCGGTACACACCAACACCAGTGAGTAATTACGACAATGTTTTGAATAACGCTTTATGACCATGTGAGTCTTAATGATACCCGGTCGCTTCCTTATCAACACTTGGGTGTGTCTATTCGCAGACGCTGGTGAAGGGACGAGTCGGTACACGTTTTAAAAACCTCATTTGGGATTTTCAATACCTCCTCAAAATTTTAATGACCACAGAGAGTCAAGACCTCGGTTTTACTTCTCATCCGAATGACAGCGCCTGTTTATAGTATAGTGTCCCCGGCACTATACTGGGACATTAGGACCCACATGGACCGCAGGGTGAGCGCCCCCTGCTGGCCCCACTAACACCTCTTCCAGCAACAACCTTAGTTTTTCCTAGGAGGTCTCTTATCCAGGTACTGACTAGGCTCACACCTGCTTAGCTTCAGTGGGTTGCCAGTTGTTAGTTGCAGTGTGATATGGCTGCTAATATAATATAAATTAAGCACTGTCAAGATGTGGTATGAACCACTTCTTGCAACAGTTACTTCTTTTGTTAGAATGTTAATTCATTGAAAGATCCTAGTTAACGCAGTTTTCTGTTTTTGAGATACGGAGCATTGGCGGGGTATTAAAAAGTCTTTTATTTTTATTCACACAGAAGCTGAATCGACGAGCGGAGAAAAAAATGTGGAAGAAACGCTGGGGCCTAAGGTGGTGACTGCGCTGAAGACTGCCGTTAATACGCTGTCCAAATCCAAACATATCAAGCTTTTGGAAAGAAATAATAACGCAATTAGAGACTTGGCGTTAGGTGATGTGTTAGATTCTGTGAGGTACGTTGCACAGTTACTAGCTACAGTAAGCCCTGATGAAGTGGATAAAAAGAGAGATTTAGAGCACCTAAGAGCGGCTTTAGCCAGTGTACAATCCTTGTTTCCAAAACCGATCCAGGCTTTTGCTACTAACCTCTTAGACATAATTTCTACAGAGGATACAGCTCTAAACTCAGGATTTCAAAACCTGATAATGCTATTTCATGGTTCATTGGCAAAGATCCCCAGTGATAAATGACTAAGCATGTCTGGTTAAAAACTGGTTAAAAGACCGACCTCTTACTAACATCAAGCGTTTTTATGTTAATAAAAAAATTAAACTGGCAAAAGCAAGTTTGTTGAGACGTAAAAGATTCAGAAAGAGGCATAAGATTTCTCAAGGTCAGCCCAAACCACACAATGAGAATGCATTGGTAGAAAATAACTTAATGGCCAGGGGTGTTGTAGCAGAACCGGATGATGATAATTTTGAAAACCGAGAACCGGTTGTGATGAACGATGTGAATCAGGTTGGTGGCGGTGTTGGTGCGAATAGAGACCCCTTAGTTTTCCTGGAACGTATACGTAGTTATAACAGTTCTTATAATAATTTTAGAGCAACAGAGCACTATGAAGAATTTCGTTTTGTTAATCTTCGGGAGGGTTTAACAAAACCTTGTTCTCACTCAGAAGGCGCCCCGGAGAATTAAATGCTGCCGATTTTTTAAACCACATCTCAAACCTCTTACAGAGCCACACAGAAGTTCTCACCAATGACAGCCTCAGATTAGTAGTGACGATAGCTAGGAATATGCAGGAGGGTGCCCGCAGAAGATTTAAATCCGTTCTGTACAGCAGGGTAATTGAGCAGAAAAAAGCACACCTTATCGACTTACATTACATGAACAGTAATTTGTTTCACCGGTAGTGTGTATGGTTTGTTGAATGAAGGTTGTACCGATGGGGAAATGTTACAGGGCGCTAAACGAATGCGCAAAGAGTTGGGTTTTCCAGAGAATCTGAAAATTTGTTTGTCAGACATTACAGCTTTTGAAAATTATTTAAAGGTAGTCATAAAAATTTTGCACCACGATCAGGGTGATTGGAAATATTTTACAATGGGGCCCACACCGCCAGATTCTAAAATAGTTTTTGTTCTACTGCATGAAGATCATTTATACGGGGTTTTAAATATTAAAGGTTTTGTGGGGTCTGCGTATTTTTGCAGTAACTGGCATGCAGCGTATAGGCACAAAAATGTTCAAGCGTGTGTTAAATCTTGTAAAACGTGTTTAGATCCCCAGTGTTGCGAAATTGATGCAGAAATTCAGAATTGCCCAGTCTGTAAGGTCTTTTGTCATAGCTCTCAGCGTTTGACGAGACACTTTCAGAATGTGGCGACGGGTGTTAGTAAGTGTGAGAGCAGGTCCTTTTGTGAGAAATGTGGGGTTTATAACCTCACAAGTCACAAATGTAAAGAGAAACTGTGCTCGCGGTGTAACAACGTAATCGACAACCCTGACATACACTTGTGCTACATACAGTACAGCCTTTGGACAAACCCAAAATTTCAAGCAAGTACATTTTTTTCAACTTTGAATGCATGCAAGAAACTGGGACACACATTCCAAATTACGTCCATGCCCTTCATATTAACAATAAACAAAGCTGGGAATTTTATGGTGAAACTTGTTTAAAGGATTTTGTGTGTAAATTTATCGATGGTCGTTTCAAAAACTATACTTTCATATCGCACAATGGCAAGGTTATGACAAGTACCCAGTAATCAGACAGTTGCTAGATGATAATATGGACGTTGAACTAATTAATCAGGGTGGTAAAATAATGTGTATGACCGTAAAAGCTCTGAACATCAGATTTATCAATTCTCTAAACTTTCTCCCTGTGAAATTATTTGTTTAACCTACAGACTGAACTGAAAAGTTACTGCCAACAGGATGTTGCAATTCTAAGAGAAGGTTGTGTCAGATTCCGAGATGAGGTCATGAACATGACCAGACAGGCGCATGTGACTGAGTTGGGGGCTGCTTGCGTTGTGTGCATTGACCCCTTTCAGTTTGTGACCATTGCTAGCGTGTGCATGTCCATGTTCAGACTTATGTTTTTACAGGAAGAGATAATCGCGTTGCTACCCCATGACAATTACCACAACCAGCAAGAACGATTTTCTATACCCAGCATTCAATGACTTATGTACATCGAACACACAGAGCACGTTAAAATCCAACACGCATTAACCACACCTGGCGGGTTCAAGGTCGGACCATATTTTCTGGATGGTTATGCTGTAATTGACGGAGTGCAGACAGCCTTTGAGTTCACAGTTCCTTTTTTCATGGATGTAGTATGCGTGTTTTGTGGGAGCACGGGTTCAGAGACATGCTTGTTGAAAATGGAGACTTGAGGAAATTTCTTGCAGCTGCTCAGTTACCAGAGCCTCTGCAACCGCGCAATTAGCTTTTTGGGGGGAGAACAAATGCCATCTGTTTGCATTACACAGCGCAACCCGGTGAAAAAATTCATTACTAGGATTTCACCAGTCTGTATCCGTTTGTGAACAAAACTAAAAAATACCCACTGGGTCATCCCAGAATAATTTCTAACAACTTTGAAGATTTAAAACGATATTTGGTTTAGAGAGGGTGAAAGTTAATCCACCCAGACGTTTGTACTTTCCTGTTCTACCAACCAAAATTGACAAAAAACTGTTTTTCACACTGTCATACGTGCACCGAAACAAAACAGACCACTCCCTGTGCGCACAGTGATGAAGATCGCGCTTTGACTGGTGTCTGATGCACTCCGGAATTACAGAAGGCATTAGGTCTGGAGTATAGGGTGGGTATAATTTACAAAATTTGGCATTTCGAGAAGTCCTCACACGATCTTTTTTCCGACTACATCAAGCTGCATCTGAAAGGGAAACAGGAAGCTTCGGGGTTTCCAGAGTGGTGTACTGATGTCGCGAAACAACAAAGATATATCGGCGAATATTATGAAAAAGAGGGTGTCCGACTGGACCCCAGCAACAGCTCTCAAAAATTGCCTTGAACAGTTTATGGGGCAAGTACGAGCAAAGACCCAATTTATCACAGACCACCATTGTGAGAAACCCCAATGAATTGTTCAGGTACTTATTTGTGCCTTATCATGAGGTGTCAGTCTGTGAGTTTATCGATGAAAACACAGGCTGTGTTACATGGAAACACACTTAAGACCACTATACAGGCCATTCAAACACTAACATTTTTATTGCTAGCTTCACAACTGCCTATGCCCTCTTGGAGTTATACACGCTGCTAAATGCTTTGCAAGACCGATGTCAGTATCACGACACAGACTTGGTCATCTTTGTGAGTCGTGAGGGGGAGTAGAATCCGGAACTGGGTGACTACTTGGGTGAGCTTACCAACAAAATCGATGCTGGTCAACACATCACCGAGTTTGTATCAACAGGGCCCAATTCGTACGGGTACAAACTATCTGGAGGGAAAGCCTGTTTAAAGGTGAAAGGTACGCTCAATGTGAACAATTGCGAAAAACTTAACTTTGAGAGTCTGCAGGACTTGGTTTTTGACTACAGCGTTAACCCTTATGATGGGTGCCGGGAATTTAAACATATTTCTATTCAACAGCCAATGATCGTGCATGCTAAAAAGGATTGACGCATTGAGACCCGGACCTTAAAGAAAACCCAGAAAGTGGTGTACGACAAGCGGGTGCTGCAAGAAAATTTTACATCGTTGCCATACGGATATTAAACGATGGATGTCAGGTTAAAGCACCCTTTTTCATGCATTTTGTCCGGACCCTCGAATTGCGGTAAAAGTTATTTTATAAAACAACTCTTGGAGAACGGTGATACCGTTATGACTCGTAAACCCGAAAACGTTGTCTGGTGTTACAGCTGCTGGCAACCTCTATACGTGGAGTTGCTTGTGAAATTTCGATACATTCAGTTTATAGAAGGTCTACCGACGTCATTTTCTGACGATCAGCTAGTGCCACCTGATAGAGTAAATTTGATTATAGTTGATGATTTGATGGAGTCTGCGTGTGAAAATAACGAGGTAGAAAAAGCTTTGACTAAATACTGTATGTACACCACAGAAACCTTAGCATAACGTATATTGTCCAAAATGTGTTTTGTCAAGGCCGCAAAAGTAGAACCATCGCATTACATACAAAGTACATGGTGTTGTTTAAAAACCCTAGAGATAAACTACAGATTACAACCCTGTCCCAGCAGATGTACCCCGGTAAAGCCAAATTTGTTTTGGAAGCGTTCGATGACGCTACTAAAAAACCTTTCGGTTACTTGTTGGTGGATTTAAATGCCGACACCCCAGATGATTATCGCTTGCGAACAAGTCTTTCCCCCCCAGATGTACCCGCGGCTTATGTATTTAAAAAATCTAAAAGTTGGTGATCTCGCAACCATAGACTCAGACGAAAAAACTGACATTTGGTCCATTGACATGTCTTCACGTGTTCTGAGAAACCTGACTCTCTTACATTTTCTGATAAAAGCCAGCCCCAATCAGCGGAAACCTATTCTCTGCGGGGCTTCAAATGATCTTGTGCAAGCCATAGCTGAAATCACCTTGAATACCTTGAAAGGGAACATACCGTTATCTGCTAAACAGTTTGTGACCCTGAAGAGAAAGAATAAGCTTATAAAGACTTTGAGTCGAAAGGGTCTTTCTCTTAAAAGAAAGAGACACTTGGTAAACCAGTCCGGCGGTTTTATCGGGATACTGTTGAGTATTGCAGTACCATTTATTAACGCCGATAATGGAGCACGCTGAAAAAATGTACCTTGTACCTCAGAAACAGCTCTATCGCCCCCGAGAGCGGTCCAGCAACGAAAGTGATGTGCAAAAAATAACAACCCGCAGGTTGGATGATGAGATGAGAGACATTCTTCAGAACTCGCATCTGGACGAATATAAAAAAGTAAAATTGTATAGTTAGGTGCTACAACGGTATTTGACATTAGTACGCCAGAAGGTTTCTGAAAATTCGGGTGTGCAGCGTCTGACAAAACTGTTAAAACCCCCTGTAGAGATGTCGACTGCCCACCCGGCCTCTAAGATAACTGCTGAAATGTCTAGGAGACGACCATAAGTACCGAGACCCACATGGTTGTCTTTGTAACTTTTTTTCTTTCACCTGAGGGTATGTGTGTTTGTGATAAATGACTTGACTTGAAATGTATATTAAAAAAGCATGAGCATTATAGTTACGGTAAAAATGTTTGTAATAAATGACTTGGATGCAATGTGTATTAAAAAAAGCTTGAGCAATATGACCTTATGTAACTGTGAATGTATAATAAAAATATAGTATTGATTTTAATTCATATTTTGTGTTCTTTAAAAAAAAAATAACCACACAGACAATGAAATGGTTCAAATTCATTTTTATTTTAGATGGATGATTAACATTTATGGCATGTTTTAAATTGTCGTAAGCACACATATAATTGAACATTCGTATTTTCAAATGGCTTAAAAGGGTACAGGGGTCTCCGTCTTACACGTTGTCGGTTTTTCAGAAACATTTCAACCATGCTATCATTCTGGATGCATTCGTGGAATAAAGTTCTAAAATGTGTCTAAAAGATAAGCCTTTACATCTATGGTATAGAAAAAAGACACAATGTAGTCCGCAGGTCACTGCAAAAGTATCTTGCAATTGTCTGATGTTGTAAAATGTGGAATTAGCATTTCTGTTTAAGAAATCAATAATGTTCTTGGGAAAGAAAAAGGAAAATCTGTAGGAGTCGAAAAATTCTGCTCTGTCGTCATCTGATAGGTAAATAGCGAGCCAGTGTTCGCCGGGGAGGTCGTGTGGGTGAGTATTAACTATTAAACTCAAAGGACGCCGCTCCAGTCTCTCGATTGGCAGTGCATCGCTGGGGAACACACTTAGAAAACTGTCTCTGGTGTAGATGTCTCGGGTTGGAATGTCTTCCAGCTGTTTGGTGTTCATCTTTATGTGTAGGTTGTGTGGCCTCCGTTTTCTTAGCTGAAGTCGTAAATGACTTGACGTCTCATATCACATTGTCGAACAACGCGTACACAACAATGTTAACTGTAGTGGGTAGTGGTTGTGCAAAGCGTATTTCAGCTCTCAGATTACCCATTTTAATAAGTGAATAATGACCTGTGCATTCATCGTTAGGGCTGAGGTTGAAAGCAAACAAAGTGTAACTGCGCGCATACCCCTCGCGGTCCACCAGAAGAGGTTTGTCTTTCAGATGCTTCCCGGCTGATTCCACCAGATTAAAATATTCACGAAGAATTCCCCATCTATGCCTTTGAAGGGCACACAACGCAAAAGCGGTGCGTAGACGTCGCCTATTAACTGGTGTTCTATGATATCTGTATATATACATGGTGTTAAATCCACCAGTCATATCGACGGGGTACGGTGATTTTACACTTCTGACACCCGATTTGAAACCCAACACCCTCGCCAGACGGTTATGCACGTGCATAACAAGCCGGTTATCACCAACAATCCTTACAGACCGGCTAATGGGGTTGTATTTAAAACTTACATTAGTTAACTTGGATTTTTCCAGAGCACATTTCATTTCATGCATGAGCTGCTCGATGTTGCTCTAGTACCTTCTAGGTAAGGTACATGTCCATATAGTCGCAAGCTCTTCGCTGACAAACAGAAAATCTTCATCTTGATCAAACGTGTTTAGTGTATGCGGATAGTGCAGCTCGACTAGACCCACTTCCCAGCTTCTGCCCAGGTCAGTTGCTTTTGCTAGATACACTGTGAAATACGTGCTGGTGTTCTTTGGAAACATCTTTGAGGATGAATTACTGGCCAGCGTAACATAGAAGCCATTGGGGTTCATTTTTCACCACCTCTATATGTCTCTGACCTAGGAAGCCTTTACCAAACTAGTGGGTTTATCGCTTCAGCCGCCCCACTTTACCAAAAGCTGTTTGTTTCTACCACGCCCCCTGGCTGCTAAAATCTTCTGGACGCGATAGACGCTCTCAGCATTGGGGTTTATCTTTTCTAGCCCTCAATGTCATCGCCTGCTTAGTCCTGCAGTTTGTAATAGGGTCTCAGAGCCGTGGTCCGCTCTTTGACAATGAAAATTTCATCTGTGAGGTCTGTTCATACTCCTTCTCAAACACTCCCTTTATTTTGGACACCCGTACATGATCACCCGCATTAAATGAAAACTTTGATGGTTTCGCCATAGACAGTTCTCCACACCTCAAGGGAGTTGTGGGTTGTAACAGAAGCCTGAGTTCGTTTAATAGTCATGTGGTAACTATGATTATAAGAGTAAATAAGATCAGAAAGGTGTTTTTGTGTGTTTTAATAGTTCTATTAAACCTCTCTACCACACTAGCCTTCACATTGCTGGCCGTAACGAAATGTTCAATATTCTCACGTTTGAGAAAATTTTGGAAGGTCCTGTTAAGAAATTATTTTCCCTCGTCTGTTTGTAGCTTTTTAGGAGTACGACCCTCTTGAAGTATATTTCGGAAAGCGCTTGTCATGCCCCCTCCAGACTTGGTTTTCAGTAGCACGGCCCAGGCGTATTTAGACAACGTCTATACATGTTAAGACGTAACAGAAACCATTGTTGAACTCGCTGTACTCTCTCATGTCCACCAAGTCAGCCTGCCACTGCCAGTCCATTTCGGCGCTGGCTTGTGCAGCGTATAAGCGAGCTGGCTGGACAACCACTCAGCCACCCGGCCGCGGCTGGTGCCGCTCACACCCCGGGATTCTTGCAGCCCTCACCAGACTCCCCACACCGCCGTAATTCCCCTTTTCCCTAGGGTTATAATAGAGCGCCCTCAACCCCGCGGCAGACATGATCACCTTCCAACCCTCATCGCTAATACGCGCTTTATCCACTTATTTATAAATCGAGGGCATGCAGTGGTGGGGCGTTTGGACCCTGAGGCTCAGGGCCGCTCGTTGAGGGAAGGCGGGACATTCGACCCATAATGACGCACCATTGGCTTGGGAGGGGTGGGACATCCGACCATAACAACGCACCATTGGATGAAAAGGGGGCGGGAGATCCGCACACCGCGGCCCCCCATTGGCTGAAAAAGGGGGCGTGGCACCTATCAAAACGTTTGACGAAAAGTGTAGCTTTATACCACTCCCCATTCATACGAACTTATGTTTAATTGATTTTATTTTTATTATTTCGTAATAATTTCATTTTAATCTTATACCATTGCTCAACAAAATGTTTCAGTTTCCATTATCGGCTTCACAAAGCAAATTAAGCATGCAGAAATATTTAAGAAGCTAACAATGGTTACCAGTGATAATTTTACATTAAATACAAAATATCCCATTTTCTTGTTCATAAGAATGGAGACCACCAGAGTGCAGATAACAGAAACACATTTCAAACAAAAGTGTCATCAATTTACACTAAATTTTAGAGGGTGTCCTGCATTATGGACATTTTGATGAATCTGTTCGTCATTTCACTATCCCAGTTAAAGCCTATATTCATTTCAGGAATGGACATGACATATAGAAGCCCCTTTACAAGCCAATAAATAAACAGTTATTCTCCAGTTTAAACTGACAGGAGCTACTCTGAAGTGATGTTACAAGTCATAATTGCAGGCAGATTTGTAGTTTTCTATCTATTCGTCTATAACCATAATGTCAGACACAGCTGCAAAGGGACAGTAGAGATATAGTGCACAAGTGGACATTGGCTTATTTTTCACGAAGAACTTCAGTGTAAAAGTGCAGCTTATGTTTTCTCCTGGCCCTTTACCACACTGATAAACATGACTTCTACAATTGTGTGAATACATAGAGTTCTTGCAACTACGTTTGTTTTACTTAGCTAATGATTATGATATTTATAAATAGGGGAAGCTAAATACTCGTAGCCTGGTAGTAAAATTGTGGAGGCCAGATTTGTTAGAAAAGTGTTGCATAAAGATCATAATAAAATGTCCTACCTCTCCAGTCTGCAAATACACACACTAGCACATAATGAAACCCAAGCTTTCAACTAAATAGAACAATTACCCTAATGCTTCAGTATGTATCAGCCTTTTAGTTCAGGGCATGCTTGGGAAGGCTGAGACCCCAAGTGAATTGAGCGGAAGGAAATCGTGTTGCAGGAAGGATGTCTGAAGTACATTAATGCATATATGAGCCCCTAATTAAATTAGAATGAGCTCTTAAAGTACAGGTTATTTGTCATTAGGAGAGAAATCTGAGGGTGCATGCATTTACAGTATGTGGTTTCCATATACTCATTGCTAACAGGTTTTCATGTAGACTTAAAGTCAGAATTTGTATCAATAATAATAATGAATATTGTTATTTTCAATAACAGTGATCTTTTAGATCTGCTGCAGTAAGAAATTACAAAGAAAACAGCATTAGATTGAACATTTCTGCAAGCTTATGTGTAACAGTATGTCTGTAATTAAGTGTTACAATATCCAATGCTCATTAATCACAAAGTCTTGAACACCTAAATAAGCATTAGTTGATGTGTTTAGATTCATAAGACAGGTTTTAATGACATTCATTCGAATTTGGTTACTGGGAATTAGTTGTGTAATTGTTGAATAGCTGTCTTTCAATCTTTAGTATAAGATTAAGATTGCTACTCTACAGTATGTGCTTTCACAGTGCAACAAAAATAAAAAAATGCATATTTTTGGAAGAAGATAAAGTATTTATTACTGGGTGGAAACAATATATCTCATAGATGAGGATGTACAATAGTGCAGTTTATTTTATCATAAATCTTTTGAAAGAATAAAAAAGAACCTCAAGTAAAAAAGTAACTGTCCAAGTCTGCATTTTATAAGGCATAAGTTACCTCCTACTAAAGAAGACATAAGTAAAGGAAACTACTGTATATTATAATATATTTGTCTAAAACCAAGAGACTACAAGTCAACGTTATGCCTTTATGCCTATACAGCCACAGCAGAAAACTCAGAAAAACATGACCTTATCACTTTCTGGTATCTCACTGTTTCACATGACTGTCCTTTTAAACTCGATGTAGAATATTGCAGCTGTATAGGACAGCTTTCTTTGTCTACAAGTCATAATTAACTTTACCCTGTCTTTGGCAATGCCTGCATGAGCTAGTGTATGAATGCTCAGTGGGAGGACACCTTGGAAAAAAAGGCATTACAAGCATACATGTCCTTGCTTGCTGACAGTCACAGCTTAAAGACAAAGAGTGGTGTTAGTCATTTATGACACCCAGTGATAGCAGTCTCTCTTCACCGTGTTCTTACTCTGGGGTGAAATATGATCTAATTTTCTGCTCCTTTTCTTCAGTAACATATAAAGCAATGCAAATTCAAGAAAACCATGAAATTATAGGGATAGACTACAGCTCCCCTGTGACCCCTCATTGTATAAAGCGGTTAGAAAATGGATGGTTGGATTTTAGTTTTACAAAGTTGAGAAAATCAATGTGCTGTCACTTACAGTATGTCCACCTAACTGTGTGTCCTTGTTGTAAACACAGTATTTGTGGTGCATCTAGAGCTATGTCCACCTTTGAATAATACAAAACAAACAATGTGCATTCACTGGCTAGCTTGTAATTATATTCCGATAAGTGATTAAAATGGGGCTATTAATCAACTCAAAACAACTAATTGAGATATCAGGAAGATTTATTCTAATTCTTGTAAACCAATGTTCTCAGTCCCTAAGTGGCCCTAATTCAAACATGTTCTATAGTGCTTTCACTCCTGCGGCACCAAAGAGGATGTTGCTCATATTAATATGAAATCATTGCATTGCAGGGGAAGCAATTTGCTAAAGTTCCTAAAGCAGAGTATTACCATTTCTTTTCTCTTTCTCCATGGTGTATTCATCCTGCACAGCCAACACCTTAATAGAACAAATATAGTCTTTGTTACTGAAGGCTGTCACTGAACTATTTTGCAATTATATGCAGCTAACAGAAATGTTTGTGATGTTGTCATTGTTGGTGTTGTTGTTGAGTGCTGATGTGAGTTACAGAGACAATGGCAAAAATACAAATCCAGATGGAACAGGCAAAAAGAAAAAAGAGCCACCAGAAGCCTATTACATTACTTTAGATCCAACCGCTTGCGCTTTGTTACATGTCTTTTTTCATCATTTGAAACACATTTATACATTATCTGCATTACCACTTCTGCCCAGCAAAGCACCTCTAAGTTGTAGTTAAGAAACTAGCCTGAGTGCTATAGAGAACTGAGCTCATAATGCTATATTCTATAACATCACATTAAAGATGTATTCTGGCATATTTTACTTTTGCTGTAAAATGATTTGTTGACTGTTTTTTAACAACAAAAGAGCTGCTACAGCTCTTTCTGCCAATACCTTTACTTCTTTCAGTTTTACGACGTATTTTGTTTGGCTTTAAAACCTTGTTTGATAACACTTGGGAACACAGCACACAGTGGCAGCGGCTCATTCTCAGTTCCCATTTTCTCTTTGTTAGTTTGGGTTTGGATTTTGGGTTACTGGTATTAGACACTGAAGTGGTTTCTTGTGCTTGTAGATGGGCCTTCCTCTCTCTCTCTCATCCTAGCGTTAATCCCGCATCAGCAGGGTCCGCTTGTTGGCACGCCAGTCTCCATTTGGTGGTTTGGACCAAATCTTTGAGCTGACGTTGCCATTAAATGCGACCGAGAATACTCCAACCGGCGCGTTGCTCCACCTGCCGTCGGAGTAGGGGGGGGGAGGAGAACAAAGTAATGTAGCCAATTCATAGAGGGGGATTATTAGGAGGCATAGGAAATTTGGCCAGGACGCAGGGGTTACACCCCTACTCTTTTCAAGAAACACCCTGGGATTTTTAATGACCACAGAGAGTCAGGACCTCGGTTTTAGGTCCGAAAGACGGCGGTTGTTTACATTATAGTGTCCCCGTCACCATACTTGGGCATTAGGACCCACATTGACTGCAGGGTGAGTGCCCTCTGCTGGCCTCACTAACACCTCTTCCAGCAGCAACCTTAGTTTTTCCAAGGAGGTCTCCCATCCAGCTACTGACCAGGCTCACACCTGCTTAGCTTCAGTTGCCTGCCAATTGTAAGTTGCAGGGTGACATGGCTGCTGGCTTCAATGGGCCTTCCTCTATGTCCTCGTAAGAGAACCAAACGCAAACCACTTATCCATGACATGAAGCATAGTTAGGCAGTTATACTACATTCTGCATAAGCTTTCTTGTCATGTCACATATAATAGCGCTAAATGGCGGTCACGTCATGCCTGCATGCTAAGCCATAATATATACAAATGTTTATATTATGTTATTTATATTATATATAATGTTATATATTTATGACTGTTTTACAATTACAGCCAGGGCCGGTGCAACCCATACTTGGGCTCGGGTGCATGTAAATACATAAAATTTACAACTTGAGTCATCGTGCTTTCGTCACAACAAACTTAGCGATGATATCACTGAAATCCACCTGCCTTGTGGTGCTGTTCTCTATAGACAGCAAACCCAGAGCTGACAGTCTGTCCCTGTGTCATGGTGGACCTTAGATAAGTTTTGATTAATTTCAGTTTGCTAAACTAGTATTCAGCACTGGCGACAGCAACTGGAATTATTAAAAACACTTGACATGCTATCACTGTGTCTGGCAAGACGGATTTCATATCTTTATTGACCAAATACTGCAGTACTTCAAACAGAGTGTTGACTTCATTGGGGCGCAGATGAGACATACTTTAATCCGGAGACAAATCTCTGCCATGTCTCCTAAAAACAAGGCAAGTTCGTTGCAGCTTCAGTTGAATTATGTCCGGTATTTTTAATGTCAAACAAAATGCCAAAAAGATGGCTGAATTTGCTCAAGAAAAAAAAATGTCCTTCTTTCTCACTGATGAAAGTGTCCAGTAAGCAATTGACGAAGTCCACTTTAAACTTTTCCTCTCTAATGGTCTTTTCTGTTCTTTACATTTCTCGCTGCCTGAGTTGCATTCCTGGATCGCTTTCATGTTGCACACTAACGAACATAGTGTAATGAATTCGGGTTCGGTGAGGACGAACACAGAGACTCAGACTTGTGGAGTTAAAAACAGCGCTTTATTTCTTTCTTCGTCACCACCTGCCAGCCAGCACTCCCGGGCGCCCAGCCGAGAGGGAGACACAAGACAGCCCGCCAGAGAGAGTGAGCAAAAGCGAGAACCCAAGCCAGAGAGAGTGAGCGAGAGAGAGAAAAGAGAGAGAGTAACACCCAGGGGTGTGGAACCAGGGAATTACTTATACGGAAAATGGGCGTTCTCCCCAGACTGTACACCCATTTCACTGTGGGACAGCTGCACTGGTCAGCGGCCTTCCTAAACCCCGACCTGACCACTTCCACTCCTGTCCTGCCCCTCACCGCATACCCCAGCCGGGCGATCTTTGGCTGCCCGGGGCGAATGCGCTACAATAGCTTAGCTAAATGTAAGCTTGTCTCTTGCTCAGTCCTGCAGGGGAACAAGTTGCGTTCTCCAATTGTAAATATTTTGGAATGAACGTGCCAATGACCATTTACAAATCATCTGCACAGCTGTGTTTTCCAATAGATCATTGTGTTTTAATTTTAAATATGCCAGACTAATATTGCTATTGGAAAATACACTGCGTTTCCCGCCCCAGACATACGAACTGTCGTTTTAATGACCTTAGCAACGGGCCCCCTTAGATCTGAGCCCGGGTGCAATTGCACTCATTAAACCCCCCGTAGCACCAGTCCTGATTACAACAATCATTTCACAACCCCCCTGCAGTACTTCTACAGCCCACTGGGGGGACGAGGCCCACAGGTTGAAAACCACTGTTCTAGACGAAGTCTCACCCCCTAAGGGCTCTGAATGGCTGAAAGTACAATGAATGACAGCGTTTTTTACCAATCAGATCGCCTTATGGTAGTCCTGCTTCTATCTATTCCAAAGTCAATAACGTTCAGATTCCTCCAAGTCTAGAGGTGGGTTAGTCTAGCCTTTTTTGGATATATCGTGCTTCAGAATAAGGTAAAAACATGGGATATATATGTTTTTTGCTGGCTTATTGATTAACTTATTGATGCATTTTGGAAGTTTGGAAGTACATCATCAGATAAAAAGTGACTTTGTGATCAATAGTCTTGTTTAAAAAAAAACAACGTTTTTCTTAAATCTCCGGTTGTCCTTTTTCAATTGATAACATGTTTTTATGGTTTTGTTGGTAAAAAAAAATGCTTAAATATGATGCAGGAATCAAAAGTAAACATTGATTTACACCATGGACGCTTGTGACTACGCCAAGCATGGGACAAGTTTTTTTCATGTAAAACGATGAAGTGAGATGCTCCTTTTAAGTCAAGTTTCTTAGACTGTAGCTGCATGCGGCCACGTTTGCACTAAAAGGTTAAAACAAAATTAACAGTGATGAGCTTCACTCTAGCACAAAATATCTAATCTAACAACTGGCCAGTGCTCAGACAGTCCTACAGTATGTTATACAGTAGGTCTTCTTGTTTTCCACCCCCTCACCCACACATGTCAGTTGACATTTGACATTTATGAGGATTTGAAATTGTTATATGAACTCTTCTGGCACAATTAATATTGGTTGCCACATTCTCCATATTGTAATCCATTTTCCTTTATATTTTGGCAGTGGTTGGGGAGGGGGTAATTTAAACCTTTAAACACTATATGTACCCACAGGAAAATCAACAGGAGAAGGGAAACATCCTTAGTCACAAACTAACACATTACAGTAAAACTGTTGGCTGCAATCAATACTGTACTTTGAAATGGGAGTGGTGTACTGGTTGTTTTTAAAGAGGATAATAATAATAATAATAATAATAATAATAATAATAATAATAATAATAATAATAATGTTTCTTTATTAGCCCTATACAATTTCTTGCATTAGGAATGCGTCTTTTCGCATACCCCAGATTATGCACGATATGCATGGATTGTGCAAGACAAAAATGCCTGCTCTTGCATACTTTTTCAAGAAAATATCTATGTTATTTCATGATAGGTCCTTTCTTAAAAACTCTGTAATTTCATTTATGAAATCAGAACATGCAGAACACTTGACATTATTAAGTGTCTCTTAACATGTCCAACATGGATAAGAAGGAAGCCTGTGGTGAATTTAGACATATTACAGCCTGATAGAGAAACCATTAGAGCTTTAAATCTTGTTTCAGGCTTTGACCTTTGAGTAATGACCATAAGGACAGTGCTCTTAAGGGGCCGAGGGAGTCTGAAGAGCAAAAAACAATCCAAATAACGACTACAACAGTTACATTTACTGCAAATTATTCCATCAATGATTCATGGTCTCATTTACAGCTCTAATCGAGCTAGTGATTTTTAGTTGTTCTTCAAAAGAATTAAAAACCTTTTGCTGGAAGGTTGTTTGAGCACAGTATTTGAAAAGATTCATTTATCTCCCTTTACTAACATAACGATCCTTCTGTTTGAAATACTCATGCATACATACACACAAAAGGCTGGTTTTACTCAAGGTTTGCTTGGATAGCCAGGACAGCTTGCGAATATAACTTTAACATCAATAGTACATAGTACTAGAGATTATATCAGGATTATGTTTTCATCTTTATTTTATTTCCAGAAGGCATCCCACTACCAATAGCTTTGGTAAAGGGTGCTGTTCGCAGTATCCTTATTTAGTCCTCATGGTACATATTTTTGTCTTTATGTAGCTGTCTTGTTGGGTTTTCTATAAATACCTTGAAGCAAGCATAGTGATTATGGCAATTAAAAATGGTACTGTATATACAGTACAGTAAAAATGTATATACAGTACATACAGTATCATTATCTGCATAATGGCAAGTTACTTTCCACATGTTATTTCTATTGCAATAAGGTTTGCTCATGCTTGTATAAAAAAAAAATAATGGAGAATTATGTGGCAGAAACGGAGATTTAGCCCAGATATATTTATTTAAGTGTATTGAATTTGTTGAGATGATTCCCCCCTTGGTGTCAGCATTAATGGCAAAACTAGGCATTTTTCTCTTCCATTTTTCTACATTGTGCTACCATTTTTTATTCTGAATTTTGACGCATCATGCAATATCGATTCTGATGTCTGTACTCAGAGCCAGCAATAACATTTCCTGTGAAGGGTATGCAGTCTGGCTGGAAAACTGTCGGAGAATCTCCCAAGGCAGATGACACTGTAAATGAAGCTTTGTTCTTTGTCTAAACAGTAAATTAAATTTCCCAGCTGATTCTAGAAGTTCCCATTAAACACGAGAGCTTTTTGAGACATAACTGTTCAGCACATTTCTCCTTATGAGTATTTGTGATGTTGGTAAATTCTAATTTCAGAGAGGGACTGATTTGTGCCTCCTTTCTTCAGACCTTTTTTCTTGTCAGTTTTTATGCGACCTGCCAATTGGTGTTTTGTGGAGCTTTTTCAGTTAATCGAACGCTGACTCTATCCTGCACAGACGGATAGAACATGATTCCATTCCAAGAGCTTTTGGTCTTCCAGAGGCTTGATGAACCATTCTTTTATGTATAAATTGCTGGATTTGAATTTGAAATGTGAAAATGTGAAAATATGAAAATGAGAAAATATGTGTCTTTCTTTTCTTTTCATGGCTTTTGCTGGAATAACATTAACCATGGTTTTATTTTGAAAAATAAAAAATGAAGTTATCTTTGAATTTCAATGTGTTGATTTCTAGCACACAAATTTGCTAGCATCCTCTCCAATTACAATCCCCTGTGTTTTCTCACACTGTAATAACTAATTTGTTTTAGTCAATGCATTCACTATTCATTTTCTATGTGTATTGGTTAGATGTACCCAGTATAATGGAAAAAAAAAGTTTTTTGTTACATTAGAATAGCAAATGTAACTTTTTGTAAAAACATGTTCAACTGTACTTTCAGATCAGCAGTTTCACTTTCCTCTTCTATACAGTATTTTTTCATTTCTTATCTACTAATTTATTTATTTTTCTTCTCAGCAACACTGGTTTCTAATTATTTATTTTTATCCGCTTCACGTTATCCTCTCCACGTTGCAATTTACAAATGCGACTTCCACTTGCATTGTGAAATTGCTCGACTGAAGACTTTCACCACCTGCTACTGCATTACTCTGGATCTCCTTCCCATCTTGTTGCACCGTCTTGGATTCATCGATCATGTCTCGGAGGTACACCGCACTGCAACTTCTTCAATTAAAACAAAACTACTTCCTGGTAAAAGACACATTTGTTTATTACCGTATTACTGGGATTTTACGACCGAGTCGCTACATCCATCGGAGCCCAGGACGCTGTTTCCTTCATTCGTCTGCCAGCGGAATCTATATCCCTGCATTTCGGCGCACGACCGTAAGTCCATCCCGTACTGGTGCCGACCTCAAAAATCTCCTCTCACTACTGGACCTGGAGCGCATTCCAGTTCCCCCTGAACCAGCGCTACTCAATACCCACTCCATAAACAACAAGGCTCTTCTTTTATGTGACATTATCAAAGAAAAAAAAATGGACCTTCTGTGCTTAACCGAAACCTGGCACAGACAAAATGATGGACTGCTGTTTAATCAACTAGTTCCTCCTGGATATGGTTTGTTTGACCTTCCGTGTCTGCGGGGGCATCATTGTTATGTACAACCTTTTTTACAATTTAAGTCTTATTCCTATACCTCCTCCCTCTTCTTTTGAGTGCCTTTTTTTCTCTATCCCCCAATCTACTATAATTGCCGCAGTTTATAGACCACCCAAACCCAGGGAAGCCTTCTTAGGTGAGTTTGCTGATTTACTCTCATTTTTATGACTTAAGTTTAAAAGGATCCTTATTTTAGGGGACTTTAATATACACATTGACTCAAGGTCTTCTAGTCTGGCTAAAGACTTCCTTTCTCTATTGGGATGCTTTGATCTTACTTGGTTTGTTTGTACCCCTACACATAACAAAGGACACACCCTAGATTTAATCATTGCCGATGACTCTTTTGTCTCCCACTGCTCTCCCCTTGATCTAGGCCTCTCTGATCACTTAGCTATTCTTTTCAATCTGGAATTACCTGTTTCTAACATTTCCTCCTCACGCTCTGTACATTTCCCCCAACTGATATCAATTGATCACGCAAGGTTTGCAAGTTCTGTTCCGTCCTCCTTATCTTGTTTCTCTACCTCTGACCCTCTAGAGGAAAAAATATAGTTACTTGACAGTGCTCTTACTGTGTATCTGCCCTCGACACTTTTGCTCCTTTAAAAACTCGAACCATCTCCTTCACACACCCTGCCCCCTGGTACAATGACCAGCTGCGATCTATGAAGGCAGCCTCCCACAAACTTGAGCGTAGGTGGCGTCTTTCTGGGCTAAATGTACATTATCAGACTTGGAGAGATTACTTGTCTGAATATAAGGTTACAATAGAGTCTGCTAGATCCACCTACTTCTCTCACATCATTGAAAATCACCATAACAACCCCAGACACCTTTTCTCCACCATCAACAGCTTGCTAAAGCCAAACTGCCCCACCACATTACCTGCCTCATCGCAACTTTGCAACACATTCTTAGATTTCTTTATCTCCAAGATCGACAACATCTGGCATCACATTCTCTCCACAACGCATATCATTTCCATACCTCCTCCCTCCTTATCCGACTTTTCTGGTTCCCTTCTCTCCAGCTTCTCTCTTCTTGACTCAGTGATCCTCAATTAACTAGTTAAACACATGAAACCCACCACATCTATTTTAGATCCCATTCCCACCACTTTATTTCAGTCCTGTTTCTCTTCTCTCTGTCCTATTGTCATCAATATTATAAATGAATCCTTGAGCGCTGGTATTGTACCAACGGTCCTAAAACCTGCTGCCATTACCCCCGTGCCAAAAAAGCATAACGTGGCTCTCGACAATCTTAACAATTTTCGCCCCATCTCCAACTTACCCTTTCTTGCACAAATTCTAGAACATGCTGTCACATTTCAGTTACATAACCACCTCATGGCAAATAACCTTTTCGAACCCCTCCAATCTGGCTTCCATCAACTTCACAGCATAGAAAGTGCCCTGATCAAAGTCACTAATGATCTTCTAATAACTTCCAATTCTGATTCTCTTTCTATACTCATCCTTCTTGATCTCAGTACTGCTTTTGACACTGTTGACTATGACATCTTACTTTCTCGTCTTGAGACTGTATTAGGAGTTTCTGACACTGCTCTCAAATGGTTAAAGTCTTACCTCACTGATCGCTGTCACTTTGTCTCTCTTAATGGGTATAGGTCTGAAATTGGTCTTGTTAAGTCTGGTGTTCCTCAGGGCTCAATACTGGGCCCCTTGCTCTTCAGCATTTACATGTTTCCACTTGGTCAGCTTTTAAGATCACATGGCCTCAGCTATCATTTCTATGCTGATGATACTCAAATATACATCCATACCAAACCTGACACTGATGTGGCTGTCTCTATTCTATCTAATTGCATCTCTGACATAAAAACTTGGATGACTCAAAATTTCCTTCATCTTAACTGTGACAAGACTGAAGTCATGCTTATTGGCACCCCCCATTAACTTCGTAAAGCCAATGCTGTAACCCTATCTGTAGATGGTTCTGTACTTGAGTTTCAGTCTAAATTGAAAAACCTTGTGTTGATATTCGATTCTGGCTTTACATTTAACCCACATGTGCAGCATATTGTCAAACATCTTTTTTTCACCTCAGAAATATCGCTAGACTACGCCCTGTGCTATCACTAACTGTGGCTGAAAAGCTGATCAACACATTTGTCTTTTCCCAAATTGACTAGTGTAATGCTTACTCACTGCGGTATCTAAATCTACTTTGAACAAACTGCAGTATGTCCAAGATTCAGCAGCCAGGATCCTGACCAGGTCTAGTGCAAGTGATCACATTACTCCTATCCTGTAGTCCTTGCACTGGCTTCCTGTCAAATTTCGTGTGGACTTTAAAATCCTCATGCTCACCTATAAGGCTCTGCAAGGCTAAGGCTCAGTACCTGTCTGAACTATTATCGCCTTACTCCCCACCTCGCAATCTTCACTCTTCTAATTCTGGTCTCCTAACTGTCCCCAAGCCCGTCTACATTGTATGGGTGACAGGGTCCTGTTATGCCCCCAAGCTCTGGAACTCTCTGCCCAAGGATATCAGAGTCACCTTCTCTAAACTCCTTCAAATCCAGATTCAAAAACTTCTTCCTTAGAAGAGCCTTTCCATTTTTCACCCCTCTCCTTTTCCTAGTACCACCATCCCTGGTCTCCTCTGTATATTGTAATTGTGTTTTATCTTGTGTTTTCTTTTTGTTTATTGTTGTTCTCATTCTGTAAAGTGCTTTGAGAAGCCACCTTTAAACGCGCTATATATAATAAAGTTTATTATTATTATTATGTTTTTTAAATGACTGTTCATTATAATAAATATAATCCAGGTGGATGCTGCACATTGGCGGTGGTGGAGGGGAGTCCCATTACCTGTAAAGCGCTTTGAGTGGAGTGTCCAGAAAAGCACTATATAAGTTTAAACAATTATTATTATTATTATTATTATTATTATTTTTATTATTATTATTATTATTATTATTATTATTATTATCCAATAATGCTTTTCTGAAGGGTTATAAAAATTCAAAGCAGTTTTTCTGTTGACAAACAGCTCTATTTTTCCATTTTTTTAAAAGGAGTGTAATACCAGAGATTGTTAATATTCCCATTCCTTTTCTATTATTACAGTGCTGGTTAAGAATCTTTTTTTTTTCCTTTGGCCCATAATGTGGTAATTTATGCCACAAGCCCTTGGGTGTCACTATAAAACAGCCTAACAAATGTATAATGATTTTTTTTGTTTGAAGAAGGATTTATTTGAAATGAAAGTCTAGAGAAATGGCATATGACATCTATTTTAAGACTGGTTGTTTTCATTATCTGTCTTTAAGTGTAACAGAAAAAAATCATTTACATGAGAATGGTATGTTATATTATAGTCAAGAGAGCCAGACATACTTGTATGAGGAAATAAAAAAGTGCACTGTTGTGTTATTGATGAGAATGAATTATTTGTGTGTGGCTAATTCATCATTTATGAGAGACATTTAATAAAAGAAAATACCAAGATTGCATTACATAAGAATTTTAAAGCCAGGGAAAGCAAAGCAGAAACTCTATGCAGATGTCTGTCACTGTAAACTTGACCATTTGTTTGTATACTCTACCTGAGTGAGAGTTTTACTATTCATGACTAACAAAAAAAAAAAACAAGACGTTCATTAAATGTTGGATTAAAAATCAACTCCCCCTTTTGTTTTGACAGTTTCTTTCATTTGACTAATCTGTAAAAACATCTGAATATCAAGGCTTTGTGGAACTTCTTGATCTCTTCCAATTTACGTCATTGTACTTTCTATTCTACATAAAAGCTACTGCCATGTTCTAGATTGTTTGAATATTCTGCCCGGGTTCTGAAGCTGCACCTTTCTGGCCAGGTCAGAAACTGGCATACTTGTACAGTATATTTAACCCATTCATACAATAATGTATAGAGCATTAAAAAAATAGAACAATACTTACGGACATATTTTTAGTTTTGCTGGTAAAAAATAGATGTACTGTATGTTGCATCTTATTGGCTTCAAACTGGAAAATGTATTTAAATTGGTATAGAGTACTGTAGTGTTCTTTTCTGCTACCTCTAGCCAGCTTCCTCCAGGAAGCTCACAGAGGCCTGCAGGCATCTGGAAGAATTCTGTCTATTTTTTTGCCTAGAGCAAAGACAACTCTGGGTGACTAATCACAACCCCTACTGATGGCGATCTGCCAATTGAATGCCACTGTTGGAGGAATCCCAGTCACAGTCGGGTGGTAGTTTAAGACAGACAAACTTTAAACCTTGTTTCAGAATCTGGAAAGGTAAGTCTCTAGTATTCTGTATTTAATGTTTATTCCATTTTACATTAATTTAATCATCTCTTAAAAAAGAGATATGAGGACCAATTATTTTAAAATTAGTAAGAAATTAATAAAAAGTGAGAAGCAGGTTGAAAATATGTGGTGTCAAACAGAAGCATCCAAATAGTATGACCTAAGGAATTTTGCTTCACTTTGATCCGTCCTGAGGCTAACGTGTTTACTTCTGAGGCTAAAAGTACGTGTTGAAAATCCATTGGCACTGTGAGGAAAAATTCAAAGTAACATGTCTGTAATTTCTATTAACTTGTGATTTGATTAGATCAGCTGTTATAGTGTCCTACTGATAATCAATAGCTTGTTCATGTTTTTTAATCCAACAGCCTGTTTCCAGCTCTGGAAAGTAGATAAAAAATAGGCCTCATCAAACCTCAGCTTTCTTTTCTTAATTGATCAGAATTCAGCATTTCCTCATGATGTGCCTGATGTTCCCTAGAGTTGATATCAGTGACATTCATCCACGTGGCTCACAAAACCACATCAGTTAGATTGAAAATCAATTCCTAGATTTCAACATCCAAACAAAACATTAAATTTTTCAAAACAAAAGTTATCTTCAAGCACTTAATTGGAGCAAATGATACTTGGTCAGTTATAATGACCCTATTTTCCCCAACAGCTAGCTCTTCTAGACAGCCCACAGCTTACTTACTCATTTATTGCCATGAACCAATATGAAAGCAATTGCAGATACATAAACCACTTTCCAGGATTAATTAAAAGTCAGTGACATGGTCAAACTGTAATATTATGTGGTTTCTAGTGTCTTAAAGTAATTTTATTTTGTTGCTAAAAGTATAGAGGATAAAATGATGTGATGTAATTTAATCTTCATGTATTCTGCATGAACTTCATCTTCATGCATACAGTAACTTTTCTTAATTTATACTGTACTATGTATTTAATTTAGTAGATTAACCAAATAGGCAAACTACAGTATATTCAAAAAATATTTTGATAGAAAGCTAATTTAAGGCTATATGTAGATATTATGTTTTGGATATAGTTATAACCATTTTTTAAATTAATCTCCGTTCTTCAGTTGAATGGATTTTAAACAGCTCCTAACTTCAGAAACATTTTTCATCACACTGACATTTTAGCCTTTTCTGGAATTCTCCGTCAAGAAGGGATGTTTCGCATTGCATTCCTTCATGAAAGATGAAAATTAAATTGAAAGTGAGTTTAAATGGCAATTTCACAGTTCTCCTATGGCTGTGTTGTATCTGTGTCACACATCTGACTTTTCAACACATCTCAGTTTATATATATATTTTACAATATATTAACTGTGCTGTACACTTTTTTACCATACTGTACAATACCACATAGAAGGGCTTTAAATTTCTTTAATCTTGTCTGTATTCAGGAAAATGTACAAGCTTTTTACTTCTTAATAAAGAAACTATTAAGAGGACTGGATAAAGCAAATACACTGTATTAAGCTTTCTGCAAGCAATGAGGTATTCATTTCTTAATGTAATCATTATTCATTTCTTAATGAATGGAGCAGATGATATTTGGTCAATTACTACAGTGACCATATTTTCTCCAATGACCCTAGGGAAATAGCAAACTGTCAGCCCTAATATTCTGACATAACGACTGTTTCAGATGTGATTGCTTATTAATTTATAGCTGCCATACTTTCCAATTCATCCAGTGTTAATGTGACAGTTTTGCTTATTAGTAGGCAACTGGATCATACCGTCCCTGATTTATTAAAAAATCTTGATGGAAGGATCAAACTTTAATTTCATATCTGAAAGAAAAATGATTTCAGTATTTCTTGTAAAACAAATATATAAAAACAGGTCACCAATCTGAGGGTATCATCTAAAACGAATGAATGGAATTTAGATGTAACATTTTAAATAAATAAACTGTTTATGGTGAGTAGTTTTTAAATGAAGTAGAGATTCTATTTTTTTTGGTGTTTATGAAGGTTAACTTATTGAAAGATTGCCCCAGTCAAATTCTGCTTGTCAAATTGTTTTCTAAGATGTGTTCCTACCACCCATCTGATGCAAATTTTACAAATACAGTACTACTAATTTTATCTTCTATAGAAGCATCTTCTGTACTACAAATATAAACATATTTCACTTTAGTTTATTACCACTTTTGCATCCTTTTAGGTAATTAACGTGTGTTAATAAGAATATATAGCATTATATGTGTCCCTTTAATAAGAATTGGAAAAGCCTTGTATCTTTGGGCATCATTGGGAATAAATTTGTATTTATACATAGACCTTATGTTATGACCTTTGCTCTACTAAGGCCCTGGTTCACAGTTTCTTCAGTTTTTAGGTACTGGCCAATGTTCCATATACTTTTACTGTACACCCTTGCTCTGAGTACTGAGGTCTGTAGCAATTTGTATGACTTTGAATTAGTATTGCAGAGGTTCAATTAAATATGTTTTTCACCACATATGAAAAATCCAATTTTTGCAGACCCAGCTGTATTTTAGGTGAAATGTGTTTTTTTTAAAACTGACTTTGAAGTCATAAATCTAATACATTCAAGACTGTATAGAATTTGTTTCTGTATACAGTATGTGTTAAACAGATTCTGTTTAGTATGAGATCCAAAAGCAAATCTGACATAATCATTCTCATAACTGGGTTTCTGCCTAATTACAGAAAAAGAAAAATATATCATGGCTTTTCTATTGCCTTTCTTTAAGATGATTTATAGAGAAGCTGATTTTTATGTCCTCTAACCTTAATGTGGTTTAATAATGTATTTTGCTCTCTTTGCTACATACAAAATATCTCAGCATATTTTAGGGGTCCCATGTTCCGTGTAAAAAATCATAGGAAAGTAACTTGTGTATTATGATATTTAAAATATTTATTTCACCGACTATGGACAAAGCAGTTTATCTTTTTCTGTCGTAAAATCCAAATCAATCTATTGTTAAAACCAAAATTCATCATACTAAAAACAATTCTTTAACTATTATTCTGAATATTATTCTGTGTTTATTATTAATATTTTATTCTGTGTTTATTAATATTGTTCTGTGCTACTGAGTCATGAAGCCACACAAAAATATGGGAAACAGATTGAATATGTGCCAGTTAAGATGTCAGATTTATAAGATAGATACGCATGAATTAACAGTTAAAATATGAAATTCCAGACTAGACTTTCCTTACGAGTGAAGTCTGAATGAAAAGAGTATCTCCAAAAACCATTTATTCATTAAACAATAGATGCCGAATCAGACATGGAATAGAAGAAAACACATTTCTTCATTTAATCTGTCACGTATGGCTCTCTGGGCAGAAAAGTAGAACTGATACTATAAGATTTTCAGTAGGCACATAATCAGACTTTACTGCTTTGCTGTCAAAACATACCCATTTTTCACCTAATGGACTTCATGATTGAACATTCACATAATACTGTGAATCATAATATTCACGGTCTTCAACAAGTTTCTGTTTTTACCTCTGTGCTGTGCATATTGTTTAACCTTAAAAGGAATATTGTTCAGATCAGATTCTAGAGCTTAAAAAAACAAATCCCAAGCAAATTAATCAAATTTCATAGATTCTTCCATGCAGGTATAACGGACGTCTTCTGTGCACAGTTAACAGCATGTTAGTGTTGTGTTCTTATTCGGCCGTCCGTTAGACCGACATGAAAAATGAACAACCGAACAACAATCTGGATCTCTCAGTTCTTTTATGAAGCCATCTGTATAATAACAAAAATAAACATGAAGCTGTAGAAATGTAAAAAGCTGCTTCTTAAATGCAGGTCGTCAGTCCCCTGCAGTAAAAAGATCACACATGGGAAGACCCGTAGGAAGCTGATGTCTTACACAAAACTCACAAAGATGGTATTTCCTTGTAATATACCAGTGTAACGTAGTCACTAAATGAAACAACTAACCTCTTCCATCAGTTT
This sequence comes from Lepisosteus platostomus, assembly GCF_059453375.1. Lineage (NCBI taxonomy): Eukaryota > Metazoa > Chordata > Actinopteri > Semionotiformes > Lepisosteidae > Lepisosteus > Lepisosteus platostomus. Next base: position 5,841,770 of record NC_142631.1, read on the forward strand.
TTACAGTATGTGTCTCCAAGAGGTGGCTTTATCATGCTACGGGGCAGTCTAAGAATAACCTCTCAAACATAATTTACATGCCTTTCAAAGGTAGGGTGAAAGAGGAGATCCCATTCATGAAAAAGCCCCTAGACAAATTCAAACCCATTAACCTGGATGTACAGTATGACAACGGTGCTAGGCATCATAGCATAAATTTGAGATTAGAAATGGTCTCTATTTAGAGGATAGAGCAAAACAGTTAGAGAAAGGAGCAAAACATACTATATAATGGAGCAAAGTGGTCTTATAAGTTTTTAATTTAGACAAATTAAGCACGAAGAATGTTTAATGCCTTATAAATACTAAAACTTAGTATTGGAAGTCTTTCGTCACCAGAAAGCTGAAAAGACTATTAAACTGTTACTTTTACAGTGGAATATTAATTCTGGAGACTGTCTCTATAAATAATTTCACAGAGGATTTGCAAGCCTCATTTAGAGAAGACTTGTTCTATTATTTTCACTCAATCTTTTCACAAAATATTGCAGTGTTTTCAATGTTTTTCATTCTGTATGCAAGAAAGTCAATTTAATGTTGACCTTTTACTGAAATATTAGCTAATTAGTTTTATACTAATAGTTAATCCGGTTACTGTAGACCTCTATTTTGTAGTACAAAACAGTCTTTAGCTTGTGTTGTGTTTAGAATGTGTTGAAATGATGTACAGTATGTTACTGAATAAGTCAATTCGATTTGATTAGTGAATGTTATGGATTAGGTACAGTATTACGGCACTTCATATTGCCTAGTCATATATAGTTTAATTCGGGTTTCTGTGATCACATTATTTAAGTTCTGATCAATAAAAATTAAGATCACTAAATGATAAACATGTTTTTCAAGTTCAAGTTCAAGTTTATTTGTCAGTCCAGCCATATACAGAGGAGCAAGATATCGTTCTCCAGGTCTAAGGTGCGAATACAGACAGACACTGACAAGACAATGCTACAGACAATGTAGACATATACATTTCTGACAGGGTACAGGATACATAAATTGCAATGTGCATAGTGCAATTTACTTTACAGGATTGTGCAAAGAATCATGCAAAGAATACATCAGACAGTATGCCTGACATTAGACAAAAAGAACTAGATTTCCAGATTTGAGGTAGGTGCAGTAGGTACCAGGGTGTTGAGGCCTGTGGAAAAAAGCTGTTACGGAGTCTGGTGGAGCTGGCCCGTATACTGCGATACCTTTTACAAGATGGTAAGAATACAAAGAGGTTACAGGAGGGGTGGGAGGGATCGTCCACTATACTGGAGGCTTTGTGTGTGCAGCGTTTGTGGTATATAGATCCAGCCATTCAAAAAGCGCAGAGTACGCTGCATTAAAATGCGGTAGGCGTGGTATGTCCTACTTTGTCATAACAAGTCATAATGCATCATACCACATGTTATGATAATAGTATCCGGAATCACCTTGTAAAACCGCTATGTGGAGCTTATAAAGCTTAACGTCTCATACAGATGCAGCCATTCAAAGTGCGCGGTACAGACACGTACCGGAGGTAATTGGCTACGGTGCGCAAAATACCGCGGTACGTGATTGGTTGACCGACAGGGGCACTCGTGGTCCGTTGGTCAGTCGTAGAAAGATTTAAATGTCTTTACTGTGCCCGTTTTAGTATTGAATATTTATATGGAATTTTACCAATGAAGGGAAATCTTAGTAGCTGAGCATAAAAAGAATAGGAGCATACTGTAACGCGTGTGAAGGCCATAAACGATATTAATTTTGGAACATAAACATACAGTATATGGCTGGTCTCGGTACTTTTAAGAAAAAATACACACCAGTATTCCATTTCTCCCTAAACATTTTAAGCATCGAAGTCTTTAACTAACGTGATACTGGAGTCAACAAGCATACTTTTAGAATTTGATTAAAAGGGAATATAATATGGAATCGCGTATCTAAAGAAATTAATAACAATATAATTATATTCATGTACCGCAACACAAGAATAGTACATGCTGTACGCTGTACGCTGTACAAAAAGTAATTGTTTTTTACTTTGTCAGCACCCAGACAAACGCGTTATTAATGAAATGCTTTTATTCATTCTTAATCGAACTCACAAGTTGTCATCTGCTGTTGAAGCTCTGTGAGACTAGACTCAAATATGGCTAGACTTGACTCAGCTTTCCCATCTATACCGATGCACTGCAAGTACAACCCCCCTCTCTGCGGAAGTGCTGGCTGTGACGAATTAAACCGGTTTCACAGGTATTTCCAAAGTAGAAGGGGGCAAGATTTCCAGCGAAATACGCCTCCCCCCTCCAAAACCCAGTAAGTACAGTACTTACTAGTTAAGAAAGCTAGGCTCCTCAATGAAAACGCTTTAACATGCTAATGCGTTGCTGTAACAGTCTGGGTGTGGCAAGCTTTTAATGTCTCCCGACTACGGCGAAAGGAACCCTTCTTTCATTGGAAGACAATGAACATATTCTACCCGTACATGAGAATTTAATGATGGCATGTGGGCGCGGTGGGGTGCTGTACCAGCTGTCAAAAGAAAAAAAGTTGTTAATTGTTAATTAAGTCAATTGAGTGTCCATAATATTGCAGTAAGTGAAAAGACCACGGGAATTCTTCCTCCCCCTAAATTCTCAGAGTAGAACAGAATTTTCCTTTGACAAAACAAGGCTCGCCAGATAATATGAATCGAAACCTGTTTTTCTAGCTTTTAAAGTCGTGCAATGTGTAAGCAGGAACACATCATTATATCTTACAAATGAAAAACACATAATATAGCTCCCAAACAAATGCAAACGTGTTTTTAATAAAATGCTTTTATTCACTCATAATCTGACAATTTCAGGAAGAGTAAGGAAGGACTAAGGAAATTGTCATCTGTTGTTGAAGCTCTGTGAGCTCGGTGACTTTGAGACCACTTGTTATCCCAAGTTGTTTGAATCGCCACAATTCAAATAGAGAAAAAAGAGATGACTGACAACATTTAAGATGTGGCTGTCAATGTTGGATTAAAAAAAACACGTTTCCCAACGTTAGTTGTATTGCTTGAAAAATAATTTTATTTCGAGAGACTGTATAAGTAATTCAAGTGTTTTTTTAACTTCCTGAAAAACAAGTAATAATTTAACAATATGTGCAAACGTTTTTTTATGATATGTCGCTGTTGTGAATGTCTGTGGAGTGTATGTTATTTGCCTGTCTGTCCTGGCTGTGCTCTCTCACTCGCCCTCCCCCCGCTCTCTCTCTCAATTCAATTCAATTCAAGGTGCTTTATTAGCATGACAGATGGGTACAATCAGTGTTGGGTATTTACTTTGTAATCTGTATTGCTTTGAGATGCCACTTTTAAAGGTGATATATAAAATCAAGGCTTTAACTTGCTTTAACTCCGCAAGTCTGAGTTCTTGTGTCCGTCCTATCCCAGCCCGAAAGTATTACAATATGTATCTTTATAGCAGGTGGTGTAGCTTTTCAGTATAGATTACACTTTTCTAAAATGTATTAAAAAAATAAAAACGATTACAATCTAATCTTTCCACGTTTGATCCCAAGATCCCAAGAAAAATAAATCTAAACGGGGAGAAAGCTATGCTGAAAGTTTATTAAGATACTTAGAAGACTAAGATATCAATTTATGTTGCATTTGTCTGATTGTGAATCAAAAAACACATATATTTAAACACGCGTTTGCGATTTAAATCAAAACGCGATTTAAATCAATATAAATGTTTATATTGTAACGCATAGGTGACTATTCATTGTTATTAAAATGACTTAAATTCGATCATGTTGTGATATTTAGAAATATAAAAGTCAATTAATTGTCCATAATATTGCTATTCTATTTTTTCAAAGAAATGTTTGTTAAAAGAAAAGTCACGGCACCAGCTGGATTTGAATACACAACCTGTAGGTTTAGTAATCAGGCACGTAGACCAGTGGGCTACTAGGGAAGTCACATGAAGAGAGAGGCGAAACAGCCCTACACAGCCCTGTCGCAGTACACGAATATAATCATATCGTTATTAATTTCTTTAGATACGCGATTCCATTATATTAGCAGAAAAGCTTAAAACTACCACTTTTTTACACCCTATTTCACATGTTAGTTAAAGACTTTGATGCTTAAAATGTTTAGGGAGAAATGGAATTGTGTGTATTTTTTCTTTAAAGTACCGATTCCTGGAATCTGACTGGCTGACACCCTTCTGAAGTGGTTCCATAAATCTTGTATACGGAAAAGAAAGCGTTGATAAAAAGCCTGGATTCTCATGTATCTGATACAAATATCTTTTAATACAGTCTTTGATGTGCTCTTGGGGATCCCTGTGATATTTTGAGCTCTCGTTGAATGATAAGTGTCGCAGTTTAAATAATTTTCGTAGTTAGAAATTATGAAATGCTCTGTTAAAAGCAACGGAGTTTTTATGTCCGTTGCAGTAAAAGAAAATGCCTGACAAAGTAGGGCTTGGACAGATTCCAAGTGCTTGTACAAATGTGCTAAAGAAATTAGCAAAAAAATTCATTCCTTTATCGTATTGGCTAGCTAATGTCCTGTCCTCGTTAGTTAGATCCACGAAATGCTGTGGTGTTTGTCAAAGAAAAAACTAAAAGTATTTTCGTTTAAAATGACGGTTAGAAAGAATGTGGACCAGCGTAATACTTTGAGTTTACAGCTTGTCCAAAGTCATTCATTATTAATACTATTAGTAATATCTTTGGTAATGCATAAATATTTCTGATAAAGGTAGGTTGTGTACTTTTGTCTAACTGAGCAATCTTGCTTTCATAAAATATACCAACTTTTTAATGACTGATGATTAACATGCTGTAATACACAGTTTAAATTTAAAAGCTCAAATGCTGCACATGAGAGGTTCAGCTTTATTGGCTCCTCCTGGCGGTTTTACAAGGTGATTCCGGATACTTTCCGGCATGACTTCAAATGACGTGATACACCGCGTGATACTGAGTGATACTGCATTTTGATGTGACACGCCCACCGGGGTATACCGCGAAATACCCCACCCATTTTGAATGGCTGCATCTGTATATAGCATTTGAGCTGTCGCCAGAAAACTCCCAGTTTTGAATCCCGGTGACTGCTGAGGGACAATCTTATTCCAATAAAGAATTTAAGTTGTGTACTCTTTAGACATTTAAGAATTTTAAAATGTGTATTACAGCATGTTAATCATTAAACATTAAAAAGTCAGTATTTTTTATAAAAGCAAGATTGCTCAGTCAGCCAATTGTACACAACCTCCCACCTTCATCATAAATATTTTAATTATGCTGAATTATTTTATACATCAAAGTCTTTATGGAAGATATTTCTAATAGTACTAATAATGAATGGCCTTGGACAGTCTGTAAGCTCAAAGTATTACCGTGGTCCACTTTCTTTGTAACTGTCTGCATCAGTTTAACTGTTGCGACATGAAAATACTTTATTTTTTCATTGACAAAAAGTAACACCACTCTTGTTTAAATGAATTGTTTTGTTGCTGCAAAGACTGTTAAACCAGAGGAAAAGAGCACCTCTTTCTTCAAAGCATTTCGTTGATCCAATCACGTATTCGTTTCCAATCATACAAAGTAAGTTTTGAGAATCTCAGATCCACAATGCCTATTATGATTTCCTGGAGATTTCTCATAAACGATATTAATTTAGGAACATAAACATATTATGTGACATATTATGTAAATTGTATATAAGCATCAGAGTCCTTCATTTGCTTACATACTATGGCTATTTTGGAATCGTTTTTATGTGCTCCTTCGGACTGTATTAAGTTTACATACTTCATAAAAAGTTATAATGTTTTAACATTTCTTATGAATATTTGCGCTCGTTATCACAGTAAAAAAACGCATACTTTTTAGAATTTTATTAATAGGGAATATAATATGGAATCGCATAACTAAAGAAATTAGAAATTATCACAGTAGTTCACTTTCTTTGGAAATGTCTGCATCAGTTTAACTAATTCCTGTGTGTGGTGTTATTGCTTAGGCGTGTGCCTTGCATGCTTGAGGTGGGGGGTTCAAACCCAGCTGTCATCAAGTATTTTCTTTTAACAAATAAACATTTCTTTGAAAAACTAGAATAGTTTTAGTTAATATTAATATCTGAATATTATGGACACTATATTGACATTTTTTTATATTTCTAAATATCACAACATGTTCAAAGCTAAGTGATTTATTAATAACAATGGATCATTTCAAACTGCTACTGTACTGCCACTACAGTATAGCTTGTGGGAAATACATTTGTTTGACCTGCAGCAAAGTTAAACTCATTCAGAGTGCCCTAAATTACAAACTTTCTTCATGAAATTCTTGAAGTTAAAAAAATGAAGGAAGAAGGATTATTTTTATACTTGGCACTCAGACATTCTGATTGATTTAATTCCCCTGATTTATTGAAACGGATAAAGAAATCATGCAGTAGTTACAGTAAGGGAACAATAATAGGTTTATTCCATGCTCCATGCTTATTCCATTTAAGTTTATGTTCCTAAATTAATATCGTTTATGACCTTCAGACGCGTTATACTCCTCTTCTTTTCATGCTCAGCTACTAAAATTTCCCTTTAGTTGTAAAATTCCATATAAATATTCAATACTAAGCGGAATAAAACATGCACAGTAAAGAGATTAAATGATTAAATAGTTTCACTAACAACCAATGCACCACAAATGCCTCTGCCGGTCATTTTGACCAGCCAATTCATGTACTGCGGTACAACGCCATGAACTGTGGGTAATTTTGCGCAGTACGGGGTTGTACCATGCATTTTGAATGGCTACGTCCGTATGTTCTAAATGGATGGAAGGGAGGCTCCAATGATGTTTTCTACTGTATGACAATTCATTGTAGGGACTTGCGGTCTGAGACCCTACAATTCCCAAACCAAACAATGATAAAGTTTGTCAAGATGCTCTCGGTGGTACCTCTATAGAATGTGGATAGTATGGGGGGGGGGGAGTTTGCCCTTCTCAGTCACCGCAGGAAGTGGAGACATTGTTGTGCTTTTTTAGCTAGGGAGGTGGTGTTGATGGTCCAAGTGAGGTAATCTGTGATATACACACCAAGAAAGTTAGTTCTTCTAGCTGTCTCCACAAGGGAGCCATTGATGTGTAGTGGGGAGTAATCAGCGAGGGCCCTCCTGACGTCAGTTTTCAACTCTTTTGTTTTATCGATATTCAGAGACAGATTGTTGTTGAAGCACCAGTCTGCTAGTTCCTCCACCTCCTATCTGTATGGTGCCTCACTGTTGTTACTAATGAGGCCCACGGCTGTTGTGTCGTCAGCAAACTTAATGATATAATTTGCACTGTGCTTAGCAGTGCAGTCGTGAGTTATCAGTGTGAACAGGAGTGGGCTGAGTACACAACCCTGGGGCTTCCGGTGTTCAGTATTGTAGTACTAGAGACATTGCTTACAATATGGACTGTCTGAGGTCTCTCGGTCAGAAAGTCCAGAATCCAGTTACAGAGGGAGCTGTTAAGGTTCAGCAAGCTCAGTTTTTCTGTCAGTTTCTGGGGGATGATTGTGTTTAATGCTGAACATGTCAATGAACAGCATTCTTACAAAAGTGTCCCACTTATCCAGATGGGATAGGCAAAGGTGAAGGGCGAGGGATACAGCATCATTGGTAGACCGGTTGGGACGATACGCAAACTGGAGGGGGTCCAGAGAGCTGGGGAGTCTGGACTTAATGTGGTCCATGACTAGCCTTTCAAAGCACTTCATGACAATTGGTGTGAGTGCCACAGGGCGATAGTCATTGAGACAGGACACAGAAGACTTCTTCGGCACTGGTATAATCATGGTGGTCTTTAAACACCATGTCAACCAAAATATACAGCAGTTTTAATTTTTATGACCATGGCATACATGTGTAATACAGTAACTCCTTATTAAATCCAAAAAGACTTCTGCACAATAGTGTATGACAGGATAACAAAATGTATTCGGATTTATGACTATTCTAAAAGGCATAATGTAACAGCCAAACAAGTATTTGTAATAGTATGTAACACGTATCACAGCACACATCAAAAGATATCTTAAAATTATGTCATGATTCTCATTAATCAAACACAAGCCCATGCTACTTCTCACAAACGCAGTTGCACACCCTAATTACCCAACCACGACAATCGTCCCGCACCTCGACTCCCGACAATCACTACTTTAGGGCTACCCACCTACACTCCGAAGCTATTAGGCTAACAGAATGGAGTTAACCCTCACCAATCTACCTTCGGCTCGACTTGTACGTCTGTGAAATCCTTCATCCTGTGCTACCCATGCTTGACCTCGACCATGAATATTGCCTATGTGTTTTGGATAAGTAAACCCTGCTCCGCTCACTAAAACCTGTTTCCTTTGTTCAATCTTCGGCTCGCACCGCATCGGATCCTACCACCATTTTGCAAACAGCTACTGTATTGCTAACAGAATACTGAGCTGTACACATGGATCCCGCAGGCAACAATGCTGTTCACTCAATTTTGGCACAACATTCAAACGCCCTGGTTCAACTTCACTCCATGCTCCATGGTGGGGCGTTTCCCCACCTCATGCTATCACCCAGAGGCTAATGGCCAGAAGGAGAGAAACAAACAAAGACCTCCTGAAGTTCTTGAGGGTTTCTGTCTCTGCCACCCAAGACAACTGGGTTGCTTTGCTCCCTTTGGCTGAGTATGCACACAACTCCCTGAACACCTCCTCTACAGGTATGTCTGCCTTCTGTTGCTCCTTAGGATACCAACTCCCATTAATCCCAGACACCCTCACGGATTCTGAGGTCCCATCCTTCTAAGAGTCTGCCGCCTTATTCCGGAAACTGTGGAAAACTACCAGACTCACACTACAGAAAACAGCCCATTGGCAGAAGATCGCAGACGATCGCCACTGACGACCCTTTCCCAGACTCAGATGAGGACAGTTTGTCTGGCTGTCCACTAGAAACCTACCCCTACGACAACCCTCACACAAGTTGGGACCTTGTTACATTGGCCCATTTCAGGTACTCACCCAGGTTACGCCCATTTCCTATCCCCTTGCTCTCCCTCCAACCCTTAAGATTCATACAACTTTCCATGTCTCCCTTCTCAAACCCTTCAACAGATCCCCCCTCTCTAGACCACAACCACGTCCACCTCCTCCTCGGCTTGTTGACGGCATCCCAGCCATCACCGTCCATAAGATTCTGGATGCTCACTGGCACAGAGGCTCTATACACAATCTTGTAGACTAGGAAGGATATGGTCCCGAGGAACGCTCCTGGGTTTCCAAAAAAGACATTCTGGACCCCAGTCTCATGCAGGACTTTCATCGCTCTTTTCTGGATCACCCAGTTAGGGTGTCAGGAGCCACCCATAAAGGGGGGTGGGGTACTGTCACAGATCTCACTAATCAGGCACAAGCCCAGGCTACTTCTCACAAACGCAGACACACAACCTAATTACCCAACCACGACCCTTGTCCTGCACCTTGGCTCCTGACAATCACTACTTAAGGGCTACTCACCTACACTCCCACTCTCAGTATTGAGTGAACCTTCACCAAGCTACCTTCGCCTCGACTTCTACTTCTTTGAAATCCTTCTTTCTGTGCTACGGGCTTTTTGACTACGGGCTCCGTTCAATAAAACCTCAGTTTCCTCTGTTCAATCTTCAGCTAGCACCACATAGGATCCTACCACCTTTTCGCGATCAGCTATTGCTAACAAATTAAGGCTATGGCCACTGTGTGAGCTCATATTATGAATTTATGTTTGGGTTAGGAATTATATTAGGGATAACGTTATGATTAGGATTATGATTGTTTACGTAGCTAATATGTTTTCTGTAACTTCTATTATAAATATATTAATTACTCTAACTCAGTATGCAGTCATTATGAGAAAGTGATGATCATGTAAGATTGCACTCAAATAAATCATTACAGTTATGCTTTAACTGTGATTGCATTATTTGTTACATTAAGAGAGCTACTGTATATGCCCTGGTACTTTGTGAAAAGAGCTCTTACTTACAATACTAATTAGACAGATTCCAGTGTAAAATTTTTTAGGCAAACAGAATTCACCATTTTACTTATGCTAAGATCTGGTTAATGTTAATTTACTGCATAGCAGCTTTATTATCCACTGTGTTGTTGAGGAGGGCTAGTTAATAGGAATATCATCTAGCACCTTGTTAAAAACGAGAAAAGGCACAATGAGGTTGTCAAATCTTACAAAAATGTAAAAAAATTAAATTCCCCAATTTTTCCTCTAGCTTGTATACTCCTATATGTCCTAAAATAACATGAAAGCAAAAATTGGAATTTCTTTTTCACTCTTTGTTGTGCACTGTATAAAACAGAGGCTTCTTCAACACTTTTGTCACAGGCTTAATATGCCAAAGGCACAAAGCCCGAGTGAGCTTCTCAGCTTCTTAACTTAGACAACTTCTTAATGCATCAATTGTCTGTTAACTTTTTGGGATTCCTGGAAATCTTTATAGTACAATAATTTGTATATATCACTCAGCCAAGTTAGAACAATACTCAAGTACATTCAAGTGATGGCTCTTGTCTGTAGTATTGAAATATGGTGAAACCTTCAGTTGCTAAATTCTGATAAGCATATGATTGATAGACCACTTTGACCACAAAGTTACTTTAATTAAGTAACATTCTGCCAATCAACTGTCTGAGTTACCTGAGTTACCTGAGATCCTGGCAATTTGATATTATGGATTCATACTGCAGATACGAACAGATGTTCGTGTTCAACACAAAATATCACATTTCTTTTGCTACACAATGGGATAGTTAGTATTTTAAAGAATAACAGCAAAAAAGATATTAGAAAAAATTCATGCACAGGACTAAAAAGATCTCAGGGATAAATACTTTGTCCATTTCCAATTAAATGTTATATCTATAGGCTTCTAGTCATGGTGCATATGCAATGAAATTTTTTTTTGCTTTTCTGTGGGCACTTTCCCTTTGTAGTGTGCTCTCTGAAGGCACCAGTTCTGTAGGATTTGGGCATTTACTGGGACAATTATTAATTGTAGCAGTAAATCACTAAATTGATTCTTTTGACGGCTTTAGAATCCAACCATGCAATATAACTCAAACAACGCACACACACAGGTACTAATACACGAGGATACATTTATTAATACATAGAATATGCATGTAAACCTAACAGATCTTATCGAGGGGGTTATCGGAATACAAAAGGTATATATTCAGTCAGTTACAAAGAGTTACATATATCAAGAGGACATACGTTCAGTATATCATTCATTTAGATCGTTTCGTAAATGCACTTGGTTATAACTTCTACATTAGATACTCAAAACAAGTACATAACTCTTAGGAATTAAATTGATATCAACTGGTTGGAATAACAATTGAATTCTCAAGCTGTAATGCATTGAAGTTGAATACTCATCCAATCTCTGGGGATTCAGATCTCTTGCGGGCTCTCTGGCTCCGTGCCAGGCTGTGCTGTGCGGCTTGCGACGGTGCGCTGCTGATGCTCACTGACCGGCTAGTTAGTGTTGGCTTTAACTAGCAAAGTTTGTGCACAGGAGAAAAGATGACTGTGGGTCCCAGCAAGTCAGGAAGAGGACCGGTTCGTTCCTGGTGAAGCGCTAGTTCTGAATACTGATTCAGCTGTCCACAGTTCTGACCTGTTCACGAGGCTTGCTGCTGGTGCGAACCTCGGGTGGATCCTCTGGTTACCCTCTGGTAACCTCCACTCTAGACTCTTAGAACAAAGGAAAGTTCTGGCACTCGGACACACTGGCCATTCCGTGGTTGTCCGGGCTGAGTCTCAGGATGGTCAGGAGGCGCGTTGCGAGAATGTCCTGCCCTTGGGAGCCTTCTGCTCCTGGGCCGTCCTGCCCTGGAATTCTCCTTTGAATTCCCTTTAGAAAATTCCACAATAGTCTACTACAGGCTCTCTGTGTTGCCTGTTTTTACCTGGAGAAACTTCAGCTCGTTGATTGGCTGAAAGTTCCATGGGCATCAGAGTCCCACGTGGGTTACTTGGCCCTACCAGTCCCTGATTGGTTGATCAAGGTGAGATATGAGTCACTTACTCCTGACACTTAGGAATGCAGTCAAGATGTCCATCTGGCACTCCCTAGACAGATAGGCGCCAATGGATGACCATTGATCATGATAGCCAGGCTTAGCTAAGTGCATCCCCCTTTGGGAGCTGTCCCTTATCAAAAGAAAACATCTTTAAATCAGCCTGCATGAATAGCTTCTCTTTGGCTGCACCACAGAGATGAAGAGAGAGATGAGGCCTCATTTGGGATAGCACAGCAACACTTAATTCTGTCTTATTAATAAGCCTCGCCGCTACACCCTATATATACATATCTTGCATTTTAAACTTGCACTATTTGCATGTACATTTACCCACTGTGTCTTTACATGTGAACTCACTGCAATGATTCCTGAAGTGCACAATGTGTCTGAGAAGCCCATTCATCTTTTGACAGTGCTTTACAGGAGATTTAGTGAAGACTAGAGGAGGAGCTCATTGACGTCACTGTAAGCTTGCTGACTGCTAGAAAGTCTGTGGAGTTGTTATTTTGCTATACAGTACAATAGCTCAGACTAACTATTACCAGCCCTATGTCTGGCAGTGCTGGTGCTCAAGAAATCTAGGTCATAGTCTGGTGGGGACATAAACCATGCTCAAACCATAAACTATGCTTTAGCTCACTAACTAGTGGACAGGACAGTTTTTTTTATTCAAATTGCAAAAATGGGAGTTTTGGAATGAGGGTAGACTCTGATTTAAAAGCAATATACCCACCTCATCTGAGAAATGTATTCAATAAATATTTTTAGAAAGGAAAGTATTTGACAGTGGCTTCGCCTTTCAATGGATAGTAAAAGATTTTCAGGTTTTTTTTGAGGCCACAGCATGAATGAGGCAAAATTATTAACATGGCATTGACCCATTAAATCCCCTGTCCCACTCTATGTCCATTCCATCACTGCATATTTTGGAATTCACTGCACTCCAGTAATCCTTCTGTTTCATCTATTTGGTGACTAAACATTTTACTGGCCAGTCTCTAACAGGATCTGTGCTTGGTAGGCCTGGCAGTGTGATTGCACTATCCACATTGCAAATAACCTGCAGATTTGAGGATTTTATTCTTAGCTATGCTGACGTGAGGAGTAGTGTCAGTAATTCTTGGTTCAGAAAGCTCTGTGAAATCTCCTGGTCTGTATTCTACTCATTCTACATTGATTGAAAACATCAGATTTGATTTCTAAGGGATGAGAGATGGCTTATGTGGAGGCTTGGAAAGCAAGAATAAAACTCTTGATAGGTGGCTTGACAAATCACTGTAATGCAAGCAGCCCATCCATCAAAGCAATAATGGGTCAAAGTCTGTCCTAGCCGCTCAGAAGGCTCTGTCACAAGCATGTCTTTTTTTCATCTTCTAAAGCTCTTTAGAGAGGCAGGGCTTGAATTGAATAAAAACCATGCCTGTGGGCTCAATTTTGTTTCTGTTTAGTATGTACATTGTACAAGGCATTCATCCCATCAAATATTTTCTTCAAAATTACAAAAGATATACCGTTCTCATCAAACAGTTTATTTTTTCTATTCTTCCCTAGAAAACAGAAAACATTGACTGTTGTTTTATTATTATTGTACACACAGTAGTTGAGCCATATTGATTATATGCGCCATCATTTGAATCATGCTTCATTTGAAGCACTGACTTCAAAACAACACTTTGTACAAATCCATTTGTTTTTCTATTATTTTAACAATGTTATTTAGATTAATCATACTATAATCTCAATACATTTAACACACTTTTTTGTTTTATCCACAGTACATAATTGTTCATGGCTCATTTAAATTATGAGGTACTTAGACTGAAAAACCCCTTTAGAAAATTGGATATTTTTACCTATTGTATAATGTAATATACCCTGATCTGTTGCTCTGTTTGGTGGAGCTTAATATATAAATGTTCTGATCTTCATCTTCACCATGCAGTTTGTTTTATGACTTTTCATAGATTAAATGTTTTATCAGAAATATTTATCTCCATCTGTTAATTCTGTTGTTGTTGCTACTCTTAAACCTACCTGGACTAAACAAACTTTTATAATGTCCAGTGAAGGTCTGACATTGTTAGTCTCTTAAGTTGTATAAGTTTTCTAGACTCTTACAGTATTCTCTCAATTATTATAATTTAACAATTTTACCATTTATCTTTTTAGAAAGGTGTGGGAGGTGAAAGAGTTAAATTATAGTTTCTAACCTTGTTTACCTGCTTTTGACAGGCTTCAGAACATCTGGCTTGACAACCAATTAACATTAGTTTCTTTGACACCAACTCTATGTAGGTCATCTGCCTGTGCAACAACAAATTTACTTACCACTTTCATGTCTTCAGAACAGGCTTTTATAGCTTCTTTGTGAAAAAAAGTCTTGCATTAGAAGGTTTCTCTGGAATTTATAACACAGTTGGAGTCAATTTGTCATGGGTCTCAATGTATGGTGACAAAAAATGTACCGATTACAGAATTTTGAAAGCTATCCAGTCTTGGTTCTGTTAGATACTTTGTGTCATACACATCTATAGCCAAGAAGTTGTGGGTGTATTCTCAAAACTGACAAACCATGATGTGGAGTAAAAGAGATTTTTTATAAGATATGTCAATTAATGACTTGATGCAAATCTGACATCATAAGAACAAGAGTAATTGATGAACTATATGGGTTGAATGCCTTTTTTTGAATGTTCATACAGTATCTTTGCTTTTGTTTCTTAAGATGGTGAACACATAAAACAGGATAGGTCTTTCTGGCACCTATATGCTATATGTTTCATTTACTTATATTTGTCATAGCAGGAACCTCTCAAATATAATTGGAGAAGCGTAACTGTGACTACTATTTTTAACCTATTTTAGTAATGCATTATACTCGATGTGGCAGCCAAGTGACTGAGGTGGAAAGCTACATTTAAATCAAGCAAACCTCAAAGATAAGAAAATTATTGTATTGTCCTTTCTTTTCACTATGTGCCATAGTTTATAGACTTTACTGTCTTTTGCAAACATTTTAGAACAGTTCACCATGAGAAGTCAAGAGCTAGATTAAATGGTGCAATGGAAGCCTGGGATCTGCTCTCTGTTTAAGTGAGTTATCAGTTAAGACCATTTTTAGTTACTGTATAATGTGTTAATTTCTTGTATTTTTGTATTAGCTCTTGCATATACTGTATGTTCCATGTTGTTTTTCAGTTTTTTTCTTTTTCACATAATGAACTGTGAATCACAAAATAAACCAAGAAAACAGAGTAAGCAGAACTTTTAAAATTCCTATACTTTTATACAATTATGAGGCATCACTTGAATCACATTTGTTCTAACCTGACATTTTATTCTCTGTGTGAAGAAAAATAACTTTATCTAAAGATTAATGTTTTTTTTACTTAAGCAATAGAATGCCAAGCTGTTTTCTATTGCAAACACTCCAATGTCATAAATAAGAACTGTGCTACAAATTACCTGTCAGTCAAGATGTCAATCAATTTGCTTAATCCTTCCATGTGTCATTATTTTTCATGCCCCCATCTGTCACACATCCTCCTTTTGCTTGAGGGATTTGTGTACTAATTAAAAAAATAATCTGCTGTACTTCCCAGTAAAAGATCTGTCCATTTGTAAAAACCATTGATGCCACCATAAATAAAGCTGCCATAGTGAAGTTAGACTGTTAATGAAAAATATTAAACTTTTTCATGTCTTGATCTGCTGCTTATAATAAATGGAATAATCTGACTACCTTCCTAATAACATGAGTGTTTTTGGAATATGTACTACTTGTCAAATGCTTTTTCGTGCCTTGAGCACAATATCTGCACATTCAGCTTTTTTACAATTGCTGCACAGCAAAATATTTCTAAGGTTAATCGTGACTGTGAAATACTCCACTGAACAAAGAAAAGAAAAAGGAAAAAAATATATAGTAAATGTGAGTGGACACCAAAAGTAAAAATCATGTGATTTTGGGGTGATATTTGATTCAGGCTTAACATTCGACCCACATGTGCAGCATATTGTCAAAACATCCTTCTTTCACCTCAGAAATATCGTTAGACTACGCCCTGTGTTATCACTAACTGTGGCTGAAAAGCTGATCGACACATTTCTCTTCTCCCGAATTGACTATTGTAACGCTCTACTCGCTGGAGTATCCAAATCCACATTAAACAAACTCCAGTATGTCCAAAATTTGGTAGTCTGAATCCTGACCAGGTCTAGTGCATTACTCCTATCCTGGAGCCTTTGCACTGGCTTCCTGTCAAGTTTCGTGTCAACTTCTTAATGCTCATGGTCACGTATAAGGCTCTGCATGGCTGAGCACCTCAGTACCTGTCTGAGCACTACTCCCCACCTTGCAACCTTCACTCTTCTAATTCTGGTCTCCTATCTGTTATGGAATTCCTCCGCGGTCCGTTTCAGGTGTTATGTTAGACCGTATGCGAAGCGGTAAGGGCTGAAGGAAACAGGAGGCGTAGTTTGGGAAAAACACACAGGGGTTTAATAGTGCAACAAAGTAACTGACAGTTCGTGAAACAGTGAACAAGGAAACAAAGACTGGCGTCCAAATCTGAGCACGTCTGAAGAAGGGTCAGGGCACAGTCAATGCATCCAATACCATCCCCGGGAAGGGGAAAACACAAACACAATGAGATCCTGGGATCACGGGGTGAGGTCGTCTAGGCCCCGGGCTGAGAGGTCAGGCGAGGCCTATGCCCTCAGGCATCCAGCAGCCTGGTGATAGGCGGGCCTCACAACATCTGAACCCTAATGCTGAGCCCTGAGCACTAGAGGCGCTGGGATTAAATAGAGGGAGACAAAACAAGGCACACCTGGAGAACATACCAGCAATCACAGAGAACTTATGACAGGAGTAGTGGCTCCAAGCTTTGCCCTCTAGGGGAGGGATGTCAACCATGACACTATCTGTCCCCCAAGCCCATCTACACTCTCCTGTTACGCCCCAAAGCTCTGGACCTTCCTCTCCAAGGATATCAGAGAGTCACCTTCTATAAACTCCTCCAAATCCAGACTCAAAACCTTTTTCTTAAGAAGAGCCTTTACTTGGTTCTGTTCTTTACCCCTCTGCTCCTACTGTATTTAGCAACACCATCTCTGTGTATTCTCATGGTGTTTATGTCACGGCCTCCACTAATCAGACACAACCCCCTGCTTCTTCCCACAGATGCTGATGCAAATCCTAATTATCCAACCACGTCCCTAGTCCTGCACCACACCTTCTGACTACCCTGAACTTAAGGGCTCCTCACCTGCACTACCTCGCTCATGTAGTGTGCTCTCACGAGGCACCAGTTCTGTAGGGTTTGGGCATTTACAGGGACAATTATTAATTGTAGCTGTAAATCACAAAATGATTATTTTAATGGCTTTAGAATCCAACCTTGCGATATAACTCAAACAACGCACACACACAGGTACTTATACACAAGGATACAATTATTAATACATGGAATATGCATGTAAACCTAACAGATCTTATTGTGAGGGTTGTCAGAATACAAAAGGTATATATTCATTCAGTTACAAAGAGTTACACGTATCAAGAGGACATACGTTCAGTATATCATTCATTTAGACCGTTTCGTAATTGAACTTGGTTACAACTTCTACATTAGATACTCAAAACAACATAACTCTTAGGAATTAAATTGATGTCAACTGGTTGGGATAACAATTGAATTCTCGAGCAGTAATGCAGTGAAGTTGAATACTCATCCAATCTCTGGGGATTCAGATCTCCTGCAGGCACAAAGAAGCAGTTGCAGACTTGTTGCTGTCCAATTCGCGCTCTCTGGCTCCATGCCAGGCTGTGCTGTGTGGCTTGCAACAGTGCGTTGCTGATGTTATCTGAAGACCGGCTAGTTAGTTTTGGCTTTAACTAGCGAAGTTTGTGCACAGGAGAAAAGATGACTGTGGGTCCCAGCAGGTCAGGAAGAGGACCGGTCCATTCCTGATTAAGCACTAGTTCTGAATAGTGATTCAGCTGTCCACAGTTCCGACCTGTTCATGAGGCTTGCTGCTGATGCTAACCTCGGGTGGATCCTCTGGTTACTCTCTGGCAACCTCCACTCTAGACTCTTAGAACAGAGGGAAGTTCTGGTACTCGGACACACTGGCCGTTCCGTGGTTGTCCGAGCTGGGTCTCAGGATGGTCAGGAGGCGCACTGCGAGAATGTCCTGCCCTTGGGAGCCTTCCTGCTCCTGGGCCGTCCTGCCCTGGAATTCTTTAGAATAGTCTCGCACCCCTGGAATTCTCCTTTGAGATTCTCCTACAGGCTCTCTGTGTTGCCAGTTTTTACCTGGAGGAACTTCAGCTTGTTATTTGGCTGAATGTTTCATGGGCATCAGAGACCCACATGAGTTACTCAGCCCTACCAGTCTCTGATTGGTTGATCAAGGTGAGATATG
The DNA here is from genome assembly GCF_059453375.1 of Lepisosteus platostomus. Taxonomy (NCBI): domain Eukaryota; kingdom Metazoa; phylum Chordata; class Actinopteri; order Semionotiformes; family Lepisosteidae; genus Lepisosteus; species Lepisosteus platostomus. The sequence goes on from NC_142631.1 coordinate 5,860,335, forward strand.
AGTCACTTACTCCTGACACTTAGGAATGCAGTCCAGATGCCCATCTGGCACTCCCTAGACATATAGGTGCCAATGGATGACCATTGATCATGATAGCCAAGCTTAGCTAAGTGCATCCCCCTTTGGGAGCTGTCCCTTATCAAAAGAAAACATCTTTAAATCAGCCTGCCTGAATAGCTTCTCTGTGGCTGCACCACAGAGATGAAGAGAGAGATGGGGCCTCATTTGGGAAAGCACAGCAACACTTAATTCTGTCTTATTAACAAGAATTGCCACTACACTCAGTATTAAGTTTGTTCTTATAGAGTTCACCTTCTTTATAAACTCCTCATCTGAGAGAACTATCATCTTGTGAAAACCTAGCTTCCAGACCTACGCATCCTCCTGACCACGACTTTTGGCAACGCGACTTGACTAAGTACACCTGGCATCTGCTCTCCATATAATTTCTTTGCATAACATCTTTAGCTAAGCACTGCATAGGGTCCAATCCCCTTGCTGAACCTTCTGGCACGTAACAGTTTATCTTGTGTATTTTTTTTATTTTTATTGTTGATGTCATTCTGCAAAAAAGTTGAAAAGTTGAAGGGAAAAAGATTTTATCGTTGTTGGACTTGTTTTCATTCTTTGTTGCTTATTTGAATATTAGGTCATGTGGAAGGTTTAAAATGGATCAGGAAAGCCTCAGCATTGCATGCATGTACAGATGCAGCCATTCAAAGTGCGCGGTACAGACACGTACTGGAGGTAATTGGCTACGGCGTCGCGCATCGTGACGCAAAATGACGCGGGGTACCGCGGTACGTGATTGGTTGACCAACAGGTGCACTCGTGGTCCGATGGTCTGTCATAGAAAGATTTACAGTAAACGTCTTTACTGTGCCCGTTGTAGTATTGAATATTCATATGGAATTTTACCACTGAAGGGAAATCTTAGTAGCTGAGCATAAAAAGAATAGGAGCATACTGCAACGCGTGTGAAGGCCATAAACGATATTAATTTTGGAACATAAACATACAGTATATGGCTGGTCTCGGTACTTTAAAGAAAACATACACGAAACATGGTTTCATTATGACCAGTTTCGGTCTTGAGATATTTTTAACTTGATTTACAGTATTTGAGAGGTATGTCTTGACACCGATACTACAGTGCTTAAGTACTGCTCACGTATATGTTTCTAGGTTTATATTATGCATTTCATACGGTCAAATTACTTTTGAGCAACTGATAAGAAGCGCGAAACGGTATGCCCAGGGCGTTTTAGTTTTCGTTTTGTTTTAATGCAGTGCAGTGGATTGATTAGAGATATCAAGTACACACAAGTCATTTTTTCAATGTTGTAGTTCGTCTTGTAAAAATGTTACGAGTACATCATCTGTCAACAATTACACAGGTTCTGTTTCCATATTGCGGATTTTGGTTACGTAATATTATTTTCTAATTTCACGTTGTGAATATATGATTTGGGCAAACAGAGCCACAAAGAAGTACATTATGGGTTGTTTTTTTTTTGCAGTTTTATCTAGAACAAGCGATGCTTAAACCTTTGTCTGATTCTTGTGAAACTATCCACACGACAGTTACCTAGGAGTTGACTTCAGTGATGTCACTGATGGGATGTTTCTAAAAATCCGTCCACTGTAAAACGTCTTCTCCACTTGTCCTGCATATGTATTCGCTAATGAAGCTGTGTGTTCTGAGCCTGGTTCTCTACATTTCTGTCTGAACCAGGTTAGAGGGCTAAAGACAGCTTGTGTTTAAATTGAGTGTAAGGTAATTTATGCTTCTAAAGTCATGGTCACCATTTATTATTGTACTGTGCTGTAAACTTCTTCTGTGCCTAATTACATTATTTTATAGCTTTATCAAATCTGTACATTGTCTGTCGATAATGTTTCTGTAGTGCTTTTTCAGCCCTCAGCACGTGACTGCGCTGGTGGCGCTGTGGGTTAGGTTCCTGACTTCCATGTCACATGGTCTGTGATCAAATCCCATGGAACTATGACTTTATTTTTTAACAAACATTTCTTTGAAAAAATGAAATGTTTCCCTTGGTCAGAGATGAAATAAAACCTCACTCACACCAAACAAATTTATATTTCTAAATATCACAACATGATCGAATTTAAGTCTTTTTAATAACAATGAATAGTCACCTATGCGTTACAACATAAACATTTATATTGATTTGAAACGCATTTTGATTTAAATCGTAAACGCGCGTTTAAATATATGTGTTTAATGTGTTCCGCCGGGGATTCAAAAATTTTTTTTTTTAATCGCGTATCTAAGGAAAATTGCAGTATAACTTTGTTCATGCACATCATTATACAGTATCTCATTTTGTATTTCTATAAAAAAAATCGTTTGCCCAGCCACTATTGTTGTTATTGTTTTTATCCTGTAAAGCGCTTTGAGGAGCACAGCTTTCTCACCACTTAGATTACTTTTTGACACCATCCTTACACAAAGCAGAAACTGATTGTATTTTCCGATGACATACAAGTGCAAAGATTACAGATTTTAATCGTCTTTTTTCTGAACCAGGGAAAATCTGATCATGTTTCTCTATAACAATAATACAAAACTTTATTTTACATATCACCTTAAAAAGTGGCATCTCAAAACAATACAGTAGATGTAAACCACAAAGTAAATACCCAGACAAACGCAAACGCGTTTTTAATAAAATGCTTTCATTCATTCAACAGAGAGAGAACGTAAAACCTGGGTGTAACAGCTGTTCCTTTTTCTGATCACTCGCTCTCTGGATAAACGTCTCGCCTGTCCAGTTCTATCAATTTATTTTAGTCAAAATTTTATATATCACCTTTAAAAGTGGAATCTCAAAGCAAAGTAAATACCCAACACTGATTGTACCCATCTGTCATGCTAATAAAACACCTTGAATTGAATTGAATTGAGGGAGAGAAGGGGGGAGGGCGAGCGAGATAACCAGGACGCAAGGCAAATAAGATACACTCCACAGGCATTCACAACAGCAACATATGAAACGTTTGCACATATAGTTAAGTTATTACTTGGTTTTCAAAGTGCAATGAAATACAATATTGTTGTTGTTGCTGTTCTTGTTGTTTTTATCCTGTAAAGAGTTTTGAGAAGCCACCTTTAAAGGCGATATATACTGTAAAAGCGCTGATTCTTATGGAATGTGTTCCGCCGGGGATTCAAAATTTTTTGTATTTTTTTTTTAATCGCGTATCTAAGGAAATCTCAGTATAACTTTGTTCATGAACAAACAGTGGCATGTTACATTATTATTAGTTTTTTTGTTAACAAGGCTCGCCAGCTAATGTGAATCGAAACCTGTCTTTCTAGCTTTTAAAGTCGTGTGATGTGTAAGCCACAATTCAAATAGAGAAAAAAGAGCTGACTGACAAGATTTAAGATGTGGCTGTCAATGTTGGATTAAAAAAAACACATTGCCCGACATTTGTTGCATTGCTTGAAAAATAACTTTATTTCGAGAGACTGGATAAGTAATTCAAGTGTTTTTTTTTAACTTCCTGAAAAACAACTAATAATTTAACTATATGTGCAAACGTTTTATGATATGTCGCTGTTGTGAATGTCTGTGGACATGCGCTGGCTGGACAGGAGGCTCTACTGTACACAGAGAGGGGCGGGAGGAGGGGACAAGCCGAAACATACTCTTAGAGTTTGATTAATAGGGAATATAATACAAAAATATAGTACTAAAAATAAGATACACTCTACAGACATTCACAACGGCAACTGTCAGAAGATAGGACACAGCGGCTCAGGCACCCGCTGAATGGAAAAGGGGCACTTTAATGTTCTGTATGGCTAATACTAAAGCCAATACTAATATTCAATTCTTTTCTGTATGTTTAACAATAGTGGGTACTGGCGTAATTCGTCCCTGCTCCCGTTGTTAGGTGTTAATGTGTTGTTAAGTGTAACTCTGGTCTCGTCCAGATTGACTGTCGGCGCCCAGGTCTGACAGTGCTGCTCCAGCAGTGCCAGGTTTTGGCGCAGCCTCTGTTCTGTGGGCGACAGCGGGACCAGGTCGTCTGCAAAGAGCAGGAACTAGATTTCCATAATTAATGCAGATCAGTAAATCAAGGGACAAAACAACTATTGCGCCCGGGTCCTCAATGGGCTTTGACGTGCTAATGCGTTGGTTTAACAGTCCGGGTGTGGCAAGCCTCTAATGTTTAACCTTTAACTGTTTTTCCATCTACTGTATTGCTTTGAGATGCCACTGTGCTAAATGCAGTTATAAATCCCTCGGTGCCGCGCTGGGTGTAAATATCAAAATATACATTCGTCCCGGGCAGAGGCCGAAGAGCGCCCGGCTGGGGTGCGCGGGGAAGAGCAGGACAGGAGTGAAAGGCGGGGTTTAGGAAGGCGTACAGTCTGGGCTGGTATAGATTACACTTTTCTAAAACGTATTTGAAAAATAAAAATGATTACAATCTAATCCTTCCACGTTTGATCCCAAAATCCCAAGAAATATAAATCTAAACGGGTAGAAAGCTATGCTGAAAGTTTATTAAGATACTTAGAAGACAAAGATACTGTATCAATTTATGTTGCATTAGCCTGATTATGATTAAAAAAACACATATAATTAAACACGCGTTTGCGATTTAAATCAAAACACGATTTAAATCAATATAAATGTTAATATTGTAACGCATATTGTCCAGCCTCCATTTCTCTATAAAAATTTACTCTATTACACACACACACAATAGAAGCAGGAAGCAGAAGCAGGGACCGTTGTCAGAAGGGAAGAAGGTGACTATTCATTGTTATCAAAAATGACTTAGAATCGATCATGTTGTGATATTTTGAAATATAAAAGTCAATTGATTGTCCATAATATTGCTATTCTATTTTTTCGAAGAAATGTTTGTTAAAAGAAAAGTCCAGCACCAGCTGGATTTGAACACACAACCCGTGAGTTGGTAATCGGGCACGTAGACCAGTAGGCTAGTAGGGAAGTAACATGAAGAGAGAGGTGAAACAGCCCTACACAGCCCTTTCGCAGTACACGAATATAATCATATCGTTATTAAATTCTTTAGATACTCGATTCCATATTATATTAGCAGAAAAGCTTAAAACTACCACTTTTTCACACGCTATTTCACATGCTAGTTAAATACTTCGATGCTTAAAATCGTTAGGGAGAAGTGGAATACCAGTGTGTATTTTTCCTTTAAAGTACCGATTCCTGGAATCTGACTGGCTGACACCCTTCTGAAGTGGTTCCATAAAATCTGGTATACGGAAAAGTTAGCGTTGATAAAAAAAGCCTGGATTCTCATGTATCTCATACAAGTATCTTTTAATACAGTCTTTGCTGTGCTCTTGATGATCCTTGTGATATTTTGAGCTCTAGTTGAATGATAAGTGTCGCATTTTAAATCATTTTCGTAGTTAGAAATTATGAAACGCCCTGTTAAAAGCAACGGAGTTTTTATGCCCGTTGAAGTAAAACAAAATGCCTGACAAAGTATGGCTTGGACAGATTCCAAGTGCTTGTACAAATGTGCTTAAGAAATTATACTTTGAGTATACAGCTTGTCCAAAGTCATTCATTATTAATACTATTAGTAATATCTTTGGTAAAGGCTTTGATGCATAAATATTTCTGATAAAGGTAGGTTGTGTACTTTTGTCCAACTGAGCAATCTTGCTTTCATAACATATACCAACATTTTAATGACTGATGATTAACATGCTGTAATACACAGTTCAAAATTAAAAGCTCAAATGCTGAGGTTAAGCTCCCCCTGGCGGTTTTACAAGGTGACGCCGGATAGTTTCCGGCATGACGTCAAATGACGCGATTAACCGCGTGATACTGTGTGATACCGCGTGATACCGCGACACGCCCACCGGGGTATGCCGCGAAATACCCCACCCATTTTGAATGGCTGCATCTGTAGCATGATTAAAGCAGGAATGTGAATCTGAACTTCACTTTTCCATGATACCCATGAGAATGCATAAAATCTATTAGACATATACTGTACCTATTCATCGTGTCATACAGGTACTGTTTGTAACTGAAAACTCTAATAAAACTAAATACTCAAAGCAGAAGAACTATTTTCTTTCTCTGACCATAAGCCCCATGCTCAATACTGTGTTCAGCTTTAATGCATCATGTAATATCATTTCCTCTTCTTTATACAAAAAATAGAAATGTTAAAACCCCTTGTCCAAAAACAGTAAATTATATATAGATTTGTGTTATACAGAATCATTGCAGATCTGAGCAATACATGTGACCCAAACCCCCAATATATTTGTGCTGAATTTAAATAATTACATGTACTGTAAAACCTCTCTTCTTAATATGTCACATTTGGAGGATTGCAGGAAGACCTGACTTGCTCTAAGCTCTAAGCTTTGCACTAAGAAAACTGGGCAAGGAGTTTTGATTGGCAGATGAAGAATTCAGCCCCCTGGCAGCGGGTTGTTTGAGTGGAGCAGCAGTCACTGATGGAATAGAAGAGAAGCCAACCAAAATGCAGGCTCACTTAGGGAGCTTTAGCAATTTCTCCCTGGGACTTTCGGAGCCCAGGATTGCCTCCGGTACACAATATTGACCGTTCTTTCTAACTTTAGCAGTCAGTCAGACTTTACTAGAGATTTTTTCCTGTGCCATTAACACTTTGCTATGTTCTTTCATACAACCTAGAAAATCTCAAGTAGTGGGATTGTGGGATCTTGGGGTAAAGGTTTTGAAATACTCTTGGCTGTTTGGTGAACACACCCACATTGAGAGTTTGAAAAATAGAAGATTTCTTCAAGATCAGTGTTGGATTAGGTACCAAGTCTATATTATTTCACATGTCTTTAACATATACATATAATAGTAATAAATTGTAATCTTGCATTTCTGTTTTCTCATCTGTAATTGCTTGCAGAATCCCCTATGTATGCAGTGCATCTTTTCTACCACTCCTCCCTCCACCCTATCTTCATACTTGCAGTAGCCTCCCTGGTTCATTCTTTGGAAATGCTTAATTCTTCTGACTTTATGACCATGCCTCAGCTAGGCGAGTCAACAGTGAAAACTAAAATAATAATAAGTACTCTATGCCTTTGTCTTGAAATTCAAATTTGCCTGAACTGTTGAACATGCAATTTAAATTGCATTTTTATATGTTCATTTTATTTTGGGGGGAAACAATCCAATGTACATTACAGAAAAAGAACAATTCCATTTTTTCTCATGTTTGCCCCTCACCGATTTAAAAACTTTCTTCATGGATACCCCCACTGCCCATAAACAACATAACAAAACAACAGTTCCCTATTGTAACACTTCCTCTTCTACAGACTACATCTCACCACCTTCCCTAGAAGTCACCCCCTGTATTTGGTCTAAAATTTAATCCTCATGATTACTTAAAACCTATTCTGTAAAAACACTATGCAAAAATGTACATGCTAAATAACTCTGGATAGAAATTTAACATTCACTGTCACAAGCACCTGGTGTTTATTGCTGTGAACATTTATTTCTCAATTATCACTTCTCTATTTTGATTCTTTATCAGATCTAAAATAAAAGTGTTTTGTGTCTTGTGTGAATCAGAAACAAAGTAATAATTGGGAGAACCCTCTGACAAATCCTTCTTCTTTGAGTCAGTGTTATTACATCTGTTCATTTATTTATTCAATATTTTGTCAAGGTCTATACAATGCTACACAATGCTTTTTGCAAGAATTAACCTTGTGCTACAGCAATGGGTGGTAGTCCTTGATTTCTTTGACCTCTGTGTCTGTTTTAAAAATTAGAGAGCTTAGTCTGTCCAAATGTTTACCCTGTGAAAATAGGCAGTGATAGGCAGCTCACATTCAACTTACAACCACAATTCATATGCAACACTAATCAATCATTTGCTCAGGTAACCAGGATCAGGTACTGTAAATATAAAGTCTTTGACAAGTCAACTCTTTTTGTAGGTTGCAAGTATAGTATGTAGGTTACAAGTACAGTAGTAATCTAATACTGTTCAAGAAATAAGAGCAGAATGTAACATTGAATGCAACTGTAAAACATATGTATGACTTTTATGGGTCATTACTTATTATGATGCAGCACTTGTTGTGTTAAGTATCAAGTCTTGTGCTAATATTATCAACCCATTATTATTAGAATGTGTTGGTTTTGTTACTGAGCCAACATACTTCTCATACTGTAAGACGCATAACATTGTTTTATAGATATAGGCACATTGATGGCTACACTGAGTCAGTGTTGCTGCGACATGGTAATTCTGCCAATAATACATCACAGATGGCGCTACATAGAAAAAGCTCTGAAATAATATAATGTGAAAAGGCTCAATTATACAATCTCAGCATACTGCCACAAGGGCTTTCTGAATTTGCATTTCTAATTTTTTCCAGGATGAAATCCTATGGGTATAACACAATAAGGCCCTGGATCCAAAATATTAGAGATGATATCCTAGAGTTTGTGACACAGGGAATAATAATTATTAGCTACTCCATGAAGAGATAAAAAAAGAATATGGTTATATGTGTTATTTTATGAACTCAGGAAAATATTTTGTTTTGTCTGGGGGTGATTTAATTCTTTCTTTAATTATTGCAAATCTCTTGCTAGAGTCTTTTACCTGCTAAGATTTATATCTTAAAAATAATCCATGATTAAGTCTTTGTATCTTAATTTTCTAACTTTGATAATCATTTTCATCTTGATATTTCTGTTCTTTTTTGCATATTTACTGTATTTTCTCAATTAAAATACTGAGTTCCTACATGATAATAAAACATATGTGACAGAAATTATAATACCACACTTTTCTTAGAAGCTTATGCCATTAGCAGTGATGCATTGATCTTTACATCACAAACTGATTTTGAATAATAATTTGTTCCAATACAACTAACTGCGCCATTTATCTTTACAAATTAATTCTTCAGTGCTCATCTTAAATGTTTTTGTAAAAAAAAAAAATTACAAGGCAGAGCAACCTTTCATCAAATGGGACTGGCTTGGCATTGATCCATTGTAGTTTCTATCAAGAAATTCACTAATTTTATAATGAAACATTCAAATGGCATGCATAAATAAATATAGCACAATATTCATTTAAGATAACATAATATAGATTTGTGTTCATTCAGTCTCGAACCATTGTAAATTAATTCTGTAATACCAAACCTTTTGATTTGTTATCTTATTGTTGCCTGGGAGGCAGGAAGGCAGCACACTAATAATGTTTGTTGTTTCTCATTTCTACTAGCAATGAAAAATTATACCGAGAACCTAGCAGATGGGCCCATCTGCAGTTGAACAAACTGTGCATTTGTTACAGTTGTATCTATTAAATGTATTCTAGTAGATGAAATGATCTCATTGGTTGCTGAAGAAAAATAAGTACCAATATCCATTTTAATGTTATACTTTGCAAACAAGTAAAGGTTTATTTCATGCTGAAAGGGCAAGAAAGAGACACAACTTTCTGGCTGTGGAGCCTTCAGGAAACACCAGAAGAATGCTCTACAGCCGAAACTTTGTGTTTGCTTTGCAGGCTATGCAAAGACGCAGCTACACATCTATGGCTATGGGTTAAGCTTGACAAAAAGACATTTTCCTGTTTCCTGTTTTTTTTTTCAACTACATTGATATTACTTGGAAGCATAAATTATTCACTTTGCTATTCATGTCACAACCATGCATTTCATGACCTAATGCTCTGTCTTCTGGAACAGATATTGTAACCATTAAGCAATTCAAGTAAGTAGGGGGACATCCATGTTGGTTTGGCTTCGTTAATTACAAAACTCTGCTATTATTTCCTAATAATAGATTTGGACTTCGTCACAGCTCTTGATTTTTGATGTCCTTTCACAATGTTTTTAAATACTTTGAGAGGAGGGGCATCTCAACTCAAATATTGTAGACATGATAATACTTGGTTGTTTGCATAAGTAGCTTATTGATCCAAAACATGAGATCAGCCCATTTCTTAAAGGATCTATGGAGTAAGTTTAAAAATATTTAATTGTCCTCTACAATAAAAATACAATAATTTGTTAAATACAAACATTTTATCTACAGTACAAATCCGACAAGTTTATTAGCTGAGAATCAAAATCACTAGTGTGATTTGTACAAATTCCCTTGTTACTTGATTTTCTTTCCAGCATAGGCTGCAAAGGAAAAGGTAAAGGTTTATTTCATTCCAAGGACATTTAATAAATATAATCGATGTTGCCTGCTTTTTTAATGGTAACGTTTTTTTGATCATGGCATACTGAATTTGGACTGAAATGCACAGGAATAACACTTGACACTAGATACTGTGGTCCTCTGATTTCTGAGGAACCTTTAGTAAAATTAATTAGATTATGATCACAAACAGACAAAATACATAACAAGTAAAAAAGTTTTACCCTTTTTACAGTATGTAGCCTATGAAGTAAAAGGATTGTAATTATTTGGAACTGACGATAATTCTAACTAGGACGTATTGGATTATCTATTAAATATTAGAACCAAGAATATTTTATTTTACAAATTAAGTCTTGCTCTTCAGTGAAGCTATACCAATAATATGCCTTTCAATTTAAAAATAAAACCCTTAGCAATTATCTACCTGTAAATGCTGTAAATTCCTAAATTACTTAATTTACTACCTTTATTTGACTGTTAAAATGATGGTGATAGTTTTAAAATTTAATATTTCATTACAGCCACAAATATACAGTACAGTGTGCAGTAATTGATATTGCTGGAATAAAAGAGATCAAAAATACAGATAGTGCATAAAATATTTATGTTTTTTTCACAGCAACAGCTGCTGTGAGAAAATGATATACAGTAAGTCAGTGGCATGTACTGTTAAAATAATTCCCTTTCAGTTACCGAGATTAGGTATTGATGCAAAATGTAAATATGTGAAAAAGGTTTCTATATGGCTGCTTGGCTCATAATCTATTGAGAGGGACAAAAGTCCCAGTACAGAGTTACAAAAAGGTGAAGAACTGCTTTCACCATCTATGCAGTGAAATCATAAATCTCCCCTAAACAGTCCTTGATTCGAACCTGTCTGTACCTCTCTACCTTAGCTGCATTAAGACAGTTCTCACCATTTTCTTCCATGCTTATTCAAGTTGAGCTCCTCCTCCTCCTCAGTCACTTAAACTACGCACGTTGTTCCTCAAAGTCCAGTCTCTTATCTTCTAGAACTTGCTTCCTCTGTAACATTTCTGCGCTACTGTGTTAGTCTGCATGCCAAATGCACAGCAAATTAAGGCAGTGGCTCCTACTCTTGAAGGAGTGGCATGGCATCACTTTCTTTAATGGAAACACTCTATCCCCTGGAAACCACAAGCTTTTCAATGGTGCCACTCTCTGAATAGGCAATAGTGTCTTTACCCAGGAAAATAATTTGCAGCCATATGATTCTCTTGAAAACTTTTCTGTAGCATTTTGCAATCCTGTTGTCATTTCCATACTTCTTTGGGGTTTCACTTGGACACAATGTCTGTCCTCCAACTCAGTTGTATATCTTTATGTCCAGTTCTATACAGTATTTCTATCTGTAACCAGTTCTTAAAATGCACTACTTTATCAGAAATTCAGGACCACCAACACTAGTTCTACACCTCCTGAGTAGTCATATTCCATTATTTCTTTCTGTATTCCTCTTCTTCTTCTTCAGATCACTTTTTTAGAGCACCTTGAACTAGGGCTGGGCAATAAGGCCAAAAACATTATCACGATAAAAATTTTCATATCAGTTGATATTGATAGTAATCACGATAAATGTCAAATAATTATTTCTTTCAAGTTTAAAGGCATATTTTTTCTCCTGAGTGAAAGTTGAAGAAACCAGACAGTTGATTGGTAAATTAAACAACTCTTTATTTTAAGAACACAACAAACACTTGCCAAACAGCAGAAACATTAAACAAATCTGAGGTAGAGAGTATTCAAGTCTTTTTTATGTCAAAATATGCATGAGTAAAATTTACAAAATAAATATCTTAATAGAAAAATTAAATACTACAGTGTGATAAAACACACATAGAAGATGGCTCAGACAGACTGCAAAGTTTAAAGTGCTCTGTTCTATGTCTGATCGTAAAAAGCCAAAATATCTCCAAATTACCGAAGTTGAATGACTTTTTCTATCGACGATGTCATCGTCCTTCGAGCTGGTTGTTGGCAGCACTACATTTGCTTCAGTGTCGCTCATTTTTTCATTCAGTCACCACCGTGTGGGTAAACAACACCACATTAGCTGCCCTGTCTGCAACACGCACGCGCACTCGTGCAGATGAGCACATGCGCAAGGCATAAACATATATCGAACATTTATCGAACTTTTGTTAAAATTATATAGAGGAAAATTATATCGCAATAATTATCGTTATCGAATTATAGCCCAGCACTACCTTGAACTTTCCACTCATTCATTGCTTCCCATCAGTCTACAAACACTCTTTTCACACATTCCAATTTCTGCTACTAATTACATTCATCTTTGATAGCTATCCCTTTCAACCCAGTATTCTTCAACAAATTGACCAGTGAATGAAAATTTACTATGCCACTTCCTCTAACTGCTAACTAAGCAGTCTTCAGCACTGAACGCTTTTTTGGTCTTTCCTTGGATTGGCATAGCATCCTTCCCAGTTTATGGAGGAATCCCAGCCATTGCATTTAATCCCTTGAGTGCTACTCCTCTGAAATTATGTAGTTTACTTCAAATCTGATTTTAAACTGCCTTAAGAATCCTTGCCATGTTTCGCAATTAAGGATTCTGCTTCAGTGTTATAAGGTTACTCAATTGCTCACTTTCTTCACCCTCACGCAAAAACATTTGTCACATGAACCCAGTCAGACTCCCATGAAATGCGTTGTTAAAGACCCTATGCAAGACGGTATAATCCGGAAGTGACTTTTGTAGGACATCAGGGAAGACACAGCAGGATCAGGTTGGATAGATAAAATGAATGATGATGATAGTGATCTGTTGCATGGGGGGAGCACAGGTGAACGAGTCCAAAAGGAAGTCCAATGGGGGAAATCAAGGCACAGAACAAGGTCCAGGTGCCTGGAGATCCATCTGAGAAGAACACATGGAACAGGAAATTAGGAATATAAATAATTTAAACATTGATGGGACAAGGCGCTCCGAGCCCCAGACTCAGTAGGTCAGGATGTCTGGGAATAAGACCTCACCCTTGCACTGCTCCTGAGCCCAGTGGATAGGTGGGCCTTCAGATGTCTGTCTTCCAAAGCTGAGCCCAGATTTCCACATTCATTTCCCTCGTATGTATTCTAGTTTCTTATTTCTATTGTTATTCTCCTCAGTCTGGTGAGATATTCTATTAAGGCTCTTTATTCAAATCTTACCTTTAGAGTTTGACCCACTATTTGGTCAGAGACAGAGCTCTACTAGACTATAAAGAAGCTGGATACTACTGTATGTACGTTTTCTCATTCCTTACAGTGATGAGGCAGGAATTAAAGATTTCAAAGCTAACACTTGCAGAGGAAGTTGACCTATTTGTGCTGGAAGACAAAAACAGCTCGTATTGATAAAATTAGTATCAAAAGTAGTATAAAATTAGTAAAATGATAAAACATACCTTACTAATGGAAAAAAAAACTTGAAGTCATATTAACAAAAAGTATACCACTGCCCTATGCTAACACTTGTTTTTTCCTCATAGGGCAATGACACAAAAAACTTGGCAACCAATACTTTCAGGAAATTAAATTAAGAGTTACTAAAACAGATTTATTGTTTTACATATCCTGTTCCATATATTTTAAATTCCATGTTTCTTTTGGAATGACAATTTACTATTTGAAACATTATGTTCCATGCCTCAGTTTCACAAAATTTATAAATACAATGTGCAACTGAATCTGACATGTTAAGTGCAGCCAAGGATCTCCTGAAAATGCCAGTGGCTCATTTATACACTATGCTGTGGTGTTGCTGAGAATCTAGAATAGCTCTCAATTGATCAATGAAAGCCATTTTGAGCTAGAAACACATGTATGCCAGCAATTCTTCTAGCAGCTCCGTATATGGTGTAGAATACAGTGCAAAAATATTGTATACAGGTCTGGGTTAAGATACTGTTTAGTAGAATACTAGAAAGCTTTCTTTTCCTTCTCACAGTAGGTCATACGCTAAAGACTAATGCCTCACCTCTGCTTCTAGCAGGAAATGGATGCTGGAATAAACTGGAAGATACTGTAAATGTTCAAAAGGCTGCTGGGAAAATGTCTATGTACGTCAGTACTATAATAAAGTATGAGCTAGTCTTCTTCTGAGCAAAATTATTGCGCCAAATGAGTTCAATTAAAAATACTGCCTAAAACATGGCTATGTTTTTGAGTAAAGTGTAATCTTTGCCTTTAAGATTACTATCTTCCTATTAATTGATCTACAATTTAAATTCAGATGCATATTTTAATTCAGCACAGAAGTACAGTACATCTGGATGTTCTTTTTTTTATTTGATTGTCCCATTTGTGTCTTCTATCCAGATTCTTAATGAGTACAGGAGCAAGAGCACTAAATTATTTAATAAAATGAAAAGAATTTCCAATTTTTTACCTCCTTGATCTGAAAATAGTATTTCTTATAAATCGAACCTGGAATGAATATTTCATTTTCAAACTAAAATTTAGAACATTAATCTTCTAATCACACCTTGCACAGTATAGGTCATGTATAATTTGACATGATCAAAAGGGGTCCTTGCTTTTGTTTCCTCTTCTATTCTTGATAACTTAATGTGCATGAATCAATACAAAAATGTTTTATTTCCTATGGACACAGTTTGTGATACATTTGGATCAGATTCTTCCAATTTTTGATGTAACAAACAAAGAACTGTAGCCCAACAAAAACATTTACACCCAAATATCAGCCAACCCCTCCATCACACTACAGTATGTTCACTCTCCTCCTGAATGAAATCAGTCAGCTGTGACAGTACAGTAATCATAGTAGGTGTAAATAAAGTAGTTAAAATAGAACAAAGACCTGACAACAACAGCAGCAGCCTCCACTATCAATCCCACTAACCTGCTTTCCATCTTTCTTTCCTGTATTCTTGATGATATATGAGGCTGGTAGGGATGGAGTGAGAAATATGAAGACAATGGAAGAAAATCCACAACTTTAGAATGAGTGATCAAAATCAATGGGCTCCAATAAACCAATGCACTTCCTGAGATTGAAGATAGATAAGTGAATATAGTCTATCCTGCAGAAAAGGAATATAGACATTTTGTATTTAAAAACACATACTAATTTAACTGAGCTACCTGGATTTGGAAGACAGCATATGTCTCACCCTCGAGGTAATGTTTTATCAAATTAAAATAAATAAAAATCCAACCTTCACTTAAATTTGGTTGACATTTTATGTGTATTTTTCATGGAGCAAAACATTTCATGGCTGTACAGATGCAGCCATTCAAAACGGGTGAGGTATTTCGCGGTATATCCCGGTTGGCATGTCGCATCAAAACGCAGTTTCATGCAGTATCACGCGGTGTACTGCGTCATTTGACGTCATACCGGAAAGTATCCGGAATCACCTTGTAAAACCGCCAGGAGGAGCTAATAAAGCTTAACCTCTCATATACAGCATTTGAGCTTTTAAATTTAAACTGTGTATTACAGCATGTTAATCATCAGTCATTAAAAAGTTGGTATATTTTATGAAAGCAAGATTGCTCAGTTGGGCAAAAGTACACAACCTACCTTTATCATAAATATTTTAATTATGCATAAATATTTTATGCATCAAAGCCTTTACCGAAGATATAACTCTCTCTCTCTTTCCTTCCTAGCGTTAATCCCGCATCAGCAGGGTCCGCTTGTCGGCACACCAGTCTCCATTTGGTGGTTTGAACCAAATCTTTCAGCTGACGTTGCCATTAACTGCAACCGAGAAATACTCCAACCGGCGCGTTGCTACGCCTGCCGTCGGAGTGGGAGGGGGGGAGGAGAACAAAGTAATGTAGCCAATTCATAGAGGGGGATTATAAGGAGGCATGGGAAATTTGGCCAGGACGCAGGGGTTACACCCCTACTCTTTTCAAGTAACACCCTGGGATTTTTAATGACCACAGAGAGTCAGGACCTCGGTTTTACGTCCGAAAGACGGCGCTTGTTTACAGTATAGTGTCCCCGTCACCATACTGGGGCATTAGGATCCACATGGACTCCAGGGTGACTGAAGATATTACTAATAATGAATGACCTTGGACAAGCTGTAAACTCAAAGTATTACGCATGTCCACATTATTTGTAACCGTCATTTTAAATGAAAATACTTTAATTTTTCATAGACAAAAAGTAACACCACAGCATTTCACTGATCTAACTAACAAGGACGGGATATTAGCTAGCCAATATGATAAAGGAATAAATTACTTTTTTTGTTTATTTCTTTAGCACATTTATTTGAACATTTCCATCGATTGTACAGGCACTGAAAAACTGTCCAATCCTTAGTTCGTCGGACATTTTCTTTTAGTATAACAGACATAAAAACTCCCTTGCTTTCTAACAATAATTTCTAAAAACGAAAATTATTTAAACTGTGACACTTATCATTCAACCAGAGCTCAAAATATCACAAGGATCCTCAAGAGCACAACAAAGACTGTTCTAAAAGATATGTGTACCAGATACATGAGAATCCAAGCTTCTTTATCTACGTCTTCAAAATTTATCACACAGTAACAAGTCAAATTTCAGGGGCGTCCGTATACCAGAGATTATGGTACCACTTCAGAAGGGTGTCAGCCAGTTAGATTCCAGGACCGAATTATCTGTTTAATAATCAAGAATATGTAAGCACGTATCTAAATAAATTAGTAATGATATTAATTTAAGGATCTAAATTTCTAAATCTATGTATCTATATAGCTGGTAGTATTACTGTATTTCACTTTCTTTGTAAACATGTTTTGTTAACACCCGAATCGCAGGTGGATTCTGTTTTTTGGTCTGTTATGGTCTGTAGCTCAAATCCTGTTTAACTAAAAATTAGACACGAGAAGAGTATTGGACAATGTTGTGAGGCTCTCTGTGGAATTTCTCTGTAAAGTGAAGATTTATAGAGGAGACAGGTTGTGTATCGCTTCTTTTGACACTTGTAAAAAAAAACATTCCAATGTTAATGCGACACGGAAGATAATGTGGTGTATTGGTTGTTAGCGAAAATATTTAATCATTTAATCTCTTTACTGTGCACATTTTTATCTGCTTAGTATTGAATATTTATATGGAATTTTACCACTAAAGGGAAATTTTAGTAGCTAACCATAAAACGCAGAGGAGCATAATGAAGGTCATAAAGGTCATAAACGATATTAATTTAGGAACATAAACATATTATGTAAACGGTATGTTGCTGTTATTGGTATTTTAAAGAAAAAATACACACCAATACTCAATTTCTCCTAAAATATATTGACATTTTTTATATTTCAAAATAACACGTGTTCATACTGTACTGTATGTACAGTACACAGCGGTACCACAGGTTGAACTGTAGGGCGCAAATCCACCTAGTTAAGAAAGCTAGGTGTTAGCATAAACTATTAGTAATCAATAATATTAAATTTAGCACTGTAATAAATTGTGCTGATAATAAATTCTATTCTACTCTGAAAATGTAGGGGGGAGGAAGAATGCCCGTGGTCTTTTCACTGATAAACTTGTGTCAAGCTGTCAACAAAAACCAGCTGTCAAAAAAACGTTTTTTATTTTTTTTAAATTCAGTTGTGTCACCCCTGTGGAGACTTTTTGGCAGGAGAGGGGAGGCACCGGGACTGCTGCGGGCAAGGTTGGCCCAACGCTGCTGCCTAGCGGGAGAGCCAGTGGGTCTAGTCGCCGCAGACGTGGCCTACTTAGCCCGCCAGGGTTACCATACTCTCCCGGAGGAGGCCCACCGGGAGATAGCGCTCCAGGCGTTCCTCTGGGCTCTGGTGCCGACTGAGGTGCAGCGCCACATGATGCTGGCCGTGCCGGTCCTCTTGGAGCAGGCCCTGGCTCTGGCTGAGCAGGCTGATGCCGTATTCAAGGAGACTGGTGGGCACCAACGGAGGGGTGCACGGGGAATCAGATGGGGAGGAGGAGACGGCCAGCGCAGCGGTGCTGGGGGAGTGACGACGGCTGGTCATCTGCCATCACTGTGGGGAGAGGGGGCACATCGCCCTGGAGTGCCAGGCTCTGGATCCCCAAGGACTCCAGAGGCCATTGGGAAACGGGAGTGGGGTGGCCTAAAGGGGGGAAGGCCGCCCTTGAGCGACGCTACCCCCGCTCCGGAAAGCCAGAAGGAGTGCTTCACCCTTCCTGCCGTGGGAAGGGTTGGCCACAGCCGGGGCTTATTTCTTCCCTGCCTCATCGAGGGCAGACCCTGCCAGGCCCTCGTCGACACCGGTTCGACCATCACCCTGCCTTGACCTGGGCGTGAGGGACAGGGTGCTGCGCCAGGGTTGGCG
This sequence comes from Lepisosteus platostomus, assembly GCF_059453375.1. Lineage (NCBI taxonomy): Eukaryota > Metazoa > Chordata > Actinopteri > Semionotiformes > Lepisosteidae > Lepisosteus > Lepisosteus platostomus. The sequence continues at coordinate 5,878,877 of NC_142631.1, forward strand.
GGTGCCCTCCAGCGGCGAGGTCACTTGCTGCAACCAGTCCAACCCCAGGATACATTCCTCGCGGACTGGGGCAAGGTAGAAGGGGTGTTTTTCACCCTTGCAGCCCCAAAGTTCACGGTAAGCGCCCTGGGGGTCCGGCTGCCTCGGTGCCTGGCAGGAAATACAATATGCCGGACAGTATGCTTCAAAGCACTTTACAGGATAACAACAATAACAACAACAATTTAGTCCTGGGAGGAAGAATATCATCAATATTAATAATAATAATAAACTTTATTTTATATAGCACCTTTAAAGGTGGCTTTTTAAAAAAAAAAACTTTTTTTAAATGCATTTGCATTTGCACACAGAGTAGTGTTTACTTGAACATGGAGATGCCATACTGAAAAATTCCTGCACACAACCATTGCAGCGGAATTTGCATCATTTGGCAGGGCTATGTGACAAGTGGTGGTGGATTTGGAGACAAAATGTATTTACATTGGGTTGCTGTAAGCGGAGCACTAATAAGCCCAAAGCTCTACTTATTATTTTACAAGAGAATGCACCTGACAAGCTGGACAGTATGCTTCTCAAAGCGCTTTACAGGATAACAACAACAATAACAACAATTTACAAGTTCTGGGAGGAAAAATATGATCAATATTAATGATAACAATAAGAAACTATTTTATATAGTGCCTTTAAAGGTGGCCCCTCAAAGCGCTTTACAGGATAACAACCGATGAAACAACAGTAGTTGGGGGTTGAAAATACCTGTGAAACCTGTTTGTTCAAAATGTACTGTAGACACAGAGTGTTACAGCAGCGCATTAGTATGTTAAAGCGATTCCATTGAGGAGCTGGGCGTGATAATTGTTTTGTTCCTTGATATCTGATCTGCAAGGCCATTTGGCTGCAGCGAATGTGAATTCTGTCTGGCATTACCAGATTGTGAAAAAATAAAAGTATTTTAATCAAGATTCCCTTATAAAATTAACGTGAAAGAAAACAAAAACTAAAAATAAGATACAATCTACAGACATTCACAACATAAACATATCTTAAAACATTTACATATATTGTTAAATTATTACTTTAAATATATACTTTAGGTTACGGAAACAGCCAGTTAATAAAATCGTTGCAGTTTTGTTCTTGTTTGTAGGTGGGGATATTCTGACAACAATTGTTTTAAAGACAATCTGTCAAAGTGCAATGAAATACAATAATTACGCTGGGTGAACGTTCCGAGGTCAATTTCTTCCACGACAGGGGTACCTTTAAAGCACAGATGACAACACTGAAAAATGTTGGCGTGCCCTCTCTTTAAAGCCCTGGCCAAATACGAAGACAGTACGTACAGTTATAATTCAAACTGAATTAAAAACTACTCCTATTTGGCATTTTAGCGGGTAGAGACACGTTCGAAAAAAAGTTAATCCCAGCTACAAAACATTATTTTTAATATTTTTGGGGTAAGAGGGAGCAAAACATCAGTATTTACTGTTAGTAATTAGTGTACGATCTATAGTTGAAATCTGAGCCTAAATAAAAAGAAAAGGCATTTTCTGAGAGCAATTACACTGTATTTATGTAGAATAAGTGATTAGGTTTATGAGCAATATAATTACTTATTCGTTTAAAACGCTATATAAAATAAAGTTTATTATTAACGTACTGGACAGAGTGGTGAACAATATTATGCAGAAGACAAAGATAACAATTTACGTTAAAAGACATTTAATTAAACACGGGTTTGTGATTTAAATGGGAATGGGGGTGACGGGAACTCTTAATCTTAATAAAAATAAAATAAATAAAACAGGTTTTGATAGTTAATAACCACTTTTTATGCACGAAACATGGGTTTTTCTTCCTCCTGATCAGTTTAGAAATCTGTGTACGCTGTAAGGTTTAACTTCTTAATTAAACTTTTAAAATACACGTTTGGAATAGAAACAACATATGTTGTTGACTTCCTGGTGTGTAGAGCAGATCAGCACGTCTTTTTTCCCCAATCAGAGGGGTGTCAGATGGTGTCAGCCAATCACCATTCTGAAGCCCTAAAGTAATCTCTGGTATAGGGAGACCCCAGAATTCTGTCCCATAGTTTAGATAGATAGATGATAGATACTTTTATTGATCCCGTGAGGGAAATAAAGTAAATCATTTTCATTTTAGGAAATTATTAAATTCTCAGTTAAAAGCAAAGGAGATTGTCTGTTATATTATACATAAAAACAAGAGTTTGCTGCCGCATTATTGGAAACTCAAATTTAACAAAAAATCTCTGGCATTATATCCTAGAAGACACACACAGAAGCCAGGCCGGGAGAATGCCTGCAGCGTAAAAGAAAATGCCTGATGAACTAGGGATTGGACAGTTTCCAAGTGCTTGTACAATCGATGGAAATGTTCAAATAAATGTGCAAAAGACATAAACAAAATAATCATTTATTTCTTAATCATATTGGATAGCTAATGTCCTCTCTTTGCTATTTAGTGGCTGTGTTTCTGCGTCGGGTAGCAACGGGTGACTATGTTCTCAGGCGGAAGATGTAAACAGCTTAATTTTCGTGTTAAATAATTTTTTTAAATTAAAATTCATTCTATACAGCAATCGCATATTTGGGTACCGTTTCATAAAACTTTCATGCTTAAAATGTTTAGGGAGAAATGGAAGACTGGTGTGTATTTTTTCTTTAAACTACCAAGACCAACCATACACAGTACAGTTTACATACAGTAATGTTTATGTTTCTAAATTAATATCGTTTATGACCTTCAGATGCGTTATGCTCCTCTTTTTTTTATGCTCAGGTACTAAAATTTCCCTTTAGTGGTAAAATTCCATATAAATATTCAATACTAAGCGGATTAAAATGTGCACAGTAAAGAGATTAAATGATTAAATCTTTTCACTACCGACCAATGCACCACGAGTGCCCCTGTTGGTCATTTTTCGGTGGCTTGTGGGTAGTTGCGTGCGGTACGGGTTTGTACCGTGCATTTTGAATGGCTGCATCTGTATGACTCTTAATTATTTTTGCATATAGCATATAGTATATTTATTTTTTAATATTAAAATGTACAGTAAATGATTTCTGGTTTTGCATTTTGTGGAAGAAACAGGATCAGATGGAAAAAAAAATATCACTGTCAATCAAAAACACTATTTGTCCATTTTAAATCCCTCTCTGTTTAGAGACAGATTTACCAAACATGATTAATCATATTTTAGATTAATTCTAAGCACTACAATTCCAAACAAATAAAGTGCATCTGCTCATCACATCTCAGGAACATTGTATGTTTTCTTTCACTTGCTTAAGCGATGATCCTAGACAGCAAAATTAAGCAGTGATTTTAATGGAACCTTTATTTTTTATTTATTTTCTATCACCATGATTTTACTTATGAAACTCTTTTTGTAGGACATCCTTTATTCAGAATATATTCTCTGCTGGCAAAAAAGCAAACAATATGAACAAAGTGCAAAATTTTGTTCATATTTTTACAAAATTTCAGTACTTTATCTCTGTCCTATTTTCTTATATAAGCTACCCACTCTTTCAAACTCCTCTCACCTACAAAATTCTATAAATTTTGTATCTCAGTAATAAATAATGTATATGCTTAAAACCACGCTTGCAAAGTTTTGTTAATAAATGCTGGAGGTATAAACTGTATTGAGAAAAGTTTTAAAAATCCATTAGGATTATAAATTACTTCTGTAAGGGATTACATTTTTAATTTTTAAAATGTTGGGGGACAAATCTAAAAAGTAATAAGTTGCAGTGAACTGTATACTTGTAATATAATAAAGACTTGTAATTACTTTAAGAAACTTAACTGAGTCAAGTCAATGTTTTTGCAGGACTTACCAAAAATGGTTTGTTTAACATTTGTATTTTGAAAACACTGTAGAGTAAAAATCCACTGGAGACCTTTTTGCTGAGCAGAAGAGGTGTATATTTTATATTGGGCCAAAGGGAAGCACCCTCCATGCAATAAGGAAGATGGTCCCAACAAGAAAAGTTACAGCTGACCTTTTATACACTTACAGTACTCAGTAAGGAATACAAAGAGCTTAAGTCTCAAAAGAAAAAAAACTTCAGTCTCAATTAATTTCTATTGGTTAGGGAGAATATCGGAAGATGTCTATTGTACGTAACTAAGCTATATCAGTGTTTTCTTCAGACAGGTAGTTATAATTGGCCTTCTACACAAAATAATTATTTGGGATTCTTAAAACAAGCATTCTTTGTGTCTGGAGGCTCCAAGCAGATATTGAAACGATGCTGCCATTTTTGTTGAACAGAGAAAGAATTTTTAACCCTTCAGTATCATTCAAATCGTGCCTCCCTCCATTAATATCAGCCCACTTTCTATATCTCTGACCCATTCTATCAATATATACAGTACATTGGGCAGCTCGTCAGGTTTCTGACGCTCTGCATAATAGTGGACCAAGTACACACTCCACTCCCCATAGCTGTTTGGACCTGTCCTTTTAAGTCTGCATAACTATTTTCCCAAGCCGACACAGTCTGTGGTGGGTCCTCCCAGTTAATCCAATTAATCATCTGCCACTACAAACTCAGACATTTAACTTCTGTCATCTGCTGACAGTCTTCCATACTTAGATTGAAATGTCTTGCTGCACTACGCAACCTACTCCAAAAATCTGTATCTGGATCATTAGGTTTCAGATCTGGGAGATTAAGAAGTATTTGACCACTTTCTTGTGCTGTAAACAGTCTCTGTTGCCCCCTTTTTCAGTCCCCCCCCAGCACATTGCAAACTCCATCATGATTCAAAGTCACTGGAGCTAACGAGGCGCTTGGTGGACCTGGGGGATTGGGGATCGGATCAATCAGAATGTCCTCCCCTTTACGACCCCCATCCCAGTCTCTATTCCCTGTCTCATTATAGTGCAGCAGCCAGAACTATCTCCCTGTCTCGCCAGTCCCCAGTCCTTTTTTCCCATACTAACACCCATAACTTTTGCTATTTCTCTCTTAGGCTCTTTAACTGACATTGTATCGAATGTCATTTGCTGATACCCTTTCTCATCTACAGATGCAGCCATTCAAAGTGCGCGGTACAGACACGTACCGCAGGTAATTGGCTGCGGTATCGCGTATCATGACGCAAGATGACGCGGTACGTGATTGGTTGACCGACAGGGGCACTCGTGGTCCGTTGGTCTGTCGTAGAAAGATTTACTGTAAATGTCTTTACTGTGCCCGTTGTAGATATTGAATTTTACCACTGAAGGGAAATCTTAGTAGCTGAGCATAAAAAGAATAGGAGCATACTGCAACGCGTGTGAAGGCCATAAACGATATTAATTTTGGAACACAAACATACAGTATATAGCTGGTCTTGGTACTTTAAAGAAAAAAATACACTTCTATTGTGTGTGTGTGTGCAACAGAGTAAATTTTTATAGAGAAATGGAGGCTGGACAGTATGCGTTACAATATAAACATTTATATTGATTTAAATCGTGTTCTGATTTAAATCGCAAACGCGTGTTTAATTATGTGTTTTTTAATCATAATCAGGCTAATGCATTTCTACATTTTCTGTATGAACCAGCTTAGAGGTTCATACAGAAAGACAGCTTGTGTTTAAATTGAGTGTAAGGTAATTTATGCTTCTAAAGTCATGGTCAGCATTTATTATTGTACTGTGCTGTAAACTTTTTCTGTGCCTAGTCACATTATTTTATAGCATTTTTATTGCGTTATTAAATCCGTTGGCGCTGTGTGTTAGTTTCCTGACTCCCATGTCACATGGTCTGTGATTGAATCCCATGGACCTATGACTTTATTTTTTAACAAACATTTCTTTGAAAAAATGAAACGTTTCCCTTGGTCAGAGATTAAATAAAACCTTACTCGCACCAAACAAATTTATATTTCTAAATATCACAACATGATCGAATTTAAGTCTTTTTAATAACAATGAATAGTCACCTATGCGTTACAAAATATACATTTATATTGATTTGAAACGCGTGTTTAAATATATGTGTTTAAAGGCGATATACTGTATAAAAGCGCTGATTCCTATAGAGTGTGTTCCGCCGGGGATTCAAAAAAATTATTTTAAATAGGCTGATAAAGCTTAGACTACTGTAACTGTATTCTAGCCTGTATTACAACAGAACATTGGGCAATGCAACGTAAATTGCAAAAATGCACTTGGAATCTGTCCAAGCCCTCCTACAAAAATTATTTAAACTGCGACACTGATCATTCATCTCTAAATAAACTTTATTTTATATAGCGTTTTAAGCGAATAGGTAATTAGATTGCTCATAAACCTAATCGCTTTTTCTACATAAACACAGCGTGATTGCTCTCTGAAAATGCTTTTCCTTTATATTTACAGTAGGCTCAGATTTCAACTATAGATCATATTATTATAAACTTTCTTGGAAAAATGTATTTTATGTAAACCATGTTTGCTATTAATTCATTAAGGGCTAAAATACGTTCATTGTCTTCCAATCGAGTCGAGTTGACATTGGAAGCTTGCCACACCCGGACTGTTAAACCAACGCATTAGCACGTCAAAGCCCATTGAGGGTATTGAGCCAGTATTGGCTTTAGTATTCCCCCCCTCTCCCCTCAATTCAATTCAATTCAAGGTGTTTTATTTGCATGACAGATGGGTACAAGCAGTGTTGGGTATGTATATTGTAACGCTTACGGCCGACAGGCACTGTGTAAGAGCCGGCGTACCAGAGCTGCGCACCGAGGGAGCGTCTGCATTTATGACTTAGTTTTTAAAATTAGTCAAGCAATATGAAGCATCTCCTTTTACTTTTAAGTCCCTTAAATACATTGAGCACAGCTTTCTCACCACTTAAGATTGGTTTTGATACCATCCTTACACAAAGCAGAAGGGAAATCTTAGTGCCTGAGCATAAAAAGAATAGGAGCATACTGCAACGCGTGTGAAGTCCATAAACTATATTAATTTTGGAACTTAAACATACAGCATATGGCTGGTCTCGGTACTTTAAAGATAACATACACACCAGTATTCCATTTCTCCCTAAACAATTTAAGCTTCGAAGTCTTTAACTAACGTGATACCGGAGTCAACAAGCATACTTTTAGAATTTGATTAATAGGGAATATAATATGGAATCGCGTATCTCAAGAAATTAATAACGATATAATTATATTCATGTTGCAAAAGAACTGCAACGGACATAAAAACTCCCTTGCTTTTAACAAAGCGTTCCATAATTTCTAACTACGAAAATGATTTAAACTGCGACACTTATCATTCAACCAGAGCTCGAAATATCACAAGGATCCTCTAGAGCACAGCAAAGACTGTATTAAAAGAATCGCGTATCTCAAGAAATTAATAAGATATAATTATATTCGTGTAATTCGTGTAATTATATAATCAGTTTCGATCAAGGTCTCTAAAACGAACAAGAAAAAGAGGATTTTCAGAGGGCAATTATGCTGTATTTATATAGAATAAGTGATTTATGAGCAATCTAATTTCTTGTTCGTTTAAAACGGTGAAATGTCACCTGCAAAAGATCGCACCAGAAACAGCACTCTCTCTGCCTGTCATAGACGTTCAGGAAATGCTGAATGAAGTCATGTCAAGTACAATAAATCGATGATCAATAATAACAGTTGTAGGACAAGAAACAAAAGATAGTGAAAACTTAAGATTTTTAAGGCTAAAACTCAAATTCATTCTACAAATTAAGGCAAATGAAAATTCAGGACGTTAAAGTGCTAGAGGTGTAAAAAATACAAAAATGCACATGAGCAAAAAGTTTTAGAAATTGAGCGAACAGAAAAAAAGCCATGCCTATAGTGCAGAAGAGGGATGCAGGAACACTTGCTTAGATATACAAAAAAATCACAAAAAGGTGTATGTTACAAAAGAACATGCAAACATGTACATCAATTTCCCTTCGCGATCAATAGTCTTATCTATAAACATGAAACAGAGTGAGGAATCAGAAATTAGCATGCATACAAAACAGCAATTCTGTCAGTGAGCCCTAAATGAATTAATAGCAACTATGGTTTCATGGAGGGCTTCTCAGATAGTTGGGCATTCAGGTAAACTGCCAGGTGAAAGGATTTGTAAACATATTTTGTTAAAGCAAGTCAGTTTTTTCCGCAACATATAAAAGACATTTTTCCAAGAAAGCTTAGCCTTTGTCACTAATGAAACCACTAAATAAAGACATAAATATAGAAATCTTAAGATTTGTTTTATTTAATGTTGGTAGCAGGATGAACTGTCAGGTTGAGCTAAGTGTATATTTTGTCGCAGAGTTGCTGCAAGATGTTAACAGTGAAAAAGGAATTTAGAAATGAGTTATTTCAAGATGAAAATTTTCAGAATAATTGCAAATCTAGCAGGATAGAGAAAGCACAGAAAACTGGCAGTTAGATTGATCAGATTAGTATGAAAAGTCATTTAGCAAAGGGAATGAGAAGAGTGACAAACTAGTATACTTTAGATCTTTTTTTCGGAACCAGGGAAAATCTGATCATGTTTCCCTATAACAATAATAAAAAAACTTTATTTGATATATCACCATTAAAGGTGGCATCTCAAAGCAATACAGTAGATGTAAAAACAGATAAAAGGACCACAGATTACAAAGTAAATGCATATAAGAAAGACAAGCAGTTAGAGGTGCTACCAAAATTAGAAAATGAAACAGATACAGACACTAAGCCTTCTGAAAAGAAAGGTTCTGAGGTTAGATTTAAACTGGCCCTGGTGTGTGTGTGTTTGTGTCTGTCTGTCCTGTGATGGACTGGCGCTATGTCCAGGGTGTATTCTGCCTTGTGTCCGTCGCTTACTGGGATAGGCTCCAAATCCTCTGTACTGGATAAAGAGATTAGAAATGGATGGAAGTAAAGGCACTGTGTGGATGGAACTATACACAGTGTTAGAAACCCACTATGAAATGGCAGCATCTCACTGAGAATAAAATATTTTATAGTGTTGGCTTAAGGAAACAGCCTTTCCACCTCTCTTGCACATCAGTATCCATACCTAGTTATTTAAACAAATTGCCTCTAATTATAAACATCTTAATATGCTGGCTCTGTGGATCCGCATCAGCTATGTTTGCCCATTCCTTCAATTCATGTGCATCCAACACACAGTTCAACGCTAGCAACTACACAAAATCTAAAATACAATCCTCATTTCAGTATCTATGTAAACATACAGTCTGTTAACTTCATCATCTTCATCAAAAATATGCCTAACCCCATTAGGAAGTGTTCTTGTTATCAGTGTATTCCTCAGCTATCCCAAAATTATCTTCTTCTTACCAACATCTCTAGTCTTTTATCCTGCAATAACTCAGCCAACACTTAAATATCCAAAAGCTGCTTGTGTTAATTTTTTGAAATCACAAATATCATGTGTAAATACTGGCCATTTAATACTCTGCATTGTGGAATAATAGTTTATTTTAAAGGGAACTAGAGAAACTAAGAACTAGAGAAATCAAGAAAGGCTTTTTTTTTCTAGAATTAATAAATGCACATCCTGTTCACTGGGGAAATTAAATCCACACTGAGCAATCTTCAATATGTTCAGAATATGACAGCGAGAATCCTATCAGGGATGCATTGCACCTGTTTTCAAGTCCTTGCATTGGTTATCTATCAGGTTTCGAGTCAACTTCAAAATCCTCATCCTCATTCAGTACCTACAGTATATGGCTTATTATCTGTCTACTCCCCACCTTTGTCCGTCTGACTCTGGTCTTCTAGCTGTCCTCAAGAACATCTACATTCTGTGGGTGACAGGGTCTTCTCTACCTGCACCCCAGAGCTCTCAATTTGTATTCCCAGTGATATCAGTCACGTACCCTGAGTGCATTTAAATCTAACCTCAGAACCTTTCTTTTCAGAAGACTTAGTGTCTGTATCTGCTTCATTTTCTAATTTTGGTAGCACCTCTAACTGCTTGTCTTTCTTATATGTATTTACTTTGTTATCTGTGGTCCTTTTATCTGTTTTTATATCTACTGTATTGCTTTGAGATGCCACTTTTAAAGGTGATATATAAAATAAAGTTTTTTATTATTGTTATAGAGAAACATGATCAGTTTTCCCTGGTTCAGATAAAAAGATCTAAAGCATACTAGTTTGTCACTCTTCTCATTCCCTTTGCTAAATAACTTTTCATACTAATCTGATCAATCTAACTGCCTGTTTTCTGTGCTTTCTCTATCCTGCTAGATTTGCAATTATTCTGAAAATGTTCTTCTTGAAATAACTCATTTCTAAATACCTTTTTTCACTGTTAACATCTTGCAGCAACTCTGCGACAAAATATACACTTAGCACAGTTCATCCTGCTACCAACATTGAATAAAAAAAATCTTATGATTTCTATATTTATGTCTTTATTTAGTGGTTTCATTAGTGACAAAGGCTAAACTTTCTTGGAAAAATGTATTTTATGTGTTGTGGAAAAAACTGACTTGCTTTAACAAAGTATGTTTACAAATCCTTTCACCTGGCAATCTACCTGAATGCCCAACTATCTGAGAAGCCCTCCATGAAACCATGGTTGCTATTAATTCATTTAGGGCTCATTGACAGAATTGCTGTTTTTTATGCATGCTAATTTTCTGATTCCTCACTCTGCTTCATGTTTATAGACAAGAGTTTATTGATCGCGAAGGGAAATTGATGTACATGTTCATGTACATGATGAACATGTTTGCATGTTCTTTTGTAACATACACCTTTTTGTATATCTAAGCAAGTGTTCCTGCATCCCTCTTCTGCACTATAGTCATGGCTTTTTTTCTGTTTGTTTATTTCAAAGCAACACCTGCTCCATGTCTAAAACTTTTTGCCCATGTACATTTTTGTGCACTTTAACGTCCTGAATTTTCATTTGCATTAATTTGTAGAATGAATTTGAGTTTTAGCCTTAAGTTTTCACTATCTTTTGTTTCTTGTCCTACAACTGTTATTATTGATCACTGAATAATTGTACTTGACATGACTTCATTCAGCCTTTCCTGAACATCTATGACAGGCAGAGAGAGTACTGTTTCTGGTGCGATCTTTTGCAGCTGACATTTCACTGTTTTAAACGAACAAGAAATTAGATTGCTCATAAATCACTTATTCTATATAAATACAGCAGAATTGCCCTCCGAAAATCCTCTTTTTCTTGTTCGTTTTAGAGACCTTGATCGAAACTGATTTTAGATGTCAGAAAGGATTTATTTTCTCTGTATTTCCTACATTGCTTTGTCGAGATTTTAACTTTATATTTAGGCTCAGATTTCAACTATAAATCGTACACTAATTAATAGCAGTAAATACTGATGTTTTGCTCCCTCTTACCACAAAAATGTATATGTTTTGTAGCTGGGATGAACTTTATTTCGTACGCGTAGCTACTGCGATTTGGACACGAAGCGGTTAAAGATGGCAGCAAATCAGGCACCCAGAGAGGGGGGGGGGGCGTCTTCTCGCCTCCAGAACTAAAATGCCAAATAGGAGTGGCTTAGGCGACATACACAGTCGTGTAACTGACAGTTTGAGGTAGCCTATCGTGTAAATTTCGTTTTGCTGCTGATAGGTTAAGCTTTCGAAACTCTGCCCCAAAGTCATGTGACTGATTTTTCGCTCTGTTTCGTTGGTTAAACGCAATGATCACAAGCACCACCATGGTAACTGGGATGTGTAGTTTTTAATTCCGTTTGAATTATAACTATACGTACTGTCTTCATATTTGGCCAGGGCTTTAAAGAGAAGGAGCGCCAAAACATTTCAGTGCCGTCGTCTCCGCTTTAAAGGTACCCCCGTGCTGGAAGAATTTGACCTCGGAACGTTTGCCCAGCGTACTGTTAAACCAACGCATTAGCATGTTAAAGCGATTCTATTGAGGGGGAAGCCCAGCTACCACTTAACACTGTACTTCCTACTTTGAATACCTGTGAAACCGGTTTAATTCGTCACAGCCAGCATTCCGGAAGAGAGGGGGTTGAGTAGTGGAAGCAGGCGAGATTTCCAGCGAAAGACACCTCTCCCTCAAAAACCCAGTAAGCAGTAATGCTTTAAGTTGAAAATCGAGGTAGATTTTGAGGATGATAAAGAGGGTAAACTGGGATGGGAGGAGGGTTTGGTTTTGCATAAGGGGCAGAAGATTTCCCTTCTGCTTTGTGTAAGGATGGTATCAAAAGCAATCTTAAGTGGTGAGAAAGCTGTGCTCAATGTATTTAAGGGACTTAAAAGTAAAAGGAGATGATTCATATTGCTTGACTAATTTTAAAAACTAAGTTATAAATGCAGATGCTCCCTCGGTGCGCTGCTCTGGTACGCCGGCTCTTACACAGTGCCTGTCGGCCGTAAGCGTTACAATATACATACCCAACACTGCTTGTACCCATCTGTCATGCAAATAAAACACCTTGAATTGAATTGAATTGAGGGGAGAGGGGGGAATACTAAAGCCAATACTGGCTCAATACCCTCAATGGGCTTTGACGTGCTAATGCGTTGGTTTAACAGTCCGGGTGTGGCAAGCTTCCAATGTCAACTCGACTCGATTGGAAGACAATGAACGTATTTTAGCCCTAAATGAATTAATAGCAAACATGGTTTACATAAAATACATTTTTCCAAGAAAGTTTATAATAATACGATCTATAGTTGAAATCTGAGCCTACTGTAAATATAAAGGAAAAGCATTTTCAGAGAGCAATCACGCTGTGTTTATGTAGAAAAAGCGATTAGGTTTATGAGCAATCTAATTACCTATTCGCTTAAAACGCTATTTAAAATAAAGTTTATTTAGAGATGAATGATCAGTGTCGCAGTTTAAATAATTTTTGTAGGAGGGCTTGGACAGATTCCAATTGCATTTTTGCAATTTACGTTGCATTGTCCAATGTTCTTCTACAGGCTAGAATACAGTTACAGTAGTCTAAGCTTTATCAGCCTATTTAAAATATTTTTTTTGAAACACACGTTTACGATTGAAATCAAAACGCGATTCAAATCAATATAAATGTATATTTTGTATCGCATAGGTGACTATTCATTGTTATTAAAAAGACTTCAATTCGATCATGTTGTGATATTTAGAAATATAAATTTGTTTGGTGCGAGTGAGGTTTTATTTAATCTCTGACCAAGGGAAACGTTTCATTTTTTCAAAGAAATGTTTGTTAAAAAATAAAGTCATAATTCCATGGGATTCAATCACAGACCATGTGACATGGGAGTCAGGAAACTAACACACAGCGCCACCGGATTTAATAACGCAATAAAAACGCTATAAAATAATGTGACTAGGCACAGAAAAAGTTTACAGCACAGTACAATAATAAATGCTGACCATGACTTTAGAAGCATAAATTACCTTACACTCAATTTAAACACAAGCTGTCTTTCTGTATGAACCTCTAAGCTGGTTCATACAGAAAATGTAGAAATGCATTAGCCTGATTATGATTAAAAAACACATAATTAAACACGTGTTTGCGATTTAAATCAGAACACGATTTAAATCAATATAAATGTTTATATTGTAACGCATACTGTCCAGCCTCCATTTCTCTATAAAAATTTACTCTGTTGCACACACACACACAATAGAAGCAGGAACCACTGTCAGAAGGGAAGAAGGTGACTATTCATTGTTATCAAAAATGACTTAGAATCGATCATGTTGCGATATTTTGAAATATAAAAGTCAATTGATTGTCCATAATATCGCTATTCTATTTTTTCGAAGAAATGTTTGTTAAACGAAAAGTCCAGCACCAGCTGGATTCAAACACACAACCTGTGCGTTGTTAGTCACGCACCTAGACCAGTAGGCTACAAGACAACTCGCATGAACAGGGAGGCGAAACAGCCCTACACAGCCCTGTCGCAGTATATGAATATAATCATACCGTTATTAAATTCTTTAGATACGCGATTCCATATTATATTCCCTATTAATCAAATTCTAAAAGTATGCTTGTTGACTCCGGTATCACGTTAGTTAAAGACTTCGAAGCTTAAAATGTTTAGGGAGAAATGGAATACTGGTGTGTATTTTTTTCTTTAAAGTACCAAGACCAGCTATATACTGTATGTTTATGTTCCAAAATTAATATCGTTTATGGCCTTCACACGCGTTGCAGTATGCTCCTATTCTTTTTATGCTCAGCTACTAAGATTTCCCTTCAGTGGTAAAATTAGATATGAATATTCAATACTTAAACGGGCACAGTTAAGACATTAAATATACATATACATACTGTATACAGTACAGTTTGCATACGGTAATATGTTTATGTTCCTAAATCAATCTCTTTTATGAGCATGTGAAAGGCATGGTGAATCACTGTACTTTGCATGATTGGAAACAAATGCGTGATTGCGAAATGCTGTGGTGTTACTTTTACAAAGACGGTCAATGAAAAAAAGGCCAGGGCAATACTTTGAGTTTACACTTACAGCTTGTCCAAGGTCATTCATTATTAATACTATTAGTAATATCTTCGTTAAAGACTGATGGCCACAGCTCAAACATGAGAGGTTGAGCTTTATTAGCTCCACCTTGCGGAAATTCCGGATACTATTATTTTGCTTGTCGTATTATAGGAGAATTTACGGTAACTCGCGGTATTTACCGGTAGCTTGTGGTAGACTGCGTACAGCGTACCGGAAAATAATGCGGTATCGCCCGCGCATTTTGAATGGCTACATCTGTACATGAATGCCTTCCATTGTTTTAATCCAGTGTGCGCATAAAACCAAAGCATATTTTCCTCTGACATTCTCTTTCTGACTCCCCCACCTCACTATCTGTGTCTTAACAGGCGGAGCGGTGGCTCTGTGGCTAAGGATCTGCGCCTGTGGCTGGAAGGTTGCTGGTTAAAATCCTGCAGCCAGCAGAGGAATCCTACTCCGTTGGGCCCCTGAGCAAGGCCCTTAACCCCATCTGCCCCAGAGGAGCTGTACAATGGCTGACCCTGCGCTTTGACCCCAAGCTTCTCTCCATGTCTGTGTGTCTCATGGAGAGCAAGCTGGGGTATGCAAAAGACAAATTCCTAATGCAAGTAATTGTATATGGCTAATAAAGTGATCTTAATTGTCATCTCTGAATGGCAACCTTTATTTTTCATTTTCTGTACTTCTTTCTGTGCCTCTTTTAATGCCTCTTGAGCTATTATTGTATTGTTAGATGTCATGGTTAACGAGGAGAAACGAATCCTTAAAATCTCTTAAATAGCCATGCAGAGCCTTATAGGTGAGGATGAGGATTTTAAAGTCCACACGAAATTTGACAGGAAGCCAGTGCAAGGACTCCAGGATAGGAGTAATGTAATCACTTGCACTAGACCTGGTCAGGATCCTGGCTGCTGAATTTTGGACATACTGTTTGTTCAAAGTAGATTTAGATACCCCAGCGAGTACAGCATTACAGTAGTCAATACAAGAGAACACAAATGTGTCGATCAGCTTTTCAGCCACAGTTATTGATAGCATAGGGCGTAGTCTAGCGATATTTCTGAGGTGAAAAAAAGATGTTTGACAATATGCTGCACATGTGGGTCAAATGTTAAGCCAGAATCGAATATCAACACAAGGTTTTTCAATTTAGACTGAAACTCAAGTACAGAACCATCTACAGATAGGGTTACAGCATTGGCTTTACGAAGTTAATGGGGGGTGCCAATAAGTATGACTTCAGTCTTACACAGTTAAGATGAAGGAAATTTTGAGTCATCCAAGTTTTTAAGCTATTAGAAGATCATTAGTGACTTTGATCAGGGCAGTTTCTGTGCTGTGAAGTTGATGGAAGCCAGATTGGAGGGGTTCGAAAAGGTTATTTGCCATGAGGTGGTTATGTAACTGAAATGTGACAGCACATTCTAGAATTTGTGCAAGAAAGGGTGAGTTGGAGATGGGGCAAAAATTGTTAAGATTATCGAGAGCCATGTTAGGCTTTTTTGGCACGGGGGTAATGGCAGCAATTTTGAAGACCGTTGGCACAATGCCAGTGCTCAAGGATTCATTTATAATATTAAGGACAATGGGACAGAGAGCAGAGAAACAGGACTGAGGTAAAGTGGTGGGAATGGGATCTAAAATAGATGTGGTGGGTTACATGTAACTAATGTAACTAGTTCGTGTAACTAAGCTATATCAGTGCTTTCTTCAAGTAGGTAGTTATAATTGGCCTTCTACACAAAATAATTATTTGGGATTCTTAAAACAAGTATTCTTTGTGTCTACAGGCCCCTAGTCAGCAGCAGATACTGAAATGTTGCAGCTGGCATTTTTGCTAAACAGAGAAAGAATTTTTAACCCTTCAACAGAAAACTCTTTTACAGTTACATAGCAACTAAGTCAGAACAAGAAATAAGAATGATTTAGAGAGATTTACAGAGCAGCATTATGGGCTATACAAACAGGGATGTGTTTACTTAATGTTGTTGAGTTAATGAGTTCTTTTGCTGATGGGTAGCTGTGAAAGAGATGTAAGTAAATTGCACTTGCCATTTTTACCATAATAATTACAGTATTTGTGTAGAAATCCAGAGACTTGACATGATGGATTTCTGTACTTTTATATTGCTTACATATAGGTTATATAGGTTACAGGCTCCAGGCTCTCTAGAGAAAACACTCTAACATTAAGTTGTTATCTCTGGTGCGCTTTGCATTTTTTTCCTAAACAAAACTTCCAGTTCTTTCTACGTGATTCAGAGTCCACCCTCGTGTGCCCATATTTTCTAAATGTTATTCCAATGGATTTAGTAGTGACATATGCTGCAAAGTGGTCAGTGGGTTTATAATCCAAAGGCATATAAAGTCAATTTGCAATCTTACACCCAGTTAATTCCAGTCATTCCTGGTTCAGTGCATTTCATCACAGAATGGTACCTGATAGCATATGAGACATCTGCAATGTATTACAGAGACTTTACTGTTCCTGTTGCCTACTGTCAGGGATTTTGTGTGGAACATAAAGACCATGGGACAGGCCAGCATGGAACCCAGACTAGGCTAGATAACAGTGACCTAAAAGTCAACACCTATTATATATAAAGTGTAGTGTTATTATGTCTTTTGTCCCAATTCATTTGTTAATGAACTGTCTTGTTGAACTTCCTCAGGATGTTCTTAATCTCAGTTCTTTCTCCTTCCAAATTTAACACTGCAGGATACTCAGTTGCTTTGTCATTAAAGCTGCCAACTGCCTCTCTATTCACATCTCAGCTTTCTTTGACAGTCTAATGAGACTACTAGTTGAAGTGCTTCCTTCATCCAGTATATAAGGGCACCAACCATGCTCTTCTGCCTAGAATGTTTCTAGAATGTTCAGTTTATTTATGGACATCACATCCCTTTATACCATCATACCTCCTGACGATGGTCTCATAGCCCTCAAGATCACACTTATAAGATGAGAAGTCCCCACCCTGAATGCATTTTCATTCAATAATCTTTTCCTCCACCAGGTCAGCAGAGCTCCCATCGATACCAGGATGGGATCTGTTCATGTGAACATCTTTTTCATATAGGTAGAAAAATGCTTCTAATCCTCCCTTATCACTTTGTTCCTGACCTCTACAAGTGAAACTTCCATGACTGTGTTGGTGCTCCAGCCTGCTCAGTTAGTATGTGTGGTGTCTCTGGGGGAGAGTTTATGTAAATGAAGGTAGTACTCACACCACACTTTTCTTTCCTGAGATCCGTGGCGTTTCTTCCTCCAACTGTCTTCTTAATACAGTCCGTAATCCGTTCCTTTAGTCCTGATCCGATCCGAGTTCCAAAAGTCCGTAATAAAGCCAATCCGCTGTGTATCCTTAACCAGTGTCCGTAATCCAAAATCATAAACCTTTTCTCCTTTCAGTAGTCTGTTATTCTTTAGCCCGACCCTTAACATGCACCTCTTTCCTCTCTTTTCCTCCAAACCGCATTCAGCTTACCAGCTTCCGCACTGTTCACTGCCTCCGGGGCACTTATATTTCGGCTCCTGATGCGGCTCAGCTGTGTCTCTTTGTTTCTCAGGGTAGACCCTTTCCATTTCCTGGTCAGCTGATTCTTTTTGGCCACCATTTTGCTAAGGTCCATATTTAGTATTTTCAGTGTTTCGTTCCTGAAATACCGGTTAGAGATGACCCTTCCCCGGGTCCTCTTACATTCCCTCCCCCTGAGATCAGCCCCGACCTTGGGCGATCTAGAAAAAAATAAACAGTGCATTCGGGAGAGGGCGTCTACATTTCCTTGTTTCCTTCCGGGTCTATATACCGTTTGGAATTGAAATCTTTGCAGACTTAGACCCCATCGTGTAATTCTATCGTTTTTATCCTTATTTTGTAACATCCATGTTAATGGCGCATGATCTGTGTATAATATAAATCGTCTTCCCAATAAATAATACTTCAAATAGTCTAGGGCCCATTTGATTGCTAGACATTCTTTCTCTATCGTAGAATAGTATTTTTCGGCCAGATTCAACTTACGGCTGATATACAGAATAGGATGCTCCAGTCCTTCAATTTCTTGCGACAGTATGGCTCCAATCCCAGTGTCTGAAGCATCAGTTTGTACCATGAAAGGCTTACTGAAGTCTGGTACCTGTAAGACGGGTTGAGAAGCGAGAGTTGCTTTTAAGTCTCGGAAAGCCCTCTCTTCCAAGTCGGTCCATTTTATTTTCTCCGGACAGCTCATCTTCGTCAGATCGTGTAGAGGGGCGGCCATGGATGCAAACCCTGGAATGAAACGTCGATAGTAACTTGCCAGTCCCAAAAACGTTAGAATTTGCTTCTTGGTAGCTGGTTTGGGCCAGTTCTTGATTAATTGT
The DNA here is from genome assembly GCF_059453375.1 of Lepisosteus platostomus. Lineage (NCBI taxonomy): Eukaryota > Metazoa > Chordata > Actinopteri > Semionotiformes > Lepisosteidae > Lepisosteus > Lepisosteus platostomus. The sequence continues at coordinate 5,897,726 of NC_142631.1, forward strand.
ACCTTCTGATCTTGGGGCATGATCAATCCTCTCCCGATCGTATAACCCAGGTAATTGGCTTCCCTAGCCCCCAGACAACATTTATTTGAGTTGGCCGTTAATTCTGCTGCTCGCAACGCTCCAGTCACTGCTTCCAGGTGTTGTAGATGTTGTTCCCAGGCCGTGCTGTGGATTACAACGTCATCCAAGTAGGCGGCTGCAAAATCCCAATACGGCCTCAGAATTCGGTCAATCAATCTTTGAAATGTTGCGGGAGCGCCATGCAAACCGAAGGGTAGGACCCTATACTGATATAGTCCCTCAGGTGTGGCAAAAGCAATTTTGGCTTTATCTTCTTTGGCCAGCGGCACTTGCCAATATCCCTTCATAAGATCAAGGGTGCTGATGTATCGAGCGTTACCTAATCGCTCGATTAGTTCATCTATAAGGGGCATGGGGTATGCAACAAACCGCGAGATCTCATTTAACCTTTTGAAATTGTTGCAAAATCGAATAGTTCCATCCGGCTTGGGGATCAGAACTATCGGGCTAACCCACTCACTATGGGATTCCTCGATTATTCCCATCTCCAGCATTTTTCCCACCTCTTCTTTAAACAATTTCCTTTTGGCTTCTGGTACTTGATACGGGGGTAGCCTTACCTTTTTCCCTGATTCCGTGACGATCTTATGTTGTATAAGGTGGGTTCGACCAGGTGTCCGGGAAAAAACATCTTTGTTTTGGGTTAGGAATTCTTGTAGTTCCTGTTTCTGTGCCGGAGCCAGGTCTCCCACGGCTACCGCACCCGTTTCTTCTTCCAGAGGGTCTGGGGAAAAGTGGGTGAGCAGAACTTCGGAGCCATTCTATTTTTTCAGCAAATTGACGTGGTAGATTTGATGCTGCCGTCTTCTGTCATGTTGCTTGACCTTATAGTTGACTGGCCCCACCTTTTCCACCACTTCATAAGGTCCCTGCCAGGATGCCAAGAATTTACACTCTGGGGTTGGAACTAGATCCAGTACTCTGTCCCCAGTCTGAAATTCCCTCGCAACTGCTCCCCTATTATAAATTTGTTGTTGTTGAGCCTGGGCTTTCTCCAGGTTTTCTTTCACTATGGGAACAATAACATTTATTCTTTCTCTCATCTGTTCCACATGCTCAATGATAGTTTGTAAAGGGGAAGGTTGATGTTCCCACGATTCTTTGACCACGTCCAATAGGCCCCGTGGTTTCCGAGAGTATAATAATTCAAAGGGGGAAAATCCAGTCGAAGCCTGCGGTACTTCTCGAACTGCAAACATGAGATACGGGAGCAGCTGATCCCAATTTTTCCCGTCCTTTTGCATCGTCTTCCTAAGCATGCTTTTCAGGGTCTTATTAAAACGTTCTACTAGACCATCGGTTTGAGGGTGATAAACAGAGGTTTGGATCTGCTGTATACCCAGTAGCTTACATAAGTCTCGCATGACTTTAGACATAAAAGGTGTTCCTTGATCAGTTAGGATCTCTTTAGGAATTCCGACTCGAGCGAACAGTTGTACTAGCTCCCTAGCTATGTTTTTGGTGGTGGCAGCTCTCAACGGAATGGCTTCGGGGTACCTGGTAGCATAGTCTACTATTACTAAAATATACTGGTGACCCTTGGTGGTTCTGATCAGGGGCCCCACCTAATCCATCCCAATCCGTTCGAAGGGGGCTTCAATAATTGGGAGGGGAATCAAAGGGTTCCTATAATAAGGTTGTGGCGCACTTTTCTGACACTCGGGGCATTCCCGACAGTACTTCTCGATGGCCTTATAGATCCCTGGCCAAAAGAACCTAGAGAGAAGTCTCTCGGATGTCTTCTTTACCCCCAGGTGCCCGCCCAGGAGGTGGCTATGGGCCAAGTTGAGGAGCTTCATCTGGTAGGCCCGGGGAATAAGGAGTTGTTCCACTTCTTCCTGTCCCTTCTGCTGCACTTGATAGAGCAGATTATTCTTTGTCATAAAATATGGGTAACTCACTGTATTAGGATCAGTACACCACTCCCCATCAATTTTCCTGACATGCCCCCACGCATGTCTCAAGTTCCCATCTTCTAGTTGGGCCGTCCCAAACTTACCACGACGTTCTGGGGGTTCCCAGTTCGTTAGATCCATATTTTCAAACTCAACTCCAAGTTCAGCTCCGCCTTCTTGTGGGTCCGTCTCATCAGGGTCGTCGGTAGGGTCGTCACCACGGTCTTCCGGGCAGGGGATTGGTCTTAGCCTAGCTGTTTGGACCGTGTTCCAAATCTGGAGGAAATGGGGACAGGCTCGTCCCAGTATGACAGGGTATGGCAACTGCTCAACCACTCCTACCGTTGAGCGGTAGGTCCCCTGTTCTGTAGAGATGCTCAATTCGACTGTCAGATAGTCCTTGGTGTCCCCGTGAATGCAAGTAATAGGTATTCCCTCTGTTCTCGGAATCTCTAGTTCTCCCGGAAGTATTGTAGGGGTCACCAGGGTCACAGCACTGCCAGAGTCCAACAAGGCCTCGATGGGTTCTCCCCCCATCTCAACTTTCGTAAGATGGGGATCCTCGCAGGTCGGGACCCGTGCTGTAAGGTAGTTACATTGGGCTTCACCTCTGGGGTCTACCTGCATGGGTTCGGACAGGCCAGGGCAATAGCTGGCTAAATGCCCTTCTTCCTGACAATTAAAACATCGCTGGGTTTCTTTCCATGGCCGGGGCCTTGAGTCAGACCTCCCCCGAAGGGGTTTTTTAAATTGTATAGGTTCCGGATAATCACTATACTTTATTGGCCGATACTTCATTTCGGTTTCCAGACTCTTGGGGCTTCTTCTCTCCTCCTTCCGAAAGTCCCCCTTTTCCTCCCTAATCAGGGCCTCTGTGGCATGGTGTCTGTCCACCAAGTCCACGGCCTGATCTAGTGTCTGGGGATCCCCTTCACTTACTTTCCTTTTCAGGTGAACAGGCAGACTCCTCACAAAATGATCCAACACCACCCTTTCTACCACCTGTCCTGGGTTTAATTCTTCTGGCTGGAGCCATTTCTTTGCCAGATGTACCAGGTCAAACATCTGAGACCTCGTAGGCTTGTTCACCTGGTAGCTCCAATTGTGAAACCGGACTGCTCGTATCACCATGGTTACCCCTAGTCTTGCCAATATCTCCTTTTTCAGAGTCTCATAATTCTCTGCATCTTCCTCTTTTAAATCATAATATGCTTTTTGGGCTTCTCCAATTAAATAAGGGGATACTCTCCCAGCCCATTGCTCTTTGGGCCATGCGTTTCGAGATGCAGTTCTTTCAAAGGTGGTTAAATACGCTTCCACATCATCAAGCTCAGTCATCGTTTGTAGCGTAATTTGTTACGCCTGAGCGGTGTCTCTCCCCGCTACCGGGGCCTGCCGGATTTCTTCCCCTAATCTGTGCAATTCTGCGCATACTAATTTTTGCTCCTCTATAATTCGTTCGTTAGTTTCGCTTTGGATTTGGTTCGCCTCCCGTTGCGCTTCGATAGCTTCTTGTTGTCCTTTTAATGCCTTGGGCGAGGGTGGCCTGGGACAACTGCTGTATTAATTGTTCCATAGTTTTTCTTCACACGCGCAAAGCGAAACCCGCACACACACACAAAAAAAAACTTGCTTTCTTTGATTCTCAAACCCGAGCGGGAGTTGCCCGCATCCTCCACCAATTGTGGTGTCTCCGGGGGAGAGTTTATGTAAATGAAGATAGTACTCACACCACACTTTTCTTTCCTGAGATCCGTGGCGTTTCTTCCTCCAACTGTCTTCCTAATACAGTCCGTAATCCGTTCCCTTAGTCCTGATCCGATCCGAGTTCCAAAAGTCCGTAATAAAGCCAATCCGCGATGTATCCTTAACCAGTGTCCGTAATCCAAAATCATAAACCTTTTCTCCTTTCAGTAGTCCGTTATTCCTTAGCACGATCCTTAACATGCACCTCTTTCCTCTCTTTTCCTCCAAACCGCATTCAGCTTACCGGCTTCCGCGCTGTTCACTGCCTCCGGGGCACTTATATTTCGGCTCAGCTGTGTCTCGTTGTTTCTCAGGGTAGACCCTTTCCATTTCCTGGTCAGCTGATTCTTTTTGGCCACCATTTTGCTAAGGTCCATATTTAGTATTTTCAGTGTTTCGTTCCTGAAATACCGGTTAGAGATGACCCTTCCCCGGGTCCTCTTACATATGCTACAGCAGTTCTTGCATCAATTCATCAATTTCCATCCATGTCTAAAAGTCCCTGTTAATATATCTTCCACCATTCATCCTTTTTCTGGACATAAGCCTCTCCTTCAAATACCCAGGACTATCAGCTTCTGTGTACTACAAATTCAAAAATTCCCATACAGTAGCAATCTCCTTTACAATTTCTTCCATCACAAACACACTAAGAAGTCTAAGAACCCGCTCCTCTTTATACAATTCCTCAGATTTTGTAAGTTATGCCGTGATGATACAGACTTCCAAAATCAAACCCTTAAAATGTATTTTTTATTGGCAGGTCCTTCACCTTCACCCAAACCAGCAACAGCTTCTTTTTTAACCCAACACCCTTTCAAGATCATCAAAGAAAAGTACTCCAGTACTCCATTTACTCCAGCATAACAGCATGACAGATTTAACTCTCACAATTTTTCATCTCATCTCATACTGCTGACCACCTAATCAGAGGTGTTAGTGGGACCAGCAGGGGGTGCTTACCCTGTGGTCCATGTGGGTCCTAATGCCCCAGTATAGTGACGGGGACACTATACTGTAAACAGGCACCGTCCTTTGGATGAGACGTAAAACCGAGGTCCTGACTCTCTGTGGTCATTAAAAATTCCAGGGCGTTTCTCGAAAAGAGTAGGGGTGTAACCCCGGCGTCCTGGCCAAATTCCCCATTGGCCCTTACCAATCATGGCCTCCTAATAATCCCCATCTATGAATTGGCTTCATTACTCTGCTCTCCTCCCCACTGACACCTGATGTGTGGTGAGCGTTCTGGCGCACTATGGCTGCCGTCGCATCATCCAGGTGGATGCTGCACATTGGTGGTGGTGGTGGTGGAGGGGAATCCCCATTACCTGTAAAGCGCTTTGAGTGGAGTGTCCAGAAAAGTGCTATATAAGTGTAAGCAATTATTATTATTATTATTATTATTATTATTATTATTATTAATCTGCACAACCTTCTTGTCCACAGTTCTCTTAATCATCCATTCTAGGTACTTTTGTATGTAAGAGCAGTTTCTACACTTGCAAGTATGTATCCAGTATTGCATATATACTGTACATGGCATCTTAGGCCATTTCAAAATCACCCAAAGAACATGATCTGTATCTAGTAATGTTATTTACTGTACTTTACATTGACAAAACAGGAAGAAGACTGGCCTACTATTTCTGGGAAAATGTCAGAGTAGGGAGTATCAAAGATCTCTCCAAACTGATAGTTCTCCACTTCACCTCTCCTAGCCATGATTTCACTGACTCTTCTGTTTTTTAAGTGGATTTCAGACAGACATCAGAACATCCTTAAACTTGGATCACACCTCTCCTTTCTCTCAATGATAGACTTTCTTTTTAGAACCTCTTTATTCATTTGCAGATTTCATCTCTCCCCAGATATCCCTTTTTTTGGACAGTTTCCCACCTGGTCTGTGAGGTTTATATTCCAGCTATCTTCCTTTCTCTTTCTCCTAAAAACTGAAGAAGGCCCGACAGCTTAAATGTTGTGTTTTTTTCTTTTTACACTTCAGCTTGGAATTAACCTTTAGTTGAGTTCCCCACTCAAGCTTCATTTGGTAATATATATATCTAACTACTGACCTATAGTAACTGTAACTATTCATGGAAAAATAATTGGACTGACAGTATGCTGGAAGTTTAGTAGACATGCTTAGTAAGCTATCTGTATTTGAAAGATAAATTCAAAAATGTAAAAAAGCAAATACCATTTTAGTACTGTGGTCAGATCCTAAAAAAGTAAAATATACAGTAGAGAAAAAATGTATTAGAGGTTGTTTGGTATAACTTGTCTTGCTGAGGGAATGGCAGCCTAACTGTAAGAATGAGGCTGTCCAAAGCCAGGACTCCCTTTTTTCTGAAGAATGAGCCTGCTGCAAGGCTGTAGATGGGGTGGCAGGGGTGTGAGAAAGACACACAGGGTGAGATATACAGATATATGTACAAGAACTGAAATATGCAAGATTGGGATCTGACTTTCCTCACATTTCTGTTAAAAAATCCAAATGGTGTTTGCATTTTCTGCATAAAAATATAAAAATATTTTGCAATAAAGTTCATGCAAACACTTATGAGTTTGGTAGTTGTGTTTAAGTTTACTGTGACTCTTATACAGCAAAGTTATTTATTGAATCTACATTACTTTTGTCTAGTTTTTTTAAAACCACTTTAATTTTATCCGATCTTATCTGATACATGGTAGTATTTAACTTAAACTTAATGCAGTCTTGAAACACAGGATAATTTTCTCTAATCATGTCTCCTTTTTGCTGATGGAAAATCTGACTCCAGAGATATCTATCATATATAAAAACATTCAAGTCCTCTACAAAATTTATTTTCAAATGTGGGTACAGTATGTCATAAAAAAGTATATCAATGCTTAATTCAGTTAATCTGTTGTAATAGAAAATTATACATTCATAGACAGTGTGTCTGTAATAGCAATTAGAAAAATGAAAAGGGAATCTGTCTGTTCAATTTAGTTCCGGTATTGAATAAATGTCTAGGAAACTGCATACTATAGAAGAAAGAAATTAATAAGATTTACACTTGCTGGCTTAAGGTTTAAGATAATGAAGTTTACATTTATGCTGACTGTGAATCTCATTAATGGCATTCATTCCATCCCAATATTAAAGAAGAAGGCTGACTTAATTTTTGGCAGGCATTGTTTTCAATACTATTAAAACAGACAAATAATAGAAATACAGATACAAGCACAGCATACACAGCAGTTAATTAAAATACAGATACAGTATTTCAGATTGACCCCAGATCTCAGAGGAGGTACTACAACTCCAAGAAACCATCACTATGCTTTCAATCTCATGTTTGTTTAAGTTATTAAGTTTAAAACTGTTATTTCCTTGTAGCATAAGTTCAATTCATCTAACAGTCTTTTTTCAAAGCATTTATTTTTTAAAGGGCTATTTGAAATGAAAAGCTCACTTGAAGACTCACTTGCTATGGCTAAGCATGATGCATTGAAGAGATAGATGAGAAACTATCTTGAGAATAGAAAAAAATAAAGCACTTTTGTAGAGGAATAGCAAACGATCATGAATGGTCTTCCTGCAGTATCTGCAAAGCAGACTAATTCTATGGTCTTTGTCAAGACTTTAATGAGACCGTTTATTTTCAGCAATGAATATCCTGTTCTTTTCACAGTCACCTGTGTAGGGGTTTTGTTCATTTACTGGGACAATTATTAATTGTAGCAGTAAGTCACAAAATGATTCTTTGATGGCTATAGAAAACCGACCTTGCGGGATAACTCAGCAACACACACGCACCGGTACTAATCCACGAGAATGCATTTATTAATATATAAAATGTGCATATAAACATAACAGATCTTAAGAGTGAGGGTTAGCAGAATACAAAAGGTATATATTCAATCACGAAGAGTTACAAACCAAGAGGGTCATACATTCAGTATACCATTCATTTATACCGTTTCGTAAATTAACTTTGATTTCAACTTCTACAGTACATTAGATACTCAAAGGCAAGTACATCACTCATAGGAATTAAATTGATATCAACTGGGGTTGAGGTAACAATTGAATTCTCGAACTGTAATGCAGAATGTTGAATACTCATCCAATCTGTGTGGATTCAGATCTCCCGCGGACACAAGGAAACAGTGGCAGGCTGTTGCCGTCTCCAATCGCCATCCTCTGGCCCGGTGCCAGCCTGTCCTGTTGCAGCTGGAGGTGTGGGAGAAAGAGGGAGAGATTTCTGCTGCGGCACACTAGCAGTGGGCTCTCTGAAGACCGGCTAGTTAGTTCTGGCTTTACTAGCGAGAGTTTGTGCAGATGAAAAGCGACTGCAGGTCCAAGCAAGTCACACTCTTTAGAAGGGAAGAAGACCAGTTTGTTCCCGATGCAGCGCTAGTCCTGAATTCTGAGATTCAGCTGTCCACAGTTCCGACCGTAGTTCACTCGTTGACCAGGCACTCGGACACACTGGCCATTACGTGATTGTCCGAGATGAGTCTGAGAATGTCCTGGAGGAGCCCCTTTCTGGGCGTTGTGCTGCCTGTTTTATCTGGAGGAACTACGGTCGTTCATTGGTTGAATGTTTTGCGGGCATTCGAGACCCACGTGGGGTTACCCTGCCCTACCAGTTCCTGATTGGCTGATCGAGGCAGAGGATGAGTAACCATGCTCTCTGACATTAGGGTTGTAAACATCCTGGGATGAGACTCTCCCAAGGAATCTCCCAGACAGTAAGGCGCCAGAGATGACCATTTATTAGGGTGGCTGGAGAATCTCAGCCTTCGGAGTTGTTCCTTATCAAGATACTCTATCAGCTAGAAAAACACCTTAAATGTGAACCAAATGGAATGGCCTCTCTGTATCCAGCACCACTGAGATGAGGAAGAGAGAGACTGGCAAGGGAGCAGCAATCTTAATTCCTGTATTTTTAATAAACCTTGCTGCTACACCTGAAACCGAAGAACGTTTGAGACAGAAATGACAATATGGTTGCATGTTGGGTGACCTTGAGTAGACTTTAAATCAAACCTATAAAAGTGATTTCAGGTTTTAACAATTCAGCATCTCATGAGGGAAGGAGACAGGTCTTTGATGAGGGATTAATTAGGTTATTTACCAAGCTATCTGAAAGTGTATCAGGCGAGACATCAAGCCCCAAAGAACCTTTCAAATGACAAACAAACCTAAATATTTACAGGATATTATAGGATAGCCAAAAAACTAAAAGAAACAACATCACTTTTGTACCATACTGTACACTGTATATGAAAAGTTGTATATGTTAAATGGTATGATGATGTATGAAAATATTAAAACACTAATATCACTAGAATTACAGTACTTGTTTTAAACTAGTTGAGCCAGAAGGCTGAGCAAACTTTATAGTTTAAAACCACTAGAATTTCTGGGCCTAATTTCCTGTTTTTATCACATTGGTCAACCATTGAACGAAGTTCCTCTAATCTAGTGTTGTCAGTGGCATTTGAATTACTAAACAGCAAAAGACTTTCTTTGTATTTACTGTGAGCACAATTCTCTTCAGTATTGCTTCTGATTTTGAAGATTGCCTTCTATTGCTTTCCCTTCAGCATTTCTGGGACTGAGGTTTGGATGCTCCGTGCCTCAAGCTGGTCAGTGGAGGTGTTGTGTAGGTCATGAAACAATATATATTGAAACAACCTCTGGCAGCTAAGGCCTATAGAAAATCATGCATCAGAATGATGAATGGCTTTCCTAGCTTGGTAATGATACTAGCTCTCTCTTTTTTTAGTTGCTGTTGTTATTCTTGCTGTTCCCTAAACCTTTCAAAGTGGTGAAGTACAGCACCCTCCAAGGATACTAATTTATTAGCTGACTGCATCAGTTACCGAATGTTTCATAATTGAATCTTGTATTACAACAAAGGTTTTGAAAAAATGTCCCTCATGATTACTGACCTGGAATCCTACACATTGAGGGTTGAGAAATGGCCACTGGCAGGTAGAACTGTCTTTGACAGCTGAATATTTTTAGTTTTGCCTGGAAATACAGGTGCTCATGATACTCATGGTTTGAAATTGATTGAAAAGAGATTCTTCTGATCACAAATGAGTGCTGGCCTGCTTCCTTATTAAATTTCAAGATGTGGTTATTCATCAAATGTTTGAATACACTGTGTATACTCAATGAATATCTACTGATGGGCAGAGAGTATGACATTATATATTGTGAAAATATATAAATTATTGTGAAAAAAAAACATTTCAGTAGCAGATGGGAAATCTGTTGAAATCATATTACCAGATTAAGTGTCATATAGATAAAGTGAATCTTTTAAAGCTTTAGTATAAAATATCATAACTCTTGGTGCCCTTTATACCGTATATTTGATTTCTGCATCTGTTAATTTTCAATTATAGAATATTGTCTTGTGAGTTGATTCCACTAAACTGTAGTTTAAAAATGTTGCCATGTTTTGTAAGAATTGCAGGGCTGAGACCAGTCCTGATTTAGTTAATAAACTACTAGTTTAAACATGAAATCAATGTGCTTCAAAGTCACCAGACAAAACAAATTCACATTAATGCATAATAAATAGTGTAGCAGAAAAATCATAAACCCTCTTTTATTGTCTTCTTTGCCTTGTCTAAATAAGAATATTTTTTCAAATGTGCTCAGGTTTTTAATTGTTTTGTGGTTATCCAGGTAGAAGACACCTTGAAGTTCAACACTGAAGTACTGTAGATACAAATAAGACACAACTAGGAGACAAACCCATTGAAATGCATTTAAGTCTCCCTTTTTTCTATTATGAATATTAAATGTATTCAGTGATCAATGTTGTTATACCCCTTCCAGGGAACATTTGCATATTAAATGTGAAAAATGGTCCTTACTTCCTACCACAGAAGGTAATTTACCCAAAAATGAGCAGTACGTGTGCATGATTATTTTCACATCTTTTTCAAAGTTTGAATATGTAAATGAGGCTTTATATTCAATAATGGTTCTCCATATATACTGTTGGAGAAGCACTGCAATAACCCCGTCTTCATAAGTTTCTATAGGAACTGTATATTGTGAAGACATGTGGCTGTCTTGAAAGCACTGAAATATCAGGCTTTGTTTTCTATCTCTGGTCACCTCTTCTGAACAAACGTAATCTTCATATTACAGAAACTTTCATGTTTATTTGAAGTGGTAAGAGGATTTTAAGATAATTTAAAAACAAAATGTAGTCAAGACCGGTGAGCATGTATCTGGATGAAATCAAATACGTCTGTCAATCAGTATGATAATTATGTGCTGACAGAATAGCTACTGTATATACTAATAGGTTCCCTAAAGGAGCCTGTCTACCACAGGTAGAATTCCCTGCTAGAGAAAAGACATTGCTGTCTACATCCTGTTTCTTTGTATTCTTTTCTTCAGCAAGTGGAGACCTAATTAAAACTGAACTGTGTCACAAACACAGTCCTCACAGACCAGCCTGACTTCTCAGCAGATTCTTGGCAACTAAGTGTTACAAGCCTGTAACAATTGCAGTTTTTAAGTGCTGTGGAGAAGCTGGAGAAGCAGCTGGTCCTTTGAATCTTAGTTTTACTTGTAATGAGATTTTTATGAACACAAAAGAGCACTTTTATGTACAGAGCTAAGAATCAAATTAATTTGCAAAAATCTGCAGCTTCCAAATGCAGTTGCGAGGCACAGAAATAGACAGTCCTGGTTAATACATTTTATCTGGCTTTCACTGACATTTCCTAATTTTTCCTCATCCTTTTCTTTTGTTCTTTATATATCAAGGTAACAAAGCCAAAGAAAACAATATTAGAATTCAAACATAGGTAAGCAATGTTCAAAGACAATTACATCTTTGTTAGTGAATCAGTAGTGTTGCAGTTCATGTCCCTGATTTCAGAATGAACGGGGTTGGCTTATTATTTGTGTCCTATTATTTGATCTTTATCCAGCTCCCCTATATTTCTTGTGTATGAATATGTTGACTGGTCTGTGTCAATAACACTGTATATAAAACTGGCTGACCTTCAAATTACAAATAGTTCTGAGCATTTCACCTCTGTTTCAGACTTTATTCATCATTTGTTGTACTGTTTACACAAAATTGTGTGGTTATAGATTTAAATAGTACTCTATGTATAGCCTTATAACCTGAATTTGTTCTACAAGTAAAAAGACACATCCCTCCCTGATCACAGATGGATGCTGAGGTGGGAAGACATTTTTCATGGCTATAAATGTGAAGGAGACAATGGAGAATAACTAATAGACACTTAAGCTGCATGTCTTTAGGAGAAAAAAAAAACACCAGAGTTCTTGGTGGAAATCCTTTAATGGACCTAGAACCTTTAATGTAACAGTACCGGCCAACAAGATTGTCCATCTTAAAAGGCCATTTAATTAATAAACTGCATGATTCTATCAAGAGGATAAATAAAAGGAGGTGTCTGCATGCCTCACAGAATGGTGAGGTGCATGTTTTCATCCAAATGAACATTTGGAATAACCAGAAGGGGTAAACTTTCTGATAATATTTTTGGACTTCCTTTCTGGGCTCTGTTACATAAGCTGAAATGCCAAGATTGTCTTGCTGGGAGGCTGTTCAAGCTTGGCATGGCGTAGTTCCATTCTGTGATTGGTTTGACCTTTACACGCAAAGCTGGGAACCTGCATGACACAATGAATGTTGCTCAGATGGTACTCGGTGAGCCCCCGGAAGAAATAGTTGAGACACCATAAAAGTAGGAAAAAGAAAAGATTAAAAAAAGAAACAACATATGCTACCTCAGAAATCCATTACCAATGCCTTCTGAGGTGTTGCTCAAGGGAAGTTAGTGCATAATGTGCTATAACACTTCAGAAAGGGTTTGAGTAACAGCATGAAACCAAATCCAGAAAACATAACAGGGCTATCTGAAAACTAGAGGGCACAGTTTATAAAAAAAAATACTATATTAGAAACCATGTAGTAGATGGCACATAGAGTGTCAGCACTATAAAGCCAAATTTAATCAATGAACATGTTTTTTTCAAATTCTGTCTGAAAGTATTACATATGGTTTAATCTTCAGCCTATGTTTAACAGCTTCTTTATGAAGGTCTCCGTATAATTCTTCCAGGACTTACTGTATTTGACTGTTTTACATCTTTTCTGGCAATTTGAAGTTTAAGTCAGATTTTCAGTTGGTCTAACTGAGGAATTGTACTATATACAGTATGCTTTGAGATGTCAGTAAGTTCTCTTCATATCCATCTTACTTCAATTATTAAAGTGAGAGAAGCCACAGAAAACACTTGAAACCTGTACATGTAACATGTCCTCTTTCTAAACAATAATAATAGTAATTGCTTACACTTATATAGCACTTTTCTGGACACTCCACTCAAAGCACTTCACAAGTAATGGGGACTCCCCTCCACCACCACCAATGTGCAGCATCCACCTGGATGATGCAACGGCAGCCATAGTGCGCCAGAACGCTCACCACACATCAGCTATCAGCGGGGAGGAGAGCACAGTAATGCAGCCAATTCATAGATGGGGATTGGGAGGCCATGATTGGTAAGGGCCAATGGGAAATGTGGCCAGGACACCGGGTTACACCCCTACTCTTTTCGAGAAACACCCTGGGATTTTTAATGACCACAGAGAGTCAAGACCTCGGTTTTACGTCTCATCCGAAGGACGGCGCCTGTTTACAGTATAGTGCCCCCGTCACTTTACTGGGGCATTAGGACCCACATGGACAGCAGGGTGAGCACCCCCTGCTGGCCCCACTCACACCTCTTCCAGCAACAACCTTAGTTTTTTCCAGGAGGTCTCTCATCCAGGTACTGACCAGGCTCACACCTGCTTAGCTTCAGTGGGTTGCCAGTTGTAAGTTGCAGGGTGATATGGCTGCTGGCCAATAAGTCTTCAAAACCAGGTACACATTCAACATCAACATCAACTGAATATTCAAGGTTTTCATACTTACAGTAATATAGTACAAGTCATACAGAACAAATAAGTAGTATCCCTTAGCTAGGTATCAAGCTAATCAACTTTCATGAAGGAACTTGACTGTCATTTCAACAGACTGAAGCAGGAATTAGTTCTTGTAAATGCCAGTGTGAATTGGTCTTCTTTTGGACCCCCCTCGAGGACCCTAGTTCTTCTATAGCATTCCCCTCTGATTTCCTTCCTTTTCAGAAACTTTCACTTGGCTGTACTTATGCACATCACTGGTATTTCTCCTTAACTGCACTGTATTTTTTTAATTGCCAGGCATTAAATTAGATTAATTAATTAGATCACCCAACTATAACTATTACTTCATCTCTTCACCAAGCACCAGATTTTCACCAACAACCAGTAAGTCATCTTATCACTAACTAAGTGGGCTGATCCCATTTGGCCACGTAGGCTTCTCTGTACCCAATACTTGGATCGCTGACACAATAACAAGTTTATTGTTGTCTGCCGATTATGGTCTTGGGAGTAGGGAGTATTTGACACTCAATGAACTATCTAGTTTTCTCTCACTCTCAGAGGTGGGAGGAAGATACAGTATAGTGCTCTCTTTCCAAATAATGCCTCAATACTCTAGGTAACAATGTCTCCAGTCAGCCCAGGTTGAGCTGGCTAACCCCATTTCTGACCAGTGCAGCCCTATTGAGCCTAGCAATCAAACTACCACACAGCCTGCTTGTCCAGCACCTGTGACAGTGCTCAGGACAACCTTAGCAGTATTTTCACAAGCATTCGTAGTTCCCCGAGTCCCACAGCCCTGTAAGCCACCCATTCTTAATGGGCATTTTCTCTCTGAGAAAACTCCCTTTCACCTTCCATACTGGAGCTTGTAAGCAAACTGATATTCTTTTCTTTTTTGCTGTTCTTATAAGTCTCTTAATTAGCCCAGTGGAGTGGCTAATTCTATGTAGAGCCTATCCAAACAGCTTATTTCCCTCACATGGAATTTCACTCCCTCTTAGTGCTAATTAGTCAATCAGATCAGCTATACAGTGCCTCCTTTTACAGGATTTTCTAATTAAAAGGTGGCTTTCTCACAAAGGCACCTCTCGTTACTCACAGCAAGAATCTTACATTTAATTGAAAAGGGTAATACAAAGTTTTTAGTTTTAATACTAAAATAATATACTAAGGTTAGATAAAATATTAATTTAAAAGCAAATATTCTATCCCAGTATATGTATAAAAAGAGAAGACAATACAGATTTATGATAAATTTCATTGTATTTTATATTTGGCTTATATTGACTTTTCAGAGTTTAATAAAGCTTCGTTAAAACCTACAGTGAAACAACATTAGTTATATACAGTGAGAAATGATGTAATAAGTGTGATCTTTTAAAGATTTTAAAGATTCTATACATTATGGTTATATACCATGTTATGTACTTGTAACAATTATGATTTAATTGGCTTAATGATTTAAATTACTTTCTCTACCAAAGAAATACATACTGTATAAATAAAAAAAACAACTCTCTTTGCAATGTAATGTCACAGATGTTCAACAAATTTCTGATACATACACATATCTACCTTTCATCCATAATTCTGTAGGGGAAAAATCTGGCAGGAAAAGGTTTGTTCACAAACATCAAACATGTATAGTCAAACATCGGAGGAATGATACATAACATATATAAAGCCTAAATTTGGTCATTTGCCAGTCAATATTTTAATGAGTCAGAGAGCACATATATAATGCATATACAGTATCGTAGGTGTCTTTGTTGTTCCGATCTATCACATTTATATTTACATACAAATATTTATTCTTATTTGATACTGACCCCTGATACCACAAATTCAAAATTTTCTAAATTTAATCTCCATAAAACAAAGGCTTTTTTTAAATGTAATTAATCACAAATTAATTACATCACATCAGACGCAATACATTACATGAATTTCTCCCACTGATACTCAATGTGTTATGCTCCAGCTCCCCCAAGACTCTCTATTGAATAAAGCAGTCAGAAAATGAATGGATAGATGGATACTCCAAGCACCATTAAAACCACAGAGAAACTATTTCTCTATGTAATCTCTAGGTATTTCTCTTTGCCATCATGAACAGTGCCTCTCATCCGCTTCATGGGCAGCGGAGCACTTTTAGCAACAGTGTGCTCCAGCTCCGGTGTTCAAGAGAACGTTTCCGCAGGTTTTTCCTCCTGGCGGCTGTCAGGGTGTATAACGCCGCCCTAAGCTAGGACTGTTAGCCCTTCATTTGCTTGTCTATGGACAGCATGTTGCACATACTGTATTTTATTGTTTTTACAGTGACTATGATCTGTGACTATGATTTTGCACACACCTATGTATTTATTTTTATTTATTTATTCTATTTTATGTTTATTTTGTATTACTGTACGTATTCTAATTTTTTGTCTATTCTGATGTCTGTTTTTTTTTGCTTGTCTTGGGCTGGACTGCTGTAACACATCAATTTTCCTTCGTGATCAATAAAGTCTTATCTATCTAATACTCCTTTTCCTGGTCACTTCATTGCCTTAATTTTTGCTTACTGTATTTATTTTTACTTTGAAACACATCTTATTTTTCTAAATTCTACCAGACTTTCTTTTCTTCAGGTTTTTAGTTTTGTACTTGAGTCTAGTAGGTAGTTATTAATGGATATCACAGAATAGAGGTTTGATCTGTACTTAACTCCTTACAAGGCCCATAATGCCCAACTAATTTGGAATTGCCAGCTGTGATTTTATGTCTTCACTTGCAGCAATGATTTTAAAAGCTACATGGGCAGAATGAAGAGGGCGTGGACAGGCAACTATATTTAACACGTCAACCTGCTGAGCCATTTACATTTTTTCTCATTGCAAGCTTTATAGCTTTATACAGGAAGCCTAACAGTGATTGGAGGAGTAATGTTCTAACATTACACACTGCAGCACTGTGCCATGTGCACATGGGAAATTCAGGTTACACATCACAGATCCTATTTCAACTATTTATTTTTTAATGTTTTTCTTTCTTATTAAAGGTTAGCTACGAGAGGACATAAAATAAGTTTTAATGGTAACAAATGCCTCAGATGACGTTTATGGTCCATTACTGCAATGCAATTCAGTTGGAAAATTAGGTGTAAAGTTAATATTTATGGCCTGTTATATTCTTTTCAATGCGTAACAAAATCTGGTGCAACGTCATAGAAGGAGTGTCCTTTGGGTCTAGAGTTTTAAGAAGCCTCTACCCTCTTTGACTCTGTCTCTTTTAAAAATTGTAGTTTTCTCTGTGAAGGACAGGTAGAGAACTACACATCCCAAGATTCCATGGGGAGATGGCCTACTTATTTCCTGTCTAAAGAGTCTCAGCTGTGAGGGATTAGCTACCTTCTTTCTGGTTTAAAGAGGGCATGGCAAGCACAAATTAGGACTGACTTTTGTGGACTCTAGACAAAGAAATACTGATGTTTAGTAGTTATCTTAAGTATTCTAATTACCTATGTTATTCCTCCTAAAATGAGGGAGTTTGGTTGTGTTTGTGGGTACTGTTTTTGTTAAAGACTTGAGGCCATGGTACTTTTTTTCTGGTAAAAAAACATTGAGATTCTGGTCAGTTATGGCCCGAAAACTCCTGAAAATGTCACAAATGCTTATGTTTTCCTTCTAAAGTATGGCCTTGAAAGGTTAGTAACTTTTTAAAAGAATCATATTGAGGTGTTGGATTGCACGGAGTTTTTGGCATTAGTAACTGCAAATCAATACCAGGAACAAACGTTTCCTATAACTACTTTTTGGATTCTTTCACTCTGAACAAAAATGGAATCATTGTTAATGTTTATTTTCCTTTGACTTGTTACCTTTTTTTTCTATTTAATCTTATTTGGCCATTGCTGAATACAGTCAACAAGCGGGACTTTAAACAAAAGCTGAGGTCAAATTCTAATCTTACACCTCCACTCGGTGTGCAGACTCTGACTAAGTGTAAAAAATACTTGTGGAGTCCCAACTTTTTCTAGCTTTCCTCCTCCCATCCTCCACTGCACCCGTTCTTTTGCCTCTCTGGTTCCTTGTAAGCGAGAGGGAGTGTGACAGTGCTTATCTCTGGCCCGCTCTGTCATTTTCTCAGCCAGGTGAGTTAATGCCAGAGCATTAAATCTGGTTATGTTTTTTGATTCATTTAATTGCAATTAGAATTTGACCAAATAAAATGAATGTTGCTGGAAAACCTGCAGCATGAGGTATTGTCAAAATTAAGGGTATAGCTGCTTATTTTTTTCCTCAAACAAAATTTTACAAATAAAATGTTAAAACAAGATTTAAACATGGAAACTTAGATCATGTTGCTTTCAAAATAACAGTCCCTGCCTTTTCAGATTTACAATCAACTACTTTCTGTCAAATGCATCAACAGCACACTCTTATAGCTTAATTTCTTTGCTTGTTTTCACATGGTATTTTATTTAACATTTTCTACTATGGACTATATTACAGTGCCTACAGTGCCTAACTCTACACACTCCCTTGGCCTTTTTCACATTTTATTGGGTTACAGCATGGAACCATGATGTATTTAACAGAGAATTGTTGCCACTTATCAACACAAAATACTCTATAATGTCAAAGTAAAACTAAAATCCAGACATTTCACTAAATTCAAAAATGGAAAATAATTGAATGCATAAGTATTCACCCCCCAGAGTTCTTGATAAGACCACTTTTGGCAGCAATTACAGCTGTGAGTCTCTTTAGGAAAGTCTCTATCGTTGCACATCTTGACAATAGAATTTTTCCCTGTTCTTCTTGGCCAAATTTGTTCAAGCTCCATCAAGTTGGACAGGGACTGTTTGTGAACAGCAATTTGAGTCATTCCACAGATGTTCAATTGGATTGAGGCCTGGGCTTTGACTGGGCCACTCCAGGACATTAACCTTTTTGATTTTAAGCCACTCCGAGTGACTTTTAGTGTATGTTTTGGGTCATTGTCCTTTTGGAAGATGAGTCATCTTCCAAGTCCTGATGCTCTTGCAGATTGCAACACATTTTCCTCCAGGATTTTTCTGTACTTGGCTCCATCCATTTTTCCTTCTATCTTTGAGTTTTCCAGTCCTTGCTGCACAGAAGCATCCCCAAAGCATGATGCTGCATCTGCTTCACTGTAGGGATGGTGTTCTCAATGTGATGTGTTGTGTTAGGTTTGCGCCAAACAAAGTTTAGTTTTGGTCTCATCAGACCATAGAATCTTCCTCCGAATTGTTGAGTCTCTCACATGCCTTTGGGCAAACTCCAGTCAAGATGTGATATGAGTTTTTTTCCCCCCCCAACAAAGGCTTTCTTCTTGCCATTCTTCCGTACAAGCCAGATTTATGAAGTGTGTTTGCTCTTGTCTCATGCAGTTTCTCCCATCTCTGTCATGGAGGACTGTAACTCCTTTAGAGTCGCCGTAGGCCTCTTTTACTACGGCTGTTTTTGCCCGGACACTCAGTTTTGGAGGACGGCCAGTTCTGGGCAAATTCACTGTTGTTCCATATTTTCTCAACTTTTTAATGATCAATCTCATTGTGTTTTGAGGTATACTCAATGCCTTGGAAATGTTTTTATATCTTTGCCTTTACTGGTATTTTTCAAAAACCTTGTCTCAGATCTGCTTAGAATGCTCCTTGGTCTTCATGGTATAGTGTTTCCTTGGAAATACACTACCTAAGTGGGGAAGCTCCCAGACAGGTGTATTTATTCTGAAATCATGTGAAACACCTCAACTGCACACAGGTGGACTTCAGTCAAGTAATTATATGACTTGGAGAAGAGAGTTGGTTACTTCAGAGGTAATTTAGGTGTGTCAAAGCAAGGGGTTGAATACTTATGCATTTGATTATTTTCTGTTTTTTTAGTTTTAATTAATTTAGTAAAATGTCTGGATTTTTTGGACTTTGACATTATAGGGTACTTTGTGTTGATAAGTGGCAAAAACAATTCAGTTAAATACATTATGATTCTGTACTGTAACACAATAAAATGTGAAAAAATCCAAGGGGGGTGTAGACTTTCTATAGGCACTGTATGCATCTCTTTGCAAATACAAAGATTCACTTCTTATATCTGCACAAATTTGCACCATTATCCATCACATTTAGTGAAATGAACAGTGATCGCCATCCTTGAGTTAAATTACTGGTTATCAGATGACAGTTCTCTCACATCAGTGACTGATACTGAAATCAACATGTATATTGCAAATTAATGTAAAGGCAAGGAGCTTTATCTTGCAACAAAATCTTCAGGTTCCTCTTTAAGTGTTACTCGACAGGTCCAGATGAGTTAAAAAGGAGAAATATATACAATTGTCTTTTCACCTTGGAATCTATCCCTGTTAAATAACTTAAGAACCCCTTGCAAAGGAGTGCTTAACCAATTTAAAATGCTACATTGTGTTCCACTGTTTTTGACAATTATATATAACATGTATAATAAACTTGAGGCTATTCTGAGATTTCCAAGATCATTTTGCTTGTGAACAAAGGAAGATGGGAATCAGCTGTTGAGGGAATTGATCTGCTGTGAAAGAATGTTACAATTTATCTAAAGAGTTATTAGTCCCCAACTGTTTTTAGAACAGAGCTCCAAAGTCTATACAGTATATGTTTTTTTTGGCCTATATATTAAAATTGTTCTACTACAATAAAAATCAAACATGAAACACTGTGAAATGGAGGAAGCCCGAAGTATTATCTCAAAGAGACCCTTTAAGGTAAATATTGCAAAAAATAACAAGACAAGATAGTGTTTTGAATCTAAATTAAAACTGATATCACCTCATTAGTGTTCAGAGTCTAAAACATCTTAATTAGGCGCTTACACTGCAGATGGTGTAGTAAACCCCTGCACCCATCTAAGCACGTTACACTCATGCTTGGGGGGATTAAAACACTTCTTCCAAGAGCACAATGTGGAAGAGTAGTTTCAATAGTATTTTTATTTCATTTTTTATACATCAATACATTAAGTGCATTGTACCTGAAATTCATGCTTATTCATCCTTTTCTTATTTTTATTTATTTTTGTTATATACTGAGAAGCAGTCATTTTGTATAACTTTCCATTCCAGATAAGTGTCAAGGTCACATTTTCACAGGGTGAACTACATGAAGGTCAACAACTACAGCCATGATACACAAAGAAAGCATAAGGTGGTTGGAGCAAAGAGTAGGTCTTTGCTACTTTTTTTTTTGGCAAGCAGGTACTCATAACTTTACCGTATTGTTAGAACAGGTCGTAGTCTTTTATTTTATCTTGTAGACTTAAAGTAGGGGTCTACAAGATAAGAAATCATCAGAAATGATTACCTTATTTGTCTGTATATTTATATTAATGCCTTTTAAAATATTTTTAGTATTGTTCTGGCAGACACTTTTTGTGTCTTACAATATTTTGTGACTACCTAGCAAAAGAAGTATACTGTAAGAACAAGTACAAGTTACAAAACTTAAAATTCCTTAAAGAGTAATACAATAGCATTTTACGAGAGTAATAGCTATAGAATTTGTTTTGACAAGGTCTAAAATTTAGTGTTACTGAAGGATAAAGATACAATAATGCCTCAAAGATTGAAAAGACCATTGAGTAATGGGACATGCAACCAATCTGTTATCACTAAGCCAGCTGCTAACTGGACTCTCTCTCCAGAAAGCTTTAGGCTTAGGTGGGACTGAGCTCACAACTTTCCCCCCTCTCATGGATGGAACTCCAGTCCATCACAGGACCCCATTGAAAAAGATTATATTTATAGCAAAACAAAAAAAAAACACAACAAATTGGAACTACTACACCCACAAAAAAAACCCTTTCTCTAAGAAAGAGATCAAGAGTTCTACTACACTTAAGTCTTATCAGCTCCACACTAGAGCGGTAGTGAGACTCAGTCCCCCTAGATCTATCTCCCCCTCCTAAATAGGTACCATATAGCCCTGCCCCCTTGTACTGTACCACTGTTACAAAACTATGGAGCTGCATTTCAGCCCAGATAAACTAATTTCCCTAACATGGGAATTCATTTTTACTTTTAAAGAATAGAGTAAACAGAATGTACAAAAGAAAAATACCAACTCTGAATACTTTTTACTTATCTTTAACCTCCTGAAAAAATGGTACTTCCTTTAATGAAATATGTGCGCATGCACTATTCGGCATTGACAATATAAAGCCAAGCTGACAATGGGTATCGGTTTGGACCAATGAGGCCACCATACCCGGAAGTCGGACAGCAACACTGAAGAGACAGACAAACAGACAGAGCGCTCTCTCAGACAGATAAGTACAAATAAAGAGAAAAATTTACAACAGACTACAGAGTTTGTGTTTATGTATCTTCATGAAACAGGAACTGGATTTGAAATAAGAGGTGTTAATGTATTGCGTGCATGAAATAGGAGACTGCTAGCCAAGCCCCACCATGAGCTAGCTAGCCATCAGGAAAGTGTATGTAAGAACGTGTCTAACTTAAGATGGATAATGAGTGTTGTGTACTGTACTGTCTGCGGCCAGTGACAGAGATTCCTCTGTCATATTACCTCCCTCCTCTTCAGGATTGACGAAGGTCGGCAATCGCGATAAGTAGTCCGCAGTGATGTTCAACTTGCCAGCTTTGTGACGAGTTTTAAGATAATATGGTTGTAACGCCAAGTACCACCGTGTCACCCTAGCATTATGATCTTTCATGGTCTGCAACCAACTGAGTGCTCGGTGGTTAGTGTCCAAATCAAACTCTCATCCAAGTAAGTAGTAGTGGAGACTATCAAGGGCCCACTTGATGGCCAGACATTCCTTCTCGATGGTGGAGTACCTGACTTCTCGGGGCAGGAGCTTGCGGCTCAAATACAAGATAGGTTGCTCCTCCCCTTCCATCCCTTGAGCTAATATCTTTCCAATGCCCACAGCGGAGGCATCCACCTGTACCAAAAACCTCTCCTGAAAGTTTGGACTATGAAGCACTGGGGCAGAGCTAAGATGGTTCTTGACAGTGTTAGGTTCTTGAGAGAGTCAGGTACTCCACCATCGAGAAGGAATGTCTTGCCATCAAGTGGGCCCTTGATAGTCTCCACTACTACTTACTTGGACGAGAGTTTGATTTGGCAACCTCACTTATGGTGTGTAAGGTGGAGGAGGAAAAGGATGACTTTGCCGGCTTAGAGGTATGGAAGCAGCAGGCAGAAATGAATCTAAAACACCTGACTAGGGGCCAGATAGCAGAGTTGCAGCAACTGCTTGAGGAGTTCCCTGTCCTGTTTGCTCAGAAACCTGGGAAAACCAGCATTCTTCACCATGCCATTCACCTCAAGAATCCTATACCAATTCGCCAGAGACCACATCTCGTGCCTGAGAGGTTAGCTGGAGCACTGAAAGAAGAGATCCAAACCATGAGAAACATGGGAGTTATTGAGCCATCAACCAGTGAATGGGGTAGCCCCATAGTCATGGTACTCAAGAAGGATGGGTCACTAAGAGTTTTTTTGGATTGCCGTAAGCTCAACGCTGCCTCCCAGTTTGATGCCTACCCAATGCCCCGTATTGATTACCTCCTTGAGAAGATAGGGGCTGCCAGTTTCATTACCACCTTGGATCTCTGTAAGGGGTAGTGGCAGGTGCCCTTGGAGGAAGCATCCAGACCTTACACCGCATTCCGAACACAATTGGGATTATACCATTTTACGGTGATGCCTTTTGGACTACATGGAGCAGCTGCAACATTCCAACGGTTTATGGACCAGGTGCTAGAAGGCTGTGAGGATTACAGTGCTGCTTACCTGGACGATGTGGTTATTTTTAGCAACACCTGGGAGCAACACCTCAAACATCTCCGCCAGGTCCTGGGGAAAATACACCATGCCGGGCTGACACTCAATACCCAGAAGTGTGAATGGGCCAAAGGAGAGGTACGGTACCTAGGATACCATCTGAGGAATGGCCAGGTCCGTCCACAAGTTGACAAGGTGGAGGCCATTAGGAATAGCCCTCGTCCTCGGACCAAGAAACAAGTAAGATCCTTCTTGGGTTTGGCCGGGTGGTACCGACGGTTCATTCCACACTTTGCCTCCATTGCTGTATCTCTGACTTACCTCACTACTAAGGTGTCCAAAAATCCTGTTGTATGGACAGAAGAGTGTGAAAGAGCATTTAACACCCTTAAGAACCATCTTAGCTCTGCCCCAGTGCTTCATAGTCCAAACTTTCAGGAGACGTTTTTGGTACAGGTGGATGCCCCCGCTGTGGGCATTGGAGCAATATTAGCTCAAGGGATGGAAGGGGAGGAGAAACCTATCTTGTATTCGAGCCGCAAGCTCCTGCCCCAAGAAGTCAGGTACTCCACCATCGAGAAGGAATGTCTTGCCATCAAGTGGGCCCTTGATAGTCTCCACTACTACTTACTTGGACGAGAGTTTGATTTGGACACTAACCACCGAGCACTCAATTGGTTGCAGACCATGAAAGATCATAATGCTAGGGTGACACGGTGGTACTTGGTGTTACAACCGTATTATCTTAAAATTTGTCACAAAGCTGGCAAGATGAACATCACTGCGGACTACTTATCGCGATTGCCGACCTTCGTCAATCCTGAAGAGGAGGGAGGTAATGTGACAGAGGGATCTCTGTCACTGGCCGCAGACAGTACAGTACACAAGTACCACCGTGTCACCCTAGCATTAATCTTAAGTTACACACGTTCTTACATACACTTTCCTGATGGCTAGCTAGCTCATGAGGGTGCACACTTGGGGCTTGGCTAGCAGTCTCCTATTTCATACACGCAATACATTAATACCTCTTATTTCAAATCCAGTTCCTGTTTCATGAAGATGCATAAACACAAACTCTGTAGTCTGTTGTAGTTTTTTCTCTTTATTTGTACTTATCTGTTTGAGAGAGCGCTCTGTCTGTTTGTCTGTCTCTTCCGTGTTGCTGTCCGACTTCTGGGTATGGTGGCCTCATTGGTCCAAACCGATACCCATTGTTAGAAATGGGGGAAAAAGGAGCACCAATCTGAGTCCTGAATCAAACCCATGCCTCAAATTTCCAAGGGTCAGAAGAACTGCCTAGCCTAACACACAATCCTGACAGCTGACTTATAAATGTGTTCTTATCAGGTCCTAATGGAAAATAGGATATATGTAAAGAAACAAGTAAAGATTTATTCCATGCTGCATTAACATTCCATTGCATTTATTCCATGCTGCATTTACAGCCTATGCATGCATGCTAATGCAGCTACCTAATGTACTTCAGCTACTATGGGATATATGTAGTCTGGCACATCCATTAATAGATGGTTACATTGTCCCAAATTGTTTGCAGCTCACAATTTACCATTGGTAGCCGCACTTGGTTTACTGCCTACAACAGAGCCCTATTGAATTGAGTGCTACATCAGCTTCCATGAAACAGGCTTTCAAGTTTGCATGTTTGACATTACTGCTGAGTTATTAATAATGGCAACATTTTACAATACCCTAAAAACTGTTGTATACTACAGCACTAAAAGCCCAGGGCAGTTTGCTCAAACATTTAAGAGAGGAGCTTCAAGCCAGTTGTACACTATTTCACTGCTTAGAGTTTAACAGATTATCACCTTTGAATGAAGGAGTCTACACTCTGAAATGTTAAAATGAACATCTGCAATTTACATAATGTATTAATCAAAAACTATCAAATGCCTGCAGACAACTTTGTTGCTAAGGAACATGGAAGAGCACCAAAACAACTCGTAGCCACAATTCACATTTTCATCCATTTGCACCTCCTTTTGGAGCTTCTCACTGTGGACGTGTAAATAGCTTCAAAGCAATTTCTCCCTAGCCAGCCCAGAAGCTGTTTACAGGGAGAAGTTGGGAAGGAAGGTAAACAAGTAAGTTCCCCTAAGAGAATAAAATATTGAATAAAAGGTCATGACATGATTCTGCTCTGACTTTCAGCATTAACTGGGGTCAGAGAGAGTACATTAATTTCTGGAATAAGTGAATAGAGATTGCTCTTTGGATGGATAAACAATTCATGAGCTTCACGTTTTGACAGTTTTGTATAGAACATCTGACACTTTCAATATTGGTGCATGAGCTGGCCATGAACTATGAACAGTTTTTGGCCATGTAAGTTTAACCTTTGTGCTGAGTTGGCTTCTCATCCTAATTAAGTTTTATTTCTGATGCCAAGACATGCATAACTACACTAGCAAAAAACATTGAGTTTTCATAACTGTGCTCAACCATTATTGTATAGGGAAATATCTGCACTGCATTGCAGGTGATTGAATAATGCTGGTATAAGCCAAACACACCATTTTGTCATGTGATTTTGTAATGTGCCTGCCATTAGCTTGCACTGTTGCCTAGGGCAGGAAGTAATATTAAATATTCCAAACAGCTACACAATGTATGCCTTGGAAGTGATAGCAATTTAGACTAGTTGAAACACTGCATAAAAAGCCAGCTTCTGTATAAATCACTATTTACTGTATTTAAGCAGTAATGTTTTGTTGAATCCAAATGACATATTTTTGTTTTAAGGGGTGTTGAATCCCATGATGAAAGCATAATGTCAGATTTATACTTGCGAAGCATTCCAGTTTGCTGATATAAACACGTTTCTTATTGGATATGAACATTTATGTCATCTGAAGTGTTTAGGAGTCATTTCATTTTAAGTGTAAAAGTGGTGTATTCTGTCAAGACCCATCAGTTCTAGCAAATATGACTGTTATAATCTGTGTACATTAACAAAGCATGAATATTATTGGATGTTTTTAACATGCAACAACAGAGTATGTTTATACCTTTTGGTTTGCATGTGGATAGATACAACTGCCCAAGTTTGATGTTATTACAGCAAAGATCATTTTTAAGCATTAAATGCTTAAACTGCCAGTTGTATCTTGAGATTGGTTTACATAATAATGATCTATATTAGAATGTAGTAGGTATTTACACAGCCATTACTGTGGCGCAGTGGTTACCTTGCTGCCTTCTAGAGTTAGTGCCTTTGGTTAATTTTCTGGGATAATATCTGTACAAATTAGTGTTAGCAGTTCAGTGCATTGCCCATTGCCTTAACAAAAATGAGATTCCAATCTGCATGTTTCCCCTGCTATCCTGAATTGAATCAAGAGGTTAAATCAAAATCGAAAGGGATTACTCAGCTGATGGGGTACTGTAGCTCTCGTTTTAATAATTATACTGAATTTCACTGGTAAATCATTCTTTCGTTGTAAATTTAAAAAATGAACTTGTCATTCAAAATTGTATTACAAAAAGTGAAGTTCTTGATTATTCTTCAGATGCACGTAAGGTCTCGTAAGTATAGAAAAATAATTAAAAACATCCTTGAGACATGTATAGAGGGAATGTAAGTTTAAATTGTAAATTTTAAATAAGTAACCTGTCTTCCGATCCCATGTAGGGTACAGATGGTCACATTTATAATTCATTGTATGCAATGTAGTTTCTTCAGCTCCCTATAAATCATGCATGGGAAAGCACTACCACTCTGCCCTATAAATTTATTATTGTATCACTCTACTGTGAGGTGTCTGTGCTGTGATATATTATTGATGGCAGCTTTTGCCACCCA
This sequence comes from Lepisosteus platostomus, assembly GCF_059453375.1. Classification (NCBI taxonomy): domain Eukaryota; kingdom Metazoa; phylum Chordata; class Actinopteri; order Semionotiformes; family Lepisosteidae; genus Lepisosteus; species Lepisosteus platostomus. Next base: position 5,925,026 of record NC_142631.1, read on the forward strand.
TGGAATCAGAAATCGATTTAAAATAAGCATGGAGTTAAATACTAAAGGGTTAGTACACTGTTGATTTGGCAAGGCCAAGGAAATGATTAAAACAGATAATTGACTTGTAAAAGCTGACATGATGGCCTGTAAATAAACAGTACCTAGGTCACATAGTGTAATGGCAATGTACTGTATAGCAGCTAATGACCTTGCTTTGAATGACTCCTAATAGTGAATGACATTTTATTTCACTACAATTAGATGTCATGTGACCTTTGAAAATGGTAAATTGCTGTAGACTATGCTCTAGTCTATTCCTATTTTCAGTGTCATTTCACACTCCAAAAAGTTAAAAATATAAATGTGTGGGAGAATTGTTTTGCCTTTGGTGGGCGAGGGGTGAAACCTTTAATTTTTTTTGTATTGCCAAAAGTGGTTACAAACATAGTAGAGGCAATTCTTGGCTGACCTGAATGAAAGATATGCCAGAGAGAGCAACAGCAGCAAAGTACAGTATTTGATGCTTGCCGCTTTCCTGCTTGCTCGGGGGAAGGTCATCAAGCAATCTTATTTGAAGAGGATCCTAGACCATAAATCTAGATTGACCTTGCACTGGAAACCCTGAGTCAGTGGCAGATTCTCTGTGGCAGGAATGATGACCATAAGACAACAGCATCAGGTAAAAGTGTCAATGGCTACTGTAGCAGGTGTCACGCTACACAACATTAGCTTTAAAATGTGGCCTTTAGGAAAGATTGGGATCATCTGAAAGGAGGCAGCTGTAATGTCGCTTGTTTTGTTGATACTGCAACAGGGTACATGTCAGACAAAAACATTTGGAAGTGAAATAACAGTAGTACAACTGTTTAGTATATTATTCACTTAATGGTGTAAAAAGTAAAATTACTGCAGTTTAATACTTTGCATGAAATACCCACTACTAAAGATAAAAGGGGACACAATGTGGTATGGGTCCAGACACACAATAATGGTAATATAAAATGAATCAATCTTTTAAAAAAGTATATAAAGTACTAAAGTCCTAGGCCTATGTACAGTGTATATTGTATAAAAAGTGTAAATATTGTATTAATAACTATTACATCAACAGACATTACTTATTGTTGTGTTAGAAAAACTACATTTGTCTGATTTACAAAGGTAAATGGCAGATTTGATTATGGTATCTTTTTGTCACTTGGGCATACTTATTCACATTCATATCCAGTGTCCAGCAGTGACTTTTAAAAGAGAGAGACAAATTTCTTCCACAATTACGTTCAAGGAAGAATTCAGATACTCAAAAACATTTTTTGTGTCAATCCATAATGTAATTAACTTAATGTTAATTGTTGATACATGTCTTAGTACTACTAGCTATAAAATGCATAAAATAAGAATCAAGCAGCCTTGCATCTGTAACTTGCTCTGTTGCAGACAGACCTGCCATGAGAATGATGTTATCTGGGCAGAAACAATGGATTTCAGGTCTCCTTTACTATTTGGGCCCCTTAAGACTCTCTTGAGGGTTTCATTTAAACTTGTGTTCTGAAAAAAGCATTCTAGGAATGCTATTCAGAGGCAATTTAGCCAATTAAGGAAGAAACTTTCGATTGGTTTTGTTTTAATTTTAAGCACTGTATGAGCCTATTGAGTTTATTTCAGTCATTTATTAATCACATGAGGCTAGCAGCCATATCACTCTACAACTCACAACTGGCAACCTACTGAAGCTAAGTAGGGCTGAACCTGGTCAGTACCTGGTTGGGAGATCTCCTGGGAAAACCTGTGGTTGCTGCTGGAAGTGGTGTTAGTGGGACCAGCAGGGGATGCCCACCCTACGGTCTGTATGGGTTCTAACGCCCCAGTATAGTGGCAGGGACACTATACTGTAGTGGGCGCTGTCTTTCGGATGAGACGGTAAATTGACATCCTGACTCTCAGTGGTAATTGAAGATCCCCAGGTATTTCTCAAGAAGAGTAGGGAGTTATCCCAGTGTCTGGGCCAAATTTCTCTCCTCAGCCCTTTCTGTGCCCTCCAAATTGTCCATATTTATTATTAGCTTGCACTTGCCCTGTGAAGGACTGGCACCCTGTCCCAGGTGTACCCTGCCTTACGTTCGCTGCTTGTCGGGTATGCTCCGACTTCAACGCGACCCTCACCAGGAAAAGCAGAAGTGAAAATGGATGGATTAATTACATAACTTGTCTACGATTAGCACCCCTACAGTTCAATAAAGCTTAATCACTGAAATACTGAAAGTTCTAACCGCCGTTTCGACTAAGTTAGAATAAAACCAGAAGGGTTTCCTTCTGGTTTGAAAAATTTTACGTTTTTACATTGTTAACAAAGAAAAAAAAACTAATAGATTTATTGAACAAGACGACACTTTCTGTGGTCTAACCGGGTGCAAATAGGAAAAGTTGGTAGCAAAATGACTAAGTAAAACACAGTGAGACAATTATATATGAGGTTTATTAAAAAACTTAATGAGAATTTTTAATCAACATTTACTTCAAACCAGCAGAAACAACACAATCTCAGTGTGATGAGTGAGTTTGCCTCTTACTTCTACATTTTTTTAAAACATTTGGAGTCATGGATGTGAGTTGCAGTCTCATGTTTGACTCTGTATCCAATCTGTTGTGATACTTCGTTTTTGTGGACACGTATGACAAAATCCAGTTTCACACAGATACTGTAGGTGAACAGGAGAAGAACAGAAAGGGCATTCCCTGATAATACTGGATATTTGTTTTTGGTGCTGCACCAAAATCTGCCAAGTGCACTTCATTTAAAGCTGTTTGGAAGTAAGATTCTCAAATCAGGTCAATGAACTTCTCATATCCCTGTGACGTGAAGTCTTGACGTTTTTTATTGCTTTTCACACTTTTTCTTTTTTTTGTGTGGTTGCAGTAATTTCTTAGCGATATTTCTACCTAGTAATTTCTATTACTATTTTCTCTCATTGCAAGAGTTTTTGAGATTTGCCGGATGGCGAAATGGCAAACGGTTTTATCTCCAAACAAGATAGAAGTGCAGATGGAAGAGGAAATTTCATCCGCCATCTTTGAGGTACCTTCTTATGGAAGCCCGTTTCTTCCAGGAAGTAAAAAAAAATTAGCTAAGGTATCTCGCAATTGTGACTTTGTATCTCAGAATTGCGACTTTATACAGAATCTTAGAATTATTACTTTATATCTCACATTTGCGACTTTGAAATACTCCACATTTCATTGTCTGTCCTTGTGTTAATGTAATGGATTCGGGTTCTAGGGCTTTTTATCTTACATTTGTATGGAAGTCCATTTCCGCCAGGGGTGTAAAAAATGCGCTATGGTATCTTGCAATTGCGACTTTGTATCTCAGAGTTACGACTTTATATCTCTCAATTGCAACTTTTTATCTCACATTTGCGACTTAGAAATTTGCCAGCTGAGCTAAAGACCTTCTTTTTTAAGTAAAAAGGAATTGTACCAAAATTGTTTTGGATAGGTTTGCAAAATGTTATTGTTAAACATTAAAAGGTAAATTTTAAATTTAAAGATTTTGATATTTTAAATTTTATATTTAGATCTGGTTGGATAAAGGATATGTTCTTATTATTAATATGTTAATTATTTTGGCGAAATACTTCATCTACAAAAGTGAATAGTCTAATATTCAGTCTAATAGTCTAATGCTCCCTCTATTAATGATTTTAAAGTAAAATTCCTTTTTTACTTAAATTCTATTAGAAATTTAAAGAATCAGAAGGCAAGACATACAACGGAAATATGTTAAAAGTATAAGTTTCAGCTTTTATAATTGTGAATTCCTCTGGATGTGAAGTGTCTATTTCTGTATCTTTTTTTCATATTCTGTCTCCTTTTTTGTATTTCTGGTGTTTAAATAAAAACTTTTTTAAAAAGCCCACCATCCACTATTCCATCCGGGTACTATGGAAGCCTCCCTGGCGGAAATGGGATTCCATAAAAATCAGTGTAATTAATTTGATTTTTATCAGGGCAATTGACAAGACATGTCTTCAGGCTTATAGATCCTATAATCCTGCACTATTTATGAATTTAGTGTAACAGAACGGCCGACATACAGGTTGTACGATCTGGTTACAGTGCGGTGATGGCACCGTCCTCCCCTGTGCATAACAGGGATGTTGGCCGGTGGGGCTAAAGAAGGTCGTCAAACTTTTTGACAGGTGCCACGCCCCCCCTTTCAGCCAATGAGAGTCGCTCTATTATAACCCTAGGGAATCGGGGAGTTACGGCGGCGTGTGGAGTCTGGTGACGGCCGCAAAATCCCGGGTTGTGAGCGGCACCAGCCATGGTCGGGTGTCAGAGTGGTTTTCCGGAAAGTCGGTTCATACGTTGCACAAGCCGTGCGTGTGCGCTTTAAGAGAAACAGGACGCTGGTACCCGAAATGAACTGGCAGTGGCAGTTTACCCACCCAGACGTTTGAACTTTCCATTTCTTCCAACCAAAATTGACAAAAAAATGTTTTTCACACTGTGTCGTACGTGTGCTGAAACAAAACAGACCACTCCCTGCAACACGGTGATGAAAATTGCGCTTTGACTGGTGGCTGGTGCACTCCGGAATTACAGATGGCCTTAGATCTGGGGTATAGGGTGGGTAAAATGTAATAAATTTGGCATTTCGAAAAGTCCTCACACGATCTTTTTTCCGAGTACATCAAGCTAGATCTGAAAGGGAAACAGGAAGCTTCGGTGTTTCCAGAGTGGTGTACTGATGTTTCGAAACAACAAAGATATATCGACGAATATTATGAAAAAGAGGGTGTCCAACTGGACCCCGGCAACATTAAAAAGAATCCAGCCAAAATACAGCTTTAAAAAATTGCCCTGAACAGTTTGTGGGGCAAGTAAGGTCAAAGACCCAATTTACCACAGACCACCATTGTGAGAAACCCAGATGAATTGTTCAGGTACTTATTTGTGCCTTATCATGAGGTGTCAGCCTGCAAGTTTATCAATGAAAACACAGCCTGTGTTACGTGGAAACACACTAAAGACTATACAGGACTATACAGGCCATTCAAACACTAACATTTTCATAGCTAGCTTCACAACCGCCTATGCCCGCTTGGAGTTATACAAGCTGCTAAATGCTTTGCAAGACTGCTGTCTGTACCACGACACAGACTTCGTTATCTTTGTGAGCCTTGAGGGTGTGGAATCCGGAACTGGGTGACTACTTGGGTGAGCTGACCAACGAACTCGATGCTGGTCAACACATCACCGAGTTTGTATCAACAGGACCCAAGTCGTACCTTAAAGAAAACTCAGAAAGTGGTGTACGACAAGCAGGTGCTGCAAGAACATTTTACATCATTGCCATACGGATATTAACACACTGGATGTCAGGTTAAAGCACCCTTTTTCATGCATTTTGTCCGGACCCTCGAATTGGAGTTAAAGTTATTTTATAAAACAACTCTTGGAGAACGGTGATGACTCGTAAATCCGAAAACATCGTCTGGTGTTACAGCTACTGGCAACCTTTACACGTAGAGTTGCTTGTGAAATTTCCATGCATTCAGTTTATAGAAGGTCTACCAACGTCGTTTTCCGACGATCAGCTAGTGCCACCTGACAGAGTAAATTTGATTATAGTTGATGATTTGATGGAGTCTGCATGTGAAAATAATGAGATAGAAAAAGCTTTTACCAAATACGTACACCACAGAAAGCTTAGCATTATGTATAATGTCCAAAATGTGTTTTGTCAAGGCCGGAAAAGTAGAACCCTAGCGTTAAATACAAAGTACATGGTGCTGTTTAAAAACCCTAGAGATAAACTACAGATTACAACCCTGTCCCGGAAGATGTAAAGCCAAATTTGTTTTGGAAGCGTTCGATGACTCGACTAAAAAACCTTTCGGTTACTTGTTGGTGGATTTAAATGCCAACACCCCAGATGACTATTGCTTGTGAACAGGTCTTTTCCCCCCAGATGTACCCGTGGCTTATGTATTTAAAAAATCTAAAAGTCGGTGATCTCGCAACCACAGACTCAGTCGAAAAAACACGTTCGGTCCATCGACATGTCTTCATGCGTTCCTAGAAACCTCACTCTCTTACATTTTCTGACGAAAGCCGGCCCCAGTCAGTGGAAAGCTATTCTCTGCGGGGCTTCAAATGATCTTGTACAAGCCATAGCTGAAATCGCCTTGAATACCTTGAAAGGGAACATACCATTATCTGCTAAGCAGTTTGGGACCCTGAAGAGAAAGCATAAGCTTATAAGGACTTTGAGTCGAAAGGGTCTTTCTCTTAAAAGAAAGAGAATCTTGGTGAACCAGTCCGGCGGTTTTATCGGGACACTGTTGAGTATTGCAGTACCATTGATTATGGGGCTTCTACAACGCCGATAATGGAGCATGCTGAAAAAATGTACCTTGTACCTCAGAAACAGCTCGATCGATTCCGAGAGCGGTCTAGCAACGAAAGCGATGTGAGAAAAATAACAACCCGCAGGTTGGATGATGAAATGAGAGACATTCTTCAGAACTCGCATCTGGCCAAATATGAAAAAGTGAAATTGTACAGCCAGGTATTACAACCGTATTTGACATTAGTACGTCAGGAGGCTTCTGAAAAGGGGACTTTGAAAATTGTTGTACTACTCGAAAATGCTCCCACCGATCTATCCCGCGCGCTACCACATCAGTCGTCATCGATCAACGCTGACTTTGGGTATATTTTAGACAGCATGTCTCAGAGGTTCTGGAGAAATGCCGAGATATTGTTAAAGACTATAGCACGCAATGAACCGTTAATAGCCTGGAATGAAAAAGGAGAATTTGTGTACAAGGGGGCACCCGTTGAGGGCTCTCACATGATTGATCTTGTCAGAGCTCTTACACAGCAGCAACCAGTTGCAGCTGGTAAGAAGCCAAAAGGTTGGGATGTGTTCATGGAGGCTATGGCTAAGATCAACGTACCGGGCACATTGCTAGCCAACGCTGGATACAGAGAGCTACTTGAAAAACTCAAGTCTGCCCTGCTGGGGTGTGCAGCGTCTGTCAAAACTTTAAAAACCCCTGTAGAGATGTCGACCGCCGACCCGGCCTCTAAGATAATTGCCGAAATGTCTAGGAGACGAGCATTAATACCGAGACCCACATGGTTGTCTTTGTAACATTTTTTCTTTCACCTGAGGGTATGTGTGTTTGTGATAAATGACTTGACTTGAAATGTATATTAAAAAAGCATGAGCATTATAGTTACGGTAAAAATGTTTGTTATAAATGATTTGGATGCAATGTGTATTAAAAAAAAAAGCTTGAGCAATATAACCTTATATAACTGTGAATGTATAATAAAAATATTGTATTGATTTTAATTTATATTTTGTGTTCTTTTAAAAAAAAAATAACCACACAGACAATTAAATGGTTTGAATTCATTTTTATTTTAGACGGATGATTAACATTTATGACATGTTTTAAATTGTCGTAAGCTCACACATAATTGAACATTCGTATTTTCAAATGGCTTAAAAGGGTACAGGGGTCTTTTTTCAGAAACATTTCAACCATGCGATCATTCTGGATTGTATTTGTAGAATAAAGTTCTAAAATGTGTCTTAAAGATAAGCCTTTACATCTATGGTATAGAAAATCAGTCATCATCGTGTAGCGGCGAGGCTTATTAATAAGAAAGAATTAAGTGTTATGAGCTTTCCCAAATGAGGCCCCATCTCTGTGGTGCAGCCACAGAGAAACTATTCATGCAGGCTGATTTAAGGTTTCCTTTGATAAGGGACAGCTTCCAAAGGGGGATGCACTTAGCTAAGCCTGGCTATCATGATCAATGGTCATACATTGGCGCCTATCTGCCTAGGGAGTGCCAGATGGACATCTGGACTGCATTCCTAAGTGTCAGGAGTAAGTGACTCATATCTCACCTTGATCAACCAATCAGGGACTGGTAGGGCCGAGTAACCCACATGGGACTCTGATGCCCATTGAACTTTCAGCCAATCAACGAGCTGAAGTTCCTCCAGGTAAAAACAGGCAACACAGAGAGCCTGAGAGGATTCAGTAGAATTCTGTGGACTTTTCTAAAGGGAATTCAAAGGAGAATTCCAGGGCAGGACGGCCCAGGAGCAGAAGGCTCCCAAAGGCAGGACATTCTCGCAGCGCGCCTCCTGACCATCCTGAGACTCAGCCCGGACAACCACGGAACAGCCAGTGTGTCCGAGTGCCAGAACTTTCCTTTGTTCTAAGAGTCTAGAGCGGAGGTTGCCAGAGAGTAACCAGAGGATCCACCCGAGGTTAGCACCAGCAGCAAGCCTCATGAACAGGTCGGAACTGTGGACAGCTGAATCACTATTCAGAACTAGCTCTTCATCAGGAACGAACCGGTCCTCTTCCTGACTTGCTGGGACCCACAGTCATCTTTTCTCCTGTGCGCAAACTTCGCTAGTTAAAGCCAACACTAACTAGCCGGTCAAAGAAACAGCTGCAGCGCACCGTCACAAGCCGCACAGCACAGCCTGGCACCGAGCCAGAGAGCGCGGACTGGACAGCAACAGCCTGCAACTGTTTCTTTGTGCCCGCAGGAGATCTGAATCCCCAGAGATTGGATGAGTATTCAACTTCAATGCATTACAGCTCGAGAATTCAATTGTTATCCCAACCAGTTGATATCAATTTAATTCCTAAGAGTTATGTACTTGTTTTGAGTATCTAATGTAGAAGTTATAACCAAGTTCATTTATGAAACGGTCTAAATGAATGACATACTGAACGTATGTCCTCTTGATATATGTAACTCATTGTAACTGACTGAATTTATACCTTTTGTATTCTGATAACCCTCTCGATAAGATCTGTTAGTTTTACATGCATATTCTATGTATTAATAAATGTATACGCGTGTATTAGTACCTGTGTGTGTGCGTTTGTAGTGGAAATCTAATGAGTTAATTGATTCTTAAAAATGTAGAGAGCTTTGCAAAAAAATATATTGGTGCTTTTAGATAATATTTCAAGGATATAACTGCTATGCTACAGTACGTGCAGAATTTTAGAAAACAGTTCGTCAACAAAGTACACTGTTTAGGTTAGTTTAGAAGACAATGTACCAAAACAATATATGGTGTCTGGGTCATTAGAATTAGCTGAAAGTAACTGATAAGCTTTGAATAACAAATCTAGTTTTTCTTCTCTCGCTCTATGATGTAATCTGTTTTCTCTTAGAGAAAGGGGAAGTTTTAGAAGGGACCAAGTGCTGAACTTTTTACAGCGCAATGTCTTATAAAAACCCTGTACTGCTTGTAACAAATTGAGTCTCTGGTTGCACTTTGCGAAGTGGCAGCAGGGCTCCCAATATTGCAATATTGAAATAAAGACCTTACTCAGGTGGGAACTCTCTCTTGTGGCTTCCTTGATAGTTATATTTCCATGACAGCGTTGTTTGAGTTATATCGCATGGTTGGATTCTAAGGCCATCAAAAGAATCATTTTGTGATTTACTGCTACAATTAATAATTGTCCCAGTAAATGCCCAAACCCTAGAGAACTGGTGCCTTCAGAGAGCACACTACATTTTTTATTGGCGTCCCTGGGTGGACTATGGCAACACTACATTTTTTATTGGCGTCCCTGGACCAGCTATGGCAAGACTGAAATGAGTCAACCAAGCGGAATAATTCAATATAAAACGCAGCGGGTTTCATACACGACAATACAGTGTGCTGAAAGCCGAAAGGAAAAAAGTTCCCCTTGCTCTTTAAGCAGTGCTTGATTGTTTTGGGATCTTTTGCAATCTACCAGGTTGATTGCATACTTTATCTTGTTTTTCTGTGGTAAAACTGTGATTTCGTACTTAAAAGTAATACTCTTTAAGTTTAACGATGGTTGCTAAAAGGTCTGAATTCGAGTCGCTATTAAGCACTCTCTCTAGCAGCGACAGGTCTGACCACGATCTCTGCCATATCTCCGTCAGCGGAGAAGCTAGAAGAATAAATCTCCATTCTCTGAGACAGCTAGCGAAGGACATAGAGAGATTTGACCCCGCAGTGTCAGAGAATAATATCGAGAGTTATATTCAGGACCTCAGGTATACCCTGCAGTACCTGCCAAACGCCACAGAACAGGAGAAAGTGTTTCTGGTCAGGAAAACTACCAGCAGAGCTGTACATGAGTGGATGGCTAGGCAGATGAAAGAAGTCTGTAATGACTTTGAACAGCTGTGTCAAGCACTTATCCAAGAATACAGTGCGTTTATTGACCCGACTGCCGCGATAGCCGCCGCCCTTAACATGAAGCACGAGAGAGCAGAGTCCCCTCACGAATATTACGAGAGACTTAGACGAACTTATTTTGCAGGGCGAAATGATGAGGGTTGCGAAGAGAACACACATTTCAAGGGTTTATTCATTGCGAATCTCCACCCATCAGTCAGAAAGATGATCTTAATGCATACAGATGCACAGACCATGAAAATGACTGATATTAAGAGATTCGTGCAGAAAGCCTGGGAGTATGATGTCCAAAGTCGCTCTGAGCAAAAAGCTGCTAAAGCGACTGTGTTCGCCGTCAGAGCCAGCAGGGTTAACTCCCCCCTGCTCGAAGGAGCACAGGCTCCTGAGCTGGCTAAGCCCCGTTCGAAAGCAGGCACACAGGACCGCACCCAGCGTCCTAAGTGCCATGAGAACACCGGGGGAGGGAAAGGGCTAGAAAAGGCTGAACAAAAGGATTCAGTAGCCGTCCGCCTGGCCAGGCTTGAACAAGCTTTATTAGGACAGGGACAACCGCTCCCCAAGGCTGCCGGAAGCGTGAATGAGCTGATACTCTCCACTGGAGGAGGCGGAGACCCGCCCCCTCTCCCTCCCTCAGTCTATCTGATTGAGCAGAAGGGTTCCTGCCTGGATGGGGTCAGCCACTCCCAAGTGAGTGCTGACTCCACCCCTGAAGTCACAGAGCAGGCAGTAAAACACAGAGGAAAAGCAGGAAGCTTTTACCTCGAGGCTGCCATGGGAGATGTCTTACCCAGTGAGACACTGATTGACACTGAGGTTGAAAGGTGTTTGATGTCACACGGCAAGCTCAAACGGGTAGAAAAAGAAAAGGGCATGCGACTCAGAGTGGAACCTTTGGTGGATCACCAGAAAGGCAAAGTGTGGAAACAGGTCAAGGCTCCTAAGCCTTCTGTACAGAAGGAAAGGGGGGCCAAGAGGCAGACCGTGCTCACACAGTGCCCACCGAACACAGAAGCCTATGCGGAGATTCCTTCTGTTCCCTCTGGACAAGAAATAAAAATATTTTCTTGTTCCCCGGATATACAGGGAAGTCGTGTCCCGGCTGAGGTCACAACAGCCTCCCTGCCAAAAGAGCGGTGCTCCAAGCAGCCGCCTGATCCACCAGGTAAAGCACACACCTTTTACATCCCTAAAGAGGAGCAGATCTCCCCACCTGGCGATGAAAAGGAGCTTTCCCTGTGCACCCTGGCACCCAAGAGGGGTCAGGACCACCACCCCGCAGTGGTGGAAGGGATCCAGATGGCAGGAGAGCAGGTTGATGATGTAGCCCTCACCCTTAGACCTGAGAGGTCCTCTATAAGTGAGGAACTGCTTGAGCAGCTGTCACAGGGCCACCACCAGGTGCCCCTGGTGCAACATTCACAGGTTAGACAGGAGGTCCAGCTCAAAGCTGAGACTACCGCGCTGTGGACACACCTGATCCCAGATGCCGATTCCCTCTGCTGTGACCCAGGGAACCTGCAGTCAGGTAACATTATTTCTCACAACTACCAGGTAGTGAGTGAGACTGACCTGATTGTTCCTGCCTCGACAGCAGGGTTTCCAACACACCCAGTCCCCAGGAAGGGACAGGGAATGAAAGCTGAGCCGGTTTTCTTACAGCCACCAGCTCAGTCTGTCAGTCTGAGTCTGACCAACAGTGGTTCAGCCAGACTGGAGCTGGATGGTCAAGCCACCCGCCTGCCAGTGCAGGACATCGCAAAGAGGGGTGTCAGAATCCCCGCCCGCACTGACATGGGCCTGGTGAGTGATAGTAAGTTCAAAGACAGTGAACTAGCTATCCCAGTGCTGGGGCAGCTCCCTGAACCCCTAGAGAGGGAAGGGGGGAGCGAGCAGGTGTCCTACACCCACCCCCAGCGAACGACTGTAAACATGCCGATAGAGGGATTCCTCAATCAGGAGGTGTGCAGGGTGGACCTGAACAGTGAGAATGGGATAACAATCCCAGATCACTCAGGTGCTCCAGATGACCACTCAGCCGAGGGTCAGGCATGCTCCACTGCTGCACCACCCCCTGCAGGGTTCCTAGAGCACAGGCATGAACAAATTGAAAAAGCAGATGCCCTGGAAAAGGAGGAGCAGCATCAGCCGCTGCGTCAGATCTCCCCAGATTTCCAGGACGTTGGTGCCTAAGATGCCACAGGGCATACTGAGAAAGACACCATGTACACCCTGCGCCAGCTTAGAAAGGCAACAGTCACTCAGAAGGAGATGACTGGGATCAGCCACCCGAAAAACGTTTTGGGAGGACTGATTGCTGCCGCCATTGTTGCACGTTTGCTTTTTCTGGTAGGTTTGTGTGCTACTGGCACTCTCACCCTGACTGCCCCAAGAAGGCAGGTGTCAGAAATGCCAGAGGGTAGTGACAGACTGTATCGACAGCAGCAAAAGTTGGAAAGCTTAGGGAAAACCCTACAGGCAACTTCCTATGCAACAGGGTTAAACCTTATTCCCCAACCAGTGGACATGATTGTTGGTGTTATACAGTGGGTTTATGCTTGTGTGCAACAGGCCAGAATGTTGACACAAGACCTGTTGAGGGAGCTTAGTGCCACTGTAGCCAGTCTAACCACGGCACAATTCCCAACCCACTTGATTCCACTCTTCTCAGTAGAGGAGTATGTGACATTAACCCCATCGCTCATAGCTCACCCAAATCTTGAGATGGGTATGGCTACCAAAGCTATCCATTGGCTGTGTCTAAACGATTCACCAATGAAGGGTGTAAAGCTACTAACGAGCAGAGGGAGGTTAATGAACCCCATGAAGAGTAAATGGCTGGTCAGCACACCACATTTAACTGACACTGTGACTTGTGACAGGTATGATACAGCTACCACAATGCAGCTACCTAATCAAACAGTTTTCCTGCAAGTTCCTGAGGAGGCCATAGTACAGCTTGAGCTTAACACTGTACGGTCTGGAACCAGACAATATAAGACCAAACTTGAGGTCATGGATGCCTTCAGGTGCCACACTATTGAATTGGATAGAAATCCAAGAAACAGTAAGCCCTAAAGAGGTACAGGTAGTTAATTTGCTTTAATGGAACAAACCTCCAAACCACCCTAGCAGATACCCAACACAGGTGTTGTGGTTTATCGGGGGGCTGGGAACAGGAACTGGTGTTATTGTAACACTACTGCCGGGAAGTTGGATCATGACTGACAATGTACTCTGAATGCTGTAGTCTTACATCAAGATGTACTCCGGGTAGCATGAATGAGTCAAAGGTAGCATGCCAAAAGAAAGGAAGTTACTTCTTCCCAATTATCTGCCTACAGAGGTATCAGATATTGACAGTGAACTTCCTGATGTGTAATTCCTAGACTGAGATAATGTCTCCTACCGTGTTTATACATACTCCAGATGTTATTCATCCTGTTTGTTCCCAATGCTGGTTCCGGTATGAATTCTCAAGGAGTAATGTGAACATTTAAGATTAATGTTCTAATGGCAAGGGACATCACTTAACTCTGTTTTGTTTTGAAGGCAACAACGCCCCAGGACCTCGTGACCTTCAAAAAGGGGGGATATGTAGCGGCGAGGCTTATTAATAAGAAAGAATTAAGTGTTTCTGAGCTTTCCCAAATTAGGCCTCATCTCTCTGTTCATCTCTGTGGTGCAGCCACAGAGAAACTATTCATGCAGGCTGATTTAAGGTTTCCTTTGATAAGGTTTCCTAGGACAGCTCCCAAAGAGGGATGCACTTAGCTAAGCCTGGCTATCATGATCAATGGTCATCCATTGGCGCCTATCTGTCTAGGGAGTGCCAGATGGACATCTGGACTGCATTCCTAAGTGTCAGGAGTAAGTGACTCATATCTCACCTTGATCAACCAATCAGGGACTGGTAGGGCCGAGTAACCCACGTGGGACTCTGATGCCCATGGAACTTTCAGCCAATCAACGAGCTGAAGTTCCTCCAGGTAAAAACAGGCAACACAGAGAGCCTGAGGAGATTCAGTAGGATTCTTGAGAGAATTCTGTGGACTATTCTAAAGGGAATTCAAAGGAGAATTCCAGGGCAGGACTGCCCAGGAGCAGAAGGCTCCCAAAGGCAGGACATTCTCGCAACGCGCCTCCTGACCATCCTGAGACTCAGCCCGGACAACCACGGAACAGCCAGTGTGTCCGAGTGCCAGAACATTCCTTTGTTCTAAGAGTCTAGAGCGGAGGTTGCCAGAGAGTAACCAGAGGATCCACCCGAGGTTAGCACCAGCAGCAGGCCTCGTGAACAGGTCGGAACTGTGGAAAGCTGAATCACTATTCAGAACTAGCTCTTCATCAGGAACGAACCGGTCCTCTTCCTGACTTGCTGGGACCCACAGTCATCTTTTCTCCTGTGCACAAACTTTGCTAGTTAAAGCCAACACTAAGTAGCCGGTCAGTGAGCATCTGCAGCGCACCGTTGCAAGCCGCACAGCACAGCCTGGCACCGAGCCAGAGAGCGCGGACTGGACAGCAACAGCCTGCAACTGTTTCTTTGTGCCCGCAGGAGATCTGAATCCCCAGAGATTGGATGAGTATTCAACTTCAATGCATTACAGCTCGAGAATTCAATTGTTATCCCAACCAGTTGATATCAATTTAATTCCTAAGAGTTATGTACTTGTTTTGAGCATCTAATGTAGACGTTATAACCAAGTGCATTTACGAAACGGTCTTAATGAATGATATACTGAACGTATGTCCTCTTGATATATGTAACACTTCGTAACTGATTGAATATATATCTTTTGTATTCTGATAACCCTCTCGATAAGATCTGTTAGGTTTATATGCATATTCTATGTATTAATAAATGTATCCTTGCGTATTAGTACCTGTGTGTGTGCGTTGTTTGAGTTATGTCGCATGGTTGGATTCTAAAGCCATCAAAAGAATCAATTTTGTGATTTACTGCTACAATTAATAATTGTCCCAGTAAACGCCCAAACCCTACAGAACTGGTGCCTATAGCCACTACATTTATTTTGGCGTCCCTGAACGGCTATGGCAACATTACACGTTGCTAACCACGTCTTTGGCGATGTTTTTAGCTGCCGATGACATGTGCGGCTTAGCAATTTCAAACCCTCATTTCAGAAAAGGCACGGCTTTTCTAAATAGTGCTCTGAAAATACCCCCTATACCCGCGCCGTACTGAACTGGTAGCCCAGAAAATCCTGGTAATCCATAACCAGCCTGTTGTTTGTACTAGTGTGTACATCCTTTTAGATGTTTTGTCGCTTTCACAGGTCTGAAATGCAGCTTGACGATGACCTTACCAAATGCAAATGACACATGCTCGTTTTGATCCATCTTTATTTCAATAGTGATGGTGTTAAAATGGTCGATGCTCACCGGCACATAATGGGGCTTGTGGTACAATACAGTGACGATTTCACCATCCACACCTCTGAAGGGCACACAACACAAAAGCGGTGTGTAGACGTCACCTATTAACTGGTGTTCTATGATATCTGTGTATATATACATGGTGTTAAATCCACCAGTCATATTGACGGGGTACGGTGATTTTACACTTCGGACACCCTATTTGAAACCCAATACCCTCGCCAGATGGTTATGCACATGCATAACAAACCGGTTAACACCATCAATCCTTACCGACCGGCTCACACCCCAGGATCTCACAGCCCTCACCAGAGTCCCCACGCCGCTGTAACTCCCCGATTCCCTAGGGTTATAATAGGGCGTGGTCAACATGCAGGCAGACATGATCACCTTCCAACCCTAATACACGCTTTCATACACTTATTTATAAATCGAGGGATACGGGGCTTTTGGACCCTGAGGCTCAGGACCGCTCAGTGGGGGAAGGCGGGACATCCGACCCTTAACGACACACAATTGGCTCAGGAGGGGGCGGGACATTCGACCATAACAACGCACCATTCGATGACAAGGGGGCGGGACATCCGCCCACTGCGGTCTCCCATTGGCAGAAAAAGGGGGCACCTGTCAAAAAGTTTGACGAAAGATGTCGCTTTATTCTACTCTTAATTGATAAATCAATATTGCACTCATCTCTGTTTAATGCATTTGTAGCTGTATTTGTAGTCCAATACAATTTTCTTACTTACTCTTCTGTTTTATTGTCTTATGGTAAAGCTTTTCAAAACTATTGTTAAGAATTTAAATGTACAAAAGCTGTTTGTGGTTCAGCCACTGCCTTTTACTATCAACATTAAACAGAATGCAAAATACATTCTGGAAAGGCTCTTCACCCAGATATCTTCTTCCATTCTCTTGACACTGACAGCATTGTCTTGGCTTAAACGTTTAATAAAATAAATTTGTTTTGAATTGTATTTCAGCAGACTCAAACTATTTGATGTTAAGGAGAAATCGCCTACAGCATCCCATTTTCACATCCCAAAGTGCATTTTAATCATAATCTGAGGATCCTATGCATTTCCCTTGATATACTGTAGCTTACTAAATATAGAACTAGTATAAATATTTCATTTTCTGAAATATCCCATTATATGAATGTGAATTTATAAATTTGAATGTCTTATTCCCATATTGTAAGTTTGTGTTTTAATGTCTTTCTTACTGATTAACAAAAAATTAGTTGTTTACTCAAAGTTTAAAAGATTAAAATGAAAAAAACATGTTTACAAAAACCTAATGTTGAAGTTTCCAACATTGTGGTAATATTATTTTATTAATGTTTTGTATTGTATTGTATTGTATTTTTTTTTCACGGGTTTAACGTATTTGTTACATTTTGAATCTTCATTCAGATTTGGAATTTGGTATTTAGCTGTTTACCTCCCTGAATGTATTTATGTTGTACAGTATCTGAATATACAAATCATACAAAAATATGCTTTAAAATCCTTTAAAAATAATACATTAAGAGTAAATATACTGATGGGGAAAAAAGAAACACAACAACTCCTCCTACACACTCTGGCCCTCCCGTTTGTGTGGAACAGGCTGAAGAGTGACTCATCCATGAAGAGGACCTGATGCCACTGCTGATGAGTCCATCACAGCCCCTGTTTGGCCCAAGCCAGTTGGATGTGACATCTAGGATATGTTAGCGGAGGACCTCTGACAGGTCGCCTTGCTCTAAGGCCAGCAGCATGGAACCTCACTGTCCTGTCACTGATGCGGGCATTGTGTCTAGCGGCAGTTTCAGCAGCAGTACAGGTGACAGATCTGAAACAATCTCTCAGCTGGACCAGTCTGATGTATCGGTCCTGCTCTGGTGTGGTCACTCGAGGGTGACCGGATCTTGGACTGTCATCTGTCCTGCCGGTCTGCTGAAACCTTCACTGCAGTCGGGACACAGTGGAGCGGCTTACTCCATAGTGTCTGGCAATGCCGGTACATGACATGCCTGCCTGCAGCATGCCAATGGCCTTCTCCATTGTTTCTGGTGACATTGGAGGCATTATGGAATGCACAGAAAACTGACTAAGTGTGGCCTTTTTCTTGCAGTGACTTAAGCTTTGAATTAAGGCCTTTTTAAAAGTGACCTGACTGAGCATTGTTCCACCTGGACCTCGTTGGATAAAAGTGCACCTAACGAGCTTTCGTATGATTGGCAAGTTGCAATGCCTCACTGCACAAGCTGTGTTGCTGGTCTGAGGGCTTAAAACAAATTGACAACTTTTTGTGAAAGAAAATGTTGCGTTTCTTTTTTCCATCGGTATGCTTTAGGATTTACAATTATATTTCAACTGTTATGCACAAACTACACTTGGTTTCTGAGTATGCTTCTCAATAGCTTTGTGACATCTCAAAAAGCAATTTTGTATAGAAATTTTTGACAACTCAGATTTTTTAAACTCCAGGAGCAATTGTCAAAATGTCCTTCAAAATCTTGTCACAGGCAAGATGCAATGTTAACACAATACTGCTGCCTTGTTTGTCATCTTTGGGTTTTGAAACATCTTAATATTGCCTGTAAAACCCCAGCAATGTATTCCAAAAACTACACAATGCAAATGTATTAGGTTTTTCTAACAGCTTCCTTATTGTCTTAATGTCTGATGTACTGTAACTTGTTTAACAAAACCAAACAAAATCTTTTTAATGATATTTGGGGAATTGTTATAACATTTACTGATACCTGGTATGTTATTGCAGCTTAAAAATGTAACTAAGCCAACAGCATCAAACGGATTGACATGTACAGTATTTAGCTCAATGCTAGATGACAGCTAGAATGATTCTATACTTGCCATTCTTCTCATATGCCTAGATTTGTGTAATTACTGAGACCCCAGTTTTGTCACGCAGGACTGTGTACAATCATAGAATTCCCCAACTGCTGATGAGATCTCCCTCAAGAGCAGATATGCCACCTGAGTCTTCATTTCACTCTCCTCAGAATAAATTATTTTGCAATGCATGTACTGTAATTAGATTTAAAAAAACAGGAAATGTGTTAAATGCTACCTGCAGAAGTTCTCAGATGACTCTGCAATTGTGGGATGTATCAAGGGTGGGCAGGAGGAAGACTACAGAGGAATGGTCAGCAGCTTTGTGGAGTAGTGTGGGAGAACCACCTACAATTGAATGTAACAAAGACAAAGGAACTGGTGGTAGATTTCAGGAGGAAAAGGGTCAAACCTACTCCTGTCTACATCCATGGGAGTGGTGTGGAGATGGTGGACTCGTACAAATACCTGGGAGTGCACATCGATGATAGACTGGAATGGTCTAAGAACATCGAGGTCATTTACAAGAAGAGTCAGAGCCGACTTTACTCAGGTCCTTCAATGTACAGTATGTAGTAAGATGCTACATATGTTCTATCAGTCGGTGGTGGCGAGCGCCATTTTCTATGTGGTGGTACTGTATGCTGGGGCTCTGGGATTAGAGCAGTGGATTCTAACAGGCTAAACAAGCTCATCAGAAGAGCAAGCTCTGTCACTGGGTCTGGACCCCCTGGAGGTAATGGCTGAGAGGAGAATGGTGTCCAAACTAGAGGCCATCATGGACAACGTCTCCCATCCTCTCTATGACATTCTTGTAGAAATGAAGAGCACGTTCAGCAATAGACTGATTATTCCACGGTGTGACAGGGAGCGCTACAGGAGGTCATTCTTGCCTTCTGCCATAAGACTGTACAACGCATCCACCTTGCGTCTGGGCAGAGGCATCATTGACAGTGACCTGTTTCTGGACTGAACAGTAAACTGATACATCTGTTCTTTTTCTTTTTCCCGTTTAAACCCGTTTTTGGGCAATATATGCCAGGGACCTGTGCAATACATTTATATTTATATCTATATTGTGCAATACGACTTTTGGACTGTGAGTAATTCTTCTTAGTGCACCTCTCACTGTACTGATTGTATTGTATGTATTGTATTATTATTATTGTATCATTCGTTACACTGTTGCTGTGTTGTCTGTGTTAAACTGCTGTTGCACTGCAATTTCCCTCACTGGATCAATAAAGTATCTATCTATCTAAATGCAGCCAATTATAGTAAGAAGTATTTCTGATACACAATTTAAACTTGGCTTAACATTTCTTGTATTTGTTATGTACCTTTGAATTCTTGAATAATAGAAAAAAAATCATTTCACAGCATATTGCTGTGTTTCTGCTTAAAGCATTTTGGAATCAGTTTAAACTTTTTGGTTTTATTTCTACAGTAGCCTGTTCTACTTTATTAAACATTACAGACATGTACAGATTGTTATGTTATGTTATGTGTGTGGTCTGTGTGTGTTTTTGTTGGTATGTTCCGCACTTCTGGCTTTGATTGCTCTCCCTCCCCCATTGGTCTATCATTACACCACTGTTTCGGTATGACATCATCTTCAATTAACTTCTCGACCAATCACAACTCATCTTATTCAGTATAAAACATGGAAGCTTTCAGAAGGAAGAGGCCTTTTGTTTGATTTTGGTCTTGCTTTGCTTTGCTTTTTCGTATAACTTCGGCTTTGTTGTTTCGTTGGTTTCTGTTTGTCTCTTTTTACTTTCGTTTATTTGTGTTATCCTTATTTTGCCTTTACCTTGCCCAAACTTGTTATTGTATCAACCTCTGTGTTCTTTTGTACCCTGTTACTTGTCTACTCTCATTTGTATTCGTAGTTCACTTGTGTATTTGTGTGAACTTTTGTGTATAGAGTTAGTTTAGGTTGTTGGATACATTTTGCACATGTAGTTGATTCTTGTATTAGTCACACTAGTTTAGTATGGGTGAGTGCCATTTGTTTTGTATGGTTTTGAGTAGACAGTAGAGGTTAGCTAGGGTGTTGAAGATGCCGAAGACCATGTTTCGGGTTTTCTTTTAGAGTCAGGTTAGCTTTCCCTCACTTTCCTAGCCAGCTCCATTTTGTTTGTTATTTTCTTTTCTTTGGCACCACTCTAGTTCCTTATCCCTGTGTGTTATTGTGTCTTATTTCATACCAGTCACTTTTTCACCTTAAAATTATCACTTTTTGTACCAACCCATGTTATCACGCTTCCGAAGTCCCTCACCAGAACCCACCTGCATCCATAAATTATCCTAAATGTTACACCCCTTTACCCCTAGACACTTGGGGTCATAACACAGATACTGTACAATGGCAAAATTATTTAATTATTGGTTATGGTATAACCATAACTAGGCAGCTAGGTTTATTAAGTAATTATTTAACTTTGTGTATTTTTTTTGCTCTGCTTACTAAAGATGATTCAATATTTCAGAATCTCAGTGGAATCCTAGAATTTGATCATCTTGTTTATTCAGATAAAATATTTACTGTAGCAAAACCATGAAAATAGATCAACTGTGTAGAAAGAAAAAACAAGGTTATTATTAATATTAATTTAATTTGGAGCCACAAACTCATAGGTATTTTAGATAACATGAATATCTGAAACAAGTGAAAGGAAAATTATGAAAACTCATAGCACCAGGGTTTTTACAGTAAAACACATTAGATGTTCTCCTTATGTAATCTAACAAATGTTTGCAAGTTATCCAACCAAATAGACCATACAAGTATTGCAATTTATTTTTCTAAACAGCTTACATTTTCTTAACATACTATAAAGTACTTTTGACATTTAGAAATATGAAATTGACCTTTGTTAAATGTTTGCATATTAAATATTCTAACGTTAATAGATTGTCACATTATTGTTTTATACACATTTTTCATATTGCTTTTTAAGATGCATGTTTTATACATTTGTAAGGATAATTAATGACATGCATTCATATAATTACTGTAAGTATTTGTCATAGAAGTTGGAAATTTGGAAAGTTGGAAAGGTAATTTGGAAAGGGTTTGAGTTTGAAAAGGCACCAAATTCTTTTATAAGACAAGGTTTACATGTCTTTATTAGGTAACAAATGATCGTTAACCTAGAAACAGTGAAATATGTGTTACCAATTCCACCATGTTTTAGAAAACACAAGATGGCAAGAAGTATTGTTTATCAAAATGGGTTTATGCTTTCTTTGTGACATACTGTAATACCAATTTTAATATAATCTCTTTGGAGCGCCCAAGTTTACAGGCAATTAAAAATGTTAGTGCCACAGGATGTGAACATTCCAGATGTCAGGCAGTTATTAAAACTGGTCTTGAAATTTAAGGAATCAATAAATGAGAAAATGGATATCAAAGAAAATATTCTGTGCATGTTAAATATTAATGTCTAAACAAGTCTGTTGAATATGATTACGCATACAACAGGGCCAACTGGTCGTTGTATATGTGATTTATACATTTTTTTTTATAAAGCTTATCTTTAGCACAGAGTAATAATGGATTTGGGAATGGTCTTAAGCAAGTATCAAATAATAACAAATATCACTGCAGTCCAGTAACTAAGAAAAGTGCACAGTATTCCATTGCCACTAAATACAAATAATACCCCAAACAAAACTTGAATAAGGCAGTATTTTGGGACCTGAGACCTTATTTTATCCTGGTATGCTGGATTCATATGAGAAAATACAATTTATTGTGTTACCTGTATCTGTTTTTTAATGAGCAACTTATTAAACCTCAAAGGTACTCATTACACCATGAGCTCACACCTGGGTTTATGACCCTTTATTTATGGCTCAAATACGTATTGTCCCCTCAGAGCACAATTATATAAACGTAATGAATGCTCTGCCTTTTCAAATTGCCTTCATAACCTTTTTCATTAACAATATCATTTTAGAACATAATTTCCCCTTAAAAACAACAATAAAAGCAATTTTACTATAATAGGAAGAGGATGCTGACTACAGATGTATTAAACTCTATGATACAATTGGTTAGCTGCCTTAAATCTTTAAGGACTACTGGGGACAATTTTGATTCCAAAGAAAAAAACTAACTCTGCATTTACAATTTTTAAGTTACCTAGGTGTTTTGTGTGAGAAGGTACATATTCAATGATTTTTCAATTAAAAACATTTGATTTAAGTGTGGCATAACTCAATTAATTAATTCTTTTTCATTCATGTGAAGGACAACTTTGCAGAGTTTACACATTGAATATGGTCATGAGTCAGTTTTTTGATAGGACGATTTACATCTGGCTTTTTACATCTGGAGATGTATTCTAGTGTCCACCTTGATTCTTTAGCCTAATGGGACAGCTCACTGTAACTCTTGTCTTCTTTCTCTTTGCATTTGACACAAAGCCCAAATTCAGAGGTCAGAGTCTCTATTGGTTGGACTTTCAAGTCCTGTCAAGACATGAAGGGTTATTGGAGTAGCTTATCAGGTTAATTTAGAACATTACTGGCCGGATATGGCACCATACCTTTCAGCCCATCTCTAAAATATCACGACAATGGTAATGGGCTACCTAAAGTCAGTTTTGTCCTATTGATCTCAAAAGAATTTTATTTAGCATTAGTCAGCAGGTTATACAGTGATCTTAGCCAATGCAAGAATATCAAACCACTTGCAATCCATATAATTTCTTGAGCAAGTCATAAAATAAATTAGAAATCAGTTAGTATAAACTTTTCACTTGCCACTTCCATTTAAACTAGAATATATATAATTAAATCAACATTTTATTAAGATTATATTAAACTATATGCAATAGGATGAGAAGCATGTACTTTTATCTGTTTCTACGATGGAAAAAATCATCTCTGAAAAATCTTAAGAAGCCCTTGTCTGAAATAGCTAAGAAAAAACAATCAGAACATAGTTTACAGTAATCCATTGTCTCAACTATAATGTCTCTCTCCCTAAATGACAGAACTGTAAACATACTGCAAAGGAACAAGTAAAGCTTGTTCCTTTAAAAAGAAGAAAAACACAACATTTTGGCTGTGGAGCCTTCTTCAGGTCACACCTTTTATTTGTTCCTTTGAAGCCTATGCATGCTGATGCAGCTACCTACTTGAACTACTGTAAAAATACTGATAGCTATACCAAAAAACAGTTACTTTTGTGCCAATTCAATAAATTGTCTCAGTCTGGATGTGTCATTAGGCCTAACCATAGATCATCAGAAGTCATTACTGTATTTCATTGACTATGGTATTTAGCAGGAAGAACTTGTATCAAATAGGATAGCTAACTGTTAGTCTTTGTAACAGTACTCAGCAACGCTATTCTACTCACTCTATTTAAGGTCTCCCCTATAAGGTAATAATAGAATTGTTACCTTATAAGGGGGATCTGACCTTAAGATATCACTTTGGGAATGGTGATCATGTGGGCATGACAGTCATATCAGACTTACATTTTCAGGTCAGGATCTTTCATCTGTCAAAATTGATGCATTGTTTCTTGTTCGAAAATAAAGCTTTTAAATTGTCACATTAATTTGATATACATTGTAGCTATACAAACACAGTGTGACAGAGCAATATCTGGCTTCTGAAAAAAACTAGATTTGTTATTATTTGATGTCAACATCGTTCTGAAATGAATACATGAGAATTGGAATTCTACTGGTCTGGACCCCAACTTACTGGTTCATTCTTGTTCCATGGAAAATATTGGGGAAGATCTGAAAAGGTTGGGAAGAAGCATACAACATACAACATTAAACATTACACTGAACACAAAACATGGTGTGTGAGAGGACTACGGTCTAGAACCCCAGAAAACCCAGAATGCTAACCCTGTTACCTGAAACACTATACAATACTTTGACAGGTCAACAAGAGATTCACCAATATAGGAAATCAGAATTTCCTAAAATAAATTGACAGCAAACTCTCTAAAACAAGGTTGAAATTGCTTAGCAAGAATATGATCTCCAAAATTGATGAGAACAAGGTGTCAGGTAGGAGGACAAACACAGAGATGAGTTATGGTGCATCTTCTGTCTGTCTTCCTTTTCATCTCATCGATTCCCTGTGTTTTTATTAATTGTTTCTGTATGTTGAATCTTTTCTATGATTAACCAGAATAACCAGAATAATTCACCAGAAAATTGATCATCATTCTCTCGACCCATGTACAGTTGCAGCTAGGTAAACATCTCAAATTCTATCCACATTTCCAAAAAATGTTATACACAAACAAGCTAAAATACCTAAATATTTTTATTATTAAACAGAGCAGACTAAAATGAAACCTAATAGAATTAAATAAAATCCTCAAAGGTATTGACAAAGTCACTGAACAATCTATACAAATCAAATACCCTGACTTCATTAAAGAATCAAAATCTATTATATCCTCTGGTCAACTGGATAGTAACCCAATAAGTTAGATGGGCTGAATGGTCTTCTCTCATTTGTAACTGTTCTTGTATTCTTAAATCTGTATATTCAAATGAAATGATCAAATAGGTTAAAGAAAAAAATGGCAAAATATGCAAATTATAAGTAGTCTAAGATACCAATCAGCAAGATACTGTAGATGCTGTTACTGTTGTTGTTATTATTGTTAAAGTAATTTATTTCTGTTGATTGTGTAATTATAAAGAGATGCCTTTTGTTTGCAAAAGGAGGTCATTGCTAATAAAATAATTTCTAGCGCACAGCAGAGTACCAGTGCTCGGGCTGGACCAGCTGTTTGGTTTCTGCCTTGGGGATGAAGTCATTAGAAAACCTGCTTCCGTTGCTATGGAGAATTCCTGGGCTTCTATTCTGCATTAAAAAATGCACCAACTCCTATTTTGTTCTCTCTAGCTACCAGGAATGTCGTGTGTTAGATTTTTCAGCATTGCTTTTTGCAGGTTTTGGATCAGTTTTCTTCTATAGTAAGGTGAAAGTGAATATTAAGAACACCATGTCCTGAGGGCCATTGACAAAGTCCTCCTTTCTTTTGCTGCTTATTGTTTACTGTTTACACACTGTAGCAAACTATACTGTACTTACATCCATCCATTATCAGAGAGATATTGCTGATTAGGTTTTTAGTCACCCAACAACTGTTACAAAAATATGGAGCACAAGGTGGATCTATACCACAATAGGACAAGTACATTACAAGTACATTACAGGGCATACACACAGGGACAATTTAGAGACACCACTTAACCTAGCCTAGGTGATGTGGGAGAACCTGGTGTATCAAAAAAAAACAACAACAGAATAACAGCAGAAACCCAAAAGGCTGTACAGTTTTAATAAAATCCATGACCCACTAATTATAGTGCAACCCACACACAATTAAAAATTTAAACTCAATACAATATTATACATGTTTGCTTATCTTTTGTGGGTGTATTATTAATACTTTTTCACATTGATGTTTTTTTCTAATTATCTATTCAGTGTTGCAAGCGTACAATTATTCTGTATCTAACATAATGAAATAATGAAGCAGAACAAAGGAAATTTATTTACTGTTAATCACATTCAGTCCTCCTACAAATGATTAGAATCAATCAACATAATGTATCTTTTCAACATCCTGCTTCACTCAAGTCATAAATACAGAATTATGAAGAAATTATTTGTTAATCTCAAAGAAAAAGTCTGGTAAGAATTTGTCTTTGTGGAACTACATTTAAGAAGTCCAGGATCCAGTTACAAAGGGAGGTGTTCAGTCCCATGTCCTGGAGCTTGATGACAAGCTTTGAGGGCACTATGATATTGAATGCTGAGCTGTAATCAACAAACAGCATTCTCACATATGTTCCTTTCTTATCCAGGTGTGAGAGGGCTGTATGGAGGGCAGTGGCAATAGTATCCTCTGTTGAACTGTTCTGTTGTTACGCAAATTGCAGTGGGTCTAGGGTGTTAGTCAGTGAGGAGATGATGTACTGTATGCTTTGACCAGCCGCTCTAAGCACTTCATGATAACTGATGTGAGTACAAAGGGGGAGCCATTCAGGCAACTGACTCCGGGTTTCTTAGGACTGTTCTCGTCCCTGTGGATAATAGTGGTTTTCTTAAAGCAGGAAGGAACTATAGACTAAGCTAGAGAAAGATTGAATATGTCCGAAAATACATCTGCCAGCTGGTCTGCACATGGCTTCAGAGCATGGCCAGGGATAGCATTGAGCCAGGAGCCCTATGTGGATTTTTAAAAACTTTACACACATCCGCTCTGGATATGATCAGTGGGTGTTCGCCCTGGATTTCTGGAATCCTGGCTGGATTTGCGTTTCTGACCACAAAGCATAGAATAAGTTTAGCTCATCAGGAAGAAAGGCAGACTTTTGTGTGATATAGCTGGGTTATGTTTTGTAGTCTGTAATGGTGCGTATCCCACTCCACAAGTTCCGTGTGTTACAGCTGTAATAACATGACTTTATAGTTATAGAATACAGAATTTGATGGCTTTTCTGAGCTCGTATCTGGACTTTTTGTCTATCTATCCATATTGCCAGAATTGAAACAGCTGTCCTAGCATTTTGGCATATATCTCGCCATTTACCCACTGTTTTTGATTTGTGTATGTGCGAACAGTAATCCTGGGAACCACGTCTTCAATGAATTTATTGATGTAGCCTGAACACTGTGACATTGGTGTAAACAGAGATGGCCGCATAGTTGTGGGCATTCTTGATAAAGAAATATTTCACACTCTGTAGTCCTGGTGGTCCGTTGGACTGTTTGGGGGAAATTTCAAGCCAGCACAACTTAAAAAGAAAAGCCATACTCATCGCATGTGTATGAGTCCTCTGTGGTCAGAGTGTAAACAATCTGTTAAGCCGAGCCACAGCATCAGTTATGGGGCTAGTGAAACGCATTGTCCACAATGCATCTGGTGAGCATGGAATCCTCAAAACACAACCTGTTAAAATCCAGTTAAAGGAGAATACTCAGCCATATGCAGTGCACACAGCAGTTCCCTTGCCTCTCATGAAAAGGGTAAAGGAGGAGCTGGAGCGTATGGAGGAGAATGGTGTCATAGAGTAAGTGACAGATCCTACTGACTGGTGTGTACTGATGGTGACAGTTCCAAAACGGAATGGCAGCATTCGCATCTGTGTAGACTTGAAGAAGTTAAATTAAACTGTAAAGAGGGAGAGGTACTTTATGTCCTTCCTACTGCAGAGGAAATTATTGCAACGTGGTGCACGGTGTTCTCATCTTTAGATGCTGCCTCAGGCCTTTAGCAGATACCTCTACACCCAGAGGGCAGCAAGTTGGCAACATTTATAACACACTTTGGGAGATACTCCTTCAAACATCTCCCATTTGGGATCACTAGTGCCCCAGAAGTCTTCCAGCTGAAGATGACAGAGACTCTGAATGGCCTTGATGGAGTAGCCATATACATGGATGATATACTGGTGTATGAAGACACCTTGGAACAGCATGACCAGTGTCTTAGCAAGGTGTTGGAGAGGATTGAGTTGGCTGGTTTGAAGTTGAACTGAAAAAAATGTGAGAAAAAAGTGGTTGAGGCCTGATCCTGGGAAAGTCAGAGCAGTCCGGGAGCTCTCACCTCCACAAAATGCCCAAGAGTTGAAATGAGTTCTGGACGTGATCAATTACATGGGCAAGTACATTCCTAACCTATCAACAGTGGGCCGACCCTTGTATGAACTCTTGAAATCAAAGACTGCTTGGATATAGGATCATCCACAGCAGGATTTGTACCAGTGCATCAAATACATTCTGTCTACCTCTCCTCTCCTGCAGTTCTGTGATTTGAGCCAGAGAATTGGAGAATGCATTACTCCAGGTCTTACGTCATTGAAACACAACAGGGAACAACACTTCGACGGAGCAGGAGGCACACAACCTCTGGCTTCGAACAGTATGTGCAGTTAGCAGTCCGAAAAACAACAAAAAATAAACAATAAACAAGGACGAATGGGAGCTTGCAGGACGGCAGCCTTCGTCACTGCATGTACAGTAGTAATGTACATCAAATTATCATCATGAAGATGCAGAGGGGATAATAATAATAATAATAATTGCTTACACTTATATAGCGCTTTTTCTGGACACTCTACTCAAAGCGCTTTACAGGTAATGGGGACTCCCCTCCACCACCACCAATGTGCAGCATCCACCTGGATGATACGACAGCAGCCATAGTGCGCCAGAACGCTCACCACACATCAGCTATCAGTGGGGAGGAGAGCAGAGTAATGAAGCCAATTCACAGAGGGGGATTGTTAGGAGGCCATGATTGATAAAGGCCAGGATGCCGGGGTTACACCCCTACTCTTTTCGAGAAACACCCTGGGATTTTTAATGACCACAGAGAGTCAGGACCTCGGTTTTACATCTCATCCGAAGGATGGCGCCTGTTTACAGTATAGTGTCCCCGTCACTACACTGGGGCATTAGGACCCACATGAGCCGCAGGGTGAGCACCCCCTGCTGGCCCCACTAATGCCTCTTCCAGCAGCAACCTTAGTTTTTCCCAGGAGGTCTCCCATCCAGGTACTGACCAGGCTCACACCTGCTTAGCTTCAGTGGGTTGCCAGTTGTGAGTTGCAGGGTGATATGGCTGCTGGCTGTCCTTATCCACTCCTGTTATGATCTCTATAATGACCTACAGTATGACCAGTTTTCACAGAGTGTCAGCTTGTTCACTTTTTGTGGAGGTTAACCTTTTTTTTGCTTTCTGCCCCGGGTATGTCTTTTTTTCTTTTCTGGATAGCAGGTTGGGATATTTGGGGACAACAGATTTTACCACTCACCTACTCTTGGTATTGTTGCTGTACAGCTGCCTTACCAGTATCTCATAGATTCAATATCCAACATGTCATTCTCATCCATTAAATGTAGAGTCTTAACTTTTTAATCAGAAATTAAAATGTGACTATTATAGTATGTTGTGGATTACAATACCATTGTTATATAAAAAATAATACTTTCTTCAGTGAAAACCTGAGAGAACCGAACAATAAATATTAAGTCTATCTGCTTTTGTAAACTATTGGGAATACATAGAATATGTCATTTATAACATTACAGCTGGTCAGGATTAAAAAATTGTGTAAGCTTAAAATGATAGAGAACAGAGAGAGAGTGTTCATGCACAGAACTAATTAACAGAAATATTCAAAAGAGTTATTAGTTTCTTTAAGAGATAAATTATATTTTGTGATTCTATTTAAATTAGTATTCAAATCCTACTTTTATTTTAAAGGGAAAAAAATGTTCAGTTTTTCTGTGTTTAGAGCCTGACTCTTGACAACAAAATATAAATGCCGTAGGTGAAACACCTCTACCAAGACTAAAACCACAAACCAAGCCCATCTGTTCACTCTTAGCCTAACCTCCTCATTTTAATCTGATTACAACAGCTCTTGCCAGCTCTCAGTCAAAATCTGGTGGTGACAGTGAGTTCTATCAGTACACGCATATGAGCACTCCAATTTCATATTAATTTATTTGGCTCATGCTTTTATTCAAACACCCTATATTTGTAGCCATTATACAGCTCGGCATTTTACTAGAGCAACATGAGAAATGTAGTTTGCTCATGGGCGCAATGATGTTGTATGCAAACCCACACCCTTTGAGTTATAAATTCAGCACCTTAACTACATTGAAAACTTCACAGAAAAGCACACTTTCCATCTTTCTATGTTGATATTATGGAAACATCTCTTGAGAACAACTTTTTTGTATAGGACAAAAGTTCTACAGAGGTCTTTTCCTTCTTAAACTGGCTTTTTTGTCAGCTCTCTGGCTCTGGAATATGTAATGCTTGAGAAGTGACAAAAACATTTGAACAGGTCATCTAACTTCAGGTCTTAATGTTGGCATTATCGTCATGTCACAAAACCCCAGCCTTGTAAAAAAAACCCGAAATACTCAAATTGTTTTCCAGCAATTCACAGAAATTAGTTGAAATGACAGCTAACATCCATATCCTGTAGTGTGAATAGCGATATGTGAATAGGTGCCTTATTTCAGAATAGTAGCTTAATTAAAGGTTTAACAATTTAATTTGCAAGTATGCTGCAATATATTACAGAATATCATATATGTATGTTTTATTAATGTTTAAGTGTTTGTAGCTTTTTAGTTACTCCATAAATGTTTAATATGGAGCACCTGAAGTGTTTAAAATATTGACGTAACATAGCAATGGTTACTGGAAACAATTGCTTCAATCGTATCATCTCTGGTCTCTCAAAACTCTGATTCAGGTAATTATCAAATGCTTGATACCATTTAAGCTAATGTAGTTAATTAAGCCTCAGGTCCCTCTTGATCTGTTCATGAAATTGCAATGAACTCACTGGAAAACAAAAAGCAAAAGTATGAATTCATTCAAATTCAACATGTTTCTATCTGCATTTTAATCAGGATAGTACAATAGGTTGTCAGATTCCAGGTATCAACTGATTGCTCAGTATCAGTGTCCACTGTTTGACTTTATGATTATGATTTCAAAATTGAGGTCCTTGTGCACCCAATGAAGTCCAAGTCTATTTAAAAGGTAATGTTTTATTAGCATTTTAACTAAATCATTGCCATATATTAAAACCTAAGTAAAATGCACAAAGTAAAACTGAAGAAAAAAACATGCCCCTTGACAGTAATTAAGGAGTGTCAACATTTCATATTATCAAATATATTTGTAGGAATTTAATAACCATGAAATCTCTCAGCCATCTTAGGAAGTTAATGCATTGCCAGTTGGAGAGAGTGTGAAATGGGATTTGCTACAGTATCTGCAGTCCAATTACACTTACCGGTTGTCTTTTGCCTGTTCTGTTCTCTTCTCTACTCCCTATGCTTTTATTGCCTCTGATCCTAGTCGTGTAGTACTGCCTTGCAGTAAAGCTACACATTCTCTAGTGAGAATGTGAAATTGATTGTATTAAGATTCTATTTATTTTTGCAATATTTGACTGGAGGAATGTAGACATTTAAATTATTGATTTACATCCATGGTGATAATTACCAGGTGTCACAAGTGTCCAAAGAATAATCTATCGCTTTGGAGACAAAAAAGAAAAGCATATTGAAATTAGTTATTCAGTCTCCCTTACTAATATGCCCCTAGAGCATTACATACATAAAATGAAGATTAAATCCATCTTTGCTGTCAACCATAAAGTTACCTTCAGATTAAAGTCTACCATATTGCAGCAATAATGCTTCAAATGCAAATTTGTGTTTCAAATCCCATGGTCTCCTTTAGAAAATGTAGATGTATCTGAAAGCGAATAACTTTAAATCTGAAAAATATATGTATATTTCTGTGATACTGTGTTGCTGGGATCATTTTATCATCAGTCACAAATAGTGTAATCAGTGTTTATTTAATGAGAGATAGGTGTTATAAAACTGACCCCTAGTACAACTGTGTTCCAAGCAAACTGCAATTTAGTATCTGCCATGATTTTATATTAAAAATCCCATTGCAAGTAAGCTGCAGCATACAGAATCTACAGTATTCCACTAGCGCATACTGTGTGTGTTTTATACAGAATATAAACAATTGAGATGGTACTGTGTACATAAATTTTAAATGTATATAAAATCTATATATATAATATTGAGAGCTGAGCTGAACTTTCATATATTATGTCACGTATCCACTACTACGAAATTGTAGAGCCAGGATGCTGCAGCAAAAAAAGAAAAATGTAATACTTTCATGGTTCCAGCAGCACTGAGAATGTAGATCTGTTTATTACTTATTTTCTTGGATGTCCTGATAATCAGTGAGCCAGCTATCTTTAACCTAGCAGCGATATTTTTGCCCGAGGCTGAGATTCTAGCTCTCCCTTGGTTCTGTGTTTCTCAGGATTTAACAGCCCTGTATCTCCATCTTGTGAACAGCAGGCACATATTTAATGCAGCCACCCTAGTGAGTGGGAAACTGTTACAGTATCTCCCTGTACAGGTAAGGCTGCTCAGTGTAGAAGATTTCAGAAGATCATCTAAACAAATTTAGATGGTTAATGAAGAGTATATCATGACTGTGCTAAAATCCAGCTACCCTTCTACCCTTAAAAAAAGAGAAAAAATAAACTGACATTTAAACTCTCTCTTGTTTGTTATTGTTTTCTTTAATTACAACATTCATGCAAAAAAGAAACAGACTTACAGATGTCTTTTTTGTTTGTAAATCAAATATTTAACATTTCTCTTTCTGTGTTACAGAATCAGTTCAAGCCAATTACTATATCTCATACACACAAAAACTAGAAGTCAACCATGCTTATTGATTTTTTGTGGAATAATAATAAAGATGGTATTAATGACACTGGCATGTAGAATTTTATTACGTATTAATAAAGATTCCATAGTTGCATGACACTGTCCTGAATTATCCACTGGGGCAGGAAAATGAATGGAATAAAAACATAGGAAAATTTACTTTCTGTGCACCTTCCTTGTGTGTTTGCTAGTCTTTTCTGTGGCCTTGAATTTGTCTAGCCATATTTTAAGGGATCCCATGTGGTTAATTTCAAGTACATTACTGTATTGTTTGTTTAAGATGCACAGTATAGAGAAGTGCATCATATTCTTGTTCATAACTACACATGTGTTAATTTCCCTCCAATCCTTGTTTGATAAACACTAAAGCAATCTTTGTCAACACTATTGATGATCTTGAATTCTTGAATTAACTCTGCTTGATATATTTTTTGTTGAAAACTAAAGAGATGCAGAACTGATTTCAATTTGGACTATAGCCTTTAGCTTTGAGGTTCTTACTTCAAAGGAGCTCTAACTTGATAGAAAAGTTGCACTGGGTCAGAGAAACTGCCAAAGACAGTTTTTGATGGATTGTGCTCTGTTGGAAGATTTACAGTCTATGTACTATTCAAGTGTTGACTTCTGATTTGCCCTACAGCAAGAACCTGCTGAGATTTAAAAAACAACCTGCCGATCAATGGCTGTCATGGAGGAATGATACCAGTAAGTGATTAGTTCAGGTAAGAAGTGTACATAGCACACAGAAGGAAAATGGGGGAAAAAAACAGCAGCACAGACAGAAATGTAGCCTTCTCAACATAAACATTGAAGTGTAATTGGACACAACATAAATCCAACATCATTGTATATATTAGGATCAGAGTATGAAAAAAATGACCCCAAGATTAAATGTGTGAATTTAAGAGTAAAAAGTCTAAAGTCTAACTGATAAATAGTCAACATTGTTGAACAGATTGAAACTCCATTATGCTTTGCTTCCCGCCTTTTTACTAGACAACAGGTCAATTATCTCAGTGTTTTGTTATTCAATTGAGAACTTTGTATTTCCATAAATATACCACACAGCTGTGTCTAATTTCTAATTAACACAGACTTCCGCTTTGTTTTTCTTTTGGACAAACTTGACAGTGTTAAATAAATACTGTGATATTATACATGCATGTTAAATTAGTTTGAAAACTAATTCTTTGAGGAATTTTGGAATCTTAAAGAAGTGATAAAAGGGATTGAAGAAAAATATTTTTCATTCAGTTTTATTTCAAAATGTAGACAGAAATTTAAAATCAGAAGTGAAAAACTTTCAAAACAACTGAAACTGATGCCTAGTTTTTGGTATCAATGGAAATATGGCTGCCTTCAGCTAGGTGCCATGAAAATAGTTTTTCAATTGAGGAATTTGCACAAATATGCTTAGGTACAATAAAACTAAAAATCTAACAAACACAAATAC
The DNA here is from genome assembly GCF_059453375.1 of Lepisosteus platostomus. NCBI lineage: Eukaryota > Metazoa > Chordata > Actinopteri > Semionotiformes > Lepisosteidae > Lepisosteus > Lepisosteus platostomus. The sequence continues at coordinate 5,959,245 of NC_142631.1, forward strand.
ACTTCTCTGTCAGGGATGCATTTCAAAACATACTGCATTTCTGCATTACTGAGTGCAAGTGGTAAGATGGCCTTTGCATTAAGTTAGAGAAGTTAGTTTCCTTGTAGAGATGCAACCATTCAAATGCACAGAGTACGCTGCAGTAAAACGCGGTAGGCAAAAGTCTTTACAGAAGATATTACTAATAGTATTAATAATTAATGACCTTGGACAGGCTGTAAGCTCAAAGTATTACCATGGTCCACTTTCTTTGTAACTGTCTGCATTAGCTTAACTGTTGCAACACGAAAATACTTTATTTTTTCAATGACAAAATGTAACACCACAGCATTTTGTTGATCTTATCACATATTCGTTTCCAATCATACAAAGTAAGTTTTGAGAATCTCTGATCCACCATGCCTTTCAAATGCTCATAAAAAAATATTAATTTAGGAACATAAACATATTATGTAAACTGTATATGGCTGGTATTGGTAGTTTAAAAAAATATACACCAGTATTCTACTTTCTTCCTAAACATTTTAAGCATCAAAGTCTTTCATTTAGTTACATACTGTGGTTATTTGGGGGAAAAAAATATGTGCTCCTTCTGACTATAATAAGTTTATTTACTTTGTAAAAAGTTATAATGTTTTAACCTTTTCTGCGAATATTTACACTCGCTATAAAAAACGCATACTTTTAATAATTTGATTAATAGGGAATATACAGTAATATGGAATCGCATATCTAAAGAAATTAATAACGATATAATTGTATTCATATACTGTAGCTCAAATCCTGCTAAACTAAAAATTAGACACAAGAAGAGTATTATTGGACAATGTTGTGAGGCTCTGGCAGAATTCTTTTGTAAACTAAAGAGTTATAGAGGAGACATGTTGTGTATCACATCTTTTTACACTTGTAAAAAGAACACTCGCTCAGTGGGCGGTGCACTGTTATCTCAATCACCCGTTAATTTGTTTCACACCACGGGAAGACAGGAGAATATGATTGTACTGTATCTGTATGATATGCTTGTTGCATTTACAAAATTAAAGTGTTTAAAATGTTTTAATTAAAAACTTACACCTTACACAAAGATTCTAAGATGATCACAAGGAAGTGTATTGCATGTCTAATGGTGGCGTATTGAAAAAAATCATTTAAAAAAAGGTTTCACAACCCAAAACAAGGCTTGGAAAGGTCAAAGGGCCTGCCTAGTTTGTGAAACTCTTAATAGCAGCATTGTGGGTGTTGTGGTTTAAATGCTATTGGCTCGTGAACAGCATCCCCCTATCCCAATGCATAGTGCCACATTAAATAAAACCCGATGAAAAAGAATGCAAAGCTGTATCAGTCTTCTGTGTAAATAATCGGTTTGAACATCATGGGTGCTGTTTTTAAAAAGATGTTGAGTAGAGAATAGGAGTTTTCCTGCTGTCAATATATTTGAGCCTTACCAGAATTTAAACAGGACATAAAGTAAGGGTTTCAGAAATAAAACAAAGCTTTTTTTCTCCAATTACCCATACCGTGCTTACAGTCTGGGTAATTGGAGACTGTGCTGTTCTGCTTCCTATGGTCATATATGGGTTTTTGACATGAAACTCTATTGAGCAGTATTCCTCACATTGTGAACGTATGTATACAGCGGTCCCCCAGTGTTCCAGATGGTGAATAATTACGATTCAATCAAAACCCTAAGTGTCAGAAAAAAACGTATTAACTCACTGATACGTTTATGTAGTGTTATGGATGTCTGAAAACGGGACGAACCGTGGAGAGGCAGGAGAGCAGAAAATGACCCTATGCGTAGCGGCGGACGGGACAAAGGCTCGGGCTTGAAAGTGCAAAGAGTTCAGGAGTGCCGTATAGAAACCTATGCCCTCAGGTAGCGGACGTGGGGCGATCTGGTGCTAGGCGGGTCTCAAGACATCCGAACATCAATGCTGAGCCAGGGCGGAGTGCTAGACCCGGGAATATATAGCCCAAGGGAAAGAGACGGACCGGAAGGACAGCAAATAACCGGAAATGAGAGACAGGACAGAGCAGGAGCACCATCTGGCTGCAGAGGGCGTGACATGTAGCAGTTGTGAAAAATGTTGTGGTCTTTAAAATGTATTTGGTTTGAAGGGTTTCTGTGTTTAACTTTGTGAAGATATGGACATAAGAATATTTATGCGCGGTCAAAAAAAGTTTCTGAAAACATTTGTCAGTCTGTCTGTGGGGGGAAGGGGAACTGTCTTTCATTGGAAGGTTTGCCTATTCTACTCATACAGATGCAGCCATTCAAAACGAGCGGGTTATACCGCGGTAAAACACGGTGGGCATTTCGCGGTATAACACGGGTTACCGTATAATAGCATATAACACTGCATAATACCGCAGGTAAGATAATAGTATTCGGAATGTACAGCGTTTGAGCTGTCGCCATCAAAGTCTTTATCGAAGATATTACTAATAGTATTAATAATGAATGACCTTGGACAAGCTGTAAACTCAAAGTATTACCCTGGTCTGCATTCTTTGTAACTTTATCTTTTCATTGATAAAAAGTAACACCACAGCATTTTGTTGATCCGATCACGCATTTGTTTCCAATCATACAAAGTAATTCTTGAGAATCTCCGATTCACCATGCCTTTCACATGCTCATATAATATATTAATTTAGGAACATAAACAGATGACTGTATGTAAACTGTACTGTATATGGCTGGTCTTGGTATTTTACAGAAAAAATACACACCAATATTCCATTTAGCAGCCATATCACCCTGCAACTCACAACTGGCAACCCACTGAAGCTAAGCAGGTGTGAGCCTGGTCAGTACCTGGATGGGAGACCTCCTGGGAAAAACTAAGGTTGCTGCTGGAAGAGGTGTTAGTGGGGCCAGCAGGGGGTGCTCACCCTGTGGTCCATGTGGGTCCTAATGCCCCAGTATAGTGATGGGGACACTATACTGTAAACAGGCGCCGTCCTTCGGATGAGACGTAAAACCGAGGTCCTGACTCTCTGTGGTCATTAAAAATCCCAGGGCGCTTCTCGAAAAGAGTAGGGGTGTAACCCCGGTGTCCTGGCCAAATTTCCAATTGGCCCTTACCAATCATGGCCTTCTTATAATCCCCTTCTATGAATTGGCTACATTACTCTGCTCTCCTCCCCACTGATAGCTGATGTGTAGTGAGCGTTCTGGCGCACTATGGCTGCCGTCGCATCATCCAGGTGGATGCTGCACATTGGTGGTGGTGGAGGGGAGTCCCCATTACCTGTAAAGCGCTTTGAGTGGAGTGTCCAGAAAAGCGCTATATAAATGTAAGCAATTATTATTATTATTATTATTATTTCTTCCTAAACATTTTAAGCATCAAAGTCTTACATGTGGTTATTTCGGAAACATTTTTACATGCTCCTTGCTCCTTCTGACCATGTTACTGTACATTTATACAGTATACAGTACTTTGTGAGAAAAGTGATAGTTTTAAGCTTTTCTGCGAATACGCTCGATATCGGAGTAAACAGAAGCATACTTTAAGAATTTGATGAATAGGGAATATAATATGGAATTACATATATTAAGAAATTAATAACAGTATAACTATATTTATGTACTGTTGCACAAACAGTAGCATAAGACTTTCCATTGATATTTGTTTGTCACATGACTGCCTAACTGGCGCCTTACTGTCTGGGAGATTCCTTGGGAGAGTCGCATCCCAGGTTGTTTACAACCCTAATGTCAGAGAGCATTGTTACTCCTCCTCCACCTCGATCAGCCAATCAGGAATTGGTAGGGCAGGGTAACCCCATGTGGGTCTCGAATGCCCACAAAACATTCAACCAATGAACGACCGTAGTTCCTCTAGATAAAACAGGCAGCACAAGGCCCAGAAAAGGGGCTCCTCCAGGACATTCTCAGACTCAGCTTGGAGAATCACGTAATGGCCAGTGTGTCCGAGTGCCAGGACTCCGTCGAGAACGGAGGTCCCCCACGCGTAACCAAAGGATCCGCCCGAGGTTAGCCCGGCAGCAAGCCTCATGAACTGCCGGTACCCCACTGCGAACGCTCGCCTGATCAATGAGTGAACTATGGTTGGAACTGTCGACAGCTGAATCTCAGGATTCAGGACTAGCGCTACATCGGGAACAGCCTTCTTCCCTTCTAAAGAGCGTGACTTGCTTGGACCTGCAGTCACTTTCCATGTGCACAATCTCTGCTAGTTAACCCAGTACTGACTAGCCGGCCTTCAGAGAGCCCACTGCCAACGCGTCGCAGCACGAATCTCTCCCACACCTCACGCCGAACCAGGACTGCCTGGAACCGGGCCAGAGGACGCCGATTGGATGCAGCAACAGCCTGTCGCTGTTCCCTTGTGTCCACGGGAGATCTGAATCCACACGGATTGGATGAGTATTCAACATTCTGCATTACAGCTCAAGAATTCAATTGTTACCTCAACCCCAGTTGATATCAATTTAATTCCTATCAGTGACGTACTTGCCTTTGAGTATCTAGTATAGAAGTTGTAATCAAAGTTCATTTACGAAACGGTATAAATGAATGGTATACTGCATGTATGTACCTCTTGGTTTGTAACTCTTCATAATTGAATATATACCTTTTGTATTCTGCTAACCCTCACTCTTATGATCTGTTATGTTAATATGCACATTTTATGTATTAATAAATGTATTGTTGTTTATTAGTACCTGTGCGTGTGTGTTGCTGAGTTATCCCGCAAGGTTGGTTTTCTAATAGCCATCAAAGAATCATTTTGTGACTTACTGCTACAATTGATAATTGTCCTAGTAAATGCACAAAACACCTACACACGTGATCCCGAAAGCACTACATTATTAATATCTTCCATGTTACAATAACATTGGAATGTTCTTTTTACAAGTGTAAAGAGAGGTGATACATGTCTCCTCTATAACTCTTCAGTTTACAGAAAAAATTCCACCAGACTCTCACAACATTGTCCAATAATACTGTTCTTGTGTCTAATTTTTAGTTTAGCAGGATTTGAGCTACAGTATATGAGTATAATTATATTATTAATTTCTTTACATACGCGATTCCATATTTTATTCCCTATTAATCAAATTCTAAAAAGTATGCATTTTTCTTATAGCGAGCATAAGTATTTGCAGAAAAGGTTAAAACATTATAACTTTTTACAAAGTTTATAAACTTAAAATAGTCAGAAGGAGCATGTACTGTAAAAACGTTTCCAAAATAGCCACAGTATGTAACCGAATGAAAGACCAGTACCAGCGATATACAGTTTACATAATATGTTTATGTTCCTAAATTAATATCGTTTATGACTTTCAGAAGTGTTACAGTATGCCCCTCTTCTTTTTATGCTCAGCTACTAAAATTTCCCTTTAGTTCCATATTCCATATAAATACTATACTAAGCAGATTAAAACATGTACAGTAAAGAGATTAAATGATTAAATTGTTTCACTAACAACCAGTGCACCACGAGTACCCCTGTCGGTCATTTTGGCCAGCCAAATCACGTACCCCAGTACACCGTGATGCACTGTTGGTAAATGCACACGGTACGTGGTTGTACCGTGCATTTTGAATGGCTGCATTTGTATTTATTCTTTTATTAGGGGCTGTGAAGGAGAGAGGGGTTGTAAATTATGAAAAAATACAGACTGGATTCATTTTAAGATAATTTAGAATTAATTTAAATTCAATAATTTGGATCAGTATTCACACTTTACAATGATGATATGCTGTAGTTGTGGAGTTAATAAGACCTCCTAATTGCTGTATTAAAAAGAATATTTGATTTTTTCAAGACTAGCTGATCATAACAACTTCGATCTTTATCAGAACAACAGGTAACACAGGAGATGCCACTCAATCCCTATACAGCATATCTTATTTTTAATTATAACAATCTTATTACTGTTTTCTGCCTTTAGAGAACAAATAGTCTTGTGAAAATCTACTTTGTGCTTCTGTTAGCAGGTTCCTTTTGTCTTTCTCACTGTTGTCCTATGAAGTTATGTAGTTGTATTATGTAATGTAGTTATTTAATTTGCCTGAGAGAAGAAACCTGTCACTTTTGTTTAGATATACACTCCAAATTACAGTATACTGAATACAGTACCTCTGAGCATCAGAATTAAAATTGTTGTTATAGACTAAAAAAGACCTTAATGTACAGTATATACCAAGAGAGTCATAACTTGGTTATGAAACAATCCATTTACATGTGCAAGCACTCTTAAAGCAATGTGGCCAATCAAAGTAAAAATCATAAGCAAAATCATAGCTGCATTTTATTTTAACATTTCAATATAACAAAAAAATCATATGAGTATAACTTACACCTGGCATAGCACTGTGGCTGGATTTAAATAAAAACTTAAACTCTCATACAGTACTACACCATGCCACGCCTATAGTTCTGGCATGTTTTCGTTTGCCATTGTTTTGCATCTACTCATTGGAAACCCACCATCACCTTTTGATTTTAAAATCTGGAAATAATGGAAAGGAAGAATTTTCTGGTCTGATGGTTCAAGGCCAGCAAAATGCCATTGTGCACTTTATCAATTCAGCCCACATCTGAGATATCTGGACGTAGACTTCAGAATTAAAGCAGAGTTTATCAAAACATATTAGCCATCCTGCTAAACTATCAGGTCCAGGCTTGGAGTTTAACACCTCATAAATACAGTTGCTTATTACTGTACATCAGACAAATTCCTGAGGATTGCTTTGGTGAACTTGAATGAAATGAACTAATCAATTCAGAAATGATCAGATTTCAATTTCTCATCAGGTTACATGGCATACAGTATTCTGAAAACTGTGATGCATCATGTAAACTACTGAAATTTCTACTGCATTGGTCATGTTGTATGCATGCTTTGAGATAGAAGCCTACCTCACTCATCCAGCTGAAAATGCACCAACAGAATGACTCAGGAAAAGGTGGAAGGATAGTTGGTGTCAAAGATGTGTACTGGAGCCTCTTCAGGCATCATGCATAACACTGTAGACAGCCAATTCAATGTACCTCTCAATACATACTGGCAGTGGAAAAAGAAGCCTGTGCAAACCTAACTTACATTAATATTGCAAATTGAAATTGTGGGTAACCTTTAATAAACATTGCATGAAGTTAATGAAAATTGGTACAGTATGAACTGCATTAAATTTTAAAGATTTATTCATTAAATTCTGAATACCTGATCCAGCCGAGCTATTGTTTGCATTCAATCTGTAACTGCTTTTATTGTTCTCATTGCTAAATATGTTACAACACAATCTTTCAGAGTATTTTAAAGTATAAAAAGTTCAGCATTGGCTTTTCTCAGAGCTATACTAAATTTTCCTTAATGGTCTCTTTTTTTACAGCTGTCTGTTAAAATCCCAACCAGTCTCACTGAGCTCTGGGTTAGACAAACAGGACAGAACAGATTAACAGGAACATGTACAGTATAACCATTGCCAGCAGCTAACGGGTCTTGTTAATTGTTTAGAAGGGGTCTAAACACCAGACAACATCTGAAAAATAGGGTTAAAGCCTAAACATATACGGTGGTATGAAAAAGTGTTTGCCCCCTTCCTGATTTCTTATTTTTTTACGTTTGTCACACTGAAATGTTTCAGATCATCAAACAAATTGAAATATTAGACAAAGATAACACAAGTAAACACAAAATGCAGTTTTATTTTTATTATTAAGGGGAAAATAAATCCAAACCTACATGGCCCTGTGTGAAAAAGTGATTGCCCCTCCCTGTTAAAACATAAATCAACTGTGGTTTATCACATCTTTGGAAAGCTGAGTTCAATTTCTCTAGCCACACCCAGGCCTGATTACTGCCACACATGTTCTCAATCAAGAAATCACTTAAATAGGACCTGCCTGACAAAGTGAAGTAGACCAAAAGATCCTCAAAAGCTAGACATCATGCTGCGATCCAAAGAAATTCAGGAACAAATGAGAAACAGAGTAATTGAGATTTATCAGTCTGGAAAAGGCTATAATGCCATTTCTAAAGCTTTGGGACTCCAGCGAACCACAGTGAGAGCCATTATCCACAAATGGCGAAAACATGGAACAGTGGTGAACCTTCCCAGGAGTGGCCGGCCAAAATTGGCCGACCAAAATTACCCCAAGAGCGCAGCGACAACTCATCCAAGAGGTCAGAAAAAACCCCACAACAACATCCAAAGAACTGCAGGCTTCACTTGCCTCAGTTAAGGTCAGTGTTCATGATTCCACCATAAGAAAGAGACTGGGCAAAAATGGCCTGCATGGCAGAGTTCCAAGACGAAAACCACTGCTGAGCAAAAAGAACTTAAAGGCTCATCTCAGTTTTGCCAGAAAACATCTTGATGATCCCCAAGACTTTTGGGGAAAATACTATGTGGACTGATGAGACAAAAGCTGAACTTTTTGGAAGGTGTGTGTCCCATTACATCTGGTGTAAAAGTAACGCAGCATTTCAGAAAAGGAACATCATACCAACAGTAAAATATGGTGGTGCTAGTGTGATGGTCTGGGGCTGTTTTGCTGCATCAGGACCTGGAAGACTTGCTGTGGTAAATGGACCCATGAATTCTGCTGTCTACCAAAAAATCCTGAAGGAGAATGTCCAGCCATCTGTTCGTGACCCCAAACTGAAGCGCACTTGGGTTCTGCAGCAGGACAATGATCCAAAACACACCAGCAAGTCCACCTCTGAATGGCTTAAGAAAAAAAAAAGAAGACTTTGGAGTGGCCTAGTCAAAGTCCTGACCTGAATCCGATTGAGATGTTTTGGCATGACCTTAAAAAAGCGGTTAAGGCTCGAAAACCCTCCAATGTGGCTGAATTACAACAATTCTGCAAGGATGAGTGGGCCAAAATTCCTCCACAGTGCTGTAAAAGACTCATTGCCAGTTATCGCAAACGCTTGATTGCAGTTGTTGCTGCTAAGGGAGGCCCAACCAGTTATTAGGTTTAGGGGGCAATCACTTTTTCACACAGGGCCATGTAGGTTTGGATTTTTTTCCCCTTAATAATAAAAACCTTCATTTAAAAACTGCATTTTGTGTTTACTTGTGTTATTTTTGTCTAATATTTCAATTTGTTTGATGATCTGAAACATTTCAGCGTGACAAACATGCAAAAAAATAAGAAATCAGGAAGGGGCAAACACTTTTTCACACCACTGTATACTGTTATGATGAAACCCTTAAAAATACTTATTATGTGAAGAGGTTTCCTTGACTGATTTCTAAAACACCTTAATTATTAGTTCTCCTAAATAAACATGTCTGAATCATGTCTTGAATCTATCTAGATTCAAGATGGCGGCGCGCATGGACGCAGCGGCTTCATTAGCTCTCAAACAATGGTGCTTTTTGTTCGTTATTCTTACGTTTTTTGTCACGTTATTTACTCAAAACACTGAAGCTTACTTCTCCTACGACCGGAAAACATTACTGGACATCAGAAACAACTGCAGGGATTTCTCCTTTAGTTCACTTGACCTGGATTACATCAGCTCGTCCATCCTCTACACCGCAGACCCGGAAGCGGCGGAGCCACCTGATCGTGACCGCCGGGAGAGGAGACGGCGCAAGTGGTGCGAGCGCAAACAGAAACGCGGTAAGAGAGCCGGGCTGCAAATAAGACTAAAAGAACAGTGGAACAGACCACCTATACCCAGCCTGTTCCTCGCTAACGTACGGTCCCTAGACAACAAACTGGACGAAATAAAACTCAGGCTCACTACTCGCCAGGAAATAAAAGACTGCTGCACTCTTGTGTTTACAGAAACGTGGCTTCACAACAACATCCACCATTCAGCTGGATGATTTTTTAACTCTCCGATCGGACAGAACAGCCGCCTCTGGTAAAAATAAAGGAGGAGGTCTGTGTATTTATGTCAACCAAGCATTGTGCAGAGATACTACAGAAATCGCGATCCACTGCTCACCCAACTTAGAATATTTAATGGTAAAATGCCGACCCTTCTACCTACCTAGGGAATTCACGTCGGTCATTATTACTGCTGTATACATACCTCCTAACGCTAATGCTAAGGAAGCAGTCAAAACGCTGTCCAAAGCTATTCGTAAACAAGAATCAGCACACTCTGCTGGTGTTTTTATTATTGCAGGCGATTTTAATCGGAGAAATCTGAAATCAGTCCTGCCTAGCTACAACCAACACGTTGACTGCCCCACCAGGGGAAACAACACACTTGACCTTGTTTATACTAATGTACCCAGTCCTCACAAAGCAGTACCTCACCCCCCTCTTGGACAATCTGACCACATCTTCCTGTTCCTACTCCCAGCCTACAGACGACTTCTCAAATGCACCAAGGCTCCAGTTATAACTGTAAAAACATGGACCAAAGAGGCAGAATCACTGCTTCAGGACTGTTTTGAGTGCACAGACTGGAGTGTGTTCAAAGATGCAGCCTCCCATGGATCCCACACAGATATTGATATGTATGCATCAGCTGTCACTAGCTACATCAGCAAATGTGCTGATGAGGTGGTGAGCGTTAAAAAGATACGCAAACTCCAGAATCAAAAACCTTGGATGAACACTGAGATCCGCTCCCTGCTCAAAGCCCGTGATGCAGCCTTCAAATCTGGAAATGAGGAAGAACTGAGAGGGGCTAGGAAAAAATCAAGAGCTGGCATAAAATCTGCCAAGAAACAGTACAAATCCCAGATAGAACACCACTACAACACCAACACTAACCCACGACGCATGTGGCAAGACATAAATACAATCACAAGCTACAAGAGCAAAACAAGCCCTGTAAGCGCTACTGACCCCTCTCTTCCAAACAAGCTTAACACCTTCTATGCACGCTTCGAAGCTCAAAACTGACTCCCCTACCACCCCACCCCCCACACTATCCAAGCTAGATGTGTGGAAATCATTAAGTAGTGATGGACCTGCTGGACCTGATGGTATCCCTGGCCTGGTACTCAGAACATGTGCCTGGCAGATAGCTGATGTCTGTACCGACATCTTCAACATGTCCTTGGCCCAGGCCACAGTACATAGCTGCTTCAAGACGACCACCATCGTGCCAGTACCGAAAAAATCAGCCCCCACATGCCTAAACGACTACCGCCCTATTGCACTCACCCCCATCATAATGAAGTGCTTTGAAAAACTACTAATTCCGCACATTAAAGCCAGCATTCCAAAAACACTGGATCCTCTCCAGTTTGCCTGTCACACAAACCGCTCCACAGAGGATGCAATCTCTATCGCTTTACACACCACACTAACCCACCTGGATAAAAGGAACACCTATACAAGAATGCTGTTCATTGACTTTAGCTCAGCATTTAACACCATCATACCCATAAAACTTTCTAACAAACTCAGGGCTCTAGGTTTAGATACAACCCTCTGTAGCTGGATCCTAGACTTCCTCACCAGCAGACCCAAGACTGTCAGGATTGGCAACCTCACCTCCAGCTCACTCATCCTTAGCACCGGTGCCCCTCAAGGCTGTGTGCTCAGCCCACTGTTTTACTCCCTGTTCACCCACGACTATACTGCTAAGTTCAGCACAAACACCATCATCAAGTATGCTGACGATACCACAGTCATGGGCCTGATCGCTGACAATGATGAGACTGCCTACAGGGAGGAGATAAAACAACTCGCAGACTGGTGTCGAACCAACAACCTATGTCTCAACATCAGCAAAACCAAAGAGCTGATTGTTGACTTCAGAAGACAAGGAAAAGTTCACTCCCCCATCTACATAGAAGGGTCTGCAGTGGAGATGGTGAATAACTTCAAATTCCTAGGTGTTCACATCTCTAAGGACCTTACATGGACACTGAACACCTCCAGTCTCATCAAGAAGGCACAACAACGGCTGTACTTCCTGAGAAGGCTGAAGAAAATACATCTACATCCACTGATCCTTACCAACTTCTACAGATGTACGGTGGAGAGCATACTGACCAGCTGCATCACAGTCTGGTACGGCAACTGCACCGCATCCGACCGTAAGGCACTACAGCGGGTGGTCAAAACTGCCCAACACATCACCGGCAGTGCCTTACCATCCATCCAGGAAATATACAACACCAGGAGTCTGAAAAAAGCCACCAAAATTATGTCTGACCCCACTCACCCCAGTCATAACTTGTTTGTTCCCCTACCATCTGGCAGAAGGTTCCGGTCACTCCAGTCGCACAAAACTAGACTCCAAAATAGCTTCTTCCCCAGAGCTGTCAAGTTGGTGACGCCCCCACTCCCTCCCACCATATTATGATCTCTCCTAACGTCTTCCTGTACCCACAACGACTGTACTCCTACACCACCACACACACGTAAGCCGAAATTGTACTGTCCCCTCGATAGCCCAGTAAAACTGTAACAGGCATAATAATATTTTATATGTATTAATTAACCATACTATTTTTAACCATACTATTTTTGCACTGTTCCAAGAATTACCTTGCACTGTTTTTGTCCTGTTATATTTTCTCTGTTTGCGGAATTTTGCACAGTTTTGATTACTTGATTACATGTTATTTATGTTATGTTATTACATGTTACTGTTATTGCTATTGTGTTACTGTCTATTGTCTTATCTTCTGTCCTATTTATATACTGCACCTGAGTGACTAATGAGAAACACTTTTCATTATACTATGCACCTGTGTAAGTTTAATGACAATAAAGTTGAGTTGAATTGAATTGAAGAACTAATATTAGAGCATAAAAGGTTGCAGATTTAACCCACCTAGCTCGTTTGGCTACTCTGAGGATCTCATCCAGTAAACTGGTAGAAGAAAGAATTTCAAATAGAGCTGGTTTGCAATGAAAGAAAAACCGATAGATATTAATAACGATGTTACCATACTTTGTAGTTTTAAAATGCTCTTTTCTGTTCTATCATATAATAATCAGATGTTATATGTAGAGGTATTTGGACTGAATTCATGCTTTCACACAACATGCTACCAACAAACTACTGTTATTGTTCTATGACAGAAAGCTCTACATGACAGTGGTTCCCTGGTGTAGCATGTGGATAGGTTTTTCATGAGGACCATTCATTTCCTATGCTTCACTTCTGACTTGTGCTCCTGCATAAATTCAGACCATGCACTAGTCTTAACTATAAATTTTACTTCTGCCCCTGCCATTTTTGGCTTCTTTCCAATACTTCATTCTTGATGATTATATCCTGAACATTCTCTTTCACTTTACCTGCACAACAGCAGAGATGAAAAACAAATGGCTTGTCTTTGTCTCACTGGCTTGCTCTTAGCCCAATGTCCCGTTCTCCATCTTGCATGCCTAACAAGACTAACAATCCATTTATATTACACAAGACAAACACTGTGCCATCAAGGAAACCCTTAATGTACAATGTGCAGCAATTTGGTTAATATGTATCTATAAATATGTTATATTTGATTTTACTATATAAGTAACATATAATGAATGCAAAGGAACAAGTAATAGGTTTATTCCATGCTGAAAAAAAGAAGAAAGAGAACACAACGTTTCATCCGTGGAGCCTTCTTCAGGTGTGTTGATGCTAGCCTCAGTATTAAAGCCACATTAATCCTCTATACATAGAGATTTTTTTGACTGTTTCATTATTTTAGTCAATTTTGTATATTTCAATTAGTGTAAACATTTGAGTCCTCTTCCTTTCTGTCTAGCTAATGTATGGGATATCTTGTTGCTGACAGGAAGGAATGAACAACTTTCATTTTTTAAAAGAAATCTTTACTACGCTGCTGCAGATGGGAAAGAAAGAAAAGGCATGGTCTGTATTCAGGATAGTGCATCGATGAAGGAAGGTAAAGCTCTTCAGTGTCTCTGATTGTCACTTGTCAAAGCAGTATAAAGTAGCATTGAACAAATATCTAGAGTAAATCAAACACAAAAAAAGAGATGAGTTTCCATAAGAGCAAAGATCTCAGGGACAGGCAAAAAGTCAGAAGAATATTCATGAAGTTTTCATCAACAGATGAAAGACAGATATCCCTGTTGAGCACATGTCCCTTGTGTGGATGTTTACCCATGCCTGATGCTTACTAACTTGGGGTTTGAAGGGGGTTTCTCTTTGTTAATTGTTTTTCTTCCGAGAATTCCCATGTTTTTTTTTTCCCTCCAAGCAGTGAGTGGGATTATTCCTTATTCCCTGTTTATCCTTGCAGATGAGTTTATCTGGAATCTTATGCTGCTCATCCTTGTCATGATTGTAATCCCCCCCCCCCCCCCCTTAAGGGCGCTCAGGCTCTTTCATATTTTAGTTGATTTTGTGCACCTGCCTCCTATCCAGCCCATCTTAAAAGCCAGACACTTACTCTGTTCCGGGCTCTGCATTGGAAGACGGACGCCCAGAGGCGCAGCTTGAGGGCACAGGCCTCCTATTGGCATCCTGACCCTGCTGAGTCCGGGGCTCAGAGCTCCTTGCCTCATCACCCCCGTTTTTATTCCCTCTCCCTGCACCAGATCCCGTTCCTGATCCCGGTTTTTAACTTTGTCTTGTCGTCGTCTCTCCTGGATTTCATGGTTTTTGGAGTATTGGACTTCACCCTGGTTTTCCCCATGGACTCCTTCGGACTTGATCGCCTGGACCAAGCCCCCCTGAGCACCAGTGCACCATCGTCACTTACTCCTGTTTGTCAACCTGCCCAGTTCCTTGTCGTCTCCTCCCCATGTTTGTTGCACTCCCTTCCGGATTCTACTGTCTGCATACTTTAGGGACCTGAAAAACGCAGCGTAACAATCCTTTGCCACAAGAAATTCTTAGATATTTGTAATGCTTTGTTTTTCTGCGTGACACCAGAAAGACATATTTCTTTCAAATAAATCTTGATGTTTCTTTATGCTTTGCACAATGCACCGTAACTCCATTCTTTTTAATTGGTATACAAATAAGGAAGTAAACATTTAAAAAAAAACATTATATCACCAACCTCCTTAGATTTCCTGGTCTAAAATTGTATTCATGTATATAAAACTTTTTTATGCAAGAATAAAGATTGTCCTAACATTCCTGGAAATATGCTAAGTATTTAGCGTCAGAAAAGCATATTTGAACTGAATACGATTCACTTCCAAGCACATGCATATTACATGCGGTAATTTAAAAAAAAGTTGACATTATCTAAAACCTGCTGTCCAATATGTCACTGGGTTTAAAACATCTTTCTCTTAGGATTTACCAAGTGCCACCCATGCAGGCCCATGAAAAAAGCTTGTCCATACAGTATATACAAAATCATTCCTCAAGAAAAATTAAAATAAACTTTGGATTTCAGGCTCAAATCCAGCTTGTACCTGCCAAAAAAGCACTGGGACAGCGTGCAAAGGGTATGATACCAATTCCTCATATCGACCAGATCATCTAAAGTTTTTAGGTGTGACACAGTAGTAAGCTAGCTCTGTTTTGTTGTTGGAGTAAAAAAAAATAAGATCCAACTCCAAAAAATGCTTGTGAAAGGTTGTGATTTGAGTGACATCTCTGGCACTAAACATTGAATCAGCCAAGAAGTAATTTTCCCTTATGCTTTTGGAAGAATTATAATATACAATAAAGACTGAGAATTCCAGCTGTTATTAGTGGTTTGATAAGTATGAAAGTAATCTTAATATGCCACTTTTCAAAATGAAGGAGTTTAGCATGTTCTTTTTATTTTGCATTCATAACTGAAACTGCAATATTTTTCTTCAGAAATCTGAATTTTACAGCTTTCGATGTTTTATGGGACTTTTTCCACTGGCAGCATTCTTCAGCACTTTGCTTAGAACTGTAAGAATTCTCATGAAAGAATAATAAGGATTGCAGTTCATATATTACAGAGTGATCAATAATTCAGGTTTTTAGGGCACCTTGGGAAATGGCAAGTTTTCTCATATTATATACATTTGTAGCTCCATTTTAATTTTAGTACTGGCTTAAATCTGTTAAGGTCTGGAAACAGAAAAATGTCTCCTGAAAGAGATGGTGCTCCTCATACACAAACAATCAAATTTTGTATCAGTTGGCAACCATTTATTTCTGTTTTCTTATAGGATAATTGAATTTTGGACTATGTATTGAACGCATCATATGGTAGTGACCACGTTTTGGATCTTGGTGCAAACAAAGTACTGCAACAATGCTAAAAACAACTTATCTTTTATACTGTAACTACTGTACAAATAAATAAGTAAATAAATGAAAACCTTCTTATTGTTGCCACTCACTCTCTTTAGGTTGCAATGGAATTATAATAGTGTGTATAAAATGCTTACAATTTCTATTTTCCCTTTATTGGCACCTGCATGTAAGCTAATCAGTGCATTAGTATGTGTAATTACATTATAAATTTCCTAGTAATTGAGCACTAATTTAAGATCATAACAAACCTGCTGAACGTAATACAAGGCTACACAGTAAAGGCTGTATGGAACAAAAAACCCTTCATTTATTAATACAAACTACCTCATTGCAGGTACAATACAGATTCATGTAAGCTGAACAGATAAAGATGCCACCAAGTTTCTCTTGCTAGGAAACAACAGAACAGCAGACTTCGTGAAATCAATGAGAAAAATGAGCCAATGGATACATATTCATTGACTCATAGATACATTACTTGATACGTTCTCTTGTGATATTTTTGCTAGACAGTAAAGATATGAGCAATATAGTTCTTTCAGCACAATCCAACCTAACAAAGACAGATATGCACAGATATATCAACACCAACAGTAATGTGATACAAGAACATAAACAAAGAAATGAAAAAGAAAGTTAACCCCATACAATGCTAGACTAGCCCCCCTTAAACTTTTATAGCATCATATACTGTAGCAAAGTACATCCAGAAGAGTTGATTGTGATGATATAAAATGCCCATGCAGAAGAAAGTAAGAAAAACAGATCCACATATTACACGCAAAGACGTAGTCCTTAACAGTTTGCTTCCAACAGTCATTGCCTTCATTTCTTTAGTTGATGTTTTTATTTGCTGTCAAAAAAGAATGCAATGATATTGATAATGTTCTTAACTGTGTTTACCTCTTAGTGCAGATCCAGGTGCCCCTTCCCTCTGCAATCTATGAACATGATATTCCAGTTCATAATGGGCCTACATGGTTATGCACAAAGCACTAGGATAGATGTAGAGGTAATGCTTCATAAACACAGTCATAATAATTTATTTCATAAGTATTTTTTTTTAAAAAGGCTTGACCTTTTGGCAGCTGTCCTTAACTATATTTTGTTTTCTAAATAGATGCCACTATTGTTATCTCCTTTACAGCATTTGTTTCCACCACATTTAGCATCATTTGATGTAAGGAAGGTCTTTGGATATGACTACAGCTCATCAGACCTGATGACATGGAACAAGGTGACATTGTAGAGAACTTGGTGTCCGTTGTTCCATGCATACAGGGCTCTGTCCTTGGGATTGTAGTCCAGCATGGAGATATGAGAGTATTTGTTTTGGAAAGGGATATCAATATACTCATAGGTGGAGGAGTTGGTGTGAAAGGCATAGTAGACCTTTGTTCCTCCAGAGTAACCATTGGTGACATACAGCGTACCACAAATCATAAAAGCTTCCCCAGCACTCCTCTTGGGGTGGTTGGTTGTCCAGCTCTTCAGAATCTGAAGAGTATTGGGGTCCAGTTTGCTGATCACAATGTTTCCGGCATTCTGATTGGTGGCATAAACAGCCCACAATCCCCCCTCATCCACCATGAGATCAATGTCTGAGTGGCCTCCCCAGGCATAATGATACATGTTGTTGTAACCGGCGTAGTCCAGCTGGCGTGACTTGCTGATGGAGGAGGTCTTGAAGTCAAACTTGATAATGATGTGGCTCTGAAATTTGTTGAAGTAGATGGAGCCATTGTAGACCACCTGGCCCGTTCCAGACCAAGGATGAGGCAGGCGGTGAGAAGTAAAATTGTCTGAGGTCATGAAATCTGCCATAGATTTGTACTCCCTCACAAAGCGATTGTTGTGGTACCCATCCATGTACCAAACCTGCAAGGGACAAAGCATTTTACACCTAACCAGAGGCTTGATATTTTATTTTTACAGTTGTTTTCTGTCCTACAGTACAGTATATTAATGAGGTGTATTGTTGTGCAGATAAAATCAGTATATGGGTACATTTGCTTCTCAAATCGTAAACAGTTTTTTAGTTTTCCAATTAAATGTCCTGAAACGTTAAAATCTTCAGTCTTTAAAGCACCAGAAATACAAAAGTACATTGTTTTTGCTAATTGTTGAAGCACATTTCCAGGCAATTAAATAAAGAAGGGACCAAGGGTCTATCTGTAGTTTAATATTCCTATGTGTATTGTTAGTGTCCCTAAGTTTTTCTCAACATGAAAGCCTTCACTGCTTGTGGTTTTGGTTGTACTGTAATTGATCTGCTGCTGAAGAAGTCAGAAACCCCTTAAGCGAATGAATAATGTATTTGTGGTACAATTTAAGCAAATTAATTACCCCTTTATACAAATTGTTGCATTTTTGCTGGCTTTCACTTTTCCAATAGCTTTCTGTTGGAGCCACAGATGGGATCGGCAATGGTTTTGGGGAGTGTGGTGCCCATATACAACCAAGTAAAGCATCATGAGGGCTGCTTTCTGGGACTTGAGTTCTACCATAACCACCATAAAACATACCGTATGTACAGTAATAGTGGTTTACAGGTCTGAAAAAGCTCTGCTCTCCAAGCAGCTGGATTGGGAGTGGTTTTTATCCAAATAATTCTGAATCTTTTCCCCTTATGTGTATTTCCTACAGTGTCTTTTACACTGTATCTCTGCTCATGCATTGCTCTGGGAAAACTTGAGCCTGCTTTCAAAAAGCACAGAGCACATGAAAGGAAATTAAAGATTTATGTTTGGTTTTCTTGTGAGATTGGAGTGGCTCAGATTGGAGGAATAATTTGTTATGAGCTGCCCTGCTAATGCAGTGGGATGAACAGAAAAATCAAAATTGGCTCTGTGCGCCAAGAAGAATCCAAACAGCTTCCTCCACTTTAATGAGAAGCACATGTGCCTGCTTCAGCCCTTCATGTTGCAGGTTTTACACAAGGTTCTCTCTAAGCTAAGGATTTAATTTGAAACCATAGCTTGTTCTGAAGAGCTTCCTTTGAATCCAGAATATGAACTGCAGAGTCCTACATCTATTTTTTTTCTGTCACTGGCAACTGAAACTCTCTTGCCTGATTGACTGACCACTCAGAAATTTAGCGCTTGTATGTCCATCTGTCTATTTAACTCCATTTAGACAGGCCATTTGTAACATTCCAATTTAGTCAGACCCTGATTTGGCACTAAAGCTATCAATGATTTATTTTAAAAACCTTAGCTTTCTGTTCTTTTTGGAATTTATAGTATTTAAATGCATTTAAAAAACAAAAGATACTGTATACTGAATTGTATTTGTGTTGTATTTTTTGCTCTCTGTTTTTTCTGTGTAAGTAATAAAGTCATAATACATTAGTAATTTGTTTTTTAGATACACCCCAATGGAATTATCTAGTACTTATTAGTCACTCTTCAAAATGATATTATAAAACAGTCCTACTTAGAAAATGCAGAATACTTAATTTGTGGATAATATTCATTCAAGCAGTATTCTACTGATACTTAAAATAATCAAATACAAATTAGTCTCCATAGTAGATCCATATACTGTAGGTTGGTTATATGATTATGTGATATACATTCTACTACCCATTAATAGGAAATACCAAAAGCTGTTGACAGACTAAATTTTTTTATATCTGTAATAACAGCAGATTTACTCCAGCAATTTTAATTTTTAATGTATTTTTGTAACGTCATTTCAGTGTCCATTTAATTTAATCTGTATCTTGCGGACATGATAACTGGGAGATATAACTACAAACAGTGCTACAGTGGTGATATTTTTACTGTTTGTTTTCTCATCAGTAAAAATACAGAATATTTCACTCACCGAACTCCCTTGGAACAAAGCACAAAGTCTATTTACAGTATAACAGTTTCCTGATGTAGTGTCTCAGTCTAATAAGTCTGTTTAGGCTGTTTAAAATGCATGAGAGAGAAACTATGAACAGAAACATGTTGCTTGAACACTCACACTAACAAAACTTACCCTATTATCACCCTCCGGTGCCAAGGGGTCAGTCATCCAAGACCCAAATCTTGATCCAGATGCTCTTATAGTAACAGGTTCGCTTATTCCTGTCAATTTGCCGCAAGCTGCAAGTATGAAACAAAATTTTATCTTGCTTTTACAAAGGCATTTTGAACATAATATACATTGCACATCCATTTGTCTACTGTTCTACAGTATTTCCACAGATTGTTTTTATTTGGCCATTACGATTGTAACATACAGCATTAATTAAAGGTTTAATTATACAGTGTCTAAAATATTTAGTTACTTTCCTTAAGATCAAGAAACAAAAAATGATTAAATTGCCTTCTCAGAAATATCCTTTTTCATTTGGCTTTTCTGAATTGTTAAATTGTAATAGGTTTAATAGCTGGATAATAGCTGGATAGGTGGATAATACACTATCCATAGGAATACACCTGCACTGTACTGTAACTGCTTTCTTTGTGTGTTTTGTCTCTTACAAATTGTCTTACAAATAATAGCTGATGGCAGTGTTAGTGTAATTGTGTGTGTGTTTTATAATGTATATATACTTAAAAAAAACACAAGTTAGGAAAGCATTTGGGAATACGTGTAATTCAGCGTTTGGTAGAGAACAGACATGAACGTAGTTCTCACACTTGTCAGGAAACCTGTCCAGATTTTGAGAGCAGTTAACACAGCAGTTCTAAGCAGACGTGTTCATGCAGAACGGATGGAGTGTTTGGAATCATTGTCAGGGCCTTATTTAAACTGCCCAATTCCATGCTGTGATTTTATAGGGATAGAGTCTCCTTCTATGTGTGTTTTATTTTCCTTTTGTAACATTTCACAAGTCTAAGCTGTCTAAATCAACAGTACTGTAGTTTACTATTAGCAGAGGCAGCTGTAGTAATTATTGACCATTTTTTCAAATGGAAAAATAAACAATATTTGTTTTCTTAGTGCAAAGGCTACCTCTTGCATTTCTTATAAAAATAAAACTTACATTTTCATACAGATTCCATAGTAATACTTATATGTTATAAATACATAACATCGAGATGTTAATACTGAGATATGAAAAATATTTGAGATTACACGTTAATTGCTACACAATTAAACATATCTTAACCTGCTCTAAAAAAACAGAAGTATGATAATATGATGAGGATTATATTAATCACATATAAAATGTTGAATTAACCCCAAAACAACCTTTTTTCTTTAAGTCCATAATTAAGTGAATAATTAATTGTTCAAGCACCAAAAGCCTGGTATTACTGCTATTAAGTAAAACTAATGCTGGGCAAACATGCTCTGCCTTTCAGAATCTGTGATCAAATGCAGCCAAAATTACAATTGACATAATTTACAGTATACTGTACACTGCAGTGTGGACCGAAAAAAATACTTCTATATCTTGTGTTTTCTTACTTAACGTATCTGTTAGCATCTTTTAACTGCAAGGGAATTCTGTCACATACTGTAATAGCTCAATTTAACATTTTCATTTCTCTCAATAGCTTTGCTTTCTTGAAAACATTTTCTTGCCCTGTCCTTACACTCTCTGGAGTACGTCTCCGTCAGCCATATCAGTCTAACATTCTAACTGTTTTTGTCTCAAGTTTGTAATCCTCAGATAGACGTCAAGTGATTCACAATCTCTTCAAAGCCCCTGTGCCATGGAGCAACTCAACCCACTACTCTGCACAGCATTATTGTTGTAAGGACTGTCTGCCTCTCTGTGTACTGCCTTGAAGAATGTTTGATATTGATGAAACTTTGTAAAAGACAATTATGCATGTGCTAAAGATTCTCAGTCCCAGTTTAATGTGTTTTTCTCTCCTCACCACTAAATGCCTCCCATTTCTTTGTTCTTTTTTTAAGAAAGGCTATCAATACCAAACTACTTTTTAAAATAAAAATTAGAATTAGAGAGAACCTAAAAAATGTTTGCACTGTCCACGGTCACATAAATAATTATAAATGATTATTAATTACCAATTTTGATTATATTTGATAATATTTACTTTGGCATAATTGTAAACTGTGATGGACTTAAAATTAAATTAAGATTAGTTTTCAACTGGGCTGCCAAGTCAGCCAAGTCAGCCACAGATCACACCTATCCACATCATTCTCAGAACATTTTTTAAGTCTAATTGTCATGACTTTTAATATTGGTGCATTTAATTCTTTTTACTCTAGATAGTCCATGCATGCTACGGAAGGATACGATTTTACACAGTGCATATACTGTACACCTTCTGTCTTGATCAAAAGTCTGTCAGCAACCCAGTCTAATTGCATATTGTGAGCAAAATGCAGAATAAGGATATCACATGTGGTAATCTTGCTACAACTCTATATGAAGTAGCAGCACAAGTGTGAGTACAAGTGTACTATAGCCTTACATTTGCATCAATATTTCTTTTTATACCTAATAACCCTTTATCAGGGGTGGTGTTCAAATTATTCAGATAATTCTAATAAAAAATTTAGAAACATTTTTTAGGACCAATTGTTTTAGTTATTCAAATTCTATGGAATATCAGTATGTAAAATGCACTGATCACAAAAGGATGCCTAACCAGCAGCTGTCGTGTTAAAACTGAAAAGCTGTAATTGTTCAAGTAGGTACAGTAGCTGTGTCAGCATGCATAGGCTGCAAAGGAACAGTTAATGGGTTTATTCCATCCTGAACAGAAAAGAAAGGAAACACAACGTTTCAGCCATGGAGCCTTCTTCAGGTGTCTTCACACCTGAAGAAGGCTCCACGGCCGAAACATTGTGTTTCCTTTCTTTTCTTTTCAGCATGGAATAAAGCTGTAATTGTTATGTAATTTTAGATTTTAAGATGCTGAATGTCAGAGAGATCAAAACTGAGACTGATACAAAGACAAAGTATGTGCACAATTGTAAGAATGTGTTGCTTAAAAGTTACATCAGTCAATGTCATATGATTCTATTTCCCAGACCAGGAAATGAACAGGCATTTGTCCTGTTACTTTTTTTTACACCCAACGACTGGTTCCTTAATTTCAGATGTTGATCGTTTACTTCATCTATGATAAAAATGTGGGTCACACAAGTGAACTTTTTTCCCCAGAAAACTACTCCTTCTGTGCTTAGCAATCTGTCTGTAATCAAAGAGTAAAGTAGTGGTCTTTTATCAACATGGCTCTTTATTAAAAGTTTCTTTCATGATATTTATTCCTGTCACAATATAAGACCTAGACATCTATACTATTTGTGCTCACATAAGGCACAGCCAATGGGAAAACTGAAGATAAAATAAATAACGAGCTGCTCAAATATGAACTACCCCTGCAAAGCATAACCTTTCTATCTGTCTGATCTAATATCATATGTTATATGCATCACTTTATTTATCTTTGCAGAGAATATTCTGTGTATGGATTCAGGTTTTCAAGACCATATATTTTAATTTTATAGAGTATTTCGTGTGTATTATATAAGTAGAAGAAAATGCAATATCTCAAAATGACAAGATATTGATCTGGGACTCTAAAAAAGGCAGACCTTGGTTCTTGCCTCATTTGCAGTAGCTCTGGAGGGTTTCTGCTTTCTCACTGAGAGAAAAGGCATGCTCATTAATTATGACTAGAACAGTCCCAGGTGAGTGAAAGCTTGGCACCTTATAAAATGAGATATTAATGAGATAATTTTTCTGTCTGCCTACTTAAGTAAAAATAAAGAAGCTTGAGGACACACCTGTCAAAAGAACAGCTACTCTGTTTTAAATCTGTAAATCTGAGCAAAAATCTAAAAAACGATGCCATCTTAAAACAAATTATAAAAATATACACAACATGCTATTTCAAACATTATCCTATACGTAACATATTTGTTGCATGCAAACAATGACACTGGGTGAGCATTAATTGTAATTACATCTAAAATCCGTGAGTTAAAATCGCACTTCTCCTTTTGAAGATTATAGTAATTACATATTTAATTTCACATGTAACACACAGAAAATAGAATTTCTGTGTATTTTTCTGTTTTTGGTTAATTGCTTATGGAACAGAATTTATAATTCATACCTGCAATCCTCTCATGTATTTGTTTCATACTAAACAAAGAGTCAAAATAACTATATTAAGGAGTATATCATTTAAAATATTTTGGTAACAGTTAACAGTTTGTTGTTTGTTTTCAGGATCTAACCAAAATCTTGAAGTGAGAAGTGCAGCTAATAAAATATATGTACATACATTAATGGCAGATTACAATGACAATATCAACTGTATCGTATTTTATAGAAAGAATATTGCAAATGTGTTAAATTGTATATTTTGCAGCAGATGAGTGGAAGCAACACATTAATAAGTATGTCTCAGTAACTTTGCATAATTCAACCATATTTACTTTGTAGTATAGTTACAACATGTAGCTCTATAGTGTTTAACAGGCATCTGTCCTCCTGAGCAGTGTTAGCTGCAGACAATCCACTCACCCTTTGAGTGGCCAATGTGTTATTGTGTACTCTGAGCCTACCTAATTTTTGCATGCATGCACGGAGCCTTTCTTCAAGATTTGACACTCTGTTCTGAAGCTCCTCGTAGTCATAGGCTCCAATCTCCTCCTGAAGTTCGTTTAGAACTGACGTCAGATTCTGGACTTCCTCTTTAAATTGCAATACCAATTTTGCATCGGCTTTGTACTCCTCCAACACTGGTATCAAAGGCCTAAGTTCCTCCATTTTCGCTTTTATTGCCTGAAAGGTTAAAATAAGCTTGGTTCAGTGTCATGCGTGCAAAAATCTACAACACCCTGCCTTGCCCTATTCCTGTCTGTCTCCCTAAGGTGAATGCAGTGTGCCTAACACTCTGGGGAAACTTTAAGACCAGATATTGTATTATAAATAACAAGCAGTATTAAACAGTCTTCAGTACACCAAAAACAATTGGGAAAGCTCTTTATTTATCATATTTTAAAATGCAACATCTTAGGGTTACATGCTTCAAATCACATACAACAAAGTTTTTTTTCTTTGATTTTCTTTAGTAATCAAATATGCATTGACAAAGATTTAAATAAAAAATTAAATTAAAAAAGATAAAAATTATTAATGGAATGGATCTACAATTGCATGCAGGAAGAGCTCAGTTGTGGTCAGGTTCCTTAGTGTTAAAGGTGCTAATTTGAAATAAATTGCATGGTGCAAAAATTCTGTGGCCCAGTTCATGGTTACAATGGATTGACCTGCATCTTCAGTCACTGCAGCATTGATAAAATTTCTTAAAGTTAGCCCTGCAAGCAAGAAAATGAGATACTGTTGAAGGATCTAGCTCACTAACCTGTCTAATAAACATATATTGTACAGTAAATGCCAGTACATTCCCAGAAATGTATATCTGTTGACATTGTGTCATACCATCAACATAAGGATTGCGAGGCTTACAACATGCATATAAAACCATACATACAGTTTAAATATTGACTTGAAATGTGCAAAAAGATCATAAAGATTCTGTTGTCTTATTATGTGGTTAGAGAATGGACATTAACTCCAAAGAACATGGCTGCACCATGTGAAATTTCTATTAACTTCTTAACAGAATGCTGTCATTTTTTATTAAGCATCATGTTTTTACAATGACTTTTAAAACCATATTTTGTGAGCGCAAAAAAGAAGTTAAAGAACTACTGTTTTTGCACATTTCAATATTATCAAGCTCTCATGCAATTTGAACATTGAATAGCCAATTATAAGCCATCACATTACATCACCTAGAAAAATACATTTCTGTAATTTCTTTTATCAGATCAGAGTTATTTGTTGTAAATTTATGTTTTGGGATGACATAGGACAGGAGCATTTGGTATGGCAAGAATCAGAAAATCTTTATAGTTAAATGTTGGGTGTTTTTTCAATGCTCTACGAGAGTAATTCAGTTTCATCCAGGTTGAGAGCAGTCATGCTCTCTCTGTCCCATCTGTGGTTATCACAACCCATACCAGAAGAAGTGACTTCTGAAATTGGGTGTATGAGGGAATTTTACAAAGCTCTACAAGGATGAAAATGTCACCATTTGGTGAACATTTGTCTAAAATCATAAAGATAACTTCACATGCCTTTACACTCAAAATGTAAAGGTCTACAACATCTAGGTATGTTCTTTCTAAAACAAAAAAGACTGTAGGGAACACCAAAGTAACTTTAAACTTTGGAGTTACAGACTTTTTTTTTCCCAATGCTATGTAACAGTAGTATCTACTGAACATCCCAGCATACCCTAACCAAATTTCTTTAGAATTGATTGAAACAGGGGTTCCCTCTTAGGATTAAAAGACTTGTACATATAAAAGACCTGTAAGGCATTAGGAGAATGTTATATTTGCAACTATTACATCTCCTAGTTACAGTATGATTCCCATATGAAAAAGTCCTGTAGTGCTGCCAAAACTACAGTACTCTAAATCATATTCATTGCTGTGCCCAAAAGGATTTTGATATGTTGTTGCAAATAATTTTTAAATATAATAATGTTTTGTTAGGGGGCATGATCATTTTAGTTATAGCACAGTCCATATGAAAACCTGGAAAGAGCAAATGCATTTTTAAATGCTCTTTATTTATCATTATTATTGTCTTATTTTTCAAGCTATACACTGTTTATTTATACAAATGGGACTTAATAGTGGGACAGGAGCATTCCATAAAAGCTGCATATTGATTTTAAAACTTAGTACAGGAGTATATAAGCCCTTCATTGCAAAAAGGCTGCAATCTGATCAGGTATGTGTCAGCATTTTTATTCTTTTTTTTGTATTCTAGTTTTTTTTATGAGACAGAGTGCTATGCTGGATGGGCATTTCATAATAAATGCCATTTCATGCACCCTGGCTCACTGGCATTGTTTTTTAGTGAAAGACGTTAAAAAAGTGCAGGGAGAGGTTACAGGGGATCACATACCTTGTATTGCTTGGCGAGGTTCTGCTTGTGACTCTCCTCCACCTGCCTAAACTTCGTTTCTAAGCCTCGTATCTGTGTCTCCATTTTTTCTACATACTGTAGATCCCTCTGGGTCCGCCGGTCCAGGACCTCAATGGACTGTGTCATGTTTTGCACCTTGAAAGCACAAACAGAAGCTACTGTAAGAATGCAAATGCATTGATAATGTCAGAGGAATGCATGCATTTGGAACACTAAATGCACTTCTTTTGTGTACTGTATTTCTTTTAAAGCCATAATCTGGCTGAACTACATTTCTACCTTATTTTACCTGAGTCATGTTTTTATTTAAAAGATTTGTCATATGTCATCTACATCAGTGTAGTTATATTATATGTCTGACTTACTTCTAGTTTTAAATTTTGTCATTCTGCACCTCTTTACTCTTTTCTTTACACCTCTTTTATATATTTTTTTTACTTTTTCTTTACACTCAGTTCATTATTTGCCATGTTTATTAATGTTTCTAGCCTGTCCAAGCTATGATGAAGCTTTTTTGCAAGTATTTGGAGAAGGGAAAAAAATCAGGGGTTGCTATATTCTGAAGGCACTTTTTGGCCATTAGGAAGAACAATATGGTGAATTTCTAAAATGCTGCCACATGTCATTTTCTGTTATTCGCTACAAGGTCTTTCTTGTTCTGCTCATTAACTAACCTAAAGTCTAAACTGTTGAGAATCATACTTGATATCTATAATATTATGGTAATTTAAAAATGAATTAATATTTACTAAAAATAATTGAAATCTACATACTCTGTAATGTGTAATTCTAACACTTTAGGATTTGTATCGGAGTATTTGTAAAATATACTACTGCAGCTGAGTTTGTATCAAGTTCTTCTGTGTTCATTGTGCACAGACTTCTTGAACAAATAGAACAGCAACATATCTATTTTGGGGGGCATTTTAGATATTCTTTAGAATTGTATTTGCTGGTTACTGAAGGGAGTAATGTAATTCTATGTAAAAACTTCTCAAAACATATGTACTTTAATAAATAGTTTAGCTTCAGGGGAAAATAGAATCTAAAAAAATATTATGGTATTTTGTCACTTGCTACACTGAGCTGAATAATTGCTAGCAAATGAAACAGTAAAAAATATAACTTAAAAAACAGAGTGATCCTTACTTATCACCACAGATTCAATCAAAATGAAGCTGATGTTCCAGCTCATCATATTTTCATATTGTCTTAGTATAATAACAGAATCGGATGTAAGAAAGATTAAACTATCGTAGATGTTGTTTTAATCCATTTGTCTGACAGCTGTTAAAATGTTTTATTAATACTAGCTAAGTGAAATTCACACCAACATTATTTTTTATTCAAATTTACATACCAAAATATGCTGACTACTTTATTCTACTTAATTATATTTGCTACTTGAAACATAATTTGAAACTGGCTTAATTTCCTATGGTGAGACTTTGTATATAAAATTAATCTCTCGGATATACAGTCTTGTTGAAGGGCCAGAGAATGGACTTTTTAATTCAGAGAGATATGTTATATGTAAGGGGAAATTCAAGTAAATATCGTATAATGTAATTCAGTTGCAAATCCAGTTGTGTAAAATTATTGCCTCAATCTCACAGCTTTCCACTGGAGTTAATATAAAGAATGAAGAGAAGAGAAATTCCACACAAAAACCTGTTATTTTTTCATTCAATAGGACCCTTTCGTGAAGAGAGCAAAAGAAAAATAGGAAACAGACACTTCCCTTAATAACTTCTTTGTCTTTTTGAAGCTCCAAGACACAAAAACACATTAACCTCAAGTGTCTAGAAATGACAGAGAGTCCTTGTAAACATGATCAGGCTTCAAATGAGGTCATTGGTGGCTATAGCATTATTGATAGAAGTTGGACAGATGCACAATAAATGCTATCAATGCCTGCTTAAGCAAACTGGTTACTTTCAAGGGGACTTATTACATGCAACCACCCTCCCCCCTCAATCCCCCATGGGATACAGTATGGAGGTTGGCTTGGTTACTTTCTCCAGGAGCTGTCTCAGCTGCTTTGTCCTGGCGTCACGGGAACACATCGTTTGCTGTGGCGCTACCACTGTACAGATACATCTTCCCTCGCTGTCCTGCGCTGAGCTGTACACCTGCCAGGACTCCTCTGGATTGGCTGGCAGCACCTAGTGATAAATGTCCCACAAGGGAGGGGGAGACAGGAGTGGGTGGTACCACAGGTGAGGGCATGGAATGGTGTTCATCAGTACAGAGAAACGAAAGATAGTAAGGGAAATAGAAAGACAAAGCAGGAAAGCAAACAAAAACATCAAAGGAGTTCACGGGGGGTAAAAGGGGAGTAGAATAAGCATAAGAAAAAAAACAAGAAATTAAGAGGATGGTCAGGATAAACAACATTTATTTAGTAAGTTTCATGGTAGTAAATGTAACTCATCAGCTACAGCTTTTCTTATGTCTTCTCTGCCTCCATAAACTTTTGATTTTGGTTAATTTTGTGCAATGGTTCAATTGCAGCCCTCTGTTTGGACTGTTTAATCCTAAACTACAAGACCATTTATTCTTTAAATATACTTACATAACTTTTAGGAGAAGATCATCTACAGTATATAATATGTAAAAAACCATCTGGAGGCTTGAGCTCCATTGTATAAGATAAGATCACTTTGTTAGCCAAATACAATTTCTTGCATTAAGAATTTGTCTTTTTGCATACCCCAACTTGCTCTCCATGAGACACACAGGCATGGAGAGAGAAGCTTGGGGTCAGAGCACAGGGTCAGCCATTGTACAGCACCCCTGGAGCAGCTGGGGTTAAGGGCTTTGTTTAATCCTACAGAGCAGGGTTCCTCTGCTGGCTGCAGGACTTGAACCAGCAACCTTTCAGCCACAGGGGCAGATCCTTAGCCACAGAGCCACCGCTCCACCCCGGGTATGGCAGCCCTGACCCCTGATAATCAACTACAACAGAGTAAATTCTCTTCATGTTAAGACTGTAGTTTTCTAATATACTAGGATACTTACAGGTACCATTTATCTTAGCTAACATTTACACAACAGAATAAACAGTACTGTATTCCAGGGGAATACATGCCTATAGAAATTATTTTTTTTATGATCCATACAAATGGATCTTTTTAGAGTTCAATTCACTGCCACTCTGACAGAATCAATTAAAATGTAATCAGATGTATTCTTTCATCTTTTTTGTCATTTTTTCATCATTTCATTTTTTTCATATTCATAATCAAATGAACTTTAAAGAAGATCAATATACTGTATATGATTTAGGCAAGAAATGCCATATGAAGATCGTTTACACATTTTTTCATAAAATCCCAAACTAAATAAAAATAAAATAATTAAAACTTTAGATCTGAGAACATATTTACGATTATTGTGTAAAGCTTGTTTCAGACTGTGCTGAAAACATCAGTGGTATTCTTTGACACGAGGGAGTGAATACAGGGTGTGCACTTGGAGGGAACAGAACTATTCTTTCATAAGAAACACACATTTATGCCTTAAATCATTGGACATTCATGGATCCTGTTTTTGATTTTGCATTGAGCCCTAATGGATGGCTTAGTGGATAAAACAGTTTTAATGAGAGCAGAAACCCATACGTGTATATTCCACAGAAATGATTCTGTTAACAAAGAAGATGATGTAATGTTACAACTGCATCCTGACACACCAAAGCTTGATTTAGAATATATATCAAGGGATTTTGCAGTAATGGAAGCATAGACAGGGATTGAATTTAAGGTGGATCAATGAAATGAAGGACAATGGACATGAAAACATTTATTGATCTTTCATATTTCTATATATGCTTTTTAAGAATTTGTATCATAAGTAGTTGAGTTTTAGGCTCCTTTTACAGTATCTCTATAAAAGCATCAACATTCCCCTTTTTATCATTATATAAAAATGATGATGCCACAGAACTACAAATACACAACTTTAGTACAAACCATTAAAAAAATCTGATCTGTTGTATTACAGGACATGTAATTACAGTACATGTAGTTTACTGACTGAAAAAGACTGGTTAGACAAAATGAAATGGTGAGGCTTCTATTTGCCTTGGAGGAAAGACAGACATACTGAAGGAACCTTTAATAAAATAGTATTATATATCAAATTTATTTAACAACAATAGGCATCTGTAGACTATGATTGAAGTTCTCGTCAAAAAAATTATAGCAAAAATGTTTCAATGCCTTTTGATAGACTCATTTTAATTTTAAAATATTTCTTCTGTTTTCTTTAGGAAATTCTTTGTGATTTTTAAATCAAAAGCACATCCCCCCATAATGTCTTCAGAATAGTGCTATACACATAAGGCATTAGTGGAAGCATAACTGAGTTGGTTTTGTTGCTTCCTTTAAATCGAAAGACAATGACTAGTAGAGAAATTAGCACTAGGTGAATGAAAATATGCCCGTGGATCAACTGCTTTCCAGAATACTGACAGCAGATGTACAGTAACGGAACCTCAATTCTTCCTGAGGCAAAATTACAGATTAGAGTATTAAGTGTTCTAAATAAATTGTTGATCGCCGATTTAATCTGTATTGATGGTTTAGTCGATGTAAGGAGTTAAAAAGTAAGCGGACGACGACGGGTGTCTTACAAAATGACGTCGTACAAGGTAATGGCAAATTTAACACAGCACAACACGTAATTTGAAGAAAGTTACACAAAAAATGGAATGGGAACTATAGTGTTTAATCCACCTCGATCCATTTTAGACATTCCGCTATTGCGTGTTTTGATTACTCACTAAGGAAGTACATATTTGTGATTTTTGAACGGTTCACATTTTATTTGTAAATTGGTGCAATCGGCATCTGTTAAAAAAGAGTTATCTGATTAAGTGAATCTTAAGCATAAAACATTACGAAAGTGAAATATCTGTGAAATACACTGGTTGATAAATGGAATCCACAGCTTCTAAAAAACATTTGCAGCAGCGCAAAACGTTCACTAAATTTCCCTAGGGAAGTGTGCAGATTTCTTGATAGATTATTGAGATAGTGTGCAATATGAAATACAAAAAAGCATACAATTAACTCAAAACGGAATATATGATTAAAAAGAAGAGCGGCGTCTTTAAATCCTGCAAGCTGAAACCCTGTGGTTTAATGTGCCCTTGCTCAGCCTCTCTTAAAACGCAATCAATCTTTACGAGTACTGTAGGTGCCCTTTCTGTGCCCTTCTTACAACTACAGCGCGGGTCTATGGTGCGCTGCAGACTGAAACTGCAGCACACCGCGGTGCAAGCAAGCTACGAGAAAGCTGAAATAACAGATGACTGAACAAAAACTCTTGGAAATCCTACTAAATCTCAGTGTTCGCTCGAATTGATGTATATGGATTCCCTTTCCATTGATTAAAGAGGACTACGATGGGGAAAAAAATATTTTGTTAAATCCTCCAGCACATTGCATTAAAGTTACTGTGAAACGGGTCGTGCAAAAGAACAAAAAAAAGTTTAAAATGTTTTTCTCTTCCGCTCACCGTCTTTTATTATTACACATGCGCCGTTATAATTTAATTAAATCGTGGATTTTTGTGAGTGGAAGGCGGCATGCAAATATTCAATCTATACTTATTACAATTAGCTAATGCCTGACTTACTCCTGTGCTTCGGTCCAAGCTTCCCCCTGGCGCTGCCGTTAGCTTGGTGGTATTGAGCCCAACCAGGGATGGCAGGGTCTGCGACATCCAGTTGGTGATCATTGCCATGGTGCTGAGCACAACCCCAATTTTGAGTAAAGGCACCGACATCGCTGCTTTGTACGTCTCACAAAAACCTTCATTCTAAACATTCCAGCGAAAAACATTGTTGGCAATCCATCCTGCCTGTAAACGCTTGGTGCAACACCCGTGTGCCTGGCGTGGACGTTCTTGCCTTGGACATCGTTGATCAATGATGCGAAGGAGGTTTTTCTGTCTTTTCGAAGAGCAGCACTAGTGCTCTGTTATTGAGGTAACACTGAGATGCTGTTCTGCACCACCGCTACTGATTAAACAGAAATATAGCTGAGTATCTTCCTTCGCTCCTTTCCCTGCACTGGTCTAAAAGCTCTCACGCTAGCCCTTTCTTTTCAATTAAACCCTTGATCCGCCCCTGTCTAATACGCTGTTGAGAAAGTGTGAAAGTGACTACAGGCTGTTCGAAATGGATAAGGGGGAGGAGGTAAGGAGGATCTATGTAACGGAGCGCAATGTGATGTCAGGTTTGGTTTGCTTATGAGACGCCCTCCTGTTGCCACTGGGGAGCTGCTGCCTGTGCTTTTAAATTGGATTTTATTGCCTTGGATCCCTCTCCTGTGAATTACAAAGAGCACGCATGCCCACGTTGTAGTGCTTTGTTGGTTTCTAGATGCTAAGCGTTGAATTACTCCAAGTGAAAACCACATTTCATCCACTAGAAAATTGAACTGTTCATTTCAATAGCATAACCTATTCCAAATTCACCTACATTTTCACAGTCTCTACTGTTGCAGTAAAGTACGTTTAAACGCTAAAATATTTTCTTCACGAACTTAAATAAACACTAAACTCGAGCCATAAAGATTTGACGGAATCTCTGTTACGTTCTATTTATGTATCAATCACGTCTTTAAAATGAGAAAATGCGTTACAGATTATTTTCCTTTGTACTTACAAAATTTACAACCTTCAAATCTGCTTCTGGTTATTTTAATGTATGGAATTGCTGTGGCGACAGGTAATAAATTACTACCTTAATACCGAACCTTTGTGATCTGTTTCTCTGCTTCGCTGCGGTAGAGGACTTCTTATTATGCAATAGTTTGTAGACATTTGAAATGGAAGGATTCCGTCGCCCCCTTGTAGCAAACTGAGGTTATTGCAGAAGTATTCTCTGACTCATTCTCTGACTGTTGTCTGTCCCATATCCTAACATGAACTGTACTTGAAACAAAACAATTCAGGTTGATGGTCTGCATTCTTTAAACTTCGTGTATTTAAATTGATTTTGATCTGCATTCAAGTTTTGTTCTTGCTTTGTATTCTTGTAAGGAAAAATGCTCTTTACAAAATTTGTTGTAGGTACGTGTCGTGTATGTGTATTTCAGCATATGTATCTTTGCTGTTACTGTGCAACACTTTAACAAAAGAGAACATATCTACATATATAGAGTTTTTGTTTATCGACTAATGAAATAATTAATATTCAAAGAGTTCGGGTTATTTGTTTGGTTTGATGCCTATTCAAATTATTCAATGCAAGCCAGCCAAACCGAAGTCACTCTATTTCCATCGTATCGACCTCATGCTTGAGCACAATGTAAATAAAAATGTAGTATAAATTAAACATTATGAACACTGTTTAATGTTATTGTACATCTACTTACACAAAACCACCAAAATAATATTTCTAAAACGAGGATGGTGACGTTGGCCACCAGGAATTCGAAAAAACAAATATCCCAGTTACAGTAAAGATCTAGATCTCCTGACACTGTAGGTGTCATTATTCAACAATATCAACGATATAAATGCATTATACGTTTCTTTTGGCAAAAATGTAAAAATGGACATTCGCATTGTTCAACATACCTCTTTGTGGTCAATTTTATTATATTTAACCAAACTCATGTATCCTGGCATTTCGTAATCCAATGATTTGCGTTAGGTATAACATATTCTGCTAATTTTTTTATATCATACACTTTATGGAACCAGGGCTCCATAATCCTAGGCTCCACATTGTAGCATAGAAAGTAACGATAATATCTGAGATATTACTGGGTACTGGTGCCTTTAATAAAAGAAAAATGAGTACAGTACATACACTAGGCTGTATCCAGCAGAAACTAAAAAAGTAGGTCACATTAAATTATCTATTTATGTACAATTATTTATTTTATCCCTTAGGCATCTAATAGCATATCATTTGATTGTTATTTCTCTACCAATACATTTTTATTCCTAGCACAAAAGTTCCTTTTTTATGAGAAAGTAAAAATCATACAAGTAATCCTGCATTTATCATTGGGCCAATAATATATCACTAAGCTTCAAGTATTTTTTATGTTCTTGTAGATTAAATGAAAATCAAGCCCTGTAACAGAATTGGGACATTCTGAGGAGTCCCTGAAAAGTAACGTTTAATAAAATTCTCAGAACTAAAATTTCCAGTAAAACTAACATTGTATTAGTTTTCTTACATAGTGTTTAACACCCCTATGTGGTTTTAGGGTCTCTACTGTTCTGTAGACAGTTTTCATATTTTTTAGATTGAGCTATACATTCAGGATTATGACTTTTTGTCCTGCTCAGATATCTAGTTATAGTCTAGTTTTTGAATGTCTTGTATAGATAGATCTAATATAGTCTAGTTCTTGAATGGATATGACCTTCCAAGGCCATAGAGCAGTTGATACTCTATATGTTCAATAATTCTCAAAATTTGAACATATTAAATAAATGGAAAACACCCTGGTCCTGTAAGTAAGATGGAGGAGACACCCTGACTTGAACGCAGTCCTTAAGTTCAATAATGACTGAACACTTTTGCAGGTTAGTTTTAACAGGAAAGAAAAGTCTTGAGTTACATTAAAACATTGTGCACACTCCTCAATGATTAAGATTATTTGTTTGCATTTCTTGAAGGAATTCCACAATTTCAATAAGAAGCTGAAAGGCAGAACAATCATATTGATTATGGGGCTTAACAACAACAACAACATCAACAACAACAACAACAACAAAAGTGACATTGCATCCCACTTCGGAATTTGCGTTTCCCTTTATAAACACACATATATACAAGAAAGAAATAGTCTTTATGTGTACATTATTATAAAATGGCTTTTTCCAGAAAATGAGAAGGGTACACCCATCATTAGAAAGCCTCCTAACCTTGTGAAGACTGTTGTTACCATGAATCTCTCCAAGAAGCATAGACTGCAGAGTGGGATTGAGCGCAAACATCCACTCTCTCCTTAAATGGAATGTGTCTATTAAAGGGTAATGGAGAAAAGAACAATGCAAAGTAGCCATTCAGAAGAAACCTGCACATCACTGGGAGATGAGAAGAAACCAGAGCACTTGGAGAAAATGTACACAAACTACAGACAAGACTACATGACGAAGGAAAATAAAGGAATAAAATTGAATAAAACTTGTTTTTCTATTTTAATTTACAGCAAAATTCTGAAAAAGTGTTTTTCATGATGAGAAAGTAGAAAAAGTGTTTTAGTAAAGGAGCACCTCCACTTGACTGGTAGAGCTGTAGAACAGGATTAGGTGTATTGTTTGTCCTGTTAGTATATAATATTTGTGGTGTTCATTATAACCTACCTCTTTTTATTCTTATCTGTATTATAAGGAATGGGAGAAAAATGTGACAAACCTTTGATAAGTAGCACAAGTTTTGTAAATATTAAATCACTGCAGCAATTCAACAGTACCTCCAATTAAAGAGTCATTTTGAGTCTTCATAACTGCTCTGCAACAAAACTAAATCTATGTTTCCCAAATCCCTGTAATCAGAGGACAGCCAGGATTTCATCAGCCTTGATTTCAAATGACAGTAGCCAAAGCCTTTAAGTGCTCTTGCTTTCAGATGCACCTTAATAAAATCCTTGTGCTGCCAAAAACATCAAATGACCCATGACTATTATTTATTATTTTGTCAAATGCAGACTGATTTTGCTTTAAATGAACAATGTAATTTGCACATCAAAGTAAAATGATTTGATAAATAGCTACCTGTCTGCATTTGATTAATGACAGAGCATGGGGTGTTAAATTTTTAAACACCTCCCCTCAGATCCCATTGAAACAAACAGCACAAAGCCAGAAGAATTACAATTAACGGTCTTTGTTATGAAACTGATACCAAATAAACTTAATTCATATTTATATATTTATTTCTTTGCAGTACAAAAATAAAAACATAGAATTTACCCTCGAGGTACATAATTGTTTGTGATGATGGGAAGTATTTTAAAAGTGGACCTGTAAAAAAATGTTAATTGTAGGGAGCATGTCATACTGTATATGAAAGTGATGATAAAATACTTGAGATTCTGTACATTATTTAACCTCTTTTTGTTACTTACGGAATAACAGTGTTAATGGCTTTGAGACAAGGGATTTAAACTTCACTGAAATTTCTGGTATGTCTACATACCTGTGGTTTTCTACCAAGTATGATGATATTAATATCTGGGATAGAAATCATCTATTTATTCTGACAACAATCTACTTATTAGAGATAATTTGTTTTCAGTGATTTCAGACAATTCTCTTGCGTAAAGAGATGACACAAATGAATGAGAATTGCTATTGAAGACTGTAAGAAACAGTATTAGGTACTGTATCGCATACGGCCACCATTGCAGGTTGTTCTAGCCGGCTTACCAGCGCGGTGATGTCACTGCTCTTCCCTGTGAATAGCAGGGACTGCAGCCGTCGGGCTGACGGGAGATTTCCCTTTAGCTCAAGTGGCTGGGTCCCTGTTGAATGATGCTGGAGGCCCAGGTTCGAGTCCCCGACGGTGGGGGGACCAACCTGAGGCAGCAGCGGCGAGGGGGCATACTACCCCCGTGAACCCCAGATCGTTACAGTACCTTTATAGAAATCCATCAGGATTTCAGACTAAGTAATTAATTTGAAAGAAATGGCATCATTGCACCACTGAAAGGTTTTTACATCTTTTTAAATATATTGAGAGTATTTTAAGAGTAACACTAATATGAACTAATTGTGTATTCAGTACCACGTAATGAACATATACTGTACATATTCATGTTCATGAAACAGTTTTTTGGCCTTCCCCTAAAAAGAGTGGCTCGTTAATTCTGATATAAAAAAAAGAGCTTAAGTTTCATTATAAGCAGTGAGTATAATGTAGTTACTATTAAGATACCAAATACTGGGTGCCAGCACTTCAGATTCTGACAGATTTAATTGTAATGTGAATCAGCAGTAAATCTGTCAGAATCTGACAGTCTCAAAGCCTCCAAATAACAATATTTTTAGCAGAGGAGAAAAGAAGATTTCAAAATATTCTGGGGCTTTTAAAATGTATTTCTTCAGCAAAACAATGGTGTCAAAGAAAACTGTAAATTCATTTTTCCTGTGAAGATTTATTTTACAACAGTACAGCAAAAAATACTTTATTTTTCACTTCAATTAATATTAATTAATATTAACTCTAATTATGATGCAGTACTGTTTCCATCAATGTTTGGAAAATCAGCTTTCACAATTTGCTGTTTTAAGTAGGTCAGCTAAATGAAACGTTTCAAACAAGAAAAAATGGGTGGCTGTAAAAAATTACTAATTCCACATATTACTCCTATTATTTTCAACTGTCCTTTAATGAGGAGGTCTAAGATTGATCCCTCCTTTTAAATCCTTAACTTTAATGTGGTCTACTGGGAGAAGAAAGTCATGTCTCAACCTTACTTCTGCATTGAATTCTTTAAATTATTTTCTTTTTTTTTTTTTACTTTGACAGTTGTTTTGAAACAATGTTCAATAAATTAATGATTTTGTAAAAATATAAACCATATCATCTAGGGCAACAATTTGCTATAGGTGTCCAGTAATATACTGTACATGTAAAGAAATGTACAGTTCTAATTAGACTTACACTCTCATGTTTTTTTAAACATCTCTAAACTCATCTATTTGAATATTTTGATACCAATATAGTCTATTAAAAACATGCTATACTATTTATTTTGACTTTTGAGTTAATATCTAAAAACACAAACCCTGGTCAACAAAGTACTTTAAGCAGTTAAGTTATGTTGTAAGAATTAAACTTAAGTAAACTGTGAAGCAGACTAAAGCAGGCTAGGAATTAATTAAGAATAAATAGATTTTTTTTAAGATGATGATGATACTTATTTGCAACCAAACATCTAATCCATTGTGTAATTTGTCTACTATACATACAAACATACAGTAAATCAGTTCTGTTAGTTACAGTATACAGTATATGCTTAATATTGCTGCTTTCAGTTTACACATTGTAATTTAGATTAAGTCAAATAATGCATGCCTTTCTCAGGGGTTACAGGGGTTACAGTGACTAAATGCAAGTTAATCAATAGATAAGGACAGAGTGTTTTTTTTCTTTTGCCTAATAAATGCCTAAATGCTAGTATCAACTCAGCCATTTTAAGGTTTATAGTGTATTAATACAGAGTTGTTGCACAACACTACTTTACAGTGAAATTTGAATGTTACAGAACGATGTATTCTTGTAGTTAATTCACTCTTTGGGAGAAGATAAAAAAACATTATAGATTTTGGATTAAATACTTTTCAATTTGTTTAAAAAAACAGAAACAGCACATTCTTTCAAAAAGATATGGCCAGCAGCCATATCACTCTGCAGCTCACAACTGGCAACCCCCTGAAACTAAACAGGTGTGAGCCTGGTCAGTACCTGGATGGGAGACCCCCTGGGAAAAACTAAGGTTGCTGCTGGAAGAGGTGTTAGTGGGGCCACCAGGGGGCGCTCACCCTGCGGTCCATGTGGGTCCTAATGGCCCAGTATAGTGATGAGGACACTATACTGTAAACAGGTGCCGTCCTTCGGATGAGACGTAAAACCGAGGTGGTCATTAAAAATTCTAGGGCGTTTCTTGAAAAGAGTAGGGGTGTAACCCCGGTGTCCTGGGCAAATTTCCCATTGGCCCTTACCAATCATGGCCTCCTAATAATCCCCATCTATGAATTGCCTTCATCACTCTGCTCTCCTCCCCACTGATAGCTGGTGTGTGGTGAGCGTTCTGGCGCACTATGGCTGCCGTCGCATCATCCAGGTGGATGCTGCACATTGGTGGTGGTGGAGGGGAGTCCCCATTACTTGTGAAGTGCTTTGAGTGGAGTGTCCAGAAAAGCGCTATATAAGTGTAAACAATTATTATTATTATTATTATTATTATTATTATTATTATTATCATATGTTGTAAATATCTAGTGTTGAGACACTATGTTGTAGACTGTTTTACCTATAAACCAAACATACTGTATACTGTACATCTGTGACATTTTATACAGTAACTTTTCTTTGAACACATACATTTGGAATTGACTCAGCAATGTACATAGGCTTATTCATTCAGAGGTTACCAAGTTAGATGTATGACAACTTTATATAAGTGACTATTTTTTGTTTTAATCTATGACCAATAAAATAAACTTTTATACTGGAAAAATTACATGACACAGAATCTATTTGTATTCACAACAATGGTATATTTTTCAGCCATCTGAAATACTTACATTAAAGATAAGAACTGTTACTGTAGGGGTATTTGACAGATCTTTATAACTCTAAAAAATTCCCATTAGGAAATTAGTTTTTCTGTATAACCCAACTATATGGAACCCTGCAGATATGTATACATTTCAATGTCAATATACAACTGTACCACAAGGGCAATTTAAATGCCACCAGTTTTATCTGTGTATTGTGTGGAAGGATAGATACTGTAGCAGTTTGTATTGAGTATTATACATAAAGAACTGCTTGTTATGATTTAAAATACATCTAATTAACAACAAAATACATGTAATGGCTTCATATTCTTGTGTAGCTTTGAAATAATTTTGAAAAAAGCAAAATAACCTAACATTTGTACTGCTGAAGGATGTTTGTATGGAAAGTTTTAAATAACTTAGATTCACAAATACATGTGAATACAGCCTCATGAAGAGCTTTTAATTTAATGAAAGCAATATGAATGTGCTGTCAAGATTTATTAACTGTTTAATAATGTTGAGACAAAATTAAATATTTAGAAGTTCTTCATTCCTTTAAAATGTAACAATATATCAACGATGTATTTCTTAGATAAAATCAGATTAAATTCTAAAATATTCTTTATAATAGATAAAAACAGAACGTGAGGTGGCTGCTAATTATATTCAGATGCATTTTGCATTGCACTCTAGAGCATTTTAGTGCACCTAGATTTGTGATATGGTGACGTAAATAATGAGCCTAAGTAATAAATAATTAATTTAAATAATTCACTGGCATTCTTTGATTGCTTTTATCTGAAGTGTTGCTGTTTTGGTTACATAGGGTTATCTAATGTCTATTCTCTGAATCCGCTACTTGAACGTTTTTATCTTCAATTAGTGCAGTATTTGACACATTGAAAGGAGTAAATGTGTGAAACTATACTAGGGTTGAAAGAGACAAAAAACATTCAATTAAATAAAATTAAAGTGTTATTTTTGTGACTGTATTCGGGCAAATTATAAGGTAATTTTGTCCATGTATGAAAAACACTGAAAAATACTGATGCCGCCGTCACAAGATTCGCTCTGTAATCCCAAATTTACAGGACCATTTATTTAATAGTAACTATAAAGTATTAGTTTCCAATTTCAATTAAATGGACTAATTACTAGTGTAAAAAAACTTACAGAAATACAGAAACTGTTTTATTCTGAACGTTTAATCAGGAAAGTCAAGTTTCAGTGTTTTTACACGATGTCTATTTCTTTCTCGGTTCTTTCCCGGTTACTGCCCGCTCTGCGGTTGCTACAGTCCATTCAAACCATTAAGTAGGTTGCTGTAACAAAATCAGTCGGGCTAAAACTACACCAGTTCCTGAACTAGACTTTTAAATTGGTGGCTCCTTTTGACAAGGACTGAAGCCCGATTTTTATAATTCACTGACTTGTAACATACTGTAGTTTTGCATGTGTTCAGTTAGAGAAAGTTACGCAAGACAACAAATATGTAGTTATTCCATTATTGTTCTTATTTTACAAATACAGTTTACTTAAAAGCTGCACAGCAGTTCCAGCATGTAGTAGAGATTGCGGAGTTTCTTGCGCTCAATTTGCTACGGTAATTCAACACAAAAACGGATAACCTTTGTTTAATCCAGCATGCTGCCGAGCAGGTTTTTTTGACAAGTGTCACTTACAATACCATACAGTACATGCCAAATGCCAGCTGAACCTGAGTCCTTGCTGAACAGCACCCTCACCTTGCATGTTAACTAAATCGCTCCATTCCGGACGAAAGCAATATTTTTTCCCCGTCAACTCATGGTATGCATATTTAAAACGAATAAGCAATTCAAAGAGGGGCGGAGAAGTATTAGCTACGGCACCCTTAAGGTAAGAATTTGGTCTTTGCTCATCTTTTTTACAGAATGTACCGAAAATGAATACGGTAAAAGCTACGCATTCTTCTTATAAATAAGGTAAGCAATTAAGCAATACCAGAGATCCAATCTGGCAGAGATGTTTGGCTCTATTTAAAGCTGAACGACATAAGCAGGGGTATACACAGGAAAGATAAAACGTTTGTTATAAAATTCAGAACACAATGGCAGACGAATCATTATGTGGCAGACGGTTATTGGTCTGCCGTGTACTCGTACTAAAATAATTCAAGCTATGTTAGGATACTAACTACCATTCTCAATGCTTCAAGTAATTACATGAATAATAACTCGTTTTACACAAATTTAATACGTACAATAATATTTCGTATAATAAATGCATATACACATACTGAAACAGCAACGAATACTATTGGTTTGTATACAATTGCTTTCTAAATGCCTATTTCATGCAAGACCTGGCTTTTATAACAAGCTGTAACCATACATTTGTTGTAAAAACAAAACATTGATAGTTCTCTGAGACTTTTTACACCCATCAAAGATTATTTAAAATTAACCATATAAATAGCCCTTAACGACCCATTATACGAGCTGTCATTCTTACCTATTAAGTATAATTGTACCCTTTTTATTTTGACCTTCTTCAAACTTCAGAAGGTCTAACATGGTTGCTGCTTGGTTCGATTCAACTTCCACCCACTATCCTACGAGCACCCCCTTCAAAAGATAAATAAAAAATTGTATATTTTTTAAAAAAAATATTTGCCTATCTTTGTAAAGGCAAGTGCTATAGTAGCGACAATACTACCATCCCGTCGTCCTCCGGTCTGCAGACTGTAATGTACACATTGTCGGGATATAATCTTTGTACATTCGTCTGCTTTACTGCAAAATAAAACTAATCTTCCCAATAGTTTAGCGTTAGACGGATTTAGCTTTCGTAAATTAAGCTAATCAAGGTTTGTATAGCTTTAAATGGTGGAAAATGGCGTTTGTGAACCTACTTGGGTGAGTTCTGTGCCCATCAAGATGAGAAGGATAAGACTCAAAAGCTTGCTTGCGGTCTGCATTTCTTGCATCCGATGCCAGGACCAGCGCTTTCACATGCAGATCTTTCTGTTCCCCACACTATTTTCTTCTCCTTT
Source organism: Lepisosteus platostomus (assembly GCF_059453375.1). Lineage (NCBI taxonomy): Eukaryota > Metazoa > Chordata > Actinopteri > Semionotiformes > Lepisosteidae > Lepisosteus > Lepisosteus platostomus. The sequence continues at coordinate 6,002,621 of NC_142631.1, forward strand.
CGACAGACCCTGTTTCTTGTTGCAGTCTTCTGTGCAGCCTTCAGCACCAAAATAAAGGAAAGCAAGAATTCTGGCTTGCGAAGCCGTCACTTTGCATATTTATTGTATCCCAGTTTCTCTGTGTGAGTATCTTTTTCTTCCTCTTTAATGGCTGCTTCTCCGTTTGCTAGACATTTGCAAAGAAGAAAATTCAATGGAGCACGAAATGATTATTCTTCTATTGCCAAAAGTTTGCTTCGGAAAGGGGGGCTGACAGAGAAGCAAGAGGAAAAAATTGAGAAAGCAGGAGCTAGCTACGGTTCTGAAACAGGATATGACATCAAACAGGCGTGGGAAATTCAAGTAGAACGAGAGAGAGGGGGCGAGGGAGTGGTGAATTTTTTAGTCTTTTCTTAATGACAGGTTTAATAATGTTGTTGACAACCTATGATTATATATATAGCGCGTCAAAATGCTATGCAAACCACAAAGGAGAGGTCGATAATTTTAAGTGCTGGAAAAGACACTGCTAGAGTTGCTATGGAGACTCAGTCTTTTCCCCTGAATTATCACGGTCCCCAAGCCAAGGAAAAAAGCCAAAATATTGACTTTATAATTTGAATAAAACTTCACTCAACCTATCTATGATACATTGTGTACAGTATATACTTGTATATACTGTATGTATGTGCTTGGTTAGAATATTTTAAAAATATTTATGTGCCTTTTTACACACCTTATAAATATATATGACTTATTGTCTTTGTTATAATATTGTTTACAAATCTTGTTTGAAATACAAAGATAATTCCACAAAATCACATAATGATGATATATTTCCTGCAGATTTGGAAACGACCACTTAAATATGAAGTGGCACAAGAACGTACTTCTGTCATAATATGCATTTGTTACCCATGTTCACCATTTTTCATGCTACTCTTGACTTTCTGGCAATATTTTATTAATAATAATATTTTTTAGATTTGCTTCCTAATAATAAAAAAGTAAAACTAATATCCTGATGAAACATATTTTGATGTATTTTATAAAGAAATACAATGGTGAAATCTAAATAAACTCATTCCCACTTTTGAAAAGGAATATACCGTACATCGGATAGTTTAATTAAAATCAAAGAAGTGTTCCACCACTTTTTCTCGATTTAGACCTGTATAATAGGTTCCACAAATTTTGTAAAATAAGACTTGATTAATCCTCAAATGTGATTGCTTGCTGATATTGGTAGAGTGAGAATGTAATTACATACATTAGTGATCAGGAAATATTGGAGCAACAGTTATTCTTTTCTATTAGCAAACTTTAATAGAATTAGAACTTTAATTGGAAGAAGAGCATTTTTGTAAAGTGACAAACTTCCATTGTGCTAAGAGAAATTCAATATTATGGGAAGATTATCTGTTTCCTAACTCAGTGTTCTAGTGTATTTGTTATGTGTCTATTGTAATTCATTTGTTACAAGAGGAATCTTAATAACATTCTAGAGGAAGGTTCTGGTCATGTTTAACTCTAGTTCTGCCTTCTTAAAAAGAATGGTTAATAAATTGTCTACTACATAGTGGATATTTATTTTCATTTTGAGCTGAGAAGTATGAAAGACTAAAATCTGATTCACAGTAGGTGTTCATCTAAAATTAAAAAAATGTTTATAGAAAAAAATAATACGGCATTGTTAATGATGTGTCCTCCTAAAGATAAACTAGTAGATCTCAAAAGGAACAGTTCTGAAATATACAGAAGAAGAAATCAAGGAGTTTTTGTACTACGTAAAAGATGAGGGTGTTGTGTTTTGATTACCTGTTAACACTCCAGACAAGCTTCTTCTCTGAAGAATCACAGTATTGCTGCTCAATCTTTAAACGCAACACAGATATTGTGGAAAATATAAATTAAGATCCTCATGGTTAGCCTGACAATAACCAGATAATAAATAACAATCCTACAGAACAGATATCATGTATCAACCATTCCTTATATACAGCTTCCAAAATAATGTCTTCCATCTGGAGTTTCATACCACCAGTTTTGCATTAAAGATTGCATGTCTTTCATCAACAGATGATTTATGGAATTCTGATTGTATTTCTTCTATAGTCCTCAGTGAGTAATGCACATATCTCTCACCAACTGAAATAACTCTTATTAGGGTAAGTGGACTGAAAATGAATAAATGAATAAAGTAGCAACAGGCAGACTAGTTTGACCTACATGATTATGAGATGGTTAATACAATATAATATACAATATACAATATAATATATAATATATATATATAATATATAATATATATATGATGAATAACAAAAAAATAACATTACACTCACTCAGGAAGATTCATTTAATGTAATACCAGAACACCCTCACATATTTCTGTGATATTAGACTTTTCAATGAGAAAAGATGACATGTGCCTTCAACTGTAAAAGTAAATATCCCTTTAGGCACTGAGGGAACTGCCTCAGTTGAGGGTAATTGACTTCAGAACAGTAAGTAAGTTATAACAAGATATAAGAGCTGGCTTCTTTAAAAAGATATAAAATACAGTTCATCAGTGACACTGCAGACAGCAACATAGAGTGTAATTATACCAGGGCATATACATTGTCACGGATGTCAGAAGGGACGAACTGTGGAGAGGCAGGAGAGCGGAAAAAGACCCATATGCATAGCGGCAGAACAGGGGATTAGCCCGGGCTATGCAGTTCAGGAGTCATATAGAAACTAATGCCCTCAGGCAGCGGACGTGGGGCAACCTGGATGCTAGGCGGGTCTCAGGACATCCGAACATCATTGCTGAGCTAAAGTGAATGAGTGACCCGAAAATATATAGCCCCAGAGAGAGAGACCCTGGAAGGAGAGCAAAGCGCAGGAAACTAGGGACAGAACAGAGTAGGAGTGCCCTCTGGCTTCAGAAGGTGTGACCGTACCCCCCGCCTTCATGGGCAGCTCCTGACGCCCATACAAATAAGTGAACTGCACAGCACTGGGGGGAGGAAAAACCTCATTTAACTGAAAGGAAACCTCCGGGAGTCCATGGCTGAGAGCTGCCTTCTCCTCCAGGATATAAAGCTTTATTGGATAGAGGAAGGAGGGGGGTCAGGTAGAGCTCCAGAGATTTTTTTTAAAAAAAGAAAAGTACACAAGCAAACAATGACAGAAATAAACCTGGGAGACCAGGGTAACAAACTACAATAAACAGATAGGAACCAAGAGTTTCACAACACAGGGGTCAGGGGGACAAGAGAGAAGGGGAGCCCAGGAAGTGAAAAATAAAAATGCTAAGCAAAAAACAAGAATAAAAACACAATAACCTGGGAAAAATACCACAGATTGGGCAATAGGCACGTTCACATTCTATCACTGATATTGGAGTGGACAACCTGTGGAAAGCCAGGCCACAGCCTGTTTACAGGCACGGATGTCCGGAGTGATATCCAGCAATAAGAATGGAGGAACTGCAAAAAAGGCTCACCAAGCTAATGCTGATATCGGCAGAAGACAACACAAGGAAAGCTAGGCCACAGCCTGCTCACAGGCAGGGATGTCAGGAAGGTTATATCCAGCAATTAGAAAGGGAGAGGAAAAAAGGCTCACCACCCTATCGCTGATATCGGAGTGGACAACCCGAGGAAAGCCAGGCACATGGCTCCGCTCACAGGCATGGATGACCGGAATGATGTCCAGCAATGAGGATAGGAGGGCCAGCTCAACATTCAATCACGGATGCCAGAAAGACAACCTGAGGAAAACTAGGCCGCAGCCTGCTCACAGGCACAGGAGTTAGAAAAAGCATCCCGTGATATGAATAGGAGACCTGAGAAAAAAAAACCCAGAGAAAAAAAACTGAGGAAAAACAAAAAGCTCCACTTGCGGGGACAGTAGGAGGCTCAGCATTCTGTCACGGATGTCGGAAGGGACGAACTGTGGAGAGGCAGGAGAGTGGAAAAAGACCCATATGCGTAGCGGCAGAACAGGGGATTAGCCCGGGCTCAGCAGTTCAGGAGTCTTATAGAAACCAATGTCCTCAGGCAGCGGACGTGGGGCAACCTGGATGCTAAGTGGGTCTCAGAACATCCGAACGTCATTGCTGAGCGAAGGTAAATGAGTGACCTGGAAATATATAGCCCCAGAGATAGAGACCCCGGAAGGACAACAAAGCGCAGGGACAGAAAACAGAGAACACCAAGGACAGAACAGAGTAGGAGCACCCTCTGGCTGCAGAGGGCATGACATACATTAAGAGAAAACATACAGAAAAGCAGAAGCTTAAAGCTGCTGATCATTATCAATTTACTGTTTTAAAGATCATATTTACATTGCAATCAGCTAAAATTAGAAATATATTTAATCTGAAACTGTTTACCCTACAAGGAGAACCTTATATTTTCTTACATTTTATAAAAAGTCATCTTCACAGTCAGAAGATTCATTGTAATGCATTGACAAGATATAATAAAAAAAATATTGGCATTTACATGGTTAGATGAAATCATCATAATTTTTCTATGCAATTTATGATTAATCTGTGCTGTATTTTAAAAGTGAAAATGTATTTCAATTAATCCTTGCTGTATTGAAGGGAAAATAAAGTTTTAAGTTTAACTATAGTGCTTTATTCAAGACAGTACTTTGATCTATTCATGTTTTTAAAGATAAATCAGTTTTCCATATAATCTACAAAACTATAGAAATCAATCACAATTTTATTTTATTGCCTCTTTGTTAGTCTTTTAAAGGGAACATGTGCTTTGTATGTAAGAAATCAGTGTTCTTTTCAATAAGCGGCAGCTCAGCTCATTGTATTATTTGTAACAGCATTTTTATACTTTAAAGAAATGTAATGGTTCTGCCAATTGGTTTCAAAGCTAGCTTCAGTGTGCTCTAAATTTAAAAGCCTGAAGCCAGCCTTGTAAACTGCAGTCCGATTCAATAAGGAAACTTAAAGATGTAGTGCTTCACATTGTCTGTGTCATGTATTGTAACGAGATCTGGGTTGTGACACATACTGTGACAATCTAGTCCCTACAAAAACAAAAAAAAATGTGTCTTTTGCATTTGGTTTTTGTAACGAACAGTTCTTTCCGGACCCTATGCGGACAACACAGTCCGACGGAGTGGGGGAACACTAGGGAAACGTCATGCAGGAAAACAGGGCTGAAGACAGGGGGGCGTGTCCAAGGTGCGCTGGTGCACGGGGGAGGTGTGGCCGAGGCGAACAATCCCAAAGAATAATCCATAGAGTATCCAAAACACGAAGGTAAGTCCAAAACCAGGAGATCCATCAGAACTCGGAATTAAAACCACGAAGGCCGGGTCGGAACCGGCGGACGGGGAACAGGAACGGGAACGGAGGTTAAAACCTTAACGGGACCAGGCGCTTCCTGGTCCCGGACTCGCACGATATGGAAATCAGATGCAGAGCCCGGAAGAGCGTCAGCGCCTGGCTTATAAGGTGGGCAGGGAATAGGGCGCAGGTGCATGGAATGAAGTCTTTAGTGAAAGGGCTGGAGCACCCTTAAGGAGGGGGGACTATAGTCGTGACAGTTTTATGTAGTTCATTTTTTAGCTTTTTGTGTCAATTATTTTTTTCTTGATATTCCAGCTTGCAAATGCTTGTTCAGAATTAAGTCACCTCATTACTTCAGTAAAATTCTGATACTGTTACAGGCAGTGAGAGACGTAGATAGACAGCATGCACCTTTTCAAATTCTCAAGCTTATAGTCCCCAGTAACATAATGGAGGCGTTAGAGATTTTATAACTCTAAAACTGTTAAACTTTACACGAAGGACTAATGCAGGAACAGCACTGCAGGCTCACAGGTGCCTAAGGAATAATAGTGATTGCTTTTTCCTGGAAAGATAAGAAGAGTATTACTGACTATGACCCCACTCAATCTGCAGTGCTTGACTGATTGCTGGGAGAATCTTGGTCAAGTAAAAGTAGAGCCCAGAATTGAACCACTGATCTTTGGATAATAGAACTGGTGTCTTTACTTGATCAGGTGTTCTTCACATGCTGTAGAATAATTCCAATAGCCAGTGCCTCTGAGATGTGCTTTAGTCCTTCATATTGAGGAAAACATGTTCTTCTGTCCCAACACATTTTATGAGTGGGAAGAAAAAAAAAAGCATAAGACACATTATGGTTCTTAGATTTCACAAGTCTCTCAAAATCATAATCAGAATATCCATTGTGCATATTTAAACATTTGAAGCTATGGTGATATTAGCTTCTGTAGATCCACCGTCACAAACAGTTTTTTCCGGGCCCTATGCAGACAACACGATCTGGTTGGTGAGGACACAGTAGGGAGAAAATCAAGCAGGAGAACGGTATGGAGACACGTCCAAGGTGAGCAGGTGTCCGGGGGAAGTGAGTCCGGGGTGAACAATCAAAGACGAAATCCAAAATAGGGAATCCAAAACAGAAGAGTAGTCCAATGGCAGACGATTCATCCGAAGGAATTAAAAACCAGGAGTCGAGTCGGGACCTGCGGGGGGAATCAGGAACGAAGGGTTAAAACCATAACGGAGCCAGACGCAGCAGGAGCCCGGGCTCTCACGAAACGGGATTCAATGAGGAACCAGTAGTGGAGTCTGCTTCTGGCTTTTAAGGGGGAACGGAAATAGGGAACAGGTGCAGGTAATGGGAGATAACAAGGAAGGGCTGGAGCGCCCTTAAAAGGAGGGGTTAGCGATCGTGACATCCACGTTACTTATAATAATAATAATAATTAATAATTGCTTACACTTATATAGTGCTTTTCTGGACACTCCACTCAAAGCGCTTTACAGGTAATGGGGACTCCCCTCCACCACCACCAATGTGCAGCATCCACCTGGATGATGCGACGGCAGCCATAGTGCGCCAGAACGCTCACCATGTGGTCCATGTGGGTCCTAATGCCCCAGTATAGTGACGGGGACACTATAGTGTAAACAGGTGCCGTCCTTCGGATGAGACGTAAAACTGAGGTCCTGACTCTCTGTGGTCATTAAAAATCCCAGGGCGCTTCTCGAAAAGAGTAGGGGTATAACCCCTACTGTAAATGTATTGTGTGAAATATTGAAGACCATTTCAAATGTCTGTTATTAATTACAGTTCATTGGACAGTACATACAGTAAGTCTGTTTAAATTAACAGAATATTGCATATCTTTACACTAAAGATCTTCAATCCTTCAGCTTTCCTATAAATAGAGCCTGTGTTTTTGCATTTCTTTTGGATAAAGACCTCACAGGCAGCTATGAGGAAAAGCATATGTTTATCTATAAAGGGTGACAGTTAAAATATTTAAATATTTAACAATGATACAGTGGGCCCCAGTGTGGTTAATTAAAATAGAACACTTCTAGGTTACTTTATTTTAGCTTTAGGTGGTTTAAGATGGTTTTAGAATAATGCAAATCATGTTTAATGTTATAATTAACATAAGTTCTCCTAAGGATTGGTAACAAAATAGAAGAGTGCAATTGTAAAATCTATTACTTTCATCTACAGAATTCTAGTAACAGAGCAATGGCAAATAAACAATTATGTAATTAAAAGTACATAAAATATTAAAGAAAACATTGAGTCTGAGTTCTACATAAGTAGAGAGTAACCAATGAAATGTAAGAGTACCATCTACTGGTGTGTGTTATTTAACGGACATTAAATTCCCTTCATTGGTATATCAAAGAATAAATTTCACAGAGATGGATTACATCACAATTTACACTGAGGAAGTCTAAATACATTATTTTTTATACTGTAATTTACATGTTCAGATATGAAAAACTGATTGCCTCTTAATGGTTCACAGACAATGTGTGAAAATAACACTTTCATTAAAGATGATGGATGTATCTTTTCATTTGCTGCAAAAAAAGTGTTTCCATGTTGTTCTAGAAATTTAGAGAACATTGACATAATGTTTTTTCCCAAGGACTCAAACAGAAGCAAGATGTGTAAATGAAGTCATAATCAATGTTATTGCTTATTACACTTGATATTGTATATAGCCAGCAGCCATATCACTCTGCAACTCACAACTGGTAACCCACTGAAGCTAAGCAGATGTGAGCCTGGTCAGTAACTGGATGGGAGACCTCCTGGAAAAACTGGTTGCTGCTGGAAGAGGTGGTAGTGGGGCCAGCAGCAACCATGGTCATGGTCACTGTGTAGTCCATGTGGGTCCTAATGCCCCAGTATAGTGACAGGGACACTATACTGTAAGCAGGTGCAGGATGAGATGTAAAACTGAGGTCCTGACTTGACTCTCTTTGGTCATTAAAAATCACAGGGTGTTTTTCAAAGTTGTAGGGGTGTAACCTCAGCGTCCTGGCCAAATTTCCCATTGGACCTCACCAATCAGGGCCTGCTAATAATCCCCATTTGTGAATTGGCTTCATTACTCTTCTCTCCTCCCCACTGATAGCTGATGAGCTGAGAGCTTGTAAGTGTTCTGGCACACTATGGCTGCCATCCAGGTGGATGTTTCACATTGGTGTGGTGGAGGGGAGTCCTCATTACCTCATTACAGTGGAGTGTCCAGAAAAGTGCTATATAAGTGTAAGCAATTATTATTAAATAATAATTAAATTAAAAATTATTATTAAGTTATTAATAGTAATTAAATATAAAAATACCAGATTTACTGTACCATCAATGTGAAACATGTAATAGTAATGGAGCATAGAATGAATATTGTAAAACCATGGTAAAAATGTTATAGTTACCATTTCACACAGCAAAGAAGACAACACACCACTGAACTGGAATATTGTGCAGTGCAAAGTATAGACTTATTTCCATCCTTGTACTGAATAACTTTCCATTTTCAAGCTTTTGAGATATTTGGGAAGAGTACACTGCAAATGCTTAGCAGAGACTAAGCATTCTCTGTTGTGCATTAACCTGAATTATGATGTGGCACTTCTACATTGGCTCCAGTTTAAAAATCTGCTGCAAGACCTCATTTATTTCATGAGTTGCAAAGCTGGAGGAAGGTTCCACTGGTGAAATAGAAATAGTGCTGTGATACTGTTCTCAGCATGGCATCTGCAGTGAGAAGAGCAGAGGAAGATTAATTTTAGTCACTTTCAAAATGATCCACTAAAATCTTCAGCTGTTAGGGAATTATAAAAGACTCCCTGCTGTATTTGACTTTTATTTCCTTCTAATGCAGCTTTAAAGTAAAAGAACAGTATACAAAAACCAGTCCATACAAAAACCAGTCCACGAATTCTTATGATTCAAATTATTTGCAGAAGGAAACTGTCCTGTTTTCTTCAGTGTGACTGAGATGACTGAAGGTACTGTATGTACAGTATTGTAGGTACCAATGGATGCGACCAATGTTCCCTCTAATTTTTAAGGGCCTGTGTGCGCAAAGATTTCATGTTGTGCAAATGTTTTTCCCCCTGACAAAAACTTGTGCTAAATTGAGTGTATGTAAAATTGTAAACATTAAATTATTTTTTGTTAATATATTCGTTCTCATAGAAGCATAGAGATCGAAAAGACTGGGACAGCAATTCAACAAGCCCAGTGATAGAGACTGAGTGTCGAGCGAGCATGAGCATGAGATTCGAGACTATGAGAGCATAGATATCGATTATTGAGTAGCAATAATAATGCACACAGCCAAGTTGGGCCTCTCGCAGCCAGTCTCGTGGTCAATTTAGCATTTTTCAGTTGCCGACTGTGTTTGTTTTATTATTATCATATTTCTGGTGGAATTGAATTTTTTGTCCGTACTGTAGTTTTTCCTATGTGTGCTGATTTCACAATCTGTGTGCATGAGCAGACACGTACAGCTTAGAGGGAACCACAACAATGCTGGTGCCCATTTCTAGAACTATGCCGATTCTGATAAATTTTCTTGCTCAGAGTAGTGTCTACAGCAAGGATTTACACCCTCCACCTCCCCTTTCCGCTTGCAAAAACACTCTTTCCATATTCAAAATCAAATTAGGAAAAAATGTGATAAAAGTAGTTTAGTGTGAATGTACAGTATATCATCACTTAATTAATGTCTAATGGTAATCATAAAACATACAAAACATCCTCGTGCTCTCACCTATAAGGATCTGCACGGCTTGGCACCTCGGTATCTGTCTGAGCTATTATCGCCCTAATCCCCACCTCGCAACCTCTTTTCATTCTGGTCTCTTATCTGTCCCCTAAGTCCATCTACACTCTATATGTGACAGGACCTTCTCCTGTTATGCCCCCAAACTCTGGAACTCTATCCCCAAGGATATTAGAGAGTCACCTGTATTCAGTACCTTCATTTACTGTCTCATCTCTTTGTGTATTCTCATTGTGCATATCTTGTGTAATTTTTTATTGTTGTTGTCATCATTCTGTAAAGCGCTTTTTGAAGCCACTTTTGAAGACGCTATATAAAATAAAGTTGTTTATTATTATTATCATCATCATTTTTATACTTGCTCCTACGAAGGTAGGATGTCAATGACCAGGGTTTCCGTCAGAGAGGATCAAAGGGTAGATATCTAAATTGTGGGGCTGAAGTCGGAGTTGTGGGATGAAGGTAGGATGTCGATGACCAGGGTTTCCATCAGAGGGGATCAAAACCTAGATATCCAAGTCATGGGGCTGAAGTCGGAGTCATGGGATGAAGGAAGAATATTCGAAGACCTGAGTATCAATCCGAAAGAGAGAGAATTTCTCAATAACAATGGCGAGGTAGGAGCTCTAAGGGATAGAGGCTAATACCGAGTGCAGGTAATGAGGGTTTAAATATCCCAGGAAGTGGAGGGTTTGGTAATTAGTGTGGTTTCGTGATTGGATAATGCTGGCTCTTGCTGGAATTACCCATAGCTGTGGTCGGTTTAGCGAAAGGTCGTTTACAGTTGCTGGTGAACGTGACAATAAGTATCTTTAATGTGCTCATTATTTAGCTCTTTCTGAACAGCAATGTTTTGTTACCGCAGCAGTAATACAAACCAGTTTGTTCTTGCTCTGTATTAAATCTTAAAGGACATTGAGATTAATTTAACGTAAAATAAAGGTAGTTGCTTGTGCATGTACTGTATACACACACTTGCTAATTAGCTGAATATCTGTAATGGTTGAGATATTATTTATAGGCAGAAGCAAAATCACTGCTTCACATTATTACACTGGCACTCATGAGTTTACATTTTCTTATGCTTATGGGAATAAAAAGGAAACAAAAGATCTAATCAAACCCAGAGGTCCACCCTAAGCCTATTGTACTGTTAGAAAGCCTTTTAAAAAGTTATATATCCTCTGTAATGACTTCTGATTACTTTTCACATATATAAAATGCAAGTCTTAACATTTGTATGTGGATGAAAGGGATTTGTTCAAAACTGTTTTTTTTTTCAATCAACATACTGTACCAGGTTGTAATTGATTCATTTGTTGCAGTTCAGATTGATCTTCTCCTGGCAATGATAGCTCCTTAAAATCTTAATTTCAGTCAGATGAGGGTAAAATGCAGAAGTTAATTTCTAATGAATCAAGCGTAATGTGTTAATCGTTCTGATTTCAATTCAGTAAGGATTTGCAGTTATGCTTAGCTTGTGTTTGTCACAGAATATTTAATGGTTTTTGGTGCATGAATAAACACAAGTACTTAAGTTTAGTTTAGAGGATTTAAAACAGCTTCTTTGTGGGCTCACAAATTAATAGAGCAGTCATATGTTGCAAATAATTATTTCAGCATTAGTTAGATAGTGGGGCCCTGCTATTCTGGATTGCTCATATTTTAGGAGTCTCTTTCATTTGCAAATCTCTCTCCCCTGCCTTGGACTGTGTGTATCACACTTGGGACCATTCTAATCACAGTATCCCCTACCAGCCTCCACTGAGCAGATGTCTTTGATTCTGTGTGGAGAGGAAATTGTTTGGCTTGAGTGAATTGCATCAATGCTTTGTTGCTGGGTAACATTCGATAGGTAGGTCAACTACTTGAGAAAAGATCCTACCAACGCAGTGTAGGGCTACCATTTAATTTCAGTCTGCTTTTTACAAGTATGGGCTGGGGTGAAGCTTGCATTAGAAAATTCAGTTTGAGGAAAAACTGATTTTGAGGGAACCTCAACTGCAAAACAGATTCATGTAAAAACTACTTAGGTGTTGATGACAAAATTCCGTTTTAAATTTTAGACGTATTCAGACACTGCTGACAGTACAGTGGTACCCTAAGCAATCTTACTAATAACCATATTTATGTCTAAAGCAGCCCCTTAGCATTTCCTGTTTAAATTTTGCACATGAGGATTGAAGTAATGCCCAAATGTATGTGTTAAAAAGCCTTTGAAATTGAGGCAGTGGACAAGAACTCCACAGCTGCAATTTTTCAGTGAAAGACAATGCATATTCTCAAACAATCATCATGATATTTTTCATATTATGAATTCAAAAACTAATACCAGAAATCCATTTACTCCAGTGTGGTTTCTAACAATTTGTTTTGCAAGTAAGAGAACAGTAAAAGCACCCAAGCTACATTAGAGAGGAGAGAATAAAGAGAAATGCTATTTGAAATTAATCAGATTCCCAGGGGGTCTCAGCTTAGGCCTGCTGTCATCCAGTTCACTAAATAATGCATGGAAGAATTAAGCTGGTAATTATCGACAAGTCACAATTGCATGTGCTCACAATCATTGTTTTTACCTGTTTTCCAGGACATTGAATTTTACTGTCTCTTAAATAATTGACAGTCTGGAGCCGGGCTATGTTTTACTGTAAAGCTGATTTTGGCTAAATCTGAATATTCCCACCAAAGGCGTGTATTAAAAACCTGGATGCTCATGTTCACAACTAGACTTTGCAGTCCTCCCTCTCTGGAAAATACCTGTTCTCTGCTGGACAATTCAGTATGCAAGTGTGTGCTGAATTAGCAGTTGTAGTCTGTGTACACGAAGGAAGAATCAAACGATTGTTTTCCCAATTGTCTAGGAGGCAACTTATCACACTGCACTGAAGGCTGACTGTTGACGTTCCAGAGCATATTTACCCAAAGGCTGACTTACACCCAGAGGCTAGCTCCATCTACTGTCTTTTTTCATGTGTCTTTAATAAACAAAATAGCATCTTTGCTCAAGGCCATCGACTGGCTGGCTGGAAGATATTCTGCAGTGTACTTGCAGAGGGACTTGTCTCCTAATCCTTTGAAGAATACTGTACATTTAGTTTGATGTAATATTGATGATAACTACAAAGGAACAGTAGGCCTGATTAAACAGATGGACAAATAGAGAATGATTTAATTATATATGCTTTTAATGTTAATTAAAAAGATGCTGTGTCTGGGTTGGATGTCAAATGTTGCAGTAAAAAAAAAACACTTTTTGATACCTTAATATTTTTAGACTACTGATTGTTTCCTAAATGTCTATGCTGTCTTTTTACAACAAAATAAGTTAATAAACCCCACTTGACTGCTCATACAGTATGTCATACTGTTTGCCTACAAGTCTTGGTAAATATATATATATATTTACTATATATTTATTTATTTATTTTTTATTTTATTTTTTCTTTGTTTGGAAATGGATTATGTGAACCAAAGTTTTATACTGTACTTCATGTGAAATGATCGTAAAGCTGGAGGCTCCTGAAAATGGAAACTGAAGCCTGCAATTAGGTTAAGCTTTTTTAAAACTACAGAACTTCCCTTCTCTTCATCTTCCTTCACAATTGGTAATTGGTTTGTCACTACTTGTCACCTTGTATAGTTTAGCTTAAAATTCAGTGAAAACGTTGTTATTAGATGTTTCTTTTGTACCTCTGAATATATGAGAATAACTAAAGTAGGCCTGCTACAGGACCTGATTTGACCTCTGTTGGATTTGAACTGTTTTTAATGTACAGATGTTTGGGAATGATGCTTTCCTACAAAGACACTATATAAATAAAAGATTGATTGATGCCTGAAAGTTTTCCAAGTCTAGGGCAAGACTTTTTTTACAAAACATTATCTTCAAAATGGTTTTTATTGCATTCATTTACTGTAGGTTCATGTATTATTAAAAGAAAAATAATTATTAGAGAAAACTACCATGTTCTGGATCATGTATGCATTCCCATTTGATCATTTATTGTATATTAAGGGGCTTTTAGGTTCATTTTCACAAAGGAGGGGAGGCTTTTTAATCCAACACCTATACTAACATTTATGCTTGATGAATATTGTTTTCTTAGTCTTGGAGAAATTTTGAAAACTAATGTGAGCAAATTGCTTGAAATTTGATACCTTATTGTTATACAATTAAATTAGAAAGCTCAAATTACAAGTCATTCTGCAAGAGAACAGTACATTAAGTATAATGATACTGATTAAGTTTTTTTGTATTTTATAGTATAGTTGAGTATTTAGAATAAGTAACTGTTTTGCCAAATGTAAGTAAATATTTTCATGAACTATTAAGCAGGGAGATGTTTGGTTGTTCCTTGAAAATTCACTATCATTTATGTTTTGTCTTGTGGCACTGCTTTATGGCACATTTTTAGACTCGTCTAACCATTGTATTGATATTCCACACAAAATATGTGAAATCTGTGAATATGTCCTTACATACTACTTTTGCAAGGAAGTATAAATTATTCCATATTTCTTATCCTATGTTCTGAGTTCCCTGTGTAAAATTAAGACACATTTTAAGTCCAAAGACCACTTAGGCATACAGATCACTTTAAGTGCTCTTTAGTGTACCTTGTTTCTTTAATTCTTTTCAGATAATTCTATGCCAAGTAGTTTTTGGTCATCTACTTAGGCTTTTTCTATGAAGTGTCCATGTAAGGGCAGGTTTGGGAGATGGGCTATTAACCAAGTTATGAAAACTATTGGAACATCACCAGGCCTTTAAAAATTTTGATTGACTTTTTATACAGATATATGTGCTCTTATTTACCCAAAAGATGTAGTTCAAGTAGGTAACAGCATCAGGAACAATAAAAAGGTTTATTCCGTGTTGAAAAGAGAAGAAAAGAGACACAACAATTTAGCTGTGGAGCCTTCTTCTGGTGTGAGGGAGAAGAAGTCGTCAGCTGATATACAGTAGCATCCTCACAGCCCTGACATGTTCTCTGAAGCGGTGTCCCAGTCCCCTTCCTGTTTCCCCAATGTAGATAGCTATCTACATTGGGGGAAGGAAGGTGACTGTGAGACTGCTTCAGAGAACATGTCAGGGCTCTGAGAATCAAAGATTTCTCCAAGCCCATACAGATGCAGCCATTCAAAGTGCACGGTACAGACACGTACCGCAGGTAATTGGCTGCAGTGTCGCGTATCATGACGCAAGATGACGCTGGGTACCGCGGTACGTGATTGGTTGAACGACAGGGGCACTCGTGGTCCGTTGGTCTGTCGAAGAAAGACTTACTGTAAACGTCTTTACTGTGCCCGTTGTAGATATTGAATTTTACCACTGAAGGGAAATCTTAGTAGCTGAGCATAAAAAGAATAGGAGCATACTGTAACGCGTGTGAAGGCCATAAACGATATTAATTTTGGAACATAAACATACAGTATATAGCTGGTCTTGGTACTTTAAAGAAAAAAATACACACCAGTATTCCATTTCTACGTGCCTGACTAACAACTGGCAGGTTGTGTGTTCGAATCCAGCTGGTGCTGGACTTTTCTTTTAACAAACATTTCTTCGAAAAAATAGAATAGCGATATTATGGACAATCAATTGACTTTTATATTTCAAAATATCGCAACATGATCGATTCTAAGTCATTTTTGATAACAATGAATAGTCACCTTCTTCCCTTCTGACAACGGTCCCTGCTTCTGCTTCCTGCTTCTATTGTGTGTGTGTGTGCAACAGAGTAAATTTTTATAGAGAAATGGAGGCTGGACAGTATGCGTTACAATATAAACATTTATATTGATTTAAATCGTGTTCTGATTTAAATCGCAAACGCGTGTTTAATTATATGTGTTTTTTAATCATAATCAGGCTAATGCAACATACATTGATACAGTATCTTTGTCTTCTAAGTATCTTAATAAACGTTCAGCATAGCTTTCTACCTGTCAAGATTTATATTTCTTGGGATTTTGGGATCAAACGTGGAAGGATTAGATTGTAATTGTTTTTATTTGTCAAATACGTGATTGTATTTCTGAATGTTATGTGACACCTACAGTAGTTCACTGCTTTAAATACATCGAATTAAGAAAGTTATGTGTAGCACTTTAGATCTTTTTTCTGAACCAGGGAAAATCTGATCATGTTTCTCTATAACAATAATAAGGACAAGACCAGAGTTATGGTTTTCCAGAAAAAAAGCCAGACCCCCATTAGTCTTCCTGAGATCGTCGGATTATGAACGAATAAAAGCATCTTATTAAAAACGCGTTTGCTTTTGTCTGGGTATTTACTTTGTAATCTGTGGTTTACATCTACTGTATTGTTTTGAGATGCCACTTTTAAAGGTGATATGTAAAATAAAGTTTTTTATTATTGTTATAGAGAAACATGATCAGATTTTCCCTGGTTCAGAAAAAAGACGATTAAAATCTGTTATCTTTCCAAGAAGTTTCTGCTTTGTGCTAAGACATTAACGAGTACAACCCCCCTCTCTGCGGGAGGGCTGGCTGTGGCGAATTAAACCGGTTTCACTGGTATTTTCAATGTAGGAAGTACAGTAGGACAGCACAAAGAAAAACAGACATTGTGTTGTACAGCACGGAGCTCAGTCAATTCAAACAAGTTCAGTTTCAAAAGAACTGCGACGGACATAAAAACTCCCTTGCTTTTAACAGAGCGTTCCATAATTTCTAACTACGAAAATGATTTAAACTGCGACACTTATCATTCACCAAGAGCTCGAAATATCGCAAAGATCTTCTAGAGCACAGCAAAGACTGTATTAAAAGAATCGCGTATCTCAAGAAATTAATAAGATATAATTATATTCGTGTAATTTGTATAATTATATAATGCCAGCGAACTCATGTTTTTATGTCCACTATAACTACGCTGGGCAAACGCCCAGTTCATCTGGCATTTTCTTTTACGCTGCGGGCATTCTCCTGGTCTGTGTCTTCTAGGATATAATGCCAGCAAACTCTTGTTTTTATGTCCACTATAACAGACAATCTCCTTTGCTTTTAACCGAGCGTTTAATAATTTCCTAAAATGGAAATGATTTACTTTATTTCCCTCACGGGATCAATAAAAGTATCTATCATCTGTCTAAACTATGGGACAGAATTCTGGGGTCTCCCCATACCAGAGATTATGGTAGGGCTTCAGAATGGTGATTGGCTGACACCATCTGACACCCCTCTGATTGGAGAAAAAAGACGTGCTGGTTTGCTATACATACAGTACTGTACCAGGAAGAGGATTTCTTTCTGTTCGAAACATGTATTTTAAAAGTTTAAGAAGTAAAAACCTTACAGCGTACACAGATTTCATTATTTTGTCTTATGCATAATAATGTTCACCGCTCTGTCTAGCAAATTAATAATAAACTTTATTTTATATAGCGTTTTAAACAAATAAGTAATTAGATTGCTCATAAACCTAATCACTTGCTTTTTCTTTTTATTTAGGCTCAGATTTCAACTATAGATCGTATTATTAATAACCATAATAACAACCAACCAACAAAAACAACCATATAAACATAATTGAAGTCAACTCCTAGGTACTGTAACTGTCGTGTGGATAGTTTCACAAGAATCAGACAAAGGTTTAAGCATCGCTTGTTCTAGATAAAACTGCAAAAAAAAACAAAACAACAACCCATAATGTACTTCTTTGCGGCTCTGTTTGCCCAAATCATATATTCACAACGTGAAATCTAGAAAATAATATTACGTAACCAAAATCCGCAATATGGAAACAGAACCTGTGTAATTGTTGATAGATGATGTACTCGTAACATTTTTACAAGACAAACTACAACATTTAAAAAATGACTTGTATGTACTTGATATCTCTAATCAATCCACGGCCACATTGTTAAAAGCAGAGTCCCAGCACAAAACGAAACTAAACACATACCGTTTCGCGCTTCTTATTAGTTGCTCAAAAGTAATTTGACCGTATGAAATGCATAATATAAACCTAGAAACATATACGTGAGCAGTATTTACGCACTGTAGTATCGGTGTTAAGACATACCTCTCAAATGCTGTAAATCACGTTAAAAATATCTCAAGACCGATTCTGGTCATAATGAAACCATGTTTCGTGTGTGTTTTCTTTAAAGTACCGAGACCAGCCATATACTGTATGTTTATGTTCCAAAATTAATATCGTTTATGGCCTTCACACGCGTTACAGTATGCTCCTATTCTTTTTATGCTCAGCTACTAAGATTTCCCTTCAGTGGTAAAATTAGATATGAGTATTCAATAGTTAAACGGGCACAGTTAAGACATTAAATATACATATACATACTGTATACAGTACAGTTTTCATACGGTAATATGTTTATGTTCCTAAATCAATCTCTTTTATGAGCATGTGAAAGGCATGGTGAATCGATTCTCAAAAATTACTGTACTTTGCATGATTGGAAACAAATGCGTGATTGCGAAATGCTGTGGTGTTACTTTTACAAAGACGGTCAATGAAAAAAAGAATGTTGACCAGGGCAATACTTTGAGTTTACACTTACAGCAGTACACGAATATAATCATACCGTTATTAAATTCTTTAGATATGCGATTCCATATTATATTGGCAGAAAAGCTTAAAACTACCACTTTTTCACACGCTATTTTTACATGCTAGTTAAATACTTCGATGCTTAAAATTGTTAGGGAGAAATGGAATACCGGTGTGTATTTTTCCTTTAAGTACCGATTCCTGGAATCTGACTGGCTGACACCCTTCTGAAGTGGTTCCATAAAATCTGGTATACGGAAAAGAAAGCGTTGATAAATACAAGTGTCTTTTAATACACTCTTTGCTGTGCTCTTGAGGATCCTTGTGATATTTTGAGCTCTAGTTGAATGATAAGTGTCGCATTTTAAATCATTTTCGTAGTTAGAAATTATGAAACGCCCTGTTAAAAGCAAGGAAGTTTTTATACCCGTTGAAGTAAAACAAAATGCCTGACAAAGTATGGCTTGGACAGATTCCAAGTGCTTGTACAAATGTGCTAAAGAAATTATACTTTGAGTATACAGCTTGTCCAAAGTCATCCAGTATTAATACTATTAGTAATATCTTCAGTAAAGGCTTTAATGCATAAATATTTCTGATAAAGGTAGGTTGTGTACTTTTGTCCAACTGAGCAATCTTGCTTTCATAAAATATACCAACATTTTAATGACTGATGATTAACATGCTGTAATACACAGTTCAAAATTAAAGGCTCAAATGCTGTACATGAGAGGTTAAGCTCCCCCTGGCAGTTTTACAAGGTGACGCCAGATAGTTTCCGGCAGAGCATCAAATGACACGCGATTAACCACGTGACACTGCGTGATACCGCGACACGCCTACCGGGGTATGCCGCGAAATACCTCGCCCATTTTGAATGGCTGCATCTGTAGTTTCTCATTTCACCTCTAATGGCCATAATCACACTGATCTCTCCATCTGCATTCTCAAAGAAGGGTTTCAAGTATTGCAGAAAGACATCCCAAACCAAAATTATCCTGAAACTAGGATCACACCTTCCCCATTCTCTCAATGACAGACTCGTTTCCTTCTAATCCTCTCTATTCATTTGCAGGTTTCAACTTCACACCTCTTTTCACCTCTCTCGACTTCGAACCACCTGAGTACCCACTCTGCCTCCCCCCGCTCCCACCAGCTCTCCACTCCCGGCTTTTGTTCTACCATGCTATATCAGCTGCTGACTTTCTTCTTTTTCTCACACACAAAGAAGGCTCCATAACTGAATCGTTCTGTCTCTTTTCTTCTCTTTTCAGCGTGGAATAAACCTTTACTTGTTCCTATCCAAAAGATGTGACAGATTCCGCAAAGACATCCTGTATTCTGTAGTAACTGTATTTTGGTATTCAAGCTGTATTGACAGGTTATCAATATGTTTCTTATCTTACAGAATACTCTCCTTGCTTTCTTTTGATATTCATTTAGGTGGTTTATGACAATAGCAAGTCACATGTGAGAAAATAATTTACAGCCAGATTCGGATTATAGCCAAAATATCCTCCAGTAGTACACTGTGTTTCATTATTGTATTTCACTACAAGCAACACCCTGTTTACTCACAACTGCCTTCAATGAAGGTGCTATATGACATGATGTTTATAGGGGGGAATAGAAACATGTAGTGTGTTTTTTTTAAATATTGAATTACTACATACCATGGTTAGGATTTTCAATTCCACCTGCTGCATTTGTTCACAGGAATCAAAGTCAAATAAATAAACCTTGTGTCTCCTGTTTACTTCGCATTTTTTAAAGTTGCTTCTGGGTTTCAAATCAATGCCAAGATGGGTACAGGGGTAAAATCTAATTCCCTTTTCAGTGTGCTGTGGCAAAAGCTAGCAAATTACCTCAGTCACCCTACCAGCCTCCAATTCTTATAGATTGTACCTACTGTATGAGGAATGCCAGCATAAGATAGATAGATACTTTATTGATCCCGTGAGGGAAATTGCAGTGCAACAGCAGCTTAACACACACAACACAGCCACAGTGTAACGAATTATATAATAATAGTACAATACATACAATACAATACAAGAGTTACTCACAGTCCGGACACACAAGAGCAAACCAGAACAGAACAGTACACAGAAAATCGTATCACACATATGAATATAAATATAGATGTAACCATAGATATAAATATAAATGTATTGCACAGGTCCCTGGCATATATTGCACAAAAGTGGTTGTAAACGGGAAAAAGAAAAAGAAAAAGAAAGAGAACAGATGTAGCAGTAGATGTGTATATGCGTTTAGTCCAGAAACAGGTCACTGTCGATGTTGCCTCTGCCAAGACACAAGGTGGATGCGTTGTACAGTCTTATGTACAGTCAGACGGCAAAAATGACCTCCTGTAGCGCTCCCTGTCGCACCGTGGATGAATCAGTCTATTGCTGAACGTGCTCTTCATTCCTGCAAGCCTGTCATAGAGGGGATAACATGCAAGCATTGAGGTTTTACATAAATGCTGCACAAAAAAAATCAATTGTGATTTATAATTCAAAATATAATGTGTTTGTATTGATCTGAGTGTGTTTCCTTACCTGTGTAAAAGTTTGCATTTATAGGACAGATTAATAATATACTGATAATAAAAAACAAAAGGACATAAGCAATGTGAGTGAAAGTTGAAATGACCTAATTGTACTGTACATCAGCAGTCATTGCTAGTTCGTATTTGGAAGTACTGAGAGAGGGAAAACAGATTTTCATACAAGCATTAAATATTACAATTCCATTACTTCATTGTTCTAAATATTTGAAACACAATAGTAAATCAATTTTAAACCCAACATTTATGAGGTCGCATTTTTTAAATGTAGTTCTTGTAGAATAAGTAATTTAAGAATATGGTCTGGTATCAAAGAACTGATGTGATTTTTAGCAGTAATGTCAAGTTTGTATTTAATGGGACAAGACAGATTTTGGATTCAATTAATACAGTATAATATAAGCCTTTAGCTTGCCCACTAAATATATCCAGGCTACTGCCTGACCTGTTATATTCTTTGTCAGTGATGTTGAAACAGTTACAATTATTACTTGATTTCTCAGGGTCCTCATTACACAGTAAACATCAGTTTATTAAAAGGACGTCATAGATATTGATTTAATAAAATCAGAAGTAAACAACGTATGTAATGTTCAGTTCCCAAGCATGTGACAGTTCTCTGTAGATTTGATTAAAACGTTTTTTTTTCATTCATATTTATTTTAAATTAAGCAATATTTACTACTGTATGTACAGTATAGCCTTAGTAATATAAATGTTCATATGTTTAACAGCTCTGGAAAAAATATATTTGTATTTTTAAAATCCTGATTACAGTAATATTGCTGTATTCTTTTGATTTCTGTTAAAGATATACAGTTAGAAGTACAATGTTTCTTAAAAACAACAATTACACAAGGACGTACTGTATGTCTAAGTATTGAAAATTCAATGAAAGTTGTATATTCTGTTTTTGCCCAAAAATGCTATGGATGTCACACCCAGTACTCCTAGAGGATGCTCTACTTCTCTCCTGTTCCTAGTTCCCTGTGATTATTCATGTCTTTCTAGTGTGTCTTGTTGTGTAGCCTATTTACTTCCTGCTTCTGCTCTGCTTCTCGCTCAGCATTGAGGTTTGGATGTTCTGAGACCCGCCTATCACCAGGTCACTCCTGTCCATAGCCTGAGGGCATAGGTTTCTATAGGCATTTCCTGAACAGCTGAGGCTGGGCTAACCACCGTCTTGCTGCTACACATAGGTTCTATTTTCACTCTCCTGCCATTCCACGGTTCGTCCTTTCCAACATCCATGACAATGGGCTCAGTATACTGTACGTCTTTTAATGCTCACTGGGTGCATTATTGACAAAGGCCTATGCAGATCACTGCACTTTCAATAGTTTGGATCTTTTTCAAATTTATAAGGTCAAAATACTGATATGGCTGTGGACTGTTCTTAAAATAAAAGGTTGTACTTTTGACCTTGATTTTTTTACTTAGGGAAGATAGAATGGGAATGGACAGTGTTTTTAATATAGTTTCATAATATTTTTGGAAACAGCTCACTTGTTCATCTTAGTGGATTTATTTATATTAGGCCAGTTTAAAGGATAGCAGATTAAGTATTTTATCCTGTTTTACAGGATTTTCAAAATTGCTGTTGAATAGTTGATTTGCATAAAACGGGCAACTGCTCAACATATTGCTGAGCTTCAAAAGATCCCTGCTTCCGTGCTATATTGTGCAATAGTGATATTATCTTTTATGTTGAAACCCATTTGAAATGTGGGGAAAAAAATCATTGATTAGGTTTTCAAGCAATCAAGGTGTTATTTTTCTCCATGTTTCTGTCAATTTAATTTCTGAATATCTCATCACAGCCTTATTTAGAACACTATTTCCATGTCATTATACACTATCAAACAGACCCATTAAGAGGTGGGAAGCATTGATTTTCATTTCATCAAAGCCGAGAGAGGTCCCCCACCCATCCACCCTCTGTATAAACAGAACTATCTATTTCATCTGCTGACCTGATTTGCAGCAAACATGTCAAGTGCCCAAAAAAAGAAGGATGTACTAAGAAATCAAGGGTTTCAGTTGGCACTTTATTTCATAGATGGTTGTAAAAAAGAGAACATTTTTATATTCCTGTTGTACTGGTTGTTAAGGCAAATTTTATGTTAAGTTGAATGTTGTTTCTGTGATAGCAAAACTTAATGACATAGAATTTTCACAAGCTGCTGTTTTGTACACTATACTGTACACATATACTGTATACCATATATCGTCCTTCAGCAAATTACAGTAGATGGTTTAACCATTATGTGGGAAAAAACTGCAATACTGTAAAGTGGTTAATTGTAGTTACAGTACAGTATATCTCTAAATTAACATTATCTCTAAACGAGCATTAACAATACCTTTATAGTGGACCATAATGTTGACCACTGTTTGAATAATTTTGGATTGGAGGCAACTGTCTGTTTGATGAAAGGCAAAAAGGGAGACTAAGGGCATGATTAAGAGGTCTGTGCAGTAAATGGCAGTTTTCTTCAGTCTTTTAACCACAAACCTCTTTTTGTACAGCAACCTTGGCAAGTACTAGATCAGCTGTTATTGTTATTGAACACATTTATGCAGAATGATTTATAAACTATGCAATAGAAAGAACTGGAGATGTTTGGAACAATTCCCATGTAAAAAAATTGAATGGGATTACAAAAATGTTTCTATTCATCATGTTTAAGCTGAAGGTACATGGCATAATGTATAAAATGTTAGCTGATTTATACTTGAAATGTAAATGGGGGAAATTGGTAAGCACTTAAGACAGCATGCAATAGCATTCAAAATTCTTTTTCCCAGTACTTGGATGTTTTGGCTCCAGTCACATTGTTCACTTTGGAAAAATTTAATCAATCATCACGCAAAAGATCCAGGAAATCATTGCAAGACCACAAAAGAGGTAGTTAGATTATGCAAACCAACTTCAGGCACTTTAGAACTGGTACTCATTTAGAATATTTTTCAGCTATTATTTTTGTTTTTTGTAGATGCATCATTCTCAGCAGTAACCCAATCATAAATATTTAAGAATTTGTTTTTAAAATCCTCCACCATGTGCTCGGATAGCCAGTTTGTGAATGTTTATTCTCCACTACACCATGCAGAAACTGTGACCATTAAAAAGTTTATTAATGTTCAGCTGATAATTATGTTTTTAAGAAAAGAGAGATAGAAAATGTACAGATTCGGGAAGTGTCATGGTGACTGCTGCATGATAATGCATTTGCTCAGACTGGTAACTCCTCTTTCCAATCTCTGCAGGTTGCAAAAATTGCTCAAATGGCAGTCCTTAGAAAACAGCCACCACATTATGCAACTACAGATGGAACAATCAAATTTAAAAATGACTGAGATTCTTTCTATTTTTCTGATTCTTTATAAAAAAATAATAAATTCTTTATACTGTTGTTGAAAAGGTATGGTTTATTGGTACAGTGCAGTTAGACAGGTCAGTCAACATGGATAATAGCTGGTGTTATAGTGCTTAACATTTTCTTTGTGAAGCAAAGTCCAATTCTGTTGTTGACTAATTGCCAAGCAAAGTCCAAAAACATTGTTTAAGTAAACAACCCAAGTAAATAGTTACAGTTGACTTCTTTATTCTATCCCCATTTTTAATGCTATCTCATCTATGTGTGGCCATACTTACTGTATTTGATGATTTTGCACAACATACAGCTGCCTTCTTTCATACCACCCTATTCATGACATCATGCCATTTTCAGTGTTGTTTAAAATTAATGTTCAATGGTGGAAGGTCTGCAATAAGGTTTGGGATTTGTTTTTAAATTATACTCTGTTAATTAAAATAAAAGTGAAAAACAGATACTGTATGTCTTAGAACTGTTCTAACATGAGTGTCATAGGGAAACAAAATGCTCCACCACTAGCCAGCAGCCATATCACCCTGAAACTCACAACTGGCAACTCCCTGAAGCTAAGCAAGTGTGAGCCTGGTCAGTACCTGGATGGGAGACCTCCTGGGACAAACTAAGGTTGCTGCTGGAAGAGGTGTTAGTGGGGCCACCAGGGGGTGCTCACCCTGTGGTCCATGTGGGTCCTAATGGCCCAGTATAGTGATGAGGACACTATACTGTAAACAGGTGCTGTCCTTCGGATGAGACGTAAAACCGAGGTCCTGACTCTCTGTGGTCATTAAAAATCCCAGGGCATCTCTCGAAAAGAGTAGGGGTGTAACCCCGGTGTCCTGGGCAAATTTCCCATTGGCCCTTACCAATCATGGCCTCCCAATAATCCCCATCTATGAATTGGCTTCATTACTCTGTTCTCCTCCCCACTGATAGCTGATGTGTGGTGAGCGTTCTGGCGTTCCAGGTGGATGCTGCACATTGGTGGTGGAGGGGAGTCCCCATTACCTGTAAAGCACTTTGAGTGGAATGTCCAGAAGAGTGCTATATAAGTGTAAGCAATTATTAATTATTATTATTACTATGTTTCATGTTTTAGAAATAAAAACAAAAACATTAAATAAAGAGTATTTAAACTATAATTTAGCTGTGTTCCATGTGAGCAAGCTATAGTTACATATGGGGAGTGAGGATTAATTATACAATTAATTGCACTGTATGCTTATTTACCCCATTACAGATGCACTGTAGATAATTAATCGAGGATAGGAGCTCTCCAAGCATTAGAAACCAAATTCTGCAAAAATATGTAAAGTACTTTTAAGCTGTAAATACAGAAATCTAATTAAAAGAGCTAGTAAAATTATAACAGCTGGCAATGCTCCACAGAGCCATCCTAGCATGTAAGCCTTTTCAAGCCTCCAAAACAGCTTGCACATGCAGTAACAATCCCTACCACCTTTGATTTCAGCTGGCACACAAAAAAATTGTTTCCTGTGGGATTACTGAATACATCCATTTGCTTAGCTGTACAGATTTTATTTCATTTTTTATATCTATTTTTATAGGCTGAGCTTCACACTTGCATACAGAATATATTTGACCTACTCAGGCATCCAAGTACAGTATATGTCTGATTTTATGAAAACACCCATCCCCCACCCCTGTCCCTCTGCACCACTGCAGTAAAAACTGCAAATAATATGCCTTACAAGAGCAAGCTTTCCAGTATCAGCTTTGACAACCTAGTTTCACATTCACTAACAGCTAAACTGCACCTTATTTGCTCATATTTCAAGTACAGTATCTGAGCCATCAAAAGGTATTCCAGGATAACAAGGGAGAAGAGTGGAAAAATTATTCCTGCAAAATGATCTGATTCAAAAATGACTGTAACTAGATAGGGATGCTGCAAATTTTGTTCCATTTGTCTCCTAGCTCAGCTTCCACTTAGCAAATAGCATTTTTAATGACAATTAGGTCCACACAGTTATTCTAGTATTTGATACCAGAAAAACACCTGTGACAGTGTGTAGTGGGAGGTGCCGCAGCGAGCACCGGTAAAAAGTCAACGCCCCAGGTAAGAGGACGGAAGCACCGGTGTGAAGTTAGCAAGGACCAAAAATAATACAAAAAGAGTGGAAACAAAATAACAAAAAGACAAAAAGAGAGTACCGCTGTGCTGTGTTACCTCCATACTGGACTCCATACTGGACCCTATTTACCCTGAGGAGCAGGGAGCGTAAGGTAAAAACAAAACCAGAACTTAGTTGTTAACAAAAATGCATGTGTACTGTATGCCTGCCCCCGTGAAAGTGTGTGATGGGACAGGCAAAAAGTAAAATGAATAGAAAAGAAAACTTACACAGTTGCAATCCCTTCCAGGACTGTCGGTGTAAAACTCCTCCCCCTTCAGAGGGTTTCCAGTGTGCCTTTATAGGACCCACAGGGACTACAAAGGCGAGGTGTCGCCCTTCTACCAGGGCTCCGCCTCCACACTGGACACCCCCCCACGTAATGCCACACACCTTAAAAGGAATCTTTAATAAGTCCCAAATGAAGGAGAAATAGATTGTAGTTACCTCTTCTGGGCAGATTTACTATGGGCTGGACTACAAAAATATTACATTCTCTGTCAATTTTTAGTGCTAGACCTGAAAAAGTGACTTCAATGTGGCCTCTTTAACCACATCTAAATCAACTGAACAGTGAAAATTGCATGATGGGATTACTAGATGGATAATACATAAATACATCCCCCCTTTCAATGTGTCATAAAGGCTTTCCTATTAAACAATTTTTTCTAATGCTGGCTACAGTAGCTCTATATATTTGGTAAACGTGACCATTATTGTCTCACTAGTATATTGTAATTTAAAGGTAGTCAGTGATTTCTTTTCCTTGTATTTACAAATTGATTTACAATAACCACGAAAGAAGAATACAATTATTAGAATAACAATTACTTAACACAAATAACCAAAAAAACAAAAGTTCAGTTACAGTATCTAAGGCTTTTTCCATAAATGCACTTCTGTCACTTTTCTGTAGATTAAGCTGTTCTTAGGATTACTGTTTCAATTTGTGTGACCACCAAAACTAAGTAAAACAAGTGGCAAGGTTCAATGTCCAAGGTCCCTCAACAAACGGTAAATCCAAATATAAATGCAATCTATAAGTGAGGTGATCATAAAGAGTGCTGAATCCCTCTCTCTCCTTCTCTACTCTCTACTTTTTACTCTTCCCGCCAACTCAGTCAATCCCCTTTTTTATATACCTGAATAAGTCTAGAAACTTCTAGAAACCTCACGTGACATGTCCACATTCAAAGATTTACGTAACCGTTCTAGTACATTTTAGTCAATACTAATTATTTACATAAAGTTATATTTATTACAAATGACAAACGTTCTGGCAAATATGAAAATAATATTCAGAACAAAAACCTGGTATCATCTAAAATTCAAGCAGAACTGTCAGAGCATATTTAAAAAGAATATTTCTAAAATTTCATAAGATTTAATTTGGGTTTAAAGTGCGGATGTGTTTAGGATATTCATTGCTGGCATTTTTGTTTGGAGCTCATGCTGACCCTGTTGTTACGACCCCAGGTGTCTAGGGGAAAAGGGGTGTAACATTTAGGGTAATTCTTTTGGAAGCAGGGGGGGGGGGGTTGGTGAGGGACTAGGAAGCGTGATAAGGGTAAGGAACTAGAGTGGTGCCAAAGAAAAGAAAATAACAAACAAAATGGAGCTGGCTAGGACAGTGAGGGAAAGCTAATCTGACTACAAAAGAAAACCCGAAACACACGGTCTTCGGCGTCTTCAACACCCTAGCTAACCTGCACTGACTACCCAAAACCATACAAGACAAACGGCACTCACCCGTACTAAACTAGTGTACTAATACAAAATCAGTTAAGTGTGTAAGTGTACCCAACAACCTAAACTAACCTTATATACAAAAGTTCACACAAAAACACAAGTGAACCAGGAATACAAATAAGGGAAAACAAGAGTAATCAACAGGAGCAGGGTACAAAAGAACACAAAAGTTGAACATGTAACACTTGGGCAAGGTAATGACAAAACAAGGATGAACACACAAACAAACGAAAGTACAAAGAAACTAACGAAAAACCAACAAAACAACAAAGCCGACGCTATACGAAAATAAACACACACAAAGCACAACAAACCAACAAACGAAGCCGAAGCAATAACAAGAAGCGAAAACCTCCATGTTATATGCTGAATAAGATGTGTTCTGATTGGCTGAGGCTAATTAATGATGACATCATACTGAAACAGTGGAGTGATGGTGGGCCAATGGGGAAGGGAGAACAATCAAGGGTCAGCAGTGTGGAACACACACAGAACACACACTGGGACGAAACACCTGTATTAGAGTTATTCATTAACAAAAAACGAAAGAAAACCTTTGCTATTTTCTATCTGGGCCTAAAAGGCTGCACATATACTAAGATTAGTGAAAATTTCTTCACTTACATCAGAGCTCTAAGTGTTGCCTTAATTCTGTTCATTTGAGTGAAAGTAGAATTTTTTAAAGAAGAAACAACACAAATTGGGACAAACTATACAGTTGGAGCTGCAAGATTCATCGCAGTCTCATGCAGTAATTTGACATTTTTACTTTACTGATTTGCATTAGCAATGCATTTAGCTTTTAAGTCTGGATGACAACTTACCAGTTTACTGTTTCAACACTTTGTTGGAATGTCCTTCTATTCAGACTAGTTTAGAAACTTTTTGCCCAGTTTCACTTTCAAAAACCAAATGCCTTCTATGTTTTTTTCTTTTTGGCAATGCAAAGAAAAATAGTGTTCCAACCTGCCATTGTTTTCGTGCAATAAATCAATCAATGTAAACAACCCTTTGTACAATTGACATTTCAGGTGGATAAAGTGCAAAAAATGGGGATGGCTACAGCGTTTGACAGGAAGATAAAGTTAAAGAGAAGCCTGAGGAGGTATTTTGAAAGAAAAATTGAAGCAGTTTTTTTTCTCCTTCCAATCTTGATGTTGCATCAGAAGAGATCTCGTTCAAGGTCAGCAATATTGTTGTGACTTCAGCACTATATCGTGTGCTGTTGCGGTTAAAAATGAAGAAAAATGGGCGGAGAGGGATGTCTGAAGCCCAGCTTGAATAAAATAATTATTGCATTCAGCACAAGGAAGAAATTCTTTAAAGCTGCAAGGATACATGAGTGTCAGCCCCTGTCAAAGCACAGAAAGAGAATTGAATTGTAATTGTAAACTGCATTTCAACAGTTAATTGGCACTGTTTTATCACCAGTCAACGCCCCAGGTGAGGGGGCAAACAATCCTTTGCTTGTTGTTGCAAATCAGCAATGATAACTGAAAAAAACAACATAAAAGTTTGCAATCGCTTTAGCTGACAACTCTGTAAAGAAGCCTGTGTAATATAACCTGACATTTATTTCCTGCTGTAAGTGAACACGCAGGGGATTCAAATAAAGAAGCTTTTGTCCATTAGATTGGTTTTGAGTTCTAAAGATCTAGTCCATGTAATTTACCACTCATAAGTAGCAGGAAAAGAACTTCAAACTGACAAATATCCTTGTTTTAAAAGTATGGCCCATCTTTCTCATATTTTATTAGCCTAATAATTTAAGTATGAAGGGGTTGTCTTGAATGTTCCCAGTTTTTTCTGGACATCTATCTATACAGACATTAACATTTCAACAGATATTCAAGAAGTGTGAATGCCTTTGATTAAAAATGGTTAAGAAAGCTAGACATTTGTTGAAGGAAAATGAATGGAATCATCAAAGATTTTGGAGTAGAAATGTTACAAATTGTCTTTAGTTGGGCATGAATGTGTGTTTGCAAATATACTTTAGTAAATAACGCCTTCTGGGAGACACTGGTAATACAAGAGAAACAAGAAAACCACCCACGTTTTACATAAAAGAAAGCACAACACAACTCTTACAGTATGTAGAAATCTTGAGAGGCAAACAATGTGAAAAATGCACCACTGAAGCAGCCTTCTGAGGGATCTTAAGCATTAAAATGGCCCTTTTGCTACTTCCCAGACAGCTAATGGGAAAGCATTTAGCACCATCTGCACATTGAGTGCCCCGGAGTCCTTAAGCTACATTGAAGGAGACGTGCAAGAATCTGTACCAGTTACAATATAATAGATTCACTATAATGGGTAAAATTAGAGATACAAATTAGAATACAGATTTATTACATAAGATATTGGCATCAAGAGACAGCTTCCTGCTCAGGATGTGCATGTGTTTTGTTTTAATTTATCGTGGTCAAATGGCATCTAAAGAATTGGCAGAGAATTAGAAGAAGATGGAGTTCTATGGTAGCATGCATACTACTCTTTTGTATATTTTGTATAGCCACAAGTGACTTCAAATATTTTACCATTTGCTCTAGAATTGTCATACAGCACGTATATTATTGAAAAACCTTATGTGAAGTCTTTCTCTGCATTCACAGATGGAAATTCTTATATAGTAGGATACTTGTTCACAGAGGTAATTTGTTCTTGAATTTATTTTCAGCTCCTGTTGTTTTTTCACACAAGCAAGCATCCAGTTATTCATCCATTCTCAAACTACATCCTCCAATTCAGGGTGGTGGGGGAGTCCATTATAGAGCACAAGCAAACTATTGCAAAAATCAGTTTTGAGATTATTACAAAGTCACTTTGTAAAAATACAAATTAAGCATTTCAGAATTTGTATTACTCAGTTGTTGCTCTTTCTGTACACATGATTCATATGATAACCTGCAATTGATTTTCATATATAAAATAGTCAGTTAAATACAGAAAAGAGAAATTGCATCTTGCTTCATTTTAAGACTGGCCAAATTATTTTATTTTGCACTTGAATTGCCTCTTTTAAAAGAAAATATTGTTGAAAAAAGACAGTTTAGAAAGTATTTCTTTTTATGAAACATACTGGTTTTTACCTCAGCAGGAAATAATATTTCAACAACTTCCTGTTTTCAAAATGGGAATAACTCATGCAGTATTGCAGTATAGTGTGATGTTTCTCAATAGAAAATGACCTGCTGTACTGTTGATTGAAAAATCAAAGACATGATAATGGAATCATACGTAGTGCCCGTGGAGATTATAATAATAATAATTGCTTACACTTATCCACATTTTCTGGACACTCCACTCAAAGCACTTTACAGGTAATGGGGATCCCCTCCACCACCACCAATGTGCAGCATCCACCTGGATGATGCGACGGCAGCCATAGTGCGCCAGAACACTCACCACACATCAGCTATCAGCGAGGAGGAGAGCAGAGTAATGAAGCCAATTCATAGATGGGATTATTAGGAGGCCATGATTGGTAAGGGCCAATGGGAAATTTACACCCCTACTCTTTTCAAGAAACATCCTGGAATTTTTAAAGACCACAGAGAGTCAGGACCTCAGTTTTACGTCTCATCCAAAGGACAGCGCCTGTTTACAGTATAGTGTCCTCATCACTATACTGGGCCATTAGGATCCACATGGACCGCAGGGTGAGCACCCCCTGGTGGCCCCACTAACACCTCTTCCAGCAGCAACCTTAGTTTTTCCCAGGAGGTCTCCCATCCAGGTACTGACCAGG
This sequence comes from Lepisosteus platostomus, assembly GCF_059453375.1. NCBI lineage: Eukaryota > Metazoa > Chordata > Actinopteri > Semionotiformes > Lepisosteidae > Lepisosteus > Lepisosteus platostomus. Next base: position 6,034,821 of record NC_142631.1, read on the forward strand.
CTCACGCCTGCTTAGTTTCAGTTGGTTGCCAGTTGTGAGTTGCAGGGTGATATGGCTGCTAGTGTGCTGCTAGATGAAGTGTAGTGTGGTAATTATTTTTGTTTTGCATCACAGAAAGAGGAATATTTAAAGTGAAGCAATGAAGACATATTGAACTATTTAGAGATTATGTAAAATAAAACAAAGATAAATGTTATTTGCATTTCCATAAAGAACAGCTGTAGCTATAAAAAGCTACATCATTGTGGAAATTGTGGAATAAAAAAGATTCACAATGAGTGCAGAAAATAAGATTGCTGTAATCAAGTAAGAAAAGTAAGAAATCAAATATTAAAAGCCAAACACCTTTCTCCTGTACATTAACATAAGACCTTCTAAATGGTCAACCAAATGACGTTTGTTTACTTAATGAAAATACAAATTCTGCCTTATTTCTACCAAAAAAGAGCACAGGTGTTAAGTTACAACATGACAATCCCTGTGGTTTTCGGGACAGAATTTTCACAGATGACATGAAATGGATTTTAAATGTGTTTAATGGTTGTTCATTAAGCACTGAGGCATGAACACTATAGTCAAGCCCCAATGGCTCATAGGAACACTGAAGAAGAAACTAGACTTTCTTTGGTGCTTTCTAATTAAACTCCTCTGCTTCAGCATGTACCTCCTGCTCTGTGTAAAGTGCATTTGTTCCCTGTGAAATATAAAATTAATTTATATTCTTGTGTGAAACCAAGATGGAAGAATTAATTGCTCAAATGATTCTACAGCTATGAATATTTTAAAACTCTTATTTACTTATGTTTGTTCTTTAAATAACTTTTGTTTACTATTTTGCTTGGTGAATATGTTCTTAATATTATTTTTGTTGCATTTGTCATGTGTTTTATATGCATTGGGTTTTTGAGAAGTGCTTGGAAATAAAACATTTTATTATCATAACTCTCCTGTGTGCTAATGGAAGAAACTGAGCTGCCACCTTTTTATGAAGAAACATTTTTTGACTACAGTGCAGTAAATGTAAATAAAGCATTAAAAAAATTCTGAAGCTTTAAAAGAATTCTTTGTGTATGCCAAGGTGACTTTTAAACAAGAACGGTAGAAGTAGCTAGAAATGCGTGAATTATGTGTTACAATTTGCTTTTGGTCCATCTTACTCCTCACTTGCAAAAGGGTGAAAGGTATCTGGTAGTCACTTTGCAGTTGATATTGCATAACTGCTGGCACTAAACTCCAAGAACAGTTTAAAATATATCATATTCAGCTGTATCTGAATCCTCCTAATCTGTCACAGACACAGCTCTAATTGTGTGTGACAGCAGGGGAGTGACATGAAGATCATATACAGATTAAATTGGGACCACTACATTAATACAGTAACGTTAAAGAAAGCATTAAAATGGGATACGTTTTAGGCTATCAAGTGTAATTTCAGCTGTGATTGCCATCTTTTAAACCACCGGCGAGTTGCCCTTTAAGCAAAGCATTAGTTCTTCAAGACCCCAATAAAAGTTATCTGGAACTATGTTTGCCATTATGCATTCAACCTAATGAGCTCTTCTGTAATTTTTATTTGTGCTGTACAATAATATTTTAATCAGACACAATAGACATTCTGCTTAACCAAAAAAAACATTTTCTTTGATAGTTTTGTTTGGGAATAATTTTATATATTTTTTTCATCTTAAAAAAAAATATTCTCTTTTTTGGCCAGAACAATTTGTCTGCAATTCTTTAGTTGTAAAATCATAACTCTCTGTGCCAAAAAAAACATAATAGACTAACTCTAAAGCATTTTACAAAAAGTCAGACAATAAATGAAGAGATAAAATGAATATATAAATAAGCCAAGAAAAGACATTTTCTGTGTAGATGTTTTGGAAACAACATGCCTTTGTGAGAACAATTCCAAAAACCAAGGTGCACTGGATAGAATAATACACCCTTATGAATTTGTTCGACATGGATGAATGGATGAGCTTTTATAATGCTCTATAGATTTATATATCATCATATGAATGACTGCAGTTCAAAATGGAAACTCTTATGAATACAGTATCACAAAAATATATGAACATTTAAAAGGGTAGTAATACTGTACATCACATACTTTTTTGATGCCTACTAATATTTAATTTAATGTAATCATTTTGTTGCTCATAAATCCAAAATTATATTTTAGAGCAATGGTATGACCTGCAAACAGGAGGGTATTGCTCATATTATATAATCATTCCTTAACTGTCTTGTTTTTTAAAATGTTATACATCACAGCAAATAGGTATTGTCTAATTGTGAGTTACACACATTATGTTGTTCTTGAACTTCCAAACTAGTGAGATATTGAGCCAATCTTTGTTTGATGAAGGATTTACAATCGCTAATAGTGCTTAGATTGATTCTCTTAAACATTGTACAGATGCAGCCATTCAAAGTGCGCGGTACAGACACCGCAGTACAGATACCGCAGGTATGATGACACGCGATACCGCGGTGCGTGATTGGTTGACCGACAGGGGCACTCGTGGTCCGTTGGTCTGTCGTAGAAAGACTTACTGTACTGTAAACGTCTTTACTGTGCCCGTTGTAGATATTGAATTTTACCACTGAAGGGAAATCTTAGTAGCTGAGCATAAAAAGAATAGGAGCATACTGTAACGCGTGTGAAGGCCATAAACGATATTAATTTTGGAACGTAAACATACAGTATATGGCTGGTCTTGGTACTTTAAAGAAAAAAATACACACCAGTATTCCATTTCTCCCTAAACATTGTAAGCTTCGAAGTCTTTAACTAATGTGATACCGGAGTCAACAAGCATACTTTTAGAATTTGATTAAAAGGGAATATAATATGGAATCGCGTATCTAAAGAATTTAATAACGGTATGATTATATCCGTGTACTGCGGCAGAGCTATGTAGGGCTGTTTCGCCTGCCTGATCATGCGAGCTCTCCTGTAGCCTACTGGTCTAGGTGCGTGACTACCAGCTGGCAGGCTGTGTGTTCGAATCCAGCTGGTGCTGGACTCTTCATTTTTATTTATTTATTTTTTAATCGCGTAACATAAACATATTACCGTATGCAAACTGTACTGTATACAGTATGTATATGTATATTTGATGTCTTAACTGTGCCCGTTTAATTGAATTAAAAAAAAAAATATTTAACACGAACATTAAGCTGTTTACATCTTCCGCCTGAGAACAGTCACCCGTTGCTACCCAACGCAGAATGGTGATTGGCTGACACTATCTGACACCCCTCTGATTGGAGAAAAAAGACGTGCTGGCGTGCTATACACACTACCAGGAAGAGGATTTCTTTCTATTCAAAACGTGTATTTTAAAAGTTTAAGAAGTAAAAACCTTACAGCGTACACAGATTTCTAAACTGATCAGGATCGTTATCTTTGTCTTATGCATAATAATGTTCACCGCTCTGTCCAGCAAATTAATAATAAACTTTATTTTATATAGCGTTTTAAACGAATAAGTAATTAGATTGCTCATAAACCTAATCACTTGCTTTTTCTTTTTATTTAGGCTCAGATTACAACTATAGATCGAATTATTAATAACCATAATAACAACCAACCAACAAAAACAACCATATAAACATAATGGTGGTGCTGGACCTTCCAGTTTTATTTATTTATTTTTTAATCGCGTAACATAAACATATTACCGTATGCAAACTGTACTGTATACAATATGTACATGTATATTTAATGTCTTAACTGTGCCCGTTTAAGTATTGAATATTAATATCTAATTTTACCACTGAAGGGAAATCTTAACATAAACATACAGTATATGGCTGGTCTCGGTACTTTAAAGAAAAAAATACACACCGGTATTCCATTTCTCCCTAAACATTGTAAGCTTCGAAGTCTTTAACTAACGTGATACCGGAGTCAACAAGCATACTTTTAGAATTTGATTAAAAGGGAATATAATATGGAATCGCGTATCTCAAGAAATTAATAACGATATAATTATATTCATGTTGCAAAAGAACTGCAACGGACATAAAAACTCCCTTGCATGGTTTCATTACGACCAGAATCGGTCTTGAGATATTTTTAACTTGATTTACAGTATTTGAGAGGTATGTCTTAACACCGATACTACAGTGCTTAAGTACTGCTCACGTATATGTTTCTAGGTTTATATTATGCATTTCATACGGTCAAATTACTTTTGAGCAATAAGAAGCGAGAAACGGTATGCGTTTTACTTTCGTTTTGTGCTGGGACCCGTGGATTGATTAGAGATATCAAGTACATACAAGTCATTTTTTAAATGTTGTAGTTCGTCTTGAAAAAATGTTACGAGTACATCATCTATCAACAATTACACAGGTTCTGTTTCCATATTGCGGATTTTGGTTACGTAATATTATTTTCTAGATTTCACGTTGTGAATATGATGGGATGTCTGATGGGATGTTTCTAAAAATCCACCCTCTGTAAAACGTCTTCTCTAGTTGTCCTGCATATGTATTCGCTAATGAAGCTGTGTGTTCTGAGCCTAGATCTCTACATTTCTGTATGAACCAGCTTAGAGGGCTAAAGACAGCTTGTGTTTAAATTGAGTGTAAGGCAATTTATGCTTCTAAAGTCATGGTCAGCATTTATCTTTGTACTGTGTTGTAAACTTGTTCTGTGCCAAGTCACATTATTTTATAGCGTTTTTAAAGCGTTATCAAATACGGTGTTACTGTAGTTTACTGAGTCCCATGTCACATGGTCTGTGATTGAAACCTGTAAAACCGGTTTAATTCATCACAGCCAGCACTCTTCAGGTGTGAGGGTCTTCTGCTCAGAATGAAACGCTAAAATGTTTGTGTATATTCTAATGGTAGTGGGGGCGGGGTGTGTGGGAACAAGTTTGGTTGAAACATTTTCTCTGAAAGCATTTTCTTCTTGTAACCGATCTTGTTACAGCATGTTACAGTTTACTATTATTAACCATATTAATTTTAAGTGCTTAATGTAAAATCTTGTAAAAATATATTTTCATTGTTCAAATATACATTAAGTCTGACTATCATATAATAAGTTAAATACAAAACTAAAGAAAAAATAGGGTTAAATATAATTCAAAATATTTTGCTAACAATGTTAACTGTTTATGAATAATAAAATGTATTAACTAAGGAGTAGGATGGCACAGTTGTTAGTATGTTTTTTGTTTTTTTTTAACCCAATCTCCGGGAAACCATTAGTACGATGGTGAATCGGAGATTCTCAACCCTTGCTGCGTACGACTGGAAAAGAATTCGTGATCGGATCAACGAAATGCTTCGTAGGAGGAGGCAGTCTTTTCCTCTTGTCTAACAGTCTGTCCACAAACAAAACATTTCTGTTAGACAAGAGGAATTGAAAAAAAAACAATGTTGTCAATGAAAACCGGTGTGTGTGTCTCTCCCTGCTGGATGTCCCTCTCACAAACTGCTGAATGAATAAAATAATTTTATTGAAAACGAGTTTGCGATTGTCTGGTCTTTAAATTCTGTAGATACGCGATTCCATATTATATTCCCTTTTAATCAAATTCTAAAAGTATGCTTGTTGACTCCGGTATCGCGTTAGTTAAAGACTTCGATGCTTAAAATGTTTAGGGAGAAATGGAATACTGGTGTGTATGTTTTCTTTAAAGTACCGAGACCAGCCATATACTGTATGTTTAAGTTCCAAAATTAATATCGTTTATGGGCTTCACACGCGTTGCAGTATGCTCAGGCACTAAGTAAAAGGAGATGCTTCGTATTGCTTGACTAATTTTAAAAACTAAGTTATAAATATAAAAATTGCAGGCGCTGCTCTGGTGCGTCGGCTCCTACACAGTGCCTGTCTGCCGTAAGCGTTACAATATACATACAGTACCCAACACTGCTTGTACCCATCTGTCATGTAAATAAAACACCTTGAATTGAATTGAATTGAGGGGAGAAGGGGGGGATACTAAAGCCAATACTGGCTCAATGGGCTTTGACGTGCTAATGCGTTAACGGTCCGGGTGTGGCAGGCTTCCAATGTCAACTCGACTCGATTAGAAGACAATGAACGTATTTTAGCCCTAAATGAATTAATAGCAAACATGGTTTACATAAAATACATTTTTCCAAGAAAGTTTATAATAATACGATCTATAGTTGAAATCTGAGCCTACTTTAAAAATAAAGGAAAAGCATTTTCAGAGAGCAATCACGCTGTGTTTATGTAGAAAAAGTGATTAGGTTTATGAGCAATCTAATTACCTATTCGCTTAAAATGCTATATAAAATAAAGTTTATTTAGAGATGAATGATCAGTGTCGCAGTTTAAATAATGTGAGTCAGGAAACTAACACAGCGCCACCGGATTTAATAACGCAATAAAAACGCTATAAAATAATGTGACACAGTACAGCACAGTACAACAATACTGACCATGACTTTAGAAGCATAAATTACCTTACACTCAATTTAAACACAAGCTGTCTTTCTGTATGAACCTCTAAGCTGGTTCATACAGAAAATGTAGAAATGCATTAGCCTGATCATGATTAAAAAACACATAATTAAACACGCGTTTGCGATTTAAATCAGAACACGATTTAAATCAATATAAATGTTTATATTGTAACGCATACTGTCCCGCCTCCATTTCTCTATAAAAATTTACTGTTGCACACACACACACAATAGAAGCAGGAACCACTGTCAGAAGGGAAGATATATTCAAAATATCGCAAATATCGATCATGTTGCGATATTTTGAAATATAAAAGTCAATTGATTGTCCATAATATCGCTTACCTATTTTTTCGAAGAAATGTTTGTTAAAATAAAAGTCCAGCACCAGCTGGATTCGAACACACAACCTACCAGTTGGAAGTCACGCACCTAGACCAGTAGGCTACAAGACAGCTCGCATGTTCAGGTAGGCGAAACAGCCTTACACAGTCCTGCCGCAGTACACGGATATAATCATACCGTTATTAAATTCTTTAGATACGCGATTCCATATTATATTCCCTTTTAATCAAATTCTAAAAGTATGCTTGTTGACTCCGGTATCACGTTAGTTAAAGACTTCGAAGCTTACAATGTTTAGGGAGAAATGGAATACCGGTGTGTATTTTTCCTTGTGATATTTTAAGCTCTAGTTGAATGATAGGTGTCGCATTTTAAATCATTTTCGTAGCTAGAAATTATGAAACGCCCTGTTAAAAGCAAGGAAGTTTTTATGCCCCGTTGAAGTAAAACAAAATGCCTGACAAAGTATGGCTTGGACAGATTCCAAGTGCTTGTACAAATGTGCTAAAGAAATTATACTTTGAGTATACAGCTTGTCCAAAGTCATCCATTATTAATACTATTAGTAATATCTTCAGTAAAGGCTTTGATGCATAAATATTTCTGATAAAGGTAGGTTGTGTACTTCTGTCCAACTGAGCAATCTTGCTTTCATAATATATACCAACATTTTAATGACTGATGATTAACATGCTGTAATACACAGTTCAAAATTAAAGGCTCAAATGCTGTACATGAGAGGTTAAGCTCCCCCTGGCGGTTTTACAAGGCGACGCCGGATAGTTAGTCACGTGACACACGTGAAATGCGTGATACCGCGTGATACTGTGACACGCCCACCGGGGTATGCCGCGAAATACCTCACCCATTTTGAATGGCTGCATCTGTAGCTATGTTACAATTTCATACTGTCAGAACAGCATTTTAATTGCAGTTTTAAAATGTAACTGATATGCTGTGATGCTGCCCCAACAGATTACAGTAGGTACGCTGAAATGGATAACTTAAATGAAAATGAGATCACCCTGGGCAATTATATTCTATCTTTAATAGCTAAATTTTAGGTGATTTTGTTAGATCCGATATGTGGTCAATACAAGATACAGATCACTTTATTAGCCATGAGACACGGAGAGAGAAGCTTGGGGTTAGAGCGCAGGGTCAGCCATTTATACAGCACCCCTGGAGCAGCTGGGGTTAAGGGCCTTGCTCAGAGATCCAACAGAGTAGGATTCCTCTGCCAGTCACAGGATTTGAACTGGCAACCTTCCAGCCACAGGCACAGATCCTTAGCCACAGAGCCACCACTCCACCTGATTAGATACATATAATCATGATGGCCTCTGGGCATTCTACTTAGTCCACCTCTCTTGCCAGTCACCAACATTTCTGCTTTTCCTATCCAACCTCCCAGATCACGCCACTCTGAACACCACTGCACTACCATAGATACGTTGACTGGTCTTTTTTATAGGACTGGCTTTTCTCAAAGCTCCTCAAATTGCTCTTCGACAGACCTATTCCTATTCCACCTCAGTTAAGGTCTTTTTTTACTTTTATGTGATTTCATCTCATCTGAACCACGTTTCCCTCCTTCTCTCTTCACTGCAGTTTCTTCACCTCCACCTTCTGCAAAATGTACAGCTCCTCCTCCTACTCTAGGCTCTCAGATTCCACCTTCTCATCCTGCTGCACAGCCACTGAGCGCTCTAGTTGATAATGCTTCTCAGATTCTCGAACCCCTTTCTCGTTCTGTAGCCAACATTAATTCCCGTCTGCTTAGGCCTGAAAGTTCCCTCCCGCTTCAGGTCCGTCCGTCTCCAGTCCCCCTCTCATCATCATTATCGGTGGTCACTCGTAATAAGTATGACGCCCGTCAGGGTTACTTGTGCATCCTTAAATGGCTGAGTCCAATCCTCAAGCCACAACTCTTGGAAAAGTGGGGGCAATAAATCCCATTTGGGAGTGGCTTCCGCAAATCTGGATTCTCCTCCTTCTCCTTCCGTCGTCGTCTTTTGTCTGCTTCATCAGAAAAGCGGTTTGTCTCAAAGTGAGTTGCTGCCTGACGGGTCATCCGGTGCCAAAGGCGACGTTCCGTGGCTAGGACTTCCCAGATAGTTATGTTGATCTGCCCTTTTCTCTCTAAACTGTGCGCGTGTCTGCGCACACACAGGTTATGAAATTAGCAAATTGAACTGCGCACAAAAAGTTTAATTTAAAAAAATATGATAATGATAAAACAAACGCGGTTGTCAATTGAAAAATGCTAAATTGACCACATGAGACTGGCAACGAGAGGCCCAACTTGGCTGTGTGCATTATTATTGCTACTTGACAATCTATATCTATGCTCTACTTGTCTCATACCTCACTGCAAATGCTCGCTCGATACTCAGTCTCTTTGACTGGGTTTGTTGAATTGCTGTCCCGGTCTTTTGGATCTCTATCCTTCTATGAGAATGACTATACAGTATTAATAAAATATAATTTCAGGTTTACAATTTTACATACACTCAATTTAGTGCACACAAGTTTTTTTCACGGGGGAAAACATTTGCACAATTTGAATTTTTTGCTCACACACACCATTAAAAATTAATTCAATTCATTTCAATTCAATGTATTTTTATATTACACTTTTCACAACAAGGTTGCCCCAAGGCGCTTAACAATGCAAGTAACCATACATTTTGTGAATCAGAATTGTATGCTCTTGTAGTCCTATCAGTATAGCTGCCCCCAAACAACAGAACCTCAGTTTTATCAGAGTTAAGTAACAAAAAGATTTCACACATCCAAGTCTTTACTTCATTCATGCAATTAACTGAAGTGATAATAGAAGAGTTGTCGCTAGGTGATAACGAAATGTATATTTGAGTGTCATCAGCATATGAATGAAAGTTAATATTATGTTTATTATCCTACCTAGCGGCAGCATGTAGAGAGGGAACAACATTGGTCCCAGTACAATTACAACAATCCCAGTACAATTACAACAATTACTGGGACCAACATTGGTCCCAGTACAACAAAGTTGATCATCTCTGCACCACCGTAACTTGAGTACGCAACTGTGTTTAGCCGGTTCACTATGTGGCGCTGTGACAACGGCAGGCCTCATTCTTGACAAGCTGACAATGAAACATAGACAAAATAGCCTGCCAAAGAGAGACGTCCTACTGTGTTAGGGGAAAAAAAGGATTTGAGCCCCTTTATTGTTCTTTTATTGTTCCATTGTTAAATATGAAGTAAACCACTTAAGGACAGTTGCACATAAGCCAACCTCAAACTCAAGCCTGTGTAACGAAACAGAGTGGTCAACCGTGTCAAAGGCAGCACTAAGATATAGAAGCACAAGCACTGTTGCATTCCCTGCATCGGTAGCTAACAGAATATCATTTACGACTCTTGTTAATGCAGTTTCAGTGCTGTGGCCTGGGCAGAAACCAGACTGGGATTTCTGAAGTATATTATTTGAGTCCAGATAGGACTGAAGTTGGGCCACAACTATTCCTTTATGAATTTAAGATAGAAAAGGGTCGATTGAGATAGGGCTGTAGTTGTTAAGAACTAGTGGACCCAAATTTGGATTCTTAAGAAGCAGTCTAACAGCCGCTACCTTAAATTGATCAGATACAACGCCTGATGCAAGGGACGTGTTCATCATACTAATTATAGGTCCTGCCAGTACTTCAAGGGAATCTTTAACTGGCTGAGTGGGGATGGGATCTAGTGGACAGGTGGTTGACTTTGTCTTAATAATTAATTTCTTGAGTTCTTGTTCAATAACTAATTGAAAAACACTTAAGTGGTGCTCATATTGTTTTTGTACCAGACTGCTTTGCGGCTTATTTGATTGTGTTTGAAGTCTGATGATCTTAATTTTATCGTTAAAGAAATTAATGAAATCGTCACAACTAAAGTTAGATGGTGCTATAGAATCGGTCTTATTTGTAACATTGGCTATTGTCTTAAAAAGGTGGTGAGGGTAATTTTTATTGCTTTCAATAATTTCAGAGTATGAAGCTGAATTAACTCTATATAGGGCTTTCTTATATTGTTGCAGTCTATCAGTCCATGCTGACTGGAATACGTGCAAACCAGTAGACCTCCATTTGCGCTCTAGTTTGCAGCACCCCTGTTTAAGGGATGGTGTGTGATCATTATACCATGGAGAGTGCCTAGTCATTTTGACTACCTTAGTCTTTAACGGGACAATTTCATCAAGGGCCTGTCTGACCACTGTATTATAGTTATGTGTGATTTCATAAACATTATTACTGGAAATGAAAATGATTAAATTAATGAAGAACCCCCGTTGATGTGTCGTGTTGTAATAGTCTTCTCCTTGGCAGCTATCAATGTTTATCAAATGTAATCAAATTAGAGGGAAAACTGATGGCCACCACAGATTCTCTGGCCTCGGCTCAGTTGGAAGTAGAATACTTGCTTGGGGAGATGGGAGTTGGGCATTCTAATGTAGTAACCTGTCCAGCAGAGTTGGTTTTGGGGAATCATGGCTTCGATACTTCTCGTCTTTTCTTCTATGAGGACACTAGAATTGGTGCGGCTATCCTCCCAGTCCTCTAGAAGCAGCACTGATGGAATCTCTCCAGAGTCTTCAAGTGACAACAGTAGGTAACCCAGGCCTCATTGCCATACAGGAGAGCAATGATGCAGACGGCCTTATAGACCATGATCCTAGTTTCCATCTTGAGGTCACAGTTCTCAAAGACCCAATGGCGCAGTTTCCCGAAGGAGGTGCTGGCATAGCTAATGCGGTGCTGAACTTCCTCCTCAATGGTTGCCTTTTGGGACAGATGGCTGCCAAGGTATGGGAAGTGGTCAACAACCTCCACCATTTCGCCAGCAATGGTGATTGCGGAGGGCTCAGTTATCTGGTCAGGGACATCTTGGAAGAGGATCTTGGTTTTCCTGATTTTAAGGGACAGAATTAGGCTCTGGTAGGCCTCGGCGAAGAGGTTCAGAGTGGTATGGCATTTGACGTGGAATCTTTATCAAAGAAGAGCCAGGAAAGGTTTTCTCATTCACTCATTAAGGCATTTATTCATATTGCGCAAAAGGGAAAAACAGCAACCACCAGTCTGTGCAGCAAGTGCGAGCTGGTTTCCAAAGTAAAATAGAGAAAGGTCCCTTATTTTATAGACTTAGCTAATGCAACACCTCAACCTGTTTACTTCATTATGGTTGGTTAGTAATACAAAGACAGGCAAGACAGTAATTTTCCTGTCCTTATAGGTCTTAGCCTTGAAGGACAGAGAAGACAGCTAGATGCAGTTTTGTATCTGTCTTTTTTGCTGGGGCAGAGATAAACATATTCTTAGAACATTCCGTGCCCTTGACTCGCTGGGTACAATCACAGTTTGTTCATAGAATTCAGCTGCTTTTACAACACAGCTCTGCCCATAAATGACATTTTTAGGATAAAACACTTTTCTTCAGTAACTTTCCATTACATAACCTCCTTTTTATCTTTAAAAATGCTTTTACACTAGAGAGTCCTCATAGGGGTCACCTGGTGGATCCCAAGGCTCCTCAGAGTCCATTCTAAGCAGTGCATATTGATGAGTAAACATTTTCATTACCATAGATCGAAGCATAGGGATAATACAAGTCATACAACAACAGCAACAGTAACACTACAATAACAGGCATGAATAGTTTCAAGAAAAACATTCCCCATGACCCGAATAACGATTTTAACCATGAAAAGAAGGGGGGCCCTGTCTATGCCCCCACTCTTGATTTACTCTGTCCTTAAGTTCTTTCAGCTGGTGTATTGCGAGGGCCATGCTCAGCATCATTAGCAGGGATATAGGTACAGCTTGAATCGCCTATCAGAGCACACACTCTGCCAGAGGCTGCATTCTGGAGGTTTAGCGCAAATTGCGTCGAGGCCATCCAGCATTATATTAATAAAGGTGTACATTTCATAGCAGGTTATTTGCAGCCAGCGAGCATTAGCTACAGATTGGAGACTTAGACCCATACATTTCGAGAAGAGTCCCACCACAGGTTGCGGGCTCCACTTACCAGGAAAGGCAGTAGAATTGGGCATCAAGCTACACACAAAACAGGATGCATTTGGTTGAGTACTTTTCACAGTATAGTTCATGTAACGATACCACAAATTGTCCTGAAAATCAGCATGATCAGTCTCATTCAGCCAGTCCAGTGGGGAAACAATCTCTCTCTTCTGTCTGCTTTTCGGAACTGGAGAAGTCCTGTTTGGGCCTCCAGTAGTCACAGAGTCAGTTGTCAACAGAATAGAGACAATGGTGAACAGACTGAGGGAGACAAGTCCACACAGGCTTCTACCGAGAGACCACCCCAAGCTTCGGAATGGGTGCCAAAGACACTGAGACATCATCATTGCTCTGATAGGTCGGCTACTTGTAGATCGCCGGGCATATTCTTGCAGTGGGAAGCATGGTACTCTTTCAGCAACCTTCATGGCAGTGGTTGTGGTCAGTAGCACCTGGTATGGACCTCTCCACCTGGGCGAACACTACTTTTTGCTCCTGAAGTCTTTCACCAGGATCCAATCCCCTGGCTGGAGAGCCCGGTAGTAGTCTTGGTCTGGTGTAGGTAGGGTGGCTCTAACCTGTTTGTGAATATTACTGACAAGTTTAGACATTTTCCGACAGTATTATGCCACCAGACACTTATCAAGTTGCGTGAGGTCTGTGGGCATACCCTGAGGGTTTGAAAGGCCTACCGGAATTTTTTGGCAAAGGTCATGAACCCCTTTGTATCCCACTGCGTACTTACCATACTCACCATCCCTCCTTTTGACACATGGTCCTTTCCATGTGTCAACTTTGCAATGTAGGGAAAAGAAAAATGGGCGGGTAAGTAGGGTTTACCTGTGGGCCCCAGCCACACCCCGTTGGTGAAAGAACATCCAGTAGTTTTCCACTTACCCCTTTCTGACGCGGGAGTAAGGGTTCCTGTCTGGGGGTTACCTGAGAGGTGATGGCCGCCGTGCAATCATATGGCTCTCCCTCATCCTCTGTGGGCAATAGGGTGGCTGGATTCAGCACCTTACACCATTTGATTGTGACGTGAGGAAGGGACAGAAGGATGTAGTGGTAATGGGGGGAGGATGTGGGAGAAAAGTACGAGGTCTTACTCTGGAGGAGGATGGAGGCCACCACATGAGGTACAAGGACCATAAGAGGGTGCTAGCACACCAGGGAAGCAGAGGCCATAACGGCTGCAGCTGCTGCTGCAACAGCACAAAGGCAGACCGGCAGGCCGCGGGCCACAGAAGTGAGGCACTGAGAGTAATAGGCCACAGGCTTAAAACGATCGCCATGGGCCTGGAGAAGTACAGCACTGTAGAACCCATGTCTGTCGTCAACAGTCAACGTGAAACCCTTAGTCATGTCAGGAAGGCCCAAGGCAGGGGCTGATATCAGGGCTCTTTTAAGGTCGACGAAAGCTTTTTCTCCATCGGGTGTCCACGTCAAGCAGTCAGTCATGGTTAGACCTAGAGCATGAGTCATGTCAGAAAGGGGTTGTGCCAGTCAAGCATAGCCAGGAATCCAGGATCTGCAGTATCCCATACAACCAAGGAAAGACCTTTTTGAATGGCTGCCACTCGTTCAGTGCCAATCGAACAAGAATTGGTGGAGATCTTGTGGCCTAATTAACGCACACATTCTTTAACAAGCTGTACTTTAGAAAGCAAGGCCTCGTTACCGGTTTCAGCTAAAAAGATTAAGAGATCTCTGGTGTCTAGAGCGCAGGCTTCCTCACTAAATGAATTGTAGCGGCGAGGCTTATTAATAAGGCAGAATTAAGTGTTTCTGAGCTTTCCCAAATTAGGCCTCATCTCTCTGTTCATCTCTGTGGTGCAGCCACAGAGAAACTATTCATGCAGGCTGATTTAAGGTTTCCTTTGATAAGGTTTCCTAGGACAGCTCCCAAAGGGGGATAAACCTAGCTAAGCCTGGCTATCATGATCAATGGTCATCCATTGGCGCCTATCTGTCTAGGGAGTGCCAGGTGGACATCTGGACTGCATTCCTAAGTGTCAGGAGTAAGTGACTCATATCTTACCTTGATCAACCAATCAGGGACTGGTAGGGCCGAGTAACCCACGTGGGACTCTGATGCCCATGGAACTTTCAGCCAATCAACAAGCTGAAGTTCCTTCAGGTAAAAACAGGCAACACAGAGATTCTGGAGAGGATTCTGTGGACTATTCTAAAGGGAATTCAAAGGAGAATTCCAGGGCAGGACGGCCCAGGAGCAGAAGGTTCCCAAGGGCAGGACATTCTCGCAGCGCGCCTCCTGACCATCCTGAGACTCAGCCCGGACAACCACGGAACGGCCAGTGTGTCCGAGTGCCAGAACTTTCCTTTGTTCTAAGAGTCTAGAGCGGAGGTTGCCAGAGAGTAACCAGAGGATCCACCCGAGGTTAGCACCAGCAGCAAGCCTCGTGAACAGGTCAGAACTGTGGACAGCTGAATCACTATTCAGAACTAGCGCTTCACCAGGAACGAACTGGTCTTCTTCCTGACTTGCTGGGACCCACAGTCATCTTTTCTCCTGTGCACAAACTGTGCTAGTTAAAGCCAACACTAGCTAGCCGGTCAGTGAGCATCTGCAGCGCACCATCGCAAACCGCACAGCACAGCCTGGCACCTAACCAGAGAGCGCGGATTGGACAGCAACAAGCCTGCAACTGTTTCTTTGAGTCCGCAGGAGATCTGAATCCCCAGAGATTGGATGAGTATTCAACTTCAATGCATTACAGCTCGAGAATTCAATTGTTATCCCAACCAGTTGATATCAATTTAATTCCTAAGAGTTATGTACTTGTTTTGAGTATCTAATGTAGAAGTTATAACCAAGTTCATTTATGAAACGGTCTTAATGAATGATAAAAAGTTTTTACTTTAAAAGTAAAAGCAAAACTGAGACTCAGAATGAACCGGAATGCTGAAAAAAACACTTGCCAAATCAAGACAGAAAAAACTGTGAGTCCCTTGGGACAAAAAACAGAATGGTGGGGGGGTAGGGGACCAATGGAGCCTGAGCATGGACAGCGGCATTTACTGCACGGTCCTGGACCGGACGCCAAGATTCCCCATCAGCCTTTTACACAGGAAAAACTGGAGAGCTACATGGAGACGTTGGGCAGGGGAAGAGAATCTTTTCAGCAACCAACCACAACAAGCTGGGAAGCTCGGAGCTGGGAAGGGGTGGAGACAGCAGGTACCATGAAAGCAGTACTCTCAGGCCCTACCTCTCCTGGCAGGGACAGTCAATCTTTCTTTTCCCATTGCCATGGTGTGCTGACTGTTACTCCAGCCGGGGGCCCCCAAGTCCCAGCCCCCATCATCTTCCTCTCCCCCCCTCCTTGTTGGGGCATTCTCTTGCCCAATGTCCTGTTTTTCTGCAGTGAAAATATGCATCGCGGTCTCCTTCTCCTTGGTCTCTACCTCTTCCTCAGTAGCCTCCTCGTCGGCCACAGCCTCCTTGTCCCCTCCCCCGGCCCCTTCCTCTTCCTCCTTGATAGAACTGGAGCTGGGCCATCTGGAGCTGGTGTAGCTAATGGCTGTCTTTTCATGCCTTTCTCTCGTTCTTTGATGCTAATTTTCTCTCAGCATGATAAGCATGGCTGCACACCTCCGTCAACCGGGCGGTGTACCAGCCGATGCATGAGTTGTTTTTTTTTACCATGCTCCCTATTTCAGGGAGCAGGCCATCCACAAAAAGACGGGTAAGTTGAGTTTCGTATTCTGAGCTGTTGTCGTTAGGGGCAGGAGGGGGCAGGCCACTGAGGTTACTGAAGATGGGGGTCAATATCTCCAAGAAATAATTACATATTTCTCCAGGTTTTGGCTTGGTATGTCTCAAGGTGAACCAGTTCATTTTAGGGGGATACTTTGCTTCTATTCTCTGGCAAATGCTGCTTAGCTGGTTCTGATAGCCACTGCCGATGGCAGCGTCATACACCACGTCTGGGTTGAACGTGTCGCGCACTTTGCCGTAGTCAAGAGCCAGGGTCTTTTTTAAATAAACAGTCTCTAGTTCCCTGCTCGTGGGCTTACATTGAGTGACTAGATGCTGCAAGGCGATGGTGCATTTTCGCCCGTTTGTCTTGGTGTTTAGTAGTTAGCTGATTACGGCTGCCAGTTCTGCTAATTTCTATGGACGAAAAACTAAAACAGGGTTACCGCACTGGGGGTTTGGACATTCTATCATAGGAAACTGAAGGCCCAGAGTTTGGTCATCTTTTTCTTCCGTGCTTCTTTTTTTTTTCCTAGCCTGCACCTCGTTTCTCAACAGCTCAAAACATTTCCAGTCTACTTTCTTTCCCTGTCCTGCATCTTCTCCTTAGGCAGTTCATTCCAGACACTTTATTGCCGCATCGCCAAATTTATCATACATGTACATGGCTGGGACACTTGGCCCAGCTTTGCCTTTAGAGCTCTCGTTACCCATTGTCGACAATGCCTTACTGTTTCTAGAACAATATCATATTAACTACTCCGCAGAGCAAAAACCACGTCTGTGTTAAGATATGTTCGTTTCACGAGTCCCGGACTCACTGGGTCCCAGACCCGTTCTAAGTCCCTAACCTATCCAAGAGGATGCCCCTGTGGCTTGCTTTTCAAACGATCAGTTCTATTAAAGGATCACTTACTGATGTAAGACGGCCGTGGATTTCTCCAGACGCTTCTCTCAAAGGATAAGAATTTATCCCCTGAGGTTTGTCCAGTTCACAAAAATTGTCTGGGTCCGGATGTAGTTCTAATAGTCGTCTGCCATTAGGTTTGTGACCATCCTCGTCGCCAAAGTTGTCATGGAATCTTTATCAAAGAAGAGCCAGGAAAGGTGTTCTCATTCACTCAGTAAGGCATTTATTTATATTGCGCAATAGGGAAAAACAGCAGTTTTGTATCTGCCTTTTTTGCTGGGGCAGAGATAAACATATTCTTAGAAATCCCGTGCCCTTGACTTGCTGGGTACAATCACACCTTGTTCATAGAATCCAGCTGCTTTTACAACACAGCTCTGCCCGTAAACGTCATTTTTAGGATAAAACACTTTTCTTCAGTAACTTTCCATTACAAGTTCCCCCATCAAGCTGGTATTCAATCTCAACGACACAAGGAGAGTGGTCAGAGATCAATAGCAGAATAACGAGGAGGTAGAAGGTGAAGAGGGTTGGCGCTATGACACAACCCTTTTTGGCCCTGTTTGACCCTGTTTGAATGTGAAGGGATCCATTTCCATCCCATTGTAGAGGAGAGTTGCAGTCATCTGTGTAGCAGCCTGAGGATATTGATTAAATTGTTAGGGCATCCGAGTCAATCAGGTCATTCAAGGCTACATACAGCTTTTGTTGTTGCTCGCAGCATTTCTCTTGGATTTGCCAGGCCACAAATATCATATAATGCTCCGGGATGGTCTGAAGCCACACTGGGACTTGGGGAGGATTTCCTTGGCAAGTGGGGGAATACGATTTAGGAGCACATGGGTAAGGATTTTTTTCTACGGTGGAGAGCAGGGCAATGCCAAGGTACAGTAGTTTCCACACTCCAATTTATTGCCCTTCTTTAAGATGGCAACAATGTTAGCATTTCTGAGGTCTGGTGGGATTTCGCAATCATTCCAAATCTTGCTAAAGATCTTTTGAAGCTTGAGAGTGAGCGAGTCCCTTGCCACCAGCCTTAAATATCTCTGCAGGAATGCCACCCGCACCGAAGGCCTTGTTATCCTTCATTTTCTTAATGGCACAAAGGATCTCTTCTAGATTTGGCGGCTCACCCAGAGATGTGTTTTCTGGGTGTTGGACAATGGCTTAAATTGTATTAGTAATAGTATCAGGCACTACGGATTCACTGTTGAGTGAAAGTGCTCCTTCCAACTGTCTTTCAAGAGGGTTCCATCTTGGGATCGGAGAGGAGTGGGGCCATTTAAGCTCGATCTATAGAGGGTTTTCGTCATCTGAAAGAAACTTCACATATCATGGCGATCGGCAAAATGTTGTGTCTCTTTAACTTTCTTCTCCCACCTTTTGTTCTTAATGTCACGGATCTTCCTCTGGGTCTCAGCTTTGAGGTGTTGATATTCCTCGCATTTCTGTTGTGATGTGCCATCATTTTGCCATGCACAGAACGCTTTCCTCTTGCGGTTGTGAGAGCTCTCCAATGCTGTACAACACTTGCTGTGGAGGATTTCAGACCTTCGAGTTGAGCAGAGAGGCTATCCTGAAATTTGACCTTTTTATAGGGTCTTGGAGGGCTCTGACTTTGAGTTTCTTCCTACTTGTCTTTTCGGTGTTTAGAGACAAACCAAATGTTCATAATTGTACAAACCAGACAGTGGTCTGTCCAGCAAGAGGTCATCGATCGATGTGGTATGGGCGTCCTTCAGGTCGTGGGAGTAGACAATAATAGAGTGGAAGAGTTGCCAGTGTTTAGTCCGGGGGATGCATACAGGTAATCTTGTATCTGTTTTTCTGGCGGAATAGGGTATTGGTGATAAGAAGTTAATGTTCTGCACATTTATTTAGGAGAAGGATACCACTGGAGTTGGCCTTTCCACACCTTTTTTGCCAATGGCACCATTCCATACACTGGAGTCACGTCCAACCCTAGCATTGACATCCTCCAGCAAGATCAGCTTGTCCTCCTTAGGGACACAGCAGCCAAGGTTGGAGCATAAGCCCTAATAATGGCGGCCAACTGATTGTTGGTAGACAGGAGATGGAGGGTCATCAGGCGTTTGTTAATAACGATGGGAGGGCAAGTAAGTTGGCTAATTTTGCTTAAAAGCAAAGCCAACTCCATGGATATGTTGGTTATTAGCCGGTAGTCCTTTCCAAAAGAAGGTGTAGCTACCGCCACCCTCTCTAAGCTGTCCCTCGTTGGGAAGACGCGTCTCGCTCAGGGCTGCAATGTCGATGACTTATCTTGCGAATTCCCTGTCGACGATGGTAGTCTTTCACTCAGGACAATCACTGTTTTTGTTATCCATAAGGGAGCGAACGTTCCAAGTGGCAAATTTCATGGGTCTAATCGGTTAGTTCTTTGGTTTTGACCACAGAAAGGTGATCTGGCCGGATGCGATTTTCTAGACAGGGTGGAGAGACAGCCCAGGTTTAGGGCACCTTTTCTAGTGCCTTCCCCTTTCTGGGTGAGTAGAGATGATCCTGAATAGGACTGCTCAGTTGTGAACACAGCTGTCGAACAGAAATCCTGTTTTGGTCCCAATGCCAGGCGACCTTCTAGCAGCTGCCGTTAAGTGCAGATTCATGACTTGGAACTTCCAGATTGCCGCAGGACTTAGTAGATGGTGGGAGCGCTGATGAGACCCTGTGCATGAAACCTATTATTGAAGGGAAGCCGGGGTGCAGACGACATGCACAGGTCTTGACAGGTGAGTGTCCTTGATCCAGTGGAATGGGGGGCCATTACGACCGGGGAGCGCTGTCCTGCTGCAGCCTTCTTCCGCCATCATAGCCGTTGAGACAGAGTATGTCATTCTTCAGCCTGATTTGCTGTTGAGGACTTAGGTGTTGGATCGCTGTTTGTCTGGAGCCTCTACCCAAACTGTTTGTCTGTTTGCCATGGGTGACCCTGCAAGGAGTGAGAAACTCCCTCTACTACTGCTCAGGCTACTGCCTCAGGCTCATAGGCTGCAGCTACAGTCTATCATCATACTCTCGCTCTTCATTTGCACCACCAGATTCTCAAAGGTACAGTAGGCCAGTTCTGAATTTATTGATCACAGAGTAGTGGATTGTCGAGATCTTGCCGTTACTCTATATATCGGGATCCATGTCTTCTCAGAAGCTTAACTCTTGGCAAATGTATTTAGGCTTTCTCAATTTTCACATCATCTGTTCTGTCTACACTCTCAGGTGCCAGGAGTTTGACCACTACATGTACTATATTATTGATCTTCCTGCTATCTGCACATTTGTGATTTCCGCAGTGAAGCCCACTCTAGACTCATCTGTCCCACTGCTCCAAAATGACTAACTACTCTATTCCAAGTTCATACACCCATCTGTGCTCATACCCAGAAACATGCCCTTCATAATCATTTAGACCCCCCCGGCTTTGTGTTTATTACCTTCTAGATGGCCTCCAAAATGAATCTTCTACTGGCCTGTCTTCAATTCAAGCTTCATCTTATTGTTGTCCCACTTTCTTTCTGCTACTGCTGAAAGATCAAGCACACCTGTTGAGATTGAGGAGGATTATACATCGGCCACCGACACAAACTCTGCTGCTGAACCTGCTAGTGTCAGCAAGCGTCGGAAAAAGGCTACAAGGCGGTACGATCCAAATTATCTAAATTTGGGATTTACTTACACAGAGGAAGAGCCAAGACCACAGTGTGTCGTGTGCTGTGAGATTCTAAGCAATGAAAGCATGAAGCCAGCACATTTAAGGTGGCACTTTACCACGAAACATGCGCTCTTAAAGGATAAGTCTGTTGATATCTTTCGAAGGAAACTTAAAGATCTGAAGTCCACCATAAGGAACAGTGGCACTCCAATTTCCAAAGCCCAAGAAGCATCTTACTATGCAAGCTTGCGGATTGCTAAAGCAGGTAAGCCCCACACTATCGGTGAAGAACTTTGTTTACCGTTGGCAAAAGAGCTGATACTTATTGTGTGTGGAGAAAAAGCTGCTAAACAGCTCGACCTGGTGGCCCTTTCGAATGACACAGTCAAATGACTCGCAGAATTATTGATATGGCGGACGATGTCAAAAGTACACTGATAGAGCATGTTAACATGAACAGATGCTTTTCACTGCAATTAGATGAGTTTGTAAATGTGATCAATTTGGCAAATTTGCTTGTTTACGTTAGATATAAGTTTGAGGGAATGTCGCATGAGGACTTTCTGTTCTGCAAGCCGCTACCAACAAGAACTAAAGGAGAGCACATATTTCAGCTTCTGAATGAATTTATTGAAGAGAATGGCATTGACTGGAAAAAATGCGTCGGAGTTTGTACAGACGGTGCTAGAGCGATGACAAGCAGACACAGCGGTGTTGTTGCACGAATTAGAGAAGTTGCTCCAGATATTAAGTGGATCCACTGCAGCATCCACCAGGAGGCCTTGGCAGCCAAGAAAATGTCTGAGGATTTGAAATCCGTGTTAGACTCTGCTGTCAAAGTTGTGAATTTTATCAAGGCTCAACCAATGAATTCACGTCTGTTCAGTGTGCTTTGTAATGAAATAGGCAGCGAACGTGCAGCTTTTGCTACATACTGAAGTGAGATGGTTATCAAGGGGCAGAGTGCTCATGAGGCTCTTTAAACTGCACTCTGAGGTACAGATGTTTGTGCATGACCAGCAATCTCCCTTGGCAAGTCTATTTGATGATCCGCTGTGGCTGGTAAAATTGGCCTACCTGGCTGATATATTCACACGTTTGAATGAGCTGAATATGGGACTGCAGGGGCTCTCTTTAACAATTTTTGATGTGTCTGACAAAATCACTGCTATGAAGAAAAAGCTGCAACTTTTTGTTAATAAACTCAACGCAGGTGATGTGTCTGCTTTCCCAACTCTGGAGAACCATCTGCACACATATAATGTGGAACATGATGCTGCTGTTCTAGATGTGATTGTGTACCTCTTGTCATTGAAAGAACAGTTCTCCGAGTATTTTCCAGTTGAGGCCACATCAGAGTGGATCAGGAACCCCTTTACTGTTGATGCCCAAGGAATACCCAAGAATCTCTCCTGTGCTGAGCAAGAGAAGTTGCTCGGGTTATCATCTGATGCGACTCTGATGTCAGAATTGAAATGACAGTCACTGTTGCATTTCTGGATCCAAAGATGGAGTGAATACCCAGCCCTCTCATTGAAGGCTGTGCAATTTTTGATGCCTTTTGCTACTACCTACCTTTGTGAGAAAGGCTTCTCTGCTCTCACTGCAATCAAGACAAAGTACCGCAGCAAAATGGATGCTGAGCCAGATCTGCGTTTGAAGCTCACTGCCCTCATTCCTGACATTGCAAGGCTTTGCTCAACTAAACAAGCTCACCCCTCTCACTGAAATGGTAAGTGCTCAGTGTTATTTTTATTAGTGTTTCAATTTTTATTATATGTGTATGTGAGAGTGTGCGAGTGCGCTAATGTTGGTCATTGAGATTTTCTGTGGTTCCTATGGGAAGATGACTTGTAGGTGGTACTTGGATGCTAAGGTTTGATCAGGGGTGGTACTTGGTCCAAAAAGTTTGAGAACCACTGTCGTAGTGCATTCACAAAAGCATCAATAGATTTGTCCTGAGACTGTGTTCTCTGTCTAAATTTATGCCGTTCCAAAACCACATTTCTCCGTGGTGTAAAGTAAGTGTCTAAGGCACCTACAGTCTGTTCATACAGTACAGATGCAGCCATTCAAAATGAGCGGGGTATACCACGGTAAAACGCGTCATAACTCGTCATACCGTATAATACCACATAATATCGCAAGTCTGATAATAGTATCCTGAATTACTGCCACGTGGAGCTAATAAAGCTCAACCTCTCATGTACAGCGTTTGAGCTGTCGCCAGAAAATACCCAGTTTCGACTCCTGATCACTGCTGAGGGACAATCTTTATTCAATTAACAATTTAAGTTGTATACTCTTTAGACTTTTAAATTTATCATATCTATTGACATGTGTACGGCTGTTTCATGTGACCGTATCGGTGGTGTGATGGTCAAGTGCCCGACTTATAAGCGAGAGGTCGGGTTTTCTTTTAACAAACATTTCTTTGAAAAACTAAAATAGCACTATTAGAATACCAAGACCAGCAATAAACAGTTTACATAATATGTTTATGTTCCTAAATTAATATTGTTTATGACCTTCAGATGCGTTATCCTTTTATTCTTTTTATGCTTAGCTACTAAAATTTCCCTTTAATGGTAAAATTCCATATAAATATTCGATACTAAGCTGATTAAAATGTGCACAGTAAAGAGATTAAATGATTAAATCTTTTCAATACCGACCAATGCACCACGAGTGCCCCTGTCGGTCATTTTGGCCAGTCAATTACGTACTGCAGTAGGGCGTGGTGGCGCACGCGTAGATGCCCGCGGTACGGGTTTGTATCATGCATTTTGAATGGCTGCATCTGTATGTCCGGAGCTTCTGTAGATCCACTGGCTATTTTAAAAAATCTCTACGACTCCTTCCATATCTTGTATTCCATATACAAATCTGGAGCTCCAAGGTTAAGTTGAAGCGGTGGAGAAAGCTCCAAAAGCAAAGAGCCGGTCTTATATACTTTTGACTGTTTTATTAACTACACAAATCACAGTCTTACGTCATATATTCCCGCCTTCTACTCTCTCGTTCTGTTGTCTCGCAATGTCTACTCACTATACTAAAACCTCTACTTGAGAAATTAATCACAGTCTTGCTTGAAATATTGAAAAAAAAATATCTGAAAAACGTACTTTTACAATCGTTATATAAAAGAAGGAATTAGTATTAACGGCACCAAAAAAGATTTTCTTATTATGAAAGACTCATGTAATGTGTCTGTATGAGATTACTTATTTGTATCCTTTATTGTATTTGATTTTTGAACTCTCTGGAAGTCAATGTACTTTAGATTGCACAATAAAGACTGGAACTTTTTGGTAGAATGTTATCAGATGTATGAAATATATCTTTGGAGTAACAGTTTCTAATAAGCTTTCTAATCTGTTATCCACTTGTTTGTTGCTTAATGTGGTACAGTAAGTTAAAAGTTGCCACACAGTTATAAACCTAAAGTAGATTGAAAAGGACTAAACTTAATTTCCTAATATTCTAAGACTTAAAATAAATTAAAGAATGTCTGCTCCAAAACAATCACGTCCATCGGTACTGTCATTTTGTTTAGGCAACAAAACCTGCCTGGTGGCTGCGTCCAATCCTCTGGTTACCGGCCAACCAGTCGTGGTGCAGCTCGGAGTTGGACGAAGTAAAAGAGGGAAAGATTTCTGCTGTGGCGACTCGCCCGACAGTGTCTCTCTCACGGACCTTCTAGTAGTCCAGCTGACTAATAGAAATTCTCTATGCACCAAGGGTGACTGTGGGTCTGAGCAGGTCACTCTTTAGGATGGAAGAAACTTGGTTTGCTTCTGATGTAGCGCTGCTGCTGAATAAAAATGTATTCAGACTAACGACAAGAGTCCAAATGTATACTTCGGTGATCAAGCGAAGCGTTCAGGTTGGTGGCTAGCAATTTGAATTCATACGTACGGGCATTCCCTGGGCCGCTTTGCTGAAACAAGGTTCCAGGCCCTATACAGACAACACTGGCCGTTACATAATTGTCTCTGAGGGTGCGCAGAAATGGTGGGAGAAGTGAAGTTCTGAGTTGTGCAGTGTCTTTTAAATCAGAACCAAGACAGGTGATGATTGGTCAATATCTTAGCACGTATTTGAGACCCATGAGGGGTTACCTCGCATTGCAGGTTCCTGATTGTTTGCTCAATTCTAGGGATAAGTAACCATGACCTCTAACACATAGGACTGCAGTCCAGATATGGCTTCAGGAATGGCCATTGATCATGATAGGCAGGCATTGCTGGGCGCATCTCCATTTGGCAGCTGCTCCTTATTGGTGAAAAAACACTTTAAATCGGAACTGCATGAATAATCCTTCAGCCCAGTGTAAACTCTGAGACCTGCATGTCTTTCAGTACTTCTGTTATTTCAAGCTCTCTCTCTTAACCTAATTTCAGCTTAAGAACCCTGTATTCCATTGTTACTGTCCCTATGTCTCTCTACCAGTCCATTGTGAGCTTCATGTCTTTTATTTCAATCAATCCAGTCAGGTCAATCAATCAGATGCATGGAGCTGACACTAGGTGGACACTGAGACTGGACTGATGCAAATGAAAGACAAGAAGCTCACAATGGACTGGTATAGAGACATAGAGGCAGTAACAATGGAATACAGGGTTCTTGAGCTGACAGTAGGCTGGGAGAGAGACTCATAGGCAGTACTAACGGACATGAAGGTTTTAATTTAACCAATGTGCAGGAGGGATTTGGAACTCTGGTCTGGCGAAGAGAAAAGCAGGAGCAGTACTAATGGACATGATGGGTTTCGATCTGACACTGCACTAGGATAGAGAGAGAGACAGAGGGTGCTGTGCCGTAGGTCGAGCTGAGCCTGTGCACCTCGGAGAAAATCTAGCCTCAGTATGCAGTTCTCCTGTATAGTGGCGAACCAGACTAGCCCCCAGAAGCACTGACTCCCCACTTCCACTAATGCCACGGCCCGCCCCAGCATGGAGGTCTCCTCGCCCATCGCTGTACTCAGCTTCAGGTCGGTGGATCTCAGTGGTACCCCTGGCAGGGCTAGGTCGGGGTGCAAGGTGGAGACCAATGACCCTGTATCCACTAGCGCTTGGCAGGGTGTCCCTTCGATCACAACAGGTGATAGTACAGCTGGGTTTCCCGTTCCTTGGTTTTTAAAATATCTTCGTCTCAGATGGATCTTCTGGCTTTTGGATTTTGGATTTTCCTGGATTTGCGCTCGTTCCTACCATGCACCAGAGCACTTCAGTCCTGCCCCTTGTCTGTCTACCAACCTAACCTTGCTGTGTCATCTCCTGATGTCTTTCTCCAGACAATTCCAGATTATACCATCACGCATAGGGTCTTTAACAACGCATTTCCCAGTCTGACCAGGCTCCCGTAACACCGCCTAAATGCTTCCCACGGCGCTTCTCCCGTAAGTTCAAGATGGCGGTGTGCATGGACTCAGCGGCTTCATTAGCTCTCAAACAATGGTGCATTTTATTCGTTATTTTTATGTTTTTTTGTCACGTTATTTATCAAAACACTGAAGCTTACTTCTCCTATGACCGGAAAACATTACTGGACATCAGAAACAACTGCAGGGATTTCTCCTTTAGTTCACTTGACCTGGATTACATCAGCTCGTCCATCCTCTACACCGCGGACCTGGAACTGCGGAGCCACCTGACCGTGACCGCCGGGAGAGGAGATGGCGCAAGTGGTGTGAGCGCAAACAGAAACGCGGTAAGAGAGCTGGGCTGCAAATAAGACTAAAAGAACAGTGGAACAGACCACCTATACCCAGCCTGTTCCTCGCTAATGTACGGTCCCTAGACAACAAACTGGACGAAATAAAACTCAGGCTCACTACTCGCCAGGAAACAAAAGACTGCTGCACTCTTGTGTTCATGGAAACATGGCTTCACAACAACATACTCCGCAATTCAGCTGGCTTTTTAACTCTCCGATCGGACAGAACAGCTTCCTCTGGTAAAAATAAAAGAGGAGGTCTGTGTATTTATGTCAACCAAGCATGGTGTAGAGATACTACAGAAATCGCGATCCACTGCTCACCCGACTTAAAATATTTCATGGTAAAATGCAGACCCTTTTATCTACCAAGGGAATTCATGTCGGTCATTATTACCGCTGTATACATACCTCCTAACGCTAATGCTAAGGAAGCAGTCAAAACGCTATCCAAAGCTATTAGTAAACAAGAATCAGCACACCCTGGTGTTTTTATTATTGCAGGTGATTTTAATCAGGGAAATCTTAAATCAGTCCTGCCTAGCTACCACCAAC
The DNA here is from genome assembly GCF_059453375.1 of Lepisosteus platostomus. NCBI lineage: Eukaryota > Metazoa > Chordata > Actinopteri > Semionotiformes > Lepisosteidae > Lepisosteus > Lepisosteus platostomus. The sequence goes on from NC_142631.1 coordinate 6,062,237, forward strand.
ACGTTGACTGCCCCACCAGAGGAAACAACACACTAGACCTTGTTTATACTAATGTACCCGGTGCTTACAAAGCAGTACCTCACTCCCCTCTTGGATGATCTGACCACATCTCCCTGTTCCTACTCCCAGCCTACAGACGACTTCTCAAACGCACCAAAGCTCCAGTTATAACTGTAAAAACATGGACCAAAGAGGCAGAATCAATGCTTCAGGACTGTTTTGAGTGCACAGACTGGAGTGTGTTCAAAGATGCAGCCTCCCACGGATCCCACACTGATATTGACATGTATGCATCATCAGTCACCAGCTACATCAGCAAATGTGCTGATGATGTGCCGAGTGTTAAAAAGATACGCAAATACTCCCAAATCAAAAACCTTGGATGAACACTGAGATCCGCTCCCTGGTCAAAGCCTGTGATGCAGCTTTCAAATCTGGCAATGAGGAAGAATTGAGAGTGGCTAGGAAAAAATTAAGAGCTGGCATAAAATCTGCCAAGAAACAGTAAAAATCCCAGATAGAACACCACTACAACACCAACGCTAACCCACGACGCATGTGGCAAGAAATAAATACAATCACAAGCTACAAGAACAAAACAAGCCCTGTAAGCGCTACTGACCCCTCTCTCCCAAACAAGCTTAACTTCTACGCACGCTTTGAAGCTCATAACTCTGAACCAACCACCTGGACAACTGACTCCCCTGCCACCCCAACCCCCACACTATCCAAGCTAGGTGTTTGGAAATCACTAAGTAGAGTGAACACACATAAAGCTGCTGGACCTGATGGTATCCCTGGCCTGGTACTCAGAACATGCCTGGCAGATAGCCAATGTCTGCACCGACATCTTCAACCTATCCTTGGCCCAGGCCACTGTACCTAGCTGCTTCAAGACGATCACCATCGTGCCAGTACCGAAAAAATCAGCCCCCACATGCCTGAACAACTACCGCCCTATTGCACTCACCCCCATCATAATGAAGTGTTTTGAAAAACTACTTATTCCACAAATAAAAGCCAGCATTCCAAAAACACTGGATCCTCTCCAGTTGGCCCATCGCACAAACCGCTCCACGGAGGATGCTATCTCAATAGCTTTACACACCACACTAACCCAACTGGATAAAAGGAACACCTATACAAGAATGTTATTCAATGACTTTATCTCAGCATTTAACACCATCATACCCATAAAACTTTCTACCCAACTCAGGGCTCTAGGTTTAGATACAACCCTATGTACAGTAGCTGGATCCTAGACTTCCTCACCAGCAGACCCCACACTGTCAGGATTGGCAACCTCACCTCCAACACATTCACCCTTAACACTTGTGCCCCTCAAGGTTGTGTGCTCAGCCTACTGCTTTACTCCCTGTTCACCTACGACTGTACTGCCAAGTTCAGCACAAACACCATCAAGTATGCTGATGATACCACAGTCGTGGGCCTGATCACTGACAACAATGAGACTCCCTACAGGGAGGAGATAAAACAACTTGCAGACTGGTGCCAAACCAACAACCTACAGTATGTCTAAACATCAGCAAAACCAAGGAGTTGATTGTTGACTTCAGGAGACAAGGAAAAGTCCACTCCCCATCTACATTGAAGGGTCTGCGGTGGAGATGGTGAATAACTTCAAATTCCTAGGTGTTCACATCTCTAAGGACCTTACGTGGACACTCAACACCATAAAGCACAGCAGCGGGTGGTCAAAACTGCCCAACACATCATCGGCAGGAGTCTAAAAAAAGCCACCAAAATTATGTCTGACCCCACTCACCCCAGTCATAACTTGTTTGTTCCCCTACCATCTGGCAGAAGGTTCCGGTCACTCCAGTCGCACACAACTAGACTCCAAAATAGCTTCTTCCCCAGAGCCGTCAAGCTGGTGACACCCCCACTCCCTCCCATCATACTATAATCTCTCCCCACTTCTTCCTATACCAACAAGGACTGTACTCCAACACCACTACACACACACAACATGTAAGCCGGAATTGTACTGTCCCTTCGATACCTCAGTAAAACTGTATTAGTTGTAATATTTATTAATCACCATACTATTTTTGAACTGTTCCCTGAATTACCTTGCATTGTTTTTGTCCTGTTATAATTTCTCTGCTTGCGGATTTTGCACAGTTTTGATTGCGTTATGTTATTACACGTTACTGTTATTGTTATTGTGTTACTGTCTATTGTCTTATCTTCTGTTCTATTTATATACTGCACCTGAGTGACTAATGAGAAACACTTTTCATTATACTATGCACCTGTGTAAGTATAATAACAATAAAGTTGAATTGAAACCGGCCTACTGGTGGAAGTATTGCCCAGCCGCTGTCCTGACTTGCACTCTCTAGCTGCCCTGCTGTTCCTACCATGCTCTCTGCTTCTTTCTGCAGCACAGCCCTGCTTCTCTGTCGGTCCGTGCCTGTAGCTCCGCTGTCCCAGCCCAGTGCCCCTGGGCCTGTGGTGTCTCGTCTGGGCTTGTCTCCATTATTCCGTCCAAGTAAATCGACTGCTTGGGTTCAGTTCGTCCCGCTCTGACACCAATGTGGCGAATCGGTCAGCTCGGAGGGAAGAGGGGGAGATAATCAACAGACACAAGACGATTTACAGCAGCAAAATACAGAGCACGCTAGCCGCTGGCAGGTGGAAGGTGGAAAAAGAGCTCAGTTGCGAGATAACCCCAAGCATACCACGAGTGGAGCGAGTGTGAATTCCTGAGGGTTCCTCCTTATATAGCTATTCTTGAAGGAAAGGAAAACTGCTGCTGGGAAGGGACAAAGGGCGATGTGTCGGGGAAGGGGGAAGTGGAACGCTACAGTACTTTTACAAACATTATATAAAAGAAGGAATTAGTATTAACAGCACCAAAATAGATTTTGTTATTATTAAAGACTCATGTAATGTGTCTGTATGAGATTACTTATCTGTATCCTTTACTGCACTTGATTTTTTTAACTCTCTGGGAGTCAATGTACTTTAGATTACTCAATAAAGTAATATAAAGTACTTTTTTGGTAGACTGTTATCAGATGTGTGAAATATTTCCTTGGAGTAACAGTTAAGCTTTCTAATCTGTTATCCACTTGATTGTTGCTTAATTGTGGTACAATTAGTTAAAAGTTGCCACACAGTTATAAACCTATCCAATCAGAACAGTCTTAACTGTAGACTGAAAAGGACTCAACTTAATATCCTAATATTCTGAGACTAAAAATAAAATAAAGAATGTCTGCTCCAAAAAAATCATGTCCATCATGCCTTTTTTGTCTCACCCAACCCAGTGACAGCACCACACTTTTCACGTCCTTCAGAAGTACATCTGTGTTTATCTCTCCAAGCTCAGTCTGAGCTCTACACCCTTCATGCCCATCAGTATTGCCTCTATGTCTCTCTCAGGCCAGTGTCAGCTTCAAACCCTTCATATCCATCAATACTGCATCTTTGTCTCTTTCTTACACAGGCCAGTGTGAGCTCCAAAACCTTCCTTACCATCAGTACATAGTCTGTGTCAATTCAATTCAAGAAACTTCATTGGCATGAGCAATGAATAAATCAGTATTGTCAAAGTATGTACAATTTACATTAGATCGACAGACATTTACAATACAGACACAACATAATAGCTTTACATAAAAACATGGAGCATTTTTGAGAGAAAGGCTCACTGTTCCTCTGGCTGTGACAGGAGATCACATACTGGGCTGCCAGTTGAACTGAGCTCCCTCCCCCCTCTCCCAGTAGGGTTGGGAGTTGTTGCGATTCTGGGAGGTGTGGGAGTTCTGGAACTGGATTTGTAAATTTTGGGAAGAATGTTTGTCAGTCCAAGAATATTTGTCACAATGCAGTAAGGGCGTGCATCTCTGTCTCTGTTGTTTCCCACTGGCAGTGGGAGCACAGCCTGTCCTCTCTGGGCAGCCAGGTCTGTCTATGTCGCCCAGTTTCTATGGCCAGGCTGTGGTTACTGGGCCTGTACTTTGCCATGGTCAGTTTCTTTTCGCTGTTTCTTATATTGATCAAATATCTGGCTAGTTTGTCTTGTCTGTTTAGGGTTCTGTAGCATTCCAGTTTATGTTGTGTGTGTGTATGTCCCAGTGTGTGAGATATTGTTGTTTAATCTCTGTTGCGGTGTGGTTGATTCTGATTTGTGGTGCTCTAGCAGTGCTGTCCTGCGGCTAGCTGGTGTTGGTGTGGCTTGGGCCAGTGAGCCTCAGGACCAGCTGGCTCAAAGGGGCCTTTTTTGGGCTCAACTTGTGTCTCTGCAGGGCCTTGACATGCAAATGAAAGATATGCATCTGAACTACAATGTCTGTCTCTCTCTCTCTTACCCCACTGTGAGCTCTAAACCTACCATGCCCATCAATGATCTCATTGTGTGATATTGTCTCTATTCCAACATAGTGTCAACTTAAATCCCTAGATTTCCATAAGTACTGTTTCATTGTTTCTCTTTCCCCTACACCAGTGTGAATGCCAAAAGCCTTAATTCCCTTCAGTTCTGTGCATGCTTAACTCTCTCCCACAGCCCAGTGTAATGTCCACACCCTCTATGTCCATCAGTACTGCCTCTGTGTGTCTCTCTCTCCCACTGAGTGTTAGCTGAAAGAATCTTTATGTCCATCATTATAGACTTGTTTTTCTCTCTTCCCCAATAACATTTTAGCTTCATGAATATTATTATTGCCTCTGTGACTGTTTTCCCCCACACATTATGAGTTCCAAACCCTTCACGTCTTCCAGTAGTTTTCTCTCTCTCTTCCAGCCCAGTGTAAGCTCTGAGCTCTCAGTACTATCTCTGTTTCTTTGTCTACCCTAGCCCAGATGCAATTAGTGTTTTTCGACTGTTTGTCACTGTACTGTAACGTCCAGTGTTTCTGTATTAAAATCATCCTACTGGGGTGTTAAAGTGCTGTATTGTCCAGTCAGTCTGCCCATTCTAACCTCTCTCTCGGTGCAGTGTTAAAGTACCACGGTGTCTAGTCAGTCTGTGTGTCTTTATGAATCCCTCTCTGTCGGTGCAGTGTTAATTATATTGCATACTGCACTGTCCTCTCAGTGTGTCTGTATTTACCCCTCTTTCGAGACTTGAGTGGGGGGAGTCCTCAAAGCGTTTGATGAATGTGGTGGTGTATCTTCTCTGGGTTCTGTTTTCCTTTCTTTTTGGACAAAAATTGAATTGTTAGTTTTTGTCTTGCTTATACACCACGGCAAGTTCTGGGACTTCTGATCCTCCAAACTTCTCATTTGAGAACCTTAAACGGTGCTATGTGTTCCCCTGAAGTATTTTGTCCTCTAGAGCAGTAAAGTAAGAGTGTAATAATGCGTCTCTGTTAACCCCTCTCTCTCAGTGCAGTGTTAACATACTGTAGTGCTGGGTCGGTGATCTTTATTAATTTCTCTCTGTGTCCACGGAATTTTGGAATTGTTGTATCCAGATAATGTGTCTTTATTAATTTCTCTCTTTCTCTCAGTGCAGTGTTAACTTACTAAGGGATTCAGTCACTCCGTGTCTTTATAAACCCATCTCTCTCTGTGCAGTTCTTAATATACTTTAGTGCACAGTCAGTCACTGTGTCTGTATTAGCAGTGTTACTGTACTGCAGTGTCCTGTCAGAGTGTCTTTCTTTACTACTCTCTCTCAGTGCAATGTGAATGTACTGAAGGATTCAGTCAGTATGTCTGTATTAAATTCCCCTTTCTCAGTACACTATTAATGTACTGTAGTGTCCAGTCAGTGTGTCTGTATTAACTCCCCTCTCAGTTTGTAATGTATTGTAGTGTTCAAAAAATGTTACTGTATTAACTGCTCTCTCTCACTGTGCAGTGTTAATGTAAGTATTGTTCAGACAGTGTCTTTATTAATCTTACTAATGAACAGTACTAATGGACATGAAGGTTTTAACTTAACAGATGCGCAGGAGGGATTTGGAACTCTGGTTAAGAGAAGAGAGAAGCAGTACTCACAGTCGACTAGGGCAAAGAGACACAGAGACAGTATTGATGATTTTTTTTTCCATCTGCCTTGAATGCTGGTAAGCACATTGGAACTACAACCCTATTCTAGGATAGACACTTTTACCCACTAACTCCTTTTCCCCCAAGAAAACAACATGAGCAATTAGAACTACCTCCAATACATGTTGCTGTCTCTCTCTCCACAGACTATATTCATCCCTTAGCATGGCCTCTGTTTGTATTTCCCAGACCAGTGTAAATGCCAAGCCCTTCATTTCCATCTATACTTTCTCTATGTCTCTCTTTGAGCTCTGTTTAATCAATTCTTCACACCCATCAGTACTGCCTGGTGTTTCTTTCTCTTCCAACTTAATGTGAGCTCTATACCTTTCATGTCTATGAGTGTGACCTTTGGGTTTGTATGTCCCAGCCCAGTGTGACTCTTCTTCCTCAAGCCCATTGTCAGCTCTAAACCCATCATATCCTCTGTACTGCCTCAGTTTCAGTCACCCAGCTCAGTGTCTGCTCCATACCCCTCACAACCACAATGACTACAGTACATCCTTTCTGTTTCGTCCCCTGTCGAGTGTCAACTACACGACTACACACCCTTCGTTTCCATTAGTACTGCCTCTTTCTCCCCAAAACCCTGTGAGCTCCAAAGCCTCCATGCTCATCAAACTGCTTCTGTGTCTCTCTCCCTAGCCTACTGTCAGCTCCACTGCCTTTATGTCTATCGTTATGGCCTGTATGTCCAAGCCCAGTGTCAATGACAAGCACTTAATTTCCATTGGCCTATGTGTCTATATCTCCCAGCCTAGTATTAACATCAAGGCTTTTATTTCCTCTCACCCATGCAGTGTGAGCTACAGTGTGCTGACATGCCCATCAGTACTACTTCCATATTTCTCTCTCTCCCTGCCAAGTGTCAGCTCTGAACTATCAATGTCCAGAATTACCTTTGTGTCTCTCTTTCCCAGCCTTGATTTAAACCCTTCGGCCATTGTACTACATCTGTGACTCTCCCTCCTTAAGCTCAAGCTGAATCTCAAACTCCCTCCTCTACACTAAATATTTTGTGTAGTTTAGATCTGCTTCTCTCTGTCTTCCCCAGTGTCAGCTCTACACGATCTTCATGTTCATCTGTACTGCCCCTGTCTCATTCTCCCAGGCCAGCATCTACTCCATACCCTTCATAGCCATAATACATACTTTCTCTGTGTTTCTCTCCCAGTCCATTTTCATGTATGTGACCTTCTTTTCCATATCAAAATGACCACTGTAACACTCTACTCACTGAGGTTTCTAAAACCACATTGAACAAACTCCAATATGTCCAAAATTCAGTTGCCAGAATCCTGACCAGGTCTGCTGCATATTATTCCTATCCTGGAGTCCTTGCACTGGCTTCCTGTCAAGTTTCGTGTCAACTTCAAAATCCTCATGCTGACCTCTAAGGCTGCGCATGGCTTGGCACCTCATCCCTGCCAAAGCTACTATCGTGCTTCTCCCCACCTCTCAACCTTCTCTCTTCTACTTCTAGTCTCCTATCTGTCCCCCAAGCCCATCTACACTCTATGTGTGATAGTGCCCAAAAACTCTATCCCTAAAGATATCAGTCAACTTCTCTAAACTCCTTCAAATCTAGACTCAAAACCTTCTTCTTTATAAGAACCTTTATTTGACTGTTTTTTTCTTTACCCCTCTGCTCCTACTGTACTCCCTAATCCCATCTACTGGGTTCTGAGATAGAGACACAGAGGCCATACTGATGGAAATGAGGGATGTGGAGTTGATACTTGGCTGGGGAGAGAGAAACAGAGGCAATACTGATGGAAAGGAGGGCTTGTCCTTAAGAGGGGGCTGGGAGATACAGACAAGAGGCTGTACTATTGGACATGAAGGGCTCCATAGCTGATAGTAGACTAGAGAGAGAGAGAGAGAGAGAGAGAGAGAGAGAGAGAGAGAGAGAGAGAGAGAGAGAGAGAGAGAGAGAGAGAGAGAGAGAATCAGTATGATGTGTATGAAGGGTTTGAAGCTCAAAGCTGGTTGTGGAGAGACACAGAGGCAGTACTGAAGAAAATTAAGGGTTTAGAGCTCAGACTAAACCCTTTAATCTGGCCTGGGAGACACTCAGACATAGAGGCAGAACCAAGAGACAGAGGAGTGAAAATAATCACATTTATTATTTGGATACATTAGTACATCAGTCCTGCACTGCAGTGAGAGAGAGCTGTCATTACTGACTTTCTGGACACTACAACACATTAAAACTGATGAGAAAGATGTTAATACAGACACAGTGACTGACTGGATCTTCAGAACATTAACACTATACCGAAATAGAAGGAAGTTAATACAAAGCACCAACTGATAGGTCGCTAATTAAATTAACCCTACACTGTGTGACAGAGACGTTAATACAGAAACAGTGAATAGATACTCCAGTACCTCAACACTGCATTGAGAGAGAAGAGGTGAATGCGACCACATTTCCTGACTGGAGACTACAATATTTTAAGACTGTATTTAAGAGAGAGGTGAATTAATACACTTAAAACACACTGACTGGAAACTATGGTACATTAACACTGCACTGAGAGATAGGGGGGGTTAATACGGATACATTTACTAGACACAACAGTACGTTAAAATTCCACTGAGGCAGTGAGAGGTTATGTTAAGACTGCACTGAGAAAGAGGAGTTAATACAGACACGCTGACTGGACCCTTCAGTACATTAACACTGCACTGAGAGAGACTGGGTTTAATACAGGTGCACTGACTGGATCGTCAGATGAACACTACAGTAAAATTAATGGACATAGAGATTTTAGAAGTGACACTGGGATTGAAGATGGAGAGACAGCCACAGAGGCAGTACAGATGGGCTCAGTTGCTCTAGATCGGCTGGAAGTTATTTTTGTGGACAAATTAAAAATGTGTCCATTTTGTTTGATAGAAACGTTGCCAAGGTTACGTGCTGAAGTGAAAAATTTGGTCCAAGTGAGAGCTCTGCAAGGCATTTAACGTTCCTAATTTTTCATCAGAGTAAGAAATATGAAGTGAGGCTACATGTTGTCTAAAAAGTTTTTTTATACTAGATATAAACTTATAAGTGTTTATTTTCCTTCATCCATTAGTTTCTGTAGCTTGATTTTTAGCGATTTAAGGATTTTCTGTATATTTTTTTCAATTATTTACTGAGTTTAGTGAGGCCCCATAGTGGGGCCGCTCCATGGACCACTTACACCAAGTCAGATGTGGTGGACTACCTATGCCTACGACCACTTCTTCCCTTGTAAAAATCATCACTTATTAATGTACTAAAAATAACTAATATTGAATTAAATATTATGAAAAGTACTAACATATTTTACAAACAAAGCTGGATATTTTGCAAATGTTTTTATTACTTAAAAAGGTAATGTGAAGTATGGAGCTGCTTTTGTTGAACAATCAGAGAAGTGATATCTGGATCCAAGATGGACAACTTTAGTCTCATATCTGGAAGCAGACGAAGACATCACATCACATTTATCAAGCTGTTGGAATTAGAATTACAGCATTGCTAGTATGGTTCACAAATTACCTCACTCACATTTTCACTTCTATTCTGAATCTTACTTGCACTTGTGCTATCACTATTGTCTCTATATTTGCATTTCAGAGTTTCATAATAACTCTTCTGCTTCTTTAAATTACACTCAGAACTTTCAAACTCAAAGTAAGACATTATAATAAAAAATAATAATTGCTTATACTTATATAGCTCTTTCCTTGACATTCCACTCAAAGTGCTTTACAGGTAATGTAACCACCTGCATCCACCTTATAAGAGAAATTCAGGTTCTTTTAGAGTGGAAAGTACTATACTCTTTATTGTCAGCACAGCAGCAAGACACCAGAACATAAATACGGTGTGATCAGGTGAAGCGGCAATGCTTGTTAATAAGACAGAATTAAGTGTTGCTGTGCTTTCCCAAATGAGGCCCCATCTCTCTCTTCATCTCTGTGGCTGCACCAAGCTGTTCATGCAGGCTGATTTAAAGATGTTTTCTTTTGATAAGGGAAAGCTCCCAAATGGGGGTGCACTTAGCTAAGCCTGGCTATCATGATCAATGGTCATCCATTGGTGTCTATCTGTCTAGGGAGTGCCAGATGGACATCTGGACTGCATTCCTAGGTGTCAGGAGTAAGTGGCTCATATCTCACCTTGATCAACCAATCAGGGACTGGTAGGGCTGAGTAACCCACGTGGGTCTCTGATGCCCATGACACTTTCAGCTAATGAACAACCTGCAGTTCATCCAGGTAAAAACAGGCAACACAGAGAGCCAATAGGAAAATTCCAGTAGAAGAATCTCTAAGGAGAATTCCAGGGGTGCGAAACAATTCCAGGGCAGGACGGCCCAGGAGCAGAAAGGCTCCCAAGGGCAGGACATTCTCGCAGCGCGCCTCCTGACCATCCTGAGACTCAGCCCGGACAACCATGTAACGGCCAGTGTGTCCGAGTGCCAGAACTTTCCTTTGTTCTAAGAGTCGAGAGCGGAGGTTGCCAGAGAGTAACCAAAGGATCCGCCCGAGGTTAGCATCAGCAGCAAGCCTCGTGAACAGGTCGGAACTGTGGACAGCTGAGTCACTATTCAGAACTAGCTTCATCAGGGACGAACCGGTCCTCTTCCTGACCTGCTGGGACACACAGTCATCTTTTCTCCTGAGCACAACTTTGCTAGTTAAAGCCAACACTAACTAGCCAGTCTTCAGAGAGCAGTGCCGCAGGAGTCTCCACCAAGTCGCACAGCACAGCCTGGCACCGAGCCAGAGAGCGCGAATTGGATAGCAACAAGCCTGCAACTGTTTCTTTGTGCCCGCAGGAGATCTGAATCCCCAGAGATTGGATGAGTATTCAACTTCAATGCATTACAGCTCGAGAATTCAATTGTTATCCCAACCAGTTGATATCAATTTAATTCCTAAGAGTTATGTACTTGTTTTCAGTATCAATGTAGAAGTTATAACCAAGTTCATTTACGAAACGGTCTAAATGAATGATATACCGAACGTATGTCCTCTTGATATGTGTAACACTTCGTAACTGACTGAATATATATCTCTTGTATTCTGATAACCCTCATGATAAGATCTGTTAGGTTTACATGCATATTCTATGTATAAATAAATGTATCCTCGTGTATTAGTACCTATGTGTGTGTGTTGTTTGAGTTATATCGCAAGGTTGGATTCTAAAGCCATCAAAAGAATCATTTTGTGATTTACTGCTTTATTAATAATTGTCCCAGTAAATGCCCAAACCCTACAGAACTGGTGCCTTTCTGGGGATTCGGATCTCCTGCGGGCTCTCTGGCTCCGTGCCAGGCTGTGCTGTGCGGCTTGCGACGGTGCGCTGCTGATGCTCACTGACCGGCTTTAACTAGTGTTGGCTTTAACTAGCAATGTTTGTGCTCAGGATAAAAGATGACTGTGGGTCCCAGCAAGTCAGGAAGAAGACCGGTTCGTTCCTGATGAAGAGCTAGTTCTGAATAGTGATTCAGCTGTCCACAGTTCCGACCTGTTCATGAGGCTTGCTGCTGATGCTAACCTCGGGTGGATCCTCTGGTTACTCTCTGGCAACCTCCGCTCTCGACTCTTAGAACAAAGCAAAGTTCTGGCACTCTGACACACTGGCCGTTCTGTGGTGGTCCGAGCTGACTCTCAGGATGGTCAGGAGGCGCGCTGCGAGAATGTCCTGCCCTTGGGAGCCTTTCTGCTCCTGGGCCGTCCTGCCCTGGAATTCTCCTTTGAGATTCTCCCTTCAGAAAAGTCCACTACAGGCTCTCTGTGTTGCCTGTTTTTACCTGGAGGAACTTCAGCTCGTTCGTTACTCGGCCCTACCAGTCCCTGATTGGTTGATCAAGGTGAGATATGAGTCACTTACTCCTGACACTTAGGAATGCAGTCCAGATGTCCATCTGGCACTCCCTAGACAGATAGGCGCCAATGGATGACCATTGATCATGATAGCCAGGCTTAGCTAAGTGCATCCCCATTTGGGAGCTGTTATTATCAAAAGAAAACATCTTTAAATCAGCCTGCATAAATAGTTTCTCTATGGCTGCACCACAGAGATGAAGAGAGAGATGGGGCCTCATTTGGGAAAGCACAGCAACACTTAATTCCGTCGTATTAACAAGCATTGCCGCTACACGTGTTTGACCAGTTTACAGTTTTTTGGCCAAATGGTCAGGGATTAGTCTCCAGGGGGTTCCCTAGCTCTCCTAGCTCGCATCTGGAATCCTTATCAGTTAACCCCCTTCCTGCCATAAACTCCAGCCGTAGAAGTCTAATCTTCATGCAGAAAGGACTTAAAATTAACCCCGTCTTCACATCTTACTTCAGTGCATAAAACTAAAACACTGAAGCGATAGGTGCTGATGGGGAGAATGAAGAGGTGAGGTGGTCCGCAATAACTCAAGCTTTATTAAAACACAAAGGCAACAGAAGGGAACAGCTAAGCAGAATGAATGGAAACTTTGCCCTTTCAGCAGACCCTCAAGCCAGCCAAGCCTACAACTACGCTGGTGCTCGCCCCATTACTAACACACACAGTCCCCTTAACAGCTGGTGAAACCCCGATTATCTATAACCAACACACAAGTTACCCCTCCCACTTTTTACAGCTTGCAGTTCTTAACAGTGCTCCTAGGGGGAGCCCCTTCATAGCAAACACTACAATATTCTTTCCTCTGATTTAAACAGCATAGACTTGTTTTAAGAAAAATTATTAGGTCACCCCACGGACCACCCAGCACACGCTCCTGGATCATTGGTGGTTCACAGACCACACTTTGAGAACCACTGCCTAGAGGACAAAATTATTCAGGAAAAATGTTCAACACGTGGCATCATTTAAGCTTCTCAATTGAGAAGTTTGGAGGATCAGAAGTCCCAGAACTTACCTTGGTGTATAAGTAAGACAAAAACTAAAAATCCCATTTTTGTCCAAAAAGAAAAGAAAACAGAACCCAGAGAAGAAACACCACCACATTCTTCAAACGCTTTGATGACTCCGCCCACTCACTCAGTCTCGAGAGAAACAGAGAGAGGGGGGTGAATACAGACACACTGACAGGAGAGTGCAGTATAATTAACACTGCAGTGACAGAGGGCGGTTCATAAAGACACACAGACTGACTGGACACCTTGGTACTTTAACACTGCACCGAGAAAGAGGTTAGTATGGACAGATTGACTGGACAATACAGCACTTTAACACCACAGTGAGATGGTTTTAATACAGAAACACTAGATACTACAGTAATGACAAACAGCCGAAAAGCACTATGCATCTTGTATAAGCAGTTTGTCCAGGAGTCTCCTTCAAAATGTAATTTTTATATTAAGCTATTTAATTAAATGTTTTGCTACATCTTTATTTTAGATTTTTGCAAGTTTGTGATAAAAATAAAGTGAAAACTTTTAATTCTGTTAACATTTGCATACCTTCACATTTGTATTTTTGTGCTTCTTATCAACTTTCTTTATTAAGATGTTTTTTAAAATCATTTCTTCAATACAGGTCCGTTTGGTTTTATGTAGTCTTAGTAAATAAGCAACAATATTCTCCTTTCTGAGATACACTATTTATATAAATATTGAATGGGTCAAACTGACCCCTATCAGTAGTTCTAGGAGTGAGTGAAATGTCAATAGTTCTAGTGTTAATAGGCCTTTTTCTTATGATTACGAGTTTATTAGCTTCCATAAGAATTTTTTAGTATTCTTTAGCGTCCCCAGCGTTATGCGGCTTCAGTCTATGGTAATACACGTAGGCTTTTACGCGACTGACCCCTTTATGCGAAAAAAAAAAGTTTTTATGCTATCTGTGGCAGTTGAGCAAATTACCGCCAAACGCCAAGCACCACACAAAAAACAGACGCACCTCTTCCCGCCCAAACACATTGCTCTGCTTTCAGTTACGTACTTGCCACTGTGGTTTGTGGGTCTGTGCTACTTGTGCATTGGGTTTACCGTTTATGTCTGTTCCTGCTATAATTGCCGCTGTTATTATGGAGTCAAAATGGCCTTCAACCTCTGCACCCCTAGTCAAAAGAAAAAGGACCTCTTAACAGAGGAAACAAAGTTGGAAATATTGTTATCTTCAACAATCAGCACCCTCTACAATAGAGAAAACGCGGTATGGAAAAAACAGCGCTGAAAATCTTAAAAGGTAAGCCATTCACATTTTGAGGAAAAATTATTTTTCTTTAATGCATTGGCAAATTGGTGTAAGAAAACCGGCTCAGGGACGCCAAATATGTAATCATAGCCGTAGCAAAATTAAATGTAGTGGCTCTCTGAAGGCACCAGTTTTGTAGGGTTTGGGCATTTACTGAGACAATTATTAATTGTAGCAGTAAATCACAAAGTTGATTCTTTTGATGGCTTTAGAATCCAACCATGAGACATAACTCAAACAACGCACACACACAGGTACTAATACACGAGGATACATTTATTAATACATAGAATATGCGTATAAACCTAACATATCTTATCGAGAGGGTTATCAGAATACAAAAGATATATATTCAATCAGTTACAAAGAGTTACACATATCAAGAGGACATATGTTCAGTATATCATTCATTAAGACCGTTTCGTAAATGAACTTGGTTATAACTTCTACATTAGATACTGAAAACAAGTACATAACTCTTAGGAATTAAATTGATATCAACTGGTTTGAATAACAATTGAATTCTCGAGCTGTAATGCATTGAAGTTGAATACTCATCCAATCTCTGGGGATTCAGATCTCCTGCGGGCACAAAAAACAGTTGCAGGCTGTTGCTATCCCATCCGCGCTCTCTGGCTCCGTGCCAGGCTGTGCTGTGCGGCTTGCGACAGTGCGCTGCTGATGCTCACTGTTGGCTTTAACTAGCAAAGTTTGTGCACAGGAGAAAAGATGACTGTGGGTCCCAGCAAGTCAGGAAGAGGACCGGTTCGTTCCTGATGAAGAGCTAGTTCTGAATAGTGATTCAGCTGTCCACAGTTCTGACCTGTTCACGAGGCCTGCTGCTGGTTACTCTCTGGCAACCTCCACTCTAGACTCTTAGAACAAAGGAAAGTTCTGGCACTCGGACACACTGGCCGTTCCGTGGTTGTCCGGGCTGAGTCTCAGGATGGTCAGGAGTCACGCTGCGAGAATGTCCTGCCCTTGGGAGCCTTCTGCTCCTGGGCCGTCCTGCCCTGGAATTCTCCTTTGAATTCCCTTTAGAACAGTCCACAGAATCCTCTCCAGAATCTTACTGAATCTTACTGAATCTGAATCTCTGTGTTGCCTGTTTTTACCTGGAGGAACTTCAGCTCATTGATTGGCTGAAAGTTCCATGGGCATCAGAGTCCCACGTGGGTTACTCGGCCCTACCAGTCCCTGATTGGTTGATCAAGGTGAGATATGAGTCACTTACTCCTGACACTTAGGAATGCAGTCCAGATGTCCAACTGGCACTCCCTAGACAGATAGGCACCAATGGATGACCATTGATCATGATAGCCAGGCTTAGCTAAGTGCATCCCCCTTTGGGAGCTGTCCTAGGACCTTAAATCACCCTGCATGAATAGTCTCTCTGTGGCTGCACCACAGAGATGAACAGAGAAATGGGGCCTAATTTGGGAAAGCTCAGAAACACTTAATTCTTTCTTATTATTAAGCCTCGCCGCTACATATCCCCCCTTTTTTGAAGGTCACGAGGTCCTGAGGCGTTGTTGCCTTCAAAACAAAACAGAGTTAAGTGATGTCCCTTGCCATTAGAACATTAACCTTAAATGTCCACATTACTCCTCGAGAATTCATACCGGAACCAGCATTGGGAACAAACAGGATGAATAACATCTGTAGTATGTATAAACATGGTAAGAGACATTATCTCAGTCTAGGAATTACACATCAGGAAGCTCACTGTCAATATCTGATACCTCTGTAGTAGATATTTGGGGAGAAGTCACTTCCTTTCTTTTGACATGCTACCTTTGACTCATTCGTGCTACCCGGAGTACATCTTGATGTGAGAGTACATCATTCAGAGTACACTGTCAGTCATGATCCAGCTACCTGGCAGTAGTGTTACAATAACAACAGTTCCTGTTCCCAGCCCCCGATAAACCACAACACCTGTGTTGGGTATCTGCTAGGGTGGTTTAGAGGGTTGTTCCATTAAAGCAAATTAACTACCTGTACCTCTTCAGGGCTTACTGTTTCTTGGATTTCTATCCAATTCAATAGTGTGGCACCTGAAGGCATCCATGACCTCAAGTTTGGTCTTATGTTGTCTGGTTCCAGACCGTACAGTATTAAGTCACCAAGCTGTACTATAGCCTCCTCGGGAACTTACAGGAAAACTATTGGTTAGGTAGCTGCATTGTGGTAGCTGTATCATACCTGTCACAAGTCACAGTGTCTGTTAAATGTGGTGTGCTGACCAGCCATTTACTTCCCACCTGCTCTTCATGGGGTTCATTAACCTCCCTCTGCTCGTTAGTAGCTTTACACCCTTCATTGGTGAATCATTTAGACACAGCCAATGGATAGCTTAGGTAGCCATACCCATCTCAAGATTTGGAACCAAATTCAATCTTGGATTTCCTTCTGGGTGAGCTATGAGCGATGGGGTTAATGTCACATACTCCTCTACTGAGAAGAGTGGAATCAAGTGGGTTGGGAATTGTGCCATGGCTAGACTGGCTACAGTGGCACTAAACTCCCTTAACAGGTCTTGTGTCAACATTCTGGCCTGTTGCACACAAGCATAAACCCACTGTATAACACCAACAATCATGTCCACTGGTTGGGGAATAAGATTTAACCCTGTTGCATAGGAAGTTGCCTGTAGGGTTTTCCCTAAGCTTTCCAACTTTTGCTGCTGTCGATACAGTCTGTCACTACCCTCTGGCATCTCTGACACCTGCCTTCTTGGGGCAGTCAGGGTGAGAGTGCCAGTAGCACACAAACCTACCAGAAAAAGCAAACGTGCAACAATGGCGGCAGCAATCAGTCCTCCCAAAAGTCTTTTCAGGTGGCTGATCCCAGTCATCTCCTTCTGAGTGACTGTTGCCTTTCTAAGCTGGCGCAGCTTGTACATGGTGTCTTTCTCAGTATGCCATGTGGCATCTTGGGCACCAACATCCTGGAAATCTGGGGAGATCTTACGCAGCTGCTGATGCTGCTCCTCCTTTTCCAGGGCATCTGCTTTTTCAATTTGTTCATGCCTGTGCTCTAGGAACCCTGCAGGGGGTGGTGCAGCGGTGGAGCATGCCTGACCCTCGGCTGAGTGGTCATCTGGAGCACCTGAGTGATCTGGGATTGTTATTCCATTCTCACTGTTCAGGTCCACCCTGCACACCTCCTGATTGAGGAATCCCTCTATCGGCATGTTTACAGTCGTTCGCTGGGCTTGGGTATAGGACATCTGCTCGCTCTCCCCTTCCCTCGCTAGGGGTTCAGGGAGCTGCCCCAGCAGTGGGATAGTTAGTTCACTGTCTTTGAACTCACTATCACTCACCAGGCCCATGTCAGTGCAGGCGGGGATTCTGACACCCCTCTTTGCGATGTCCTGCACTGGCAGGCGGGTGACTTGACCATCCAGCTCCAGTCTGGCTGAACCACTGTTGGTCAGACTCAGACTGACAGACTGAGCTGGTGGCTGTAAGAAAACCGGCTCGGCTTTCATTCCCTGTCCCTTCTGGGGGACTGGGTGTGTTGGCAACCCTGCCGTTGAGGCAGGAACAATCAGGTCAGTCTCACTCACTACCTGGTAGTTGTGAGAAATAATGTTACCTGACTGCAGGTTCCCTGGGTCACAGCAGAGGGAATCGGCATCTGGGATCAGGTGTGTCCACAGCGCAGTAGTCTCAGCGTCCAGCTGGACCTCCTGTCTAACCTGTGAATGTTGCACCAGAGGCACCTGGCGGTGGCCCTGTGACAGCTGCTCAAGTAGATCATCACTAATAGAGGACCTCTTAGAGCTAAGGGTGAGGGCTACATCACCAACCTGCTCTCCTGCCATCTGGATCCCTTCCACCACTGCGGGGTGGTGGTCCTGACCCCTCTTGGGTGCCAGGGTGCCCAGGGAAAGCTCCTTTTCATCGCCAGGTGGGGAGATCTGCTCCTCTTTAGGGATGTAAAAGGTGTGTGCTTTACCTGGTGGATCAGGCGGCTGCTTGGAGCACCGCTCCTGTGGCATGGAGGCTGTTGGGACCTCAGCCGGGACACGACTTCCCTGTATATTTGGGGAACAAGAAAATATTTTTATTTCTTGTCCAGAGGGAACAGATGGAATCTCCGCATGGGCTTCTGTGTTCGGTGGGCACTTTGTGAGCACAGTCTGCCTCTTGGCCCCCCTTTCCTTCTGTACAAAAGGCTTAGGAGCCTTGACCTGTTTCCACACTTTGCCTTTCTGGTGATCCACCAAAGGTTCCTCTCTGAGTCGCATGCCCTTTTCTTTTTCTACCCGTTTGAGCTTGCCGTGTGACATCAAACACCTTTCAATCTCAGTGTCAATCAGTGTCTCACTGGGTAAGACATCTCCCATGGCAGCCTTGAGGTAAAAGCTTCCTGCTTTTCCTCTGTGTTTTACTGCCTGCTCTGTGACTTCAGGGTTGGAGTCAGCACTCGCTTGGGAGTGGCTGACCTTATCCAGGCAGGAACCCTTCCGCTCAATCAGATAGACTGAGGGAGGGAGAGGGGGCGGGTCTCCGCCTCCTCCAGTGGAGAGTATCAGCTCATTCACGCTTCCTGCAGCCTTGGGGAGCGGTTGTCCCTGTCCTAATAAAGCTTGTTCAAGCCTTGCCAGGCAGGCGGCTACTGAATCCTTTTGTTCAGCTTTTTCTAGCCCTTTCCCTCCCCCGGTGTTCTCATGGCACTTAGGACGCTGGGTGCGGTCCTGTGTGAGTGCTTTGGAATGGGGCTTAGCCTGTGCTCCTTCGAGCAGGAGGGAGTTAACCCTGCTGGCTCTGACGGCGAACACAGTCACTTTAACAGCTTTTTGCTCAGAGCGACTTTGGACATCATACTCCCAATCTTTCTGCACGAATCTCTTAATATCAGTCATTCTCATGCTCTGTGCATCTGTATGCATTAAGATCATCCTTCTGACTGACGGGTGGAGATTCGCAATGAATAAACCCTTGAAATGTGTGTTCTCTTCGCAACCCTCATCATTTTGCCCTGCAAAATAAGTTCGTCTAAGTCTCTCGTAATATTCGCGAGGGGACTCTGCTCTCTCGTGCTTAATGTTAAGGGTGGCGGCTATCGCGACAGTCGGGTCAATAAACGCACTGTATTCTTCGATAAGTGCATGACAAAGCTGCTCAAAGTCATTACAGACTTCTTTCATCTGCCTAGCCATCCACTCATGTACAGCTCTGCTGGTAGTTTTCCTGACCAGAAACACTTTCTCCTGTTCTGTGGCGTTTGGCAGGTACTGCAGGTTATACCTGAGGTCTTGAATATAACTCTCGATATTATTCTCTGACACTGCGGGGTCAAATCTCTCTATGTCCTTCGATAGCTCTCTCAGAGAATGGAGATTTATTCTAGCGTCTCCGCTGACGGAGATATGGCAGAGATCGTGGTCAGACCTGTCGCTGCTAGAGAGAGTGCTTAATAGCGACTCGAATTCAGACCTTTTAGCAACCATCGTTAAACTTAAAAAGTATTACTTTTAAGTACGAAATCACAGTTTTACCACAGAAAACCACAAGATCAAGTATGCAATCAACCCGGTAGATCGCAAAAGATCACAAAACAATCAAGCACTGCTTAAAGAGCAAGGGGAACTTTTTTTCTTTCGGCTTTCAGCACACTGTATTGTCGTGTATGAAACCCGCGGCGTTTTATATTGAACTATTCCGCTTGGTTGACTCATTTCAATCTTCCCACGCCCACCCAGGGACGCCAAATATGTAAGAAAACCGGCTCAGGGACGCCAAATATGTAATCATAGCCGTAGCAAAATTAAATGTAGTGGCTCTCTGAAGGCACCAGTTCTGTAGGGTTTGGGCATTTACTGAGACAATTATTAATTGTAGCAGTAAATCACAAAGTTGATTCTTTTGATGGCTTTAGAATCCAACCATGCGACATAACTCAAACAACGCACACACACAGGTACTAATACACGAGGATACATTTATTAATACATAGAATATGCATATAAACCTAACATATCTTATCGAGAGGGTTATCAGAATACAAAAGATATATATTCAATCAGTTACAAAGAGTTACACATATCAAGAGGACATACGTTCAGTATATCATTCATTAAGACCGTTTCGTAAATGAACTTGGTTATAACTTCTACATTAGATACTCAAAACAAGTACATAACTCTTAGGAATTAAATTGATATCAACTGGTTTGGATAACAATTGAATTCTCGAGCTGTAATGCATTGAAGTTGAATACTCATCCAATCTCTGGGGATTCAGATCTCCTGCGGGCACAAAGAAACAGTTGCAGGCTGTTGCTGTCCCATCCGCGCTCTCTGGCTCCGTGCCAGGCTGTGCTGTGCGGCTTGCGACGGTGCGCTGCTGATGCTCACTGTTGGCTTTAACTAGCAAAGTTTGTGCACAGGAGAAAAGATGACTGTGGGTCCCAGCAAGTCAGGAAGAGGACCGGTTCGTTACTGATGAAGAGCTAGTTCTGAATAGTGATTCAGCTGTCCACAGTTCTGACCTGTTCACGAGGCCTGCTGCTGGTTACTCTCTGGCAACCTCCACTCTAGACTCTTAGAACAAAGGAAAGTTCTGGCACTCGGACACACTGGCCGTTCCGTGGTTGTCCAGGCTGAGTCTCAGGATGGTCAGGAGTCACGCTGCGAGAATGTCCTGCCCTTGGGAGCCTTCTGCTCCTGGGCCGTCCTGTCCTGGAATTCTCCTTTGAATTCCCTTTAGAACAGTCCACAGAATCCTCTCCAGAATCTTACTGAATCTTACTGAATCTGAATCTCTGTGTTGCCTGTTTTTACCAGGAGGAACTTCAGCTCATTGATTGGCTGAAAGTTCCATGGGCATCAGAGTCCCACGTGGGTTACTCGGCCCTACCAGTCCCTGATTGGTTGATCAAGGTGAGATATGAGTCACTTACTCCTGACACTTAGGAATGCAGTCCAGATGTCCAACTGGCACTCCCTAGACAGATAGGCACCAATGGATGACCATTGATCATGATAGCCAGGCTTAGCTAAGTGCATCCCCTTTTGGGAGCTGTCCTAGGACCTTAAATCACCCTGCATGAATAGTCTCTCTGTGGCTGCACCACAGAGATGAACAGAGAAATGGGGCGTAATTTGGGAAAGCTCAGAAACACTTAATTCTTTCTTATTATTAAGCCTCGCCGCTACATTGGTAAAGATGGTAAATACTTTAAATATTGTGAGTATCTTCTTTAGAGTGAAATGCACTAGCAGAAAAGCTTGTTTTAGTTTTTGTTTTACGAAATCTGAAACTATCGGAGAACTATCAAAATGCAGCACTAACTTCATTCTTATCTGTTTGGAACTGTATATTCTTCATATAAAGGGGAACTGCAAGGTTAATTTTTATATTTTGGGGTTAGAAAGAATTGGCATTGATAAGTGAATTTCAAACACCGATTAAAGTAAAATGTAAACATTAACATGGTTTGCAGTGTCATGTTCTGCGATTCAGACTAAAGCAACTAAATGTCCAGTAATGGGAAAAGGTCCTATAACATCGCAAACAAGCTCTTAATCCAATAGAAATATTGCTGTTGACTTTGTGATGGTTTTGCCAACAAAATAATACGTTAACTCTGCATATAGATCATGTTGGAACGTTTTTGTGGTGAAATGTCCGCAGCACTACCTGTACTTATTCACTAATACAGTGCATTACATTAGTCATTACAGTGACTAGTATAACAAAATAAAAGTATTCAAAAAATGTAAATAGAAGTAACATAAATTACAGCAACAGAGAGATTATCCTAGTACCATGCACTGTATATTGTTATGATACAGATAAATAAAAGCAGTCAGTGATTTTTTATATTATATTTGCAAATGTATTTACAATAACAAAACAAAACTATAATTTTAATTACAGTAACTTATAATGAGTAAAGAAAAACACTCATCTAAAAGTCCCTGTCTGTCAAAGCGATTCCGTCACTGTTCTGTAGATTGTTGTTTCTAGGATTTTCCTTTCAATTCGTGTCCAAAAGATAAACAAGAGGCAAAGTTCAATATCCCTAGATAAACAATAAATCCCAATATATATATATATTGTATAAATTCTGTTCGTAAGTATAAAACGACTTTAAAACAGGCTGAATCCCTCTCTGCTCAGACTCCGTTCTTTACTTTCTCTGGTGAATTCAAACTCCCCCCCGAAGTTCTAGACCTTTTTTTTTTCGTGTTCCCTTTAAACAATTTACACAATCATTCTAGTAAATTCTGCTCAAGAAAATTCAAGATAACACTATTTACATAAAGGAATGTTATTTACAAATGATGAATATTCTAGTAAATCAAAAAGATTTTCAAAGGTTAATTATTCATAACAATATCCATCACATGTAGGTGAAAGATGGAGAATGTGTACATGGACAAAGATAAACAACACATCAAAGGTATAGAAATAAAATTAACATGAGCATATCCAACTACAGTATATAGGATCTACCAAGACTATGTAAGGACTGTTAGTGATTTGGTAAATCAAATATATTCCACTGTCAGCTAACACTATTTGTTAGCTTTCTGGCTTTCTGGACAGCTTTTCTGTGCTATAGTTGACTTGCACAATAATTTAAAATATTTTGTCCAGGCTTGTAAAGGCTGGACAGACTAGCTGTTGTGCTATGAGAGGGTAAATCAATGCTACGATATGCCTTTTTTCCATTTAAACTCCAGAGTACATGGTATCCATTTGTTCCAAAATATTTTATTTTGCATTTCCCAAACGTTGGATGTAAAAATATAGATAGACAAGCAAAAGGGGTTATACAGAAATGACCATTTTGTGTTTCATGGCCTCACTTGCCTTTGTTAAAAATGTACAAATTACCCCCAACTGAATAATTTGTGATCCTGTTTATTGATCCAGAATAAACACATCCATGAAGTTCCTGATCTAATAAATCACACAGAGGGAAATGAAATTATGAGCTCTTACAGCACACTTCGGGTCAATGCTACCCAGCCATTCATCAATGTCTCAACACTTTAGAGCTCCATCAACTGGCAAGAATTGCTCTCTGATTAAATTTAAAAAGGATCAGAATTTACGAAGGCTGCCAAGGCAACTGCTTTGGTCTTTGCCATTTTTTTTAAGGTACTATTGATGTCTTGTGAAATCTGATTTTTTCCCCTTCCCGGCTAAAAGATTACATTCTCTGAGTGGCCTCTCCTGGGGAAATTTTATCAGTGTTAAAAAAAAATCTGAAGCCGAAGTTGTGGGAAATGCTTCCAGAGGCACACCCCGTTTGTAGTTCTTAACACAAAATGACCTGAAAGAGAGACCAACTTCAAATGAATGAGAGATAAACTGATTTACAATGCTGACTTCTTTGCAAAGCATCTTGCAGACTGATATGTCAGACATTTCCAGTAATTCAAAAAATTAGTCATGTTAAATTGTAACTCATTTTTTTTCAGTTACACGAGTACTGCATATGGTATGTATTAAATATAGCCTAAACATTTAATATTACACTTAAAAGTAATCTATTTTGAGAAATCAGAAGTACAAGTTTTGGAGAACATGCATATACAGTATATCTGATTATTTGAGTACATACTAAATAGTTTAAAACTTCCCTTTAATTCAAATACAGATGCAGCCATTCAAAAGGAGCTGGGTACGCTGCAGTACAACGCGGAGGGCGTCGCATCAAAAAGTGCCATAACACGCATTTCGTGTCATACCCCATTTTACCGCATGAAAATTAGATTATGTAAATAGTATCCGGAATCAACTGTAAAACCACCAGGTGGAGCTAATAAAGCTTAACCTCTCATGTACAGCATTTGAGCTGTCACCAGAAAACACCTGGTTTCGAATCCCGATCAATGCTGAGGGACAGTCTTTATTCAATTAAGAATTTAAGTTGTATACTCTTTAGACTTTTAAATTTAAACTGTGTATTACAGCATGTTAATCATTAAACATTAAAAAGCTGGTATATTTTATAAAAGCAAGATTGCTCAGTTGGACAAAAGTACACAACCTACCACCTTTATAATTAAATATTTTAATTATGCAGAAATATTTTATTCATCAAAGTCTTGACCGAAGATATTACTAATAGTATTAATAATGAATGACCTTGGACAGGCTGTAAACTGAAAGTATTACCCTGGTCCACTTTCTTTAAACGAAAATACTTTAGTTTTTCATTGACCAAAAGTAACACCACAGCATTTAGTTGATCCGATCACGTATTTGTTTCCAATCATACAAAGTAAGTTTTGAGAATCTCCGATTCACCATGCCTTTTACATGCTCATAAATTATATTAATTTAGGAACATAAACATATTATGTAAACTGTATATGGCTGGTATTGGTAGTTTAAAGAAAAAATACAAACCAGTATTCCACTTTCTCCCTAAACATTTTAAGCATCAAAGTCTTACATGTGGTTATTTGGAAGTTATTTGCTTCTTTGTTCAGAGCACCCTACATTACAAACTCTAAGCGTTTCATTTTGAGCTGAAGACCCTCAAACCTGGAGAGGGCTTCACAGCCGAAATGTTGACAGCTCTCATTGACAGCTGACACTCCTCCATACACTTAAGTGAAAAATTAATAACACCAATGTAAACGTCATATTTACAAATTGTTGATAGTAAAAATGTTAAGTTCTCTAAAGCTTTCTCAGTCAAGTATGATAATTTACCTAGGGAGATGTGTAAGCATGCGTAGGCAGCAAAAGATCAGCTAAACAGGGAAGAAAATGCTTTCAGAGAAAATGTTTCAGGTGTGAAGAATACAGATCACCAATTCAATTTCAGCCTTAATCTGTCCCCACACACCCTGCGATTAGAATATATACAAAACATTGAAATCTTTAGAGTAGATGATCAGGTGTTTTGCAGACTAACATAGTACTTCTGTGAAACATATGCCTTTATTGATTCACAATCTGACAATGCAATGTAAATCGTTATCTTTGTCTTCCAAGTATCTTAATTAACTTAAAGCATGGCTTTCTCACCATTTAGATTTATGTTAAGCTTGAAGTTTCAAAAACGATTTTGGCATAATGGTAGCGTTCTCACAAAACCTCCTAGAGTTGTGAAAACACTTGCTTTGTGCATAAAGTACATTGTGAATGTTTTCACAGCCTTCATTTTGTCATTTTTATGCCATTTTGTTGACCACACACAAATATTCTTATGTCCATATCTTCGCAAGGGAAACATAGAAAGCCTTCAGACCAAATGCATTTTAAAGACCATGACTTGTGAAAATTTTCACAACCCTACATAAACGTATCAGTGAGCTAATTATTTTTTTCTGACACTCGGGGAAGCTCTGGGTTTCAATTGACGTGCAATTACGCACCATCTTTGTCAGATTGTGAATCAATAAAGGCATTACATTAAACACGCGTTTGTGATTTTAATCAAAACGGGGGTAATGGGGTTAGACCATTAGACATGCAATACACTTCCTCGTGATCATCTTAGAATCTTTTTGTGTAAGCTCCAATTTTTTTTTTACTTTTTAATTATACATTTTAAACACTTTAATTTTGTTAATGCAACATACATTCTGTACAGTACAATCCCATTCTCCTGTCTTCCCGTGGTGTAAAACAAATTAGCAAGTGATTGAGATAATGCATTATTAATGCATTATTTTTTTACAAGTGTAAAAAGAGGTGAAACGTGTCTTCAGTTTATAACAGCTTCACTCTATAACAGCTTTACTCTACAGAGAAATTCTGCCAGACCCTCAAAACATTGTCCAATAATACTCTTCTTGTGTCTTGATTTGAACACCCAACCTCAGGCTTATAAGTCAGTCATCATGCCACAGACACAGTCATAGAGAAAGCAGTGAAACAGCCATACACATATCGGTAGAAAGTCTTATACTACTGTTTGTGCTACAGTACATTAATATAATTCTATCCTTATTAATTTCTTTAGATACCCAATTCCATATTCTATTCCCTATTTATCATATTCTAAAAGTATGCTTTTGTTTACTCCGATAATGAGCATATTCGCAGAAAAGGTTAAAACTATCACTTTTCACAAAGTATATAAACGTAATATGGTCAGAAGGAACACGTAAAAATGTTTCCGAAATAACCACATGTAAGACTTGGGTGCTTAAAATGTTTAGGGAGAAAGTGGAATACTGGTGTGTATTTTTTTCTTTAAACTACCAAGACCAGCCATATACAGTTTACATAATATGTTTATTCCTGAATATCGCGTATGACCTTCAGATGTGTTATGCTCCTCTTCTTTTTATGCTCAGCTACTAAAATTTCCCTTTAGTGGTAAAATTCAGTATAAATATTCAATACTAAGTGGATTAAAATGTGCACAGTAAAGAGATTAAATGATTAAATCTTTTCACTACCGACCAATGTAGGTCATTTTGGCCAGCCAATCACATACCGCAGTACGCTGCGGTGGCTTGTGGGTTGTTGCATGCGGTATGGGTTTGTACCATGCATTTTGAATGGCTGCATCTGTTTTATGTTGTGGAACTGCACTACTCTTCAGTGGTAGGTGAAGTGAGTCCCCCTTATTAGTACACCTTGAGAATAAAAAAAACTATACATAAATAATATTAATTGATTAAATAATTAATTATTCTACTTAGACATATTACTGAAATGCAGAGAAATATAATGACATTCTTCAGCTATAAACCCTACATGTTGTAACATACCATGGAAGTAGTTTTGTGTTTTTATTGTTCCCATGTTAGCACTAAAGGCTTTCCAGTGTTTTCAATTCCTTTACTTAATGAAAGCATAATGTTCACAATGTTTTTTTCAGTTAATAAAGCTTAATCTCTCATGTACAGCATTTGAGCTGTCACCAGAAAACACCTGGTTTCGAATCCCGATCAATGCTGAGGGACAGTCTTTATTCAATTAAGAATTTAAGTTGTATACTCTTTAGACTTTTAAATTTAAACTGTGTATTACAGCATGTTAATCATTAAACAATTTTCAATTCCTTTACTTAATGAAAGCATAATGTTCACATTATTGTGTCTGCAGACAGCATTGACTAAGTTGACTTTTACCATAGCCCTACTTAATCAACAGAGTCAAGACACAGATCTACAGCTCATCACCGAAAATTACTGAATGCTCAGAGGAACACTTTCTCAAGACCTACAATGCAATTTGTGAAATGTATTTCTCGATTTTATGGAGAAAATGCAAGTGAGAAAATGCAAAAGTAGCCTAAGTGACTGATTTATATTGGGTTCAAACCCAGCTGTCGCCATGTGTTTTCTTTTAACAAATAAACATTTCTTTGAAAAACTAAAATAGCAAATATTATTTATATTGACATTTTTTACATTTCTATATATCACAACATGTTCATCCTGTATGTACACAGCGGTACCGCATGGTGTAGGGTGCAAATCCATGTGAGCCCGAAAGCCCTACATTAATGTTGTGCATTCGCCTGGGTCTGCGCGGTTTTCGCATCTCTCTATCTCTCTGGGAGTGCTGGCTGTGCCGAATTTCACTCCACAAAGTCTGTGTCTACATTGTTTGTAAACAAACCGGTTTCACAGGTATTTTCAAAGTAGAATAGGGCAAGTCTTCCAATGAAAGACACTCCACTTTCCCCCCACGGATACATGTTTTCTTAGAAAAACAGATTCACAACGCGAACCTGTCTCAGTCTTCTGTGTAAAAAAAATCGGTTTGAGCACCATGGGTGCTGTTTTTAAGACGCTGCTGAGTAAAGTATAGGAATTTTCCTGCTGACAGCAGTATTGTGTATATAGTTGACCCTTACCTGTGTACACACAGCAAGTGTTTTCGTAACTCTAGGAGGAAACTTTTTCAAACTTCAAACTAACTTTACCCCAGTGTGGGTACGGCATTGTTATCTCAATCACCTGCTAATTTGTTTTACACCATGGGAAGACAGGAGAATGTGACTATACTGTATCTGTATGGAATGTGTGTTCCGTCTTCAAAATTAAAGTGTTTAAAATGTATAATTAAAAATAAAAAAAAACTTGCAGCTTACTCAAAGATTCTAAGATTATCATGAGGAAGTGTATTGCATGTCTAATGGTCTAACAAAAACTACAGTATGCTTAAGAGTTGTTAAACCGGTTTTTATTTTTCGGCACAGCCAGCCGGACCGAACCACACAGACACCAGCTAGCCTACTAAAGCGCCACAATTCGCACTCAACCACATCACAGATCACAGATCAGTCCCAGTGTATGAGATATTGCTGTTTGATCTGAGCTTTAATAGAGAGCTTATCTCTATTAATATAACTATCGAGTAGTATTAAATGCAACATTTTTGTAGAAAAGACACTTTTCTAAAATTTATTACAAAAATAAAAATGATTACACTCTAATCTTTCCACTTTTGATCCCAAGAGGAAGGAGTATATGCTCCTGCTTTGTTTAACGATGGTATGAAAAATAAATCTAAATAGTGAGAAGCTACAGATGCAGCCATTCAAAACGAATGAGGTACACCACGGTACCATGTGGTGGGTCTGTCGCATCCTAACGCGGTATGATGCAGTGGAAAGTATCCGGAAACACCTTGTAAAACTGCCAGAAGGAGCCAATAAAACTAAAACTCTCATGTACAGCATTTGACCTTTTAAATTTAAACTGTGTATTACAGCATGTTAATCATCAGTCATAAAAAAGTGTGTATATTTTATGAAAGCAAGATTGCTCAGTTGGGCAAAAGTACACAACCTACCTTTATCATAAATATTAGGTTAAAATAGGGAAAGGGCCCCCTTCCGCTGAGTAGGTCACCATGGGGTAGCACTGATAAGGGCTGTGGCCACTGGCCGTGCTGAGAGGTCATCCCGGCCCCTGGCGGCTGCTGCTCGCCCCCAGAAGGCGCTTTAGGGGGTCACTCGGCTGCTTGGGGAACCGGCACTTCTCTGAGTCCGACATCATCGGCCATTCACTGTCCATCCTCCCGCTTCTGACACCAATGTAATGAATTTGGGTTCGTTAAGGACGAACACAGAGACTCAAACTTGTGGAGTTAAAAATTGCGCTTTATTTCTTCTCCGTCATCACCCGCCAGCAGCACTCCCGTGCACAGACGAGAGAGAAAGAGAGAGAGAGAAAGAGAGAGAGAGACCAAGACCAAGACCAAGACCAAGGGGTGCGGAACCAGGGAACTATTTACATGGAAAATGGGGGATCTCCCCAGACTGTACACCCGTTTCACTGTTACCTGGATACCTGTTGGGGGATATTCTAACAACAAGTGATTATAAGGCGATCTGTCAAAGTGCAATGAAATACAATATGCTGGACAGTATGCTTCTCAAAGTGCTTTACAGGATAACAACAATAACAACAACAATTTTACAAGTCCTGGGAGGAAGAATATCATCAATATTAATAATAATAATAAACTTTATTTTATATAGCTACTTTAAAGCTGGCTTTTTTTTTAAAAACTTTTTTTAAATGCATTTGCATTTGCACACAGAGCACTGTTTACTTGAACATGGAGATGCCATACTGAATATTTCCTGCACACAACCATTGCAGCGGAATTTGCATCGTTTGGCAGGGCTATGATTCATACAAGTGGTGGATTTGGAGACAAAATGTATTTACAGTGCACTGGGTTGCTGTAAGTGGAGCACTAATAACCCCAAAGCTCTACTTCTTATTTTACAAGAGAACGCACCTGACAAGCTGTACAGTATGCTTCTCAAAGCGCTTTACAGGATAACTACAACAATGACAACAACAATTTACATGTTCTGGGAAGAAAAATATGATCAATATTAATAATAATAATAATAATAATAATAATAATAATAATAATAATAATAATAATAAACTTTATTTTATATAGCGCCTTTAAAGGTGGCTCCTCAAAGTGCTTTACAGGATAACAACCGATGGAACAACAGTGGCTGGGGGTTGAAAATACCTGTGAAACCGGTTTGTTCACAATGTACTGTAGACACAGAGACTCAGTAGCAATAGCAATTACTGTAGCAATAGCAAAATAGCAATATATGGACACTCAACTGACTTTTTTTAAAAAAAACTTTTTTTTGACAGCTGGTACAGCACCCCACCGCGCCCGTGTGCCAGCATTATATGTGTTCATTGTCTTCCAATGAAAGACGGGTTCCTTTCGCCGAAGTCGGGAGACATTAGAAGCTTGCCACACCCGGACTGTTACACCAATGCATTAGCATGTTAAAGCGATTTAATTGAGGAGCCGGGAGCAATAATTATTTTGTTCCTTAATTTTCTGATCTGCAAGGCCATTTGGCAGCAGCGAATGTGAATTCTGTCTGGCATTGCCAGATTGTGAAAAAATAAAAGTATTTTAATCAAGATGGGGGGTAAAGGAGTCTTCTCTATGGCACTCTCCCTTATAAATTTAACGTGAAACAAAACAAAAACTAAAAATAATATACAATCTACAGACATTCACAACATAAACATATCTTAAAAAAATTATATATATTGTTAAATTACTACTTTAAATATATACTTTAAGTTACTGAAACAGCCAGTTAATAAAATTGTTGCAATATTGTTCTTGTTTGGAGGTGGGGATATTCTGACAATTGATTTAAAGACAATATGTCAAAGTTAAATGAAATACAATATTACACTGGGTAAACGTTCTGAGGTCAAATTCTTCCGTGACGGGGGTACCTTTAAAGCGGAGATGACGAAAATAAAGTTTATTATTAATTTGCTAGACAGAGAGGTGAACATTATTATGCAGAAGACAAAGATAATGATTTACGTTGCATTGCCAGATTGTGAATCAATAAAAAAAATTTTTTCTCCAATCAGAGGGGTGTCAGATGGTGTCAGCCAATCACCATTCTGAAGCCGTACCGTAATCTCTGGTATAGGGACACCCCGGAATTCTGTCGCGTTTTCATTTTAGGAAATTATGAAACGCTCGGTTAAAAGCAAGGGAGATTGTCTGTTATAGTGGACATAAAAACAAGAGTTTGCTGCAGCGTTATTGAAAACCCAATTTTAACACAAATCCCCGGCATTATATCCTAGAAGACACAGACTGGTGCCAGACTGGGAGAATGCCTAGAGCGTAAAAGAAAATGCAGACGAACTAGGGATTGGACAGTTTACAAGTGCTTGTACAATCGATGGAAATGTTCAAATAAATGTGCAAAAGAAATAAAAAAACAATTTATTCCTTTATCATATTGGCTAGCTAATGTCCTCTCTTTGCTAGTTACATGTGGCTGTTTCTCTGCATTGCGTAGCAATGAGTGACTATATTCTCAGGCGGAGGAACGTAAACAGCTTAATTTTCGTGTTAAATAATTTTTTTTAAATTAAAATTCATTCTATACAGCAATCACATATTTGGGGACCGTTTCATAAAACTTTGATGCTTAAAATGTTTAGGGAGAAATGAAAGACTGGTGTGTATTTTTTCCAAGACCAGCCATATACAGTACAGATTACATACAGTAATATGTTTATGTTCCTAAATTAATATCGTTCATACTACCATCCTGTTTCGCCATCTACACTTGTTTTTCCATTGTCCAGGTTTTATTTTCTCCCTGTTCTGCTTGTTGTGGTCTGCCGTCCGTTTCCCCAACAGATGTGTCAGCAGCCTCTCCCTGGATCCCAAAGCCTGTCTCCATTCCTGTCTCTGGTTTTTGACGCCAGGTTACTACTCTGAAGTCGAATGTCCTGTTCTGCCCTGGGAGCTTTGCACAGAATCCGATTCCATAGCTGAGGCTTCCTAAATCTTTTGACTGGCCATCTTGCCAGACCTATTCCAGAATACTCTGGTTCTGGGATTTGCTTATTACGGCAACTTCCTGAACTGGACTGTACATAGGTTCCTGGCCTCTGTCTTGGAACCCCTGGACGTGGCTGGCCTCCTTTTCTGGCAGTTCCTTCCCACATTCAGGAAGCAGCTCCTGCTGTCCAGGACCCCAGGGCTCTCTCTGTGCAGTCCCCTCACCTCCTTGCCTGTAGCCCAGCTGTTCCTTTTTGCCCTGTCTCTTTTCACCTTTTTCTGTTCTCTGTCCTCTTCCTGGTCACCCTCCTGGCTTCTCTTCAGGGTAGCTTCCACTCTTGGTTCAGGGCTCTTTCCTTTTCCTCATATTCGTGCTTCTCGGGCTGTCTGGTTCTGTTCTGTCCTGTTCTTCCTGTTTTCCCAGTCCCCTCTGTGTCCCAGCAGAGCTTTCTGTTCTGTCCTGGGGAGCATTTCCCCATTAGCCTGGTCTCCCTGAGGATTCTTGTTTCCGTGCTCTGACTGGGACAGTGTTGACTCATAGTTGTGAGAGCTGAGAGGGACTCACCTGGGTATCCGATTCCGTTTGCACAAAGGCGCCTCCGTCAGAGAGTGCACCTGGGTGATCATGCTGACAGCGCATACCTGGCCTGGTCTCAGAGGAGACCCCCTATTAAGGGTGTGCGTTTTGAATCACCGGCTCCTGAGCCCTCTGACTGGACCATTGTGTGCGGGTTTCCTGCCTCGCCAGGTCTGTGAGACCTCTCAGTAAAGTCCCTGGGAGTGGCCTGTGGGTTTGCTGGCCTGCATCCCTGGCTACTTGAAGGGCTGCCTCCCAGATGGGGGCTCAGTATCCACTGGGGACTTGGTGTCCGGTCCCATCCTGGAGCTGAGGGTTCCAGATTCTGCTCAGTTTGCTGGGATGGGCAGGCTAGATAGGGGCTGGCAGTTAGCTGTGTCAGCCTCTCTCTGGTTGCCAGGGATACAGACAGCGAGCACGTCCTGGACCGTTGCACTGCACCTGGGTTCTTTCTATTTTTCTGTTATCACTCTCCCTTTCTGCCAGAGCATCCTAGCCCTCAATCAGTCGGGTATCCTTGAGAGTTCTGCCTTCTCAGGTCACTTACCTGTGGGCTCTCACATCCGCTTGGCATTAACCTGCCCTCTCAGAAGACTTATGATGTATTTTTTAGAATGGGAGATAGACTCCTATTTATTTTGTCACATCCGGGGTGCAGAGAGAGAGATTTAACTGTATATTGTATCACATTTATTTATTTAGAAGGCAGCTTATCTCTTATTTGGCCTCTGTAGGCATTAAGAGTTTCATACTTATATAGAAGTCTGGATTTTTTTCTGGGTGATTAGAATGTTAGGCCTCTGAAAGGCTTTGTTTGTAAATACTGTACATAGAGTAACTTGTGTGTTTTATGTTTTGTTGTGTGTAGTGTAGTTTGTGTCTTGTCATTGTAATTAATATTAAGCCAAGTGTCCCTGGATTATTACTTTTTTTCTCTCTGGTTTGGTGATAGCTTTGGTGAAAAGAGCAACAATCCAGGCACTCTGCTTTGAAGATAGAAGTGTTTACTTTTCCACGTGTCACAATTGTTATGTAAAATCTAAGAGACACTTCTCAGTCACCTAAAGCTGTAACATTATGCATGGATTACCATCATCCCTCACACAAAACAATGTTTTCTTCCAATCTTCTGACCCTGTTTGAAAAAGAATCAATTCAAATTAGAGTTGTCTTCCTGTTGTTATTGATCATTATAGGGTTTCTGTGGTCTTTATGTGGCTATGCTCAAACTAAAGACAGTTTATTTATTTTTACTTTATCGCTGAGATTACCTGTTTAAAATAGGAAATATATAGTCCAAAAATTACACTTAATGGTCTGAGCCTGTTCTCTGTCTTTCCTAATAAATAGAACGTGTAATGACTGCGATGATCTCAAACGATGGACAATTGATGTTAAGAGTCGTCTTTCCTCGGAACAATGCACAGAGATTTAATGTCTATATGTATCTTAGGCAGCGGAGGCAAGTGACAGTAAATTTAAAATGAATGATGTTCGACACCCCTCCACACACACAAAAGGAATAGACAACTTGCTTTCAACCACATGGCCTTCAACTCAGTATTTCTTCTGACAGTTGTTCAGGCCAATTTATTATGGTATGTTTGATCTGATATTTGGGCATCTAATCCATCCACCTTTTTTTCCATGCAAAAATTAAAGTGAAATCTGGGCCTTTTTAATGAGTGGCAGATGTCAACAAACCTTTCAGCATATGCTTTTGATAAATTAATTATGACACTGAATAGTAAAATTAGTCCAGGCTGAAATGGGAATTTATTGCCGATTGGCTGCAAAGTACTATACTTTACAAGTAGATAGATAGATAAGACATTATTGATCCCGAAGGGAAATTGATTACAGCAGCCCAGCCCAAGACAAGCAAAAACATACATCAAAACATACGAAAAATTAAAATACGTACAGTAATACAAAATAAATATAAAATTAATACATAGGTGTGTGCAAAATATGCTCATAGTCACTGTAAAAACAATAAAAATATGTGCAAAATGTGTATAGGTATATACAGATTGAGTGTTCAAAAAAAGTACAATGGTGCAACATGCCGTCCAAAGACGAGAAAATGAAGGGCTAACAGTCCTAGCCTAGGGCAGCATTATACACCCTGACAGCCGCCGGGAGGAAGGACCTGCGTAAACGTTCCCTTGAACACCGTAGCTGGAGCAGTCTGTTGCTAAAAGTGCTCCGCTGCCTAAGTACAGTCCCATGAAACGGATGAGAGGCATTGTTCATGATGGCTGTGAGCTAGGTCAGCATTCTCCTCTCAGCCACCACCTCCAGGGGGTAAAGGCTCAGCCCCAACATAGAGCCAGCCTTCTTGATAAGTTTATTAAGCATATTTGCATCTCTTTTCATGATGCTGCTGCCCCAGCATACAACAGTGTAGAAGATGGCTGCTGCCACCACTGATTCATAAGAAATGTGTAGCAGTGTTCCACACACCAAAGGACCTGAGCCTCCTAAGAAAATAGAGTCGGCTCTGACTTTTCTTGTGCAGGGTGTCAGTGTTAACAGACCACTCCAGCTTATCATCCAGGTTACCCCTAAGTACTTGTAGGACTGTACCCCCTTTATGTCCTAACCCTGGATGTAAACAGGGTTCAGCAGAGACTTATTCCTTTGGAAGTCCATGACCGTTTCTTTAGTCTTGCTGGTGTTTAGCTGGAGATCGTTAAGATGACACCACTCCACAAAGTTGGTAATGAAGCTTCTATATTCTATATTGAATAGGAATGGAGCAAGGACAGTCCCCTGTAGAGCCCCAGTACTGCTAATGGCCTGTTTGAACACACAGCTCTGTAGCCGTACATACTGTGGCCTGCAGGTCAAATAGTCTATAAGGACAGCAGGTGAGTGTCCACCTGCGCCGCCCTTAGCTTATCTCTCATGCATGCTTATCTCATACATGCTCAGGCCTAGAAAGAAAAATCTGATACACTTTAGAGAACTAGTATCTTGCTTGGCAACTTGGACCGCATAACTTAAAGTTCATTAATGAAACTCAAGGAATCTGTTCACAAAATCATCAGGTCTGTTCCAAAATAGGAATAATATGTCACTTAACATTAATAAAATAAGTCATTTATCTGACTTTTGTAGCTAATGCTCTGAAGGCTACAGTACCTGTCCAAAAATCATTTCAAAGAAGAAAAAATAAACAAATTGCAGTTCATGAGCGTGTGGAAGTTAATATAAGTTATTTCTGTCTTTCAGGAATTTTATTTTCCTGGAGATTCCTTGTTTACATAGACAAGGAAATAGAAAACAAAGTTTTTTTTTCTTTATCATTTCTAAAACATTTAGTCATTATTAATGGGAACATCAGGTATCAGGACCCAGATCTAAATTACCTGAAACAATTAAAAACTGTTAAAATCAAAGAGGTGTGAAAAGTGATCTCAGATGTATTAACATTTAATTTGAAATATTATTAAATATTTAGGACATTTAGTGCTTTTCAAATACATATGCAGTACAGTCCAATTCGATTAATATAATCCCATACAATAAACTTGTGTCTATTCCATTTTTTGTTCTCTGCAAGATTATTAGATAATTTCTCTTGTCTTCGTATTAATCAGAGATGTTAACAAGGTTACAATTATGTTATGCCTTTAAAACAAGATGGTTCAACAATTAATATACTTAGCCCTTTTTTCAGTCCACTAGAAGTATATATAATTTCTTTGCATGAGTGAAATGGGAGCAGCTCCTAAAAAGCCATTAATGTAGAACAAAAAGTCAAAAACACCTCCATTAAATCTATTTGACTTTAGATGACATTAAATGGACTTTGAGCTGAAGTGATAAAGAAGAGAGGATTAAAGTTTTATTAAAAAAACTCACATAATGGTCATATATTAAAAGTTATTCACGGTAACATCAGTTTCTCTTCCAGCCCAAAAATAGTTTCCCCAACTGTTTCAGGAGAAAAAATATAAGAATATAAGATATGTATATTAGTCTTCACTCCATTAATACAAACAGAGGTAGCCTAAGGATTCTAACATATAAAAAACATTACATACTGGAAGTAAGTCTATAAAAGGTAGTAGTTCAGGTGGGTAGCTGCGTCAGCATGCGTAGGCTGCAAAGGAACAAGTAATAGGTTTATTCCATGCTGAAAAAAAGAAGAAAGAGAACACAACGTTTCGGCCGTGGAGCCTTCTTCAGGTGTGGTTGTGTTCTCTTTCTTCTTTTTTTCAGCATGAAATAAACCTATTACTTGTTCCTTTGCAGTCTATAAAAGATACACATATATAAAAGATACACATACAGATATGCACACAGTACTTTTCATATACACTTTCATATTTCTTTTTAAATGACTGTTCCTATATTTTAACACAGTCTTTTCCATTTTCTGATTATTTTCTTAGCAATGAGAATAAAATTAAATATAGAGAGTAAAATATAGGTACAGTACCACATTTGTAAAATATTATATGGTGGCACATTGAACTTGCTAATATTTCCAGTATTAATTCTGCTAGGAACATCATAAACTGTTTAAAAAGTTTGAAAGCTTAGAGACTTTCTATTAGAATGGACTTCACAGGGCAATTGGAGAAAAATATTAGCTATTCAAGCCATTAAAGGGATAATGAAGTCTCTTCATTATAACTAAGCTATAAAAAATAAATATCACCCAAGACAACCCTTGTAAAATGTTTCATGTCACAGTTCTGCCCTTTCCCTCAGCTGAAGAAATGCTACAGTATATTAAACTAGGTGTGGATATCAGTATTGTAAGAGTTGGTGAGGTTATCTGTTATATTTCTCTTTAGATTTACCACATTATCCACATCCCATTAATAGCTTCTGAAAAGACCACTCAAATCTGATTGTCACTGAGAGTACAGGGGAGGAAGTTAGTAATGCATAACAAAGCAAATGGAAGAAGCATCTCAATTACCCTAATGCAGTGGTTCTCAAACTTTTTGGACCAAGTACCACCCTTGATCAATCCTTAGCATCCAAGTACCACCTACAATTCATCTTCCCATAGGAACCACAGAAAATCCCAATGACCAACATGAGCGCACGCTCACACTCTCACATACACATATAATAAAAATAGAAACACTTTTAAAAATAACACTGAGCACTTACCATTTCAGTGAGGGGGGTGAGCTTGTTTAGTTGAGTAAAGCCTTGCAATGTCAGCAATGAGGACAGTGAGCTTCAAACGCAGATCTGGCTCAGCATCCATTTTGCTGCGGTACTTTGTCTTGATTGCAGTGAGAGCAGAGAAGCCTTTCTCACAAAGGTAAGTAGGACTTCAAGAGTGGATGTTTCGTGGTAAAGTGCCGCCTTAAATGTGCTGGCTTCATGCTTTCATTGCTGAGAATCTCACAGCACATGACACACTGTGGTCTTGGCTCTTCCTCTATCCCGGTGTTAGTAAATCCCAAATTTAGATCATTTGGATCGTACCGCTTTTTAGCCTTTTTCCGACGCTTGCTGACACTAGCAGGTTCAGCAGCAGAGTTTGTGTTGGTGGCCAAAGTACAGATGCAGCCATTCAAAGTGCACGGTACAGACGCGTACCAGAGGTAATTGGCTACAGCCTCGCACAAAATACCGCAGTACGTGATTGGTTGACTCATGGCACTCATGGTCTGTTGGTCGGTCGTAGAAAGATTTAAATGTCTTTACTGTGCCCATTTTAGTATTGAATATTTATATGGAATTTTACCACTGAAGGGAAATCTTAGTAGCTGAGCATAAAAAGAATAGGAGCATACTGTAACGCGTGTGAAGGCCATAAACGATATTAATTTTGGAACATAAACATACAGTATATGGCTGGTCTCGGTACTTATGGAATCTTATATTATACTTAGGGAATAAAATATGGAATCACGTATCTAAAGAAATTAATAACAATATAATTATATTCATGTACCACAACACAAGAATAGTACGATGTCTGTTGATAATGTTTGTAGGGCATTTTCAACACTCCTAATGTGACCTTGCCAGTGGCACTGTGGGTTAGGTTCCTGACTCCTACATCACACGTTGTGTGTTCGAATACAGCCGAAGCCATGACTTTTTTTTTAACAAACATTTCTTTGAAAAAATAAAACGTTTCCCTGGGTCAGAGATTAAATAAAACTTCACTTGCACCAAACAAATGTATATTTCTAAATATCACAACATTTAAATCACCTTTATTTAAAACCCATAAATAAAGCTGATACCGTTTAGACTTTTAATTATTTAAAACTGTATTACAGCAGCACAATGCACAATGCAACGTAAATCACTATCTTTGTCTTCTGCGTAATAATGTTCACCTCTCTGTCCAGCAAATTAACAATAGTAATAGATAGATAAGACATTATTGATCCCGAAGGGAAATTGATTACAGCAGCCCAGCCCAAGACAAGCAAAAACATACATCAAAACATACGAAAAATTAAAATACGTACAGTAATACAAAATAAATATAAAATTAATACATAGGTGTGTGCAAAATATGCTCATAGTCACTGTAAAAACAATAAAAATATGTGCAAAATGTGTATAGGTATATACAGATTGAGTGTTCAAAAAAAGTACAATGGTGCAACATGCCGTCCAAAGACGAGAAAATGAAGGGCTAACAGTCCTAGCCTAGGGCAGCATTATACACCCTGACAGCCGCCGGGAGGAAGGACCTGCGTAAACGTTCCCTTGAACACCGTAGCTGGAGCAGTCTGTTGCTAAAAGTGCTCCGCTGCCTAAGTACAGTCCCATGAAACGGATGAGAGGCATTGTTCATGATGGCTGTGAGCTAGGTCAGCATTCTCCTCTCAGCCACCACCTCCAGGGGGTAAAGGCTCAGCCCCAACATAGAGCCAGCCTTCTTGATAAGTTTATTAAGCATATTTGCATCTCTTTTCATGATGCTGCTGCCCCAGCATACAACAGTGTAGAAGATGGCTGCTGCCACCACTGATTCATAAGAAATGTGTAGCAGTGTTCCACACACCAAAGGACCTGAGCCTCCTAAGAAAATAGAGTCGGCTCTGACTTTTCTTGTGCAGGGTGTCAGTGTTAACAGACCACTCCAGCTTATCATCCAGGTTACCCCTAAGTACTTGTAGGACTGTACCCCCTTTATGTCCTAACCCTGGATGTAAACAGGGTTCAGCAGAGACTTATTCCTTTGGAAGTCCATGACCGTTTCTTTAGTCTTGCTGGTGTTTAGCTGGAGATCGTTAAGATGACACCACTCCACAAAGTTGGTAATGAAGCTTCTATATTCTATATTGAATAGGAATGGAGCAAGGACAGTCCCCTGTAGAGCCCCAGTACTGCTAATGGCCTGTTTGAACACACAGCTCTGTAGCCGTACATACTGTGGCCTGCAGGTCAAATAGTCTATAAGGACAGCAGGTGAGTGTCCACCTGCGCCGCCCTTAGCTTATCTCTCATGCATGCTTATCTCATACATGCTCAGGCCTAGAAAGAAAAATCTGATACACTTTAGAGAACTAGTATCTTGCTTGGCAACTTGGACCGCATAACTTAAAGTTCATTAATGAAACTCAAGGAATCTGTTCACAAAATCATCAGGTCTGTTCCAAAATAGGAATAATATGTCACTTAACATTAATAAAATAAGTCATTTATCTGACTTTTGTAGCTAATGCTCTGAAGGCTACAGTACCTGTCCAAAAATCATTTCAAAGAAGAAAAAATAAACAAATTGCAGTTCATGAGCGTGTGGAAGTTAATATAAGTTATTTCTGTCTTTCAGGAATTTTATTTTCCTGGAGATTCCTTGTTTACATAGACAAGGAAATAGAAAACAAAGTTTTTTTTTCTTTATCATTTCTAAAACATTTAGTCATTATTAATGGGAACATCAGGTATCAGGACCCAGATCTAAATTACCTGAAACAATTAAAAACTGTTAAAATCAAAGAGGTGTGAAAAGTGATCTCAGATGTATTAACATTTAATTTGAAATATTATTAAATATTTAGGACATTTAGTGCTTTTCAAATACATATGCAGTACAGTCCAATTCGATTAATATAATCCCATACAATAAACTTGTGTCTATTCCATTTTTTGTTCTCTGCAAGATTATTAGATAATTTCTCTTGTCTTCGTATTAATCAGAGATGTTAACAAGGTTACAATTATGTTATGCCTTTAAAACAAGATGGTTCAACAATTAATATACTTAGCCCTTTTTTCAGTCCACTAGAAGTATATATAATTTCTTTGCATGAGTGAAATGGGAGCAGCTCCTAAAAAGCCATTAATGTAGAACAAAAAGTCAAAAACACCTCCATTAAATCTATTTGACTTTAGATGACATTAAATGGACTTTGAGCTGAAGTGATAAAGAAGAGAGGATTAAAGTTTTATTAAAAAAACTCACATAATGGTCATATATTAAAAGTTATTCACGGTAACATCAGTTTCTCTTCCAGCCCAAAAATAGTTTCCCCAACTGTTTCAGGAGAAAAAATATAAGAATATAAGATATGTATATTAGTCTTCACTCCATTAATACAAACAGAGGTAGCCTAAGGATTCTAACATATAAAAAACATTACATACTGGAAGTAAGTCTATAAAAGGTAGTAGTTCAGGTGGGTAGCTGCGTCAGCATGCGTAGGCTGCAAAGGAACAAGTAATAGGTTTATTCCATGCTGAAAAAAAGAAGAAAGAGAACACAACGTTTCGGCCGTGGAGCCTTCTTCAGGTGTGGTTGTGTTCTCTTTCTTCTTTTTTTCAGCATGAAATAAACCTATTACTTGTTCCTTTGCAGTCTATAAAAGATACACATATATAAAAGATACACATACAGATATGCACACAGTACTTTTCATATACACTTTCATATTTCTTTTTAAATGACTGTTCCTATATTTTAACACAGTCTTTTCCATTTTCTGATTATTTTCTTAGCAATGAGAATAAAATTAAATATAGAGAGTAAAATATAGGTACAGTACCACATTTGTAAAATATTATATGGTGGCACATTGAACTTGCTAATATTTCCAGTATTAATTCTGCTAGGAACATCATAAACTGTTTAAAAAGTTTGAAAGCTTAGAGACTTTCTATTAGAATGGACTTCACAGGGCAATTGGAGAAAAATATTAGCTATTCAAGCCATTAAAGGGATAATGAAGTCTCTTCATTATAACTAAGCTATAAAAAATAAATATCACCCAAGACAACCCTTGTAAAATGTTTCATGTCACAGTTCTGCCCTTTCCCTCAGCTGAAGAAATGCTACAGTATATTAAACTAGGTGTGGATATCAGTATTGTAAGAGTTGGTGAGGTTATCTGTTATATTTCTCTTTAGATTTACCACATTATCCACATCCCATTAATAGCTTCTGAAAAGACCACTCAAATCTGATTGTCACTGAGAGTACAGGGGAGGAAGTTAGTAATGCATAACAAAGCAAATGGAAGAAGCATCTCAATTACCCTAATGCAGTGGTTCTCAAACTTTTTGGACCAAGTACCACCCTTGATCAATCCTTAGCATCCAAGTACCACCTACAATTCATCTTCCCATAGGAACCACAGAAAATCCCAATGACCAACATGAGCGCACGCTCACACTCTCACATACACATATAATAAAAATAGAAACACTTTTAAAAATAACACTGAGCACTTACCATTTCAGTGAGGGGGGTGAGCTTGTTTAGTTGAGTAAAGCCTTGCAATGTCAGCAATGAGGACAGTGAGCTTCAAACGCAGATCTGGCTCAGCATCCATTTTGCTGCGGTACTTTGTCTTGATTGCAGTGAGAGCAGAGAAGCCTTTCTCACAAAGGTAAGTAGGACTTCAAGAGTGGATGTTTCGTGGTAAAGTGCCGCCTTAAATGTGCTGGCTTCATGCTTTCATTGCTGAGAATCTCACAGCACATGACACACTGTGGTCTTGGCTCTTCCTCTATCCCGGTGTTAGTAAATCCCAAATTTAGATCATTTGGATCGTACCGCTTTTTAGCCTTTTTCCGACGCTTGCTGACACTAGCAGGTTCAGCAGCAGAGTTTGTGTTGGTGGCCAAAGTACAGATGCAGCCATTCAAAGTGCACGGTACAGACGCGTACCAGAGGTAATTGGCTACAGCCTCGCACAAAATACCGCAGTACGTGATTGGTTGACTCATGGCACTCATGGTCTGTTGGTCGGTCGTAGAAAGATTTAAATGTCTTTACTGTGCCCATTTTAGTATTGAATATTTATATGGAATTTTACCACTGAAGGGAAATCTTAGTAGCTGAGCATAAAAAGAATAGGAGCATACTGTAACGCGTGTGAAGGCCATAAACGATATTAATTTTGGAACATAAACATACAGTATATGGCTGGTCTCGGTACTTATGGAATCTTATATTATACTTAGGGAATAAAATATGGAATCACGTATCTAAAGAAATTAATAACAATATAATTATATTCATGTACCACAACACAAGAATAGTACGATGTCTGTTGATAATGTTTGTAGGGCATTTTCAACACTCCTAATGTGACCTTGCCAGTGGCACTGTGGGTTAGGTTCCTGACTCCTACATCACACGTTGTGTGTTCGAATACAGCCGAAGCCATGACTTTTTTTTTAACAAACATTTCTTTGAAAAAATAAAACGTTTCCCTGGGTCAGAGATTAAATAAAACTTCACTTGCACCAAACAAATGTATATTTCTAAATATCACAACATTTAAATCACCTTTATTTAAAACCCATAAATAAAGCTGATACCGTTTAGACTTTTAATTATTTAAAACTGTATTACAGCAGCACAATGCACAATGCAACGTAAATCACTATCTTTGTCTTCTGCGTAATAATGTTCACCTCTCTGTCCAGCAAATTAACAATAGTAATAATAATTAACTTTATTGTACAGATGCAGCCATTCAAAATGGGTGGGGTATTTCGCGGTATACCCCGGTGGGCGTGTTGCATCAAAACGCAGCATCATGTGGTGTATCGCGTCATTTGACATCATGCCGGAAAGTATCCGGAATCACCTTGTAAAACCGCCAGGAGGAGCCAATAAAGCTTAACCTCTCATGTACAGCATTTGAGCCTTTAAATTTAAACTGTGTATTACAGCATGTTAGTCATCAGTCATTAAAAAGTTGGTATATTTTATGAAAGCAAGATTGCTCAGTTGGACAACAGGACACAACCTACCTTTATCAGAAATATTTATGCATCAAAGCCTTTACGGAAGATATTACTTATAGTATTAATAATGAATGACTTTGGACAAGCTGTAAACTCAAAGTATTACGCTGGTCCACATTCTTTCTAGCCGTCATTTTAAACGAAAATACTTTTAGTTTTTTCTTTGACAAACAGGACATTAGCTAGCCAATATGATAAAGGAATGATAAAGGAATGACTTTTTTTGCTAATTTCTTTAGCACATTTGTACAACCACATCGGTATTCCATTTCACCCTAAACATTTTAAGCATTGAAGTCTTTAACTAACATGTGGAATAGCATGATTATATTCGTGTACTGTGACATTTCTTTGAAAAAATAGAATAGCAATATTATGGACAATTAATTGACTTTTATATTTCTAAATATCACAACATGATCAAATTTAAGTCATTTTAATAACAATGAATAGTCACCTACGCATTACAATATAAACATTTATATTGTGTGGT
This sequence comes from Lepisosteus platostomus, assembly GCF_059453375.1. Lineage (NCBI taxonomy): Eukaryota > Metazoa > Chordata > Actinopteri > Semionotiformes > Lepisosteidae > Lepisosteus > Lepisosteus platostomus. The sequence continues at coordinate 6,106,474 of NC_142631.1, forward strand.
GTCGCCGGGGGAAAATAGGCGTAAAAGAGTTTTAACTCACACCACACTGTTCTTCTGTGCTCTTCGTCCGTCTGTCTCCCCAAATCCGTTCCGCAATCCGTAGTCAGTATCCTTAAACAATCCAAGTTCCAAAATCTGTATGTCCACACTCCTCTGTGTCGTATCCAAGCCGTAATCCTAGTCAAAATCTGTATCCAATAGTCCGTTATTCTTAATTCTCTTCTAGCACACTCCTAATATCTCTCCTTCCTCCGAAACGCTTTCACCTTATCGGCTTCCACGCCGGCTCATTGCTTCTGGGGCATTTATATCCTGTTTCCTGATGTACTTCAGCTGTGTCTCCTTGTTTCGCTGCATGGGCTTTTTCCAATAGCGGGTCAGCTGGTTATCCTGGGTGGCCATCTTGACCAGGTCAATATCGAGTATTTTCAGTGTTTCGTTCTGGAAATACCGGTTATAAATTACCCTTCCCCGGGTCCTCTTACATTCCCTCCCCCTGAGATCAGCCCCGACCTCGGGCGATCTAGAAAAAAATAAACAGTGCATTCAGGAGAGGGCGTCTACATTTCCTTGTTTCCTTCCGGGTCAATATACTGTTTGGAATTGAAATCTTTGCAGACTAAGACCCCATCGTGTAATTCTATCATTTTTATTCATGTTAATGGCGCATGATCTGTGTATAATATAAATCGTCTTCCCAATAAATAATACCTCAAATAGTTTAGGGCCCATTTGATTGCTAGACATTCTTTCTCTATCATAGAATATTGCTTTTCGGCCAGATTCAACTTACGGATGATATATAGAATAGGATGCTCCAGTCCTTCAATTTCTTGCGAGAGTATGGCTCCAATTCCAGTGTCCGAAGCATCAGTTTGTACCATGAAAGGCTTATTGAAATCTGGTACCTGTAAGACGGGTTGAGAAGAGAGAGTTGCTTTTAAGTCTCAGAAGGCCCTCTCTTCCAAGTCGGTCCATTTTATTTTCTCCAGACAGCTCATCTTCGTCAGGTCGTGTAGAGGGGCGGCCATGGAGGCAAACCCTGGAATGAAACGTCAATAGTAACTTGCCAGTCCCAAAAACGTTCAAATTTGCTTCTTGGTAGCTGGTTTGGGCCAGTTCTTAATTAACTGTACCTTCTGATCTTGGGGCATGATCAATCCTCTCCCAATCGTATAACCCAGATAATTGGCTTCCCTAGCCCCCAGACAACATTTATTTGGGTTGGCTGTTAATCCTGCTGCTCGCAATGCTCCAGTCACTGCTTCCAGGTGCTGTAGATGTTGTTCCCAGGTCGTGCTGTGGATTACGACGTCATCCAAGTAGGCGGCTGCAAAATCCCGATACAGTCTCAGAATTCGATCCATCAATCTTTGAAAAGTTGCGGGAGCGCCATGCAAACCGAAGGGTAGGACCCTATACTGATATAGTCCCTCAGGTGTGGCAAAAGCAGTTGCACTTGCCAATATCCCTTTGTAAGATCAAGGGTGCCAATGTATCGAGCGTTACCTAATCGCTCGATTAGTTAATCTATACGGTCATGGGGTATGCATCAAACAGCGAAATCTCATTTAACCTTTTGAAATTGTTGCAAAATCTAATAGTTCCATCCGGCTTGGGGATCAGAACTATCGGGCTAGCCCACTCACTATGGGATTCCTCGATTATTCCCATCTCCAGCATTTTTCCCACCTCTTCTTTAAACAATTTCCTTTTGGCTTCTGGTACTTGATACGGGGGTAGCCTTACCTTTTTCCCTGATTCCGTGACGATCTTATGTTGTATAAGATGGGTTCGACCAGGTGTCCGGGAAAAAACATCTTTGTTTTGGGTTAGGAATTCTTGTAGTTCCTGTTTCTGTGCCGGAGCCAGGTCTCCCATGGCTACCGCACCCGTTTCTTCTTCCAGAGGGTCTGGGGAAAAGTGGGTGAGCAGAACTTCGGAACCATGCCATTTCTTCAGCAAATTGACGTGGTAGATTTGATGCTGCCTTCTGTCATGTTGCTTGACCTTATAGTTGACTGGCCCCACCTTTTCCACCACTTCATAAGGCCCCTGCCAGGATGCCAGGAACTTACACTCTGGGGTTGGAACTAGAACCAGTCCACGTCCAATAGGCCCCGTGGTATCCGCGAGTATAATAATTCAAATGGGGAAAATCCGGTCGAGACATGCGGTACTTCTCGAACCGCGAACATGAGATACGGGAGCAGCTGATCCCAATTTTTCCCATCCTTTTGCATAGTCTTCCTAAGCATGCTTTTCAGGGTCTTATTAAAACGTTCTACTAGACCATCAGTTTGAGGGTGATAGACTGAGGTTCGGATCTGCTGCATACCCAGTAGCTTACATAAGTCTTGCATGACTTTAGACATAAAAGGTGTTCCTTGATCAGTTAGGATCTCTTTAGGTATTCCGACTCGAGCGAACAGCTCCCTAGCTATGTTTTTGGCGGTGGCAGCTCTCAACGGAATGGCTTCGGGGTACCTGGTAGCATAGTCCACTATTACTAAAATATACTGGTGACCTTTGGTGGTTCTGATCAGAAGCCCCACCAAATCCATCCCAATCCGTTCGAAGGGGGTTTCAATAATTGGGAGGGGAATCAAAGGATTTCTATAGTAGGGTTGTGGTGCACTTTTCTGACACTCAGGGCGTTCCCAACAATATTTCTCGATGGCTTTATAGATCCCTGGCCAAAAGAACCTAGAGAGGAGCCTCTCGGACGTCTTCTTTACCCCCAGGTGTCCGTCCAGGAGGTTGCTATGGGCCAAGTTGAGGAGCTTCATCTGGTAGGCCCAGGGAATAAGGAGTTGTTCCACTTCATCCTGTCCCTTCTGCTGCACCTGATAGAGGAGATTATTCTTTGTCATAAAATATGGGTAACTCACCGTATTAGGATCAGTACACCACTTTCCATCAATTATCTTGAAATGCCCCCACGCATGTCTCAAGTTTCCATCTTCTAATTGGGCCGCCCAAACTTACCACGACGTTCTGGGGGTTCCCAGTCCGGTAAATCCATATTTTCAAACTCAACTCCAAGTTCAGCTCCGCCTTCTTGTGGGTCCGTCTCATCAGGGTCATCGGTAGGGGCGTCCCTCCAGTCTTCCGGGCAGGGGATTGGTCTTAGCCTAGCTGTTTGGACCGTGTTCCAAATCTGGAGGAAATGGGGACAGTCTCGTCCCAGTACGACAGGGTATGGCAACTGCTCAACCACTCCTACCATTGAATGGTAGGTCCCCTGTTCTGTAGAGATGCTCAATTCTACCGTCGGATAGATCTTGGTGTCCCCGTGAATGCAAGTAATAGGTATTCCCTCTGTTCTCGGAATCTCCAGTTCTCCCGGAAGTATTGTAGGGGTCACCAGGGTCACAGTACTGCCAGAGTCCAACAAGGCCTCGACGGGTTCTCCCCCTATCTCAGCTTTCGTAAGATGGGGATCCTCGCAGGTCGGGACCCGTGCTGTAAGGTAGTTACATTTGGCTTCACCTCTGGGGTCTACCTGCATGGGTTCGGGCAGGCCGGGGCAATAGCTGGCTAAATGCCCTTCTTCCTGACAATTAAAACTTCACCGGGTTTCTTTCCATGGTCGGGGCCTTGAGTCAGACCTCTCCCGAAGGGGTTTTTTAAATTGTATAGGTTCCCTATAATCAGTATGCTTTATTGGCCGATACTTTACTTCAGTTTCCAGACTCTTGGGGCTTCTTCTCTCCTCCTTCCGAAAGTCCCCTTTTTCCTCCCTAATCAGGGCCTCTGTGGCATGGTGTCTGTCCACCAAGTCCACGGCCTGATCTAGTGTCTGGGGATCCCCTTCACTTACTTTCCTTTTCAGGTGAACAGGCAGACTCCTCACAAAGTGATCCAACACCACCCTTTCTACCACCTGTCCTGGGTTTAATTCTTCTGGCTGGAGCCATTACTTTGCGAGATGTACCAGGTCAAACATCTGAGACCTCGTAGGCTTGTTCACCTGGTATCTCCAATTGTGAAACCGGACTGCTTGTATCGCCATGGTTACCCCTAGTCTTGCCAATATCTCCTTTTTCAGAGTCTCATAATTCTCTGCATCTTCCTCTTTTAAATCATAATATGCTTTTTGGGCTTCTCCAATTAAATAAGGGGCTACTCTCCCGGCCCATTGCTCTCTGGGCCATGCATTTCGAGATGCAGTTCTTTCAAAGGTGGTTAAATACGCTTCCACATCATCAAGCTCTGTCATCTTTTGTAGCGCAATTTGTTCCGCCGGAGCGGTGTCTCTCCCTGCTACCGGGGCCTGCCGGATTTCTTCCCCTAATCTGTGCAATTCTGCGGATACTAATTTTTGCTCCTCTATAATTCGTTCGTTAGTTTCGCTTTGGATTTGGTTCGCCTCCCATTGCGCTTCAATAGCTTCTTGCTGTCCCTTTAATGCCTGAAATTGGGCAAGGGTGGCCTGGGACAACTGCTGTATTAATTGTTCCATGGTTTTTCTTCACACACGCAAAGCGAAACCCGCACGCACACAAAAAAAAAACTTGCTTTCTTTGATTCTCAAACCCGAGCGGGAGCTGCCCGCATCCTCCACCAATTGTGATGTCGCCGGGGGAAAATAGGCATAAAAGAGTTTTAACTCACATCACACTGTTCTTCTGTGCTCTTCGTCCATGTGTCTCTCCAAATCTGTTCCGCAATCCGTAGTCAGTATCCTTAAACAATCCAAGCTCCCAAATCCGTATGTCCACACTGCTCTGCGTCGTATCCAAGATCCTAGTCAAAATCCGTATCCAATAGTCCGTTATTCTTAATTCTCTTCTAGCACACTCCTAATATCTCTTCTTCCTCCAAAACGCTTTCACCTTATCAGCTTCGGCACCGGCTCATCGCTTCTGGGGCATTTATATCCTGTTTCCTTATGTACTTCAGCTGTGTCTCCTTGTTTCGCTGCATGGGCTTTTTCCAATAGCGGGTCAGCTGGTTATCCTGGGTGGCCATCTTGCCCAGGTCTATATCGAGTATTTTCAGTGTTTCGTTACGGAAATACCGGTTATAAATGACCCTTCCCCGGGTCCTCTTACAATTGATTTAAATCACGTTTTGATTTAAATCGCAAACGCGTGTTTAAATATATGTGTTTTTTGATTCACAATCAGACAAATGCAACATAAATTGATATCTTTGTCTTCTAAGTATCTTAATAAACTTTCAGCATAGCTTTCTTCCCGTTTAGATTTATTTTTCTTGGGATCTTGGGATCAAACGTGAAAAGATTAGATTGTTTTTATTTTTTAAATACATTTTAGAAAAGTGTAATCTATACTAAAAAGCTGTACACCACCTGCTATAAAGATACATATGATAATACTTTTGGGCTCGGATAGGACGGACACAAGAACTCAGACTTGCGGAGTTAAATCTCAACAAAACAACAACAAATCTCAATATCTTGTACAAATTATTCGTAATACAAACCATAAATAGCCCACAAACTCTCTCAAATTCCCCCAATTATCATAATCCCGCCCCTTATGCAAAACCAAACCCTCCTCCCATCCGAGTTTATCCTCTTAATCATAAACAAAATCCACCTCAATTTTCAACATCAAGCATTACACAAAATCAATACCTCAACACTCTATTCTCAACAACGATAATTCACAAACAGCTAGAACATGTAACTCCACATTCCCAAATAGACCTAATTTCCATTTCCCCGCCCCTTATGCAAAACCAACATCCCTCCCCTGTTCTCTCTCTCCACTGGCGTTTGTAATCGTTTTTATTTTTAAATAAATTTTAGCAAAGTCATGTATTTAAAAAATCTAAAGATTTCTATATTTATGTCTTTATTTAGTGGTTTCATTAGTGACAAAGGCTAAACTTTCTTGGAAAAATGTCTTTTATGTAAACCATGTTTGCTATTAAGTCATTTAGGGCTAGAATATGTTCATTGTCTTCCAATGAAAGAAGGGTTCCTTTCACCGTAGTCGGGTTGACATTAGAAGCTTGCCACGCCCGGACTGTTACACCAATGCATTAGCATGTTAAAGCAATTTCATTGAGGAGCCTAGCTTTCTTAACTAGTAAGTACTTACTGGGTGGTTTTGGAGGGGGGGAGGTGTCTTTCGCTGGAAATCTCGCCCTCTTCTACTTTGAAAATACCTGTGAAACCGGTTTAATTCGTCACAGCCAGCACTCCCGCAGAGAGGGGGGTTGTACTTGCAGTGCATCGGTATAGATGGGAAAGCCAGAGCCGACCGCTACGCTGCCCACGTGTTATGCTCTTCGTTAATGTCTAAGCCGGAACACATCATTATATCTCATTTTGTATTTCTATAAAAAAAAATCGTTTGCCCAGTCTAACACTATTGTTGTTATTGTTTTTATCCTGTAAAGCGCTTTGAGGAGCCACCTTTAAAGGCGCCATATACAGATGCAGCCATTCAAAGTGCGCGGTACAGACACGTACCGGAGGTAATTGGCTACGGCGTCGTGCATCGTGACGCGCGATGACGCAAAATACCGCGGTACGTGATTGGTTGACCGACAGGGGCACTCGTGGTCCGTTGGTCTGTCGTAGAAAGACTTACTGTAAACATCTTTACTGTGCCCGTTGTAGATATTGAATTTTACCACTGAAGGGAAATCTTAGTAGCTGAGCATAAAAAGAATAGGAGCATACTGTAACGCGTGTGAAGGCCATAAACGATATTAATTTTGGAACGTAAACATACAGTATATAGCTGGTCTCGGTACTTTAAAGAAAAAAATACACACCAGTATTCCATTTCTCCCTAAACATTGTAAGCTTCGAAGTCTTTAACTAACATGATACTGGAGTCAACAAGCATACTTTTAGAATTTGATTAAAACGGAATATAATATGGAATCGCGTATCTCAAGAATTTAATAACGGTATGATTATATCCGTGTACTGTTGCAGGGCTGTGTAGGGCTGTTTCGCCTGGCTGTTCATGCAAGCTGTCTTGTAGCCTACTGGTCTAGGTGTGTGACTAACAACTGGCAGGTTGTGTGTTCGAATCCAGCTGGTGCTGGACTTTTCATTTTTATTTATTTATTTTTTAATCGCGTAACATAAACATATTACCGTATGCAAACTGTACTGTATACAGTATGTATATGTATATTTAATGTCTTAACTGTGCCCGTTTAATTGAATTTAAAAAAATTATTTAACACGAACATTAAGCTGTTTACATCTTCCGCCTGAGAACAGTCACCCGTTGCTACCCAACGCAGAAACACAGCCACTAACTAGCAAAGAGAGGACATTAGCTACCCAATATGATAAAGAAATAAATGATTATTTTGTTTATTTCTTTTGCACATTTATTTGAACATTTCCATCGATTGTACAAGCACTTGGAAACTGTCCAATCCCTAGTTCATCAGGCATTTTACCGGTCTGGCGCCGGTCTGTGTCTTCCAGGATATAATGCCAGCGAACTCTTGTTTTTATGTCCACTATAACAGACAATCTCCTTTGCTTTTAACCGAGCGTTTTATAATTTCCTAAAATGAAAATGATTTACTTTATTTCCCTCACGGGCTCAATAAAAGTATCTATCATCTGTCTAAACTATGGGACAGAATTCTGGGGTCTCCCCATACCAGAGATTATGGTAGGGCTTCAGAATGGTGATTGGCTGACACCATCTGACACCCCTCTGATTGGAGAAAAAAGACGTGCTGGTTTGCTATACATACTGTACCAGGAAGAGGATTTCTTTCTATTCAAAACGTGTATTTTAAAAGTTTAAGAAGTAAAAACCTTACAGCGTACACAGATTTCTAAACTGATCAGGATCATTATCTTTGTCTTATGCATAATAATGTTCACCACTCTGTCCAGCAAATTAATAATAAACTTTATTTTATATAGCGTTTTAAACGAATAAGTAATTAGATTGCTCATAAACCTAATCACTTGCTTTTTCTTTTTATTTAGGCTCAGATTTCAACTATAGATCGTATTATTAATAACCATAATAACAACCAACCAACAAAAACAACCATATAAACATAATACCAACCAAAAACATAGCTAACAACCACAATACAAAATCAAATAATCAAACCATTTTACTCTCGCAAAGTCCTCCAATTATCATAATCCTGCCCCTTATGCAAAACCAAACCTTCCTCCCATCCCAGTTTATCCTGTTTATCATAAACAAAATCCACCTCAATTTTCAACATAAAGCATTACACAAAATCAATACCTCAACACTCCATACTCAACAACGATAATTCACAAACAGCCAGAACATGTAACTACACATTCCCAAACAGACCTAATTTCCATAGCCCCGCCCCTTATGCAAAACCAACATCCCTCCCCTGTTCTCTCTCTCCCCTGGCGGTTGTAATTGTTTTTATTTTCAAATAAATTTTAGCAAAGTCATGTATTTTAAAAATCTTAAGATTTTTATATTTATGTCTTTATTTAGTGGTTTCATTAGTGACAAAGGCTAAACTTTCTTGGAAAAATGTCTTTTATGTAAACCATGTTTGCTATTAATTCATTCAGGGCTAAAATATGTTCATTGTCTTCTAATGAAAGAAGGGTTCCTTTCGCCGTAGTCGGGAGCCTAGCCTTTAACTAGTAAGTACTGTAGTTACTGGGTTTTTGAGGGGGGGGAGGTGTCTTTCGCTGGAAATCTCGCCTCCTACTTTGAAAATACCCGTGAAACCGGTTCAATTCGTCACAGCCAGCACTCCTGCAGAGAGGGGGGGTTGTACTTGCAGTGTATACAGTACAGGCGTTATGCTCTTCGTTAATGTCTGTGAAGTTTTATTTAATCTCTGAGCCATACTGATTCTTCTGGAAGCCAGTTTCCACCAGGGAGTAAAAAAAAAAACACACTATGGTATTCTCTCCAATGCAGTGCAGTTAAAAACATACCTCTGATGCTGCTCCTAAATGAATATCGTTTATGACCATTATAAGCTTTATGCTCCTTTTCTTTTTTCCAGTGGATTGAACAGGGAGAGGCATTTCATGATGTACTTTTCACTGATGAAACAACAGTGGCTCTGGAACAGTTTTCAACCAAGTCGTTTTATAAAAAGGGGAGATATGTACACATTACTGAAGCTAAAAGTTTAGCCTTTGTCACTAATGTAACCACTAAATAAAGACATAGAGAAATCCCTGCGTTACAGACTGTATATGGCTGGTATTGGTAGTTTAAAGAAAAAATACACACCAGTATTCCACTTTCTCCCTAAACATTTTAAGCATCAGAGTCTTACATGTGGTTATTTCGGAAACGTTTGTACGTGCTCCTTCTGACCATGTTACTGTTTACTGTTACTGACCATATTAAGTTTAAGTGCCTGTGGGCACTTTTCCTGTCCGTGGGGGGTGGACCGTCTTTCATTAGAAGGTTAGTCTGTTCTACTCTGAGAATGTAGAGGGGGTGGAAAGTGCCCGCGGTCATTTAATTAGTATTAAAATTCACACTGATTCCCTTGCGAAGATACTGACATAGGAATATTCGTGCGTGGTCAAAAAATGGCATAAAAACGACAAAGTGAAGGCTGTGAAAACATTCACAATGTACTTTATACACAAAGCAAATATACCCCCCCCCCTCTCTCAATTCAATTCAAGCTGCTTTATTAGCATGACAGATGGGTACAATCAGTGTTGGGTATTTACTTTGCTTTGAGATGCCACTTTTAAAGGTGATATATAAAATCAAGGCTTTAACTTGCTTTAACTCCGCAAGTCTGGGTTCTTGTGTCTGTCCTATCCGAACCCGAAAGTATTACAATATGTATCTTTATAGCAGGTGGTGTACAGCTTTTTAGTATAGATTACACTTTTCTAAAATGTATTTAAAAAATAAAAACGATTACAATCTAATCTTTCCACGTTTGATCCCAAAATAAATCTAAACGGGGAGAAAGCTATGCTGAAAGTTCATTAAGATACTTAGAAGACAAAGATATCAATTTATGTTGCATTTGTCTGATTGTGAATCAAAAAACACATATATTTAAACCCGCATTTGCGATTTAAATCAAAACGCCAGGCCACCACAGCGTCACACCACACAGCTGCCAGTGCACCTCTACATACCCGACCACCACTGCATCACACAGCTGCCAGCGCACCTCACCGTGCCAGGCCACCACTGCATCACACAGATGCCAGCGCACCTCACCGTGCCATGCCACCAGCTGCGTCAAACCACACAGCTGCCAGCGCAACTCACCGTGCCCGGCCACCACTGCATCACACAGCTGCCAGCGCACCTCACCGTGCCAGGCCACCACAGCGTCACACCACACAGCTGCCAGCGCACCTCACCGTACCAGGCCACCACTGCGTCACACCACACAGCTGCCAGCGCACTTCACCGTGGCAGGCCACCACTGCGTCACACCACACAGCTGTCAGCGCACCTCACCGTGCCAGGCCACCACTGCATCATACAGCTGCCAGGGCACCTCACCGTGTCAGGCCACCACTGCGTTACACATATTTCAGCGCCATATATTTCATGGATATTATGGAATATAATGGATGGATATCTTAGTTATCTTTCTAGTTCACAGGTTTGCATGCATAATTTAATTTTGAAAGCCACTGAGACATCAGGTACTACTGTTGTATTTATGAAAAAGAAACAAAACAAAAAACATACTTACAACTTTGCCATCCTACTCCTTAGTTAATACATTTTATTATTCATAAACAGTTAACATTGTTAGCAAAATATTTTGAATTATATTTAACCCTATTTTTTCTTTAGTTTTGTATTTAACTTATTATATGATAGTCAGACTTAATGTATATTTGAACAATGAAAATATATTTTTACAAGATTTTACATTAAGCACTTAAAATTAATATGGTTAATAATAGTAAACTGTAACATGCTGTAACAAGATCGGTTAAACTGCGAAGAAAATGCTTTCAGAGAAAATGTTTCAGGTGTGAAGAACATAGATCTCCAATGCAATTTCAACCAAACCTGTTCCCACACACCCTGCCCCCACTACCATTAGAATATACACAAACATTTTAGCGTTTCATTCTGAGCAGAAGACCCTCACACCTGAAGAGTGCTGGCTGTGACGAATTAAACCTGTTTTACAGGTTTCAATCACAGACCATGTGACATGGGAGTCAGGAGACTACAGAAACACACCGGATTTGATAACGCTATAAAAACGCTATAAAATAATGTGACTTGGCACAGAACAAGTTTACAGCACAGTACAAAAATAAATGCTGACCATGACTTTAGAAGCATAAATTGCCTTACACTCAATTTAAACACAAGCTGTCTTTAGCCCTCTAAGCTGGTTCATACAGAAATGTAGAGATCCAGGCTCAGAACACACAGCTTCATTAGCGAATACATATGCAGGACAACTAGAGAAGACGTTTTACAGAGGATGGATTTTTAGAAACATCCCATCAGACATCCCATCATATTCACAACGTGAAATCTAGAAAATAATATTACGTAACCAAAATCCGCAATATGGAAACAGAACCTGTGTAATTGTTGATAGATGATGTACTCGTAACATTTTTTCAAGACGAACTACAACATTTAAAAAATGACTTGTATGTACTTGATATCTCTAATCAATCCACGGGTCCCAGCACAAAACGAAACTAAAACGCATACCGTTTCGCGCTTCTTATTAGTTGCTCAAAAGTAATTTGACCGTATGAAATGCATAATATAAACCTAGAAACATATACGTGAGCAGTACTTAAGCACTGTAGTATCGGTGTTAAGACATACCTCTCAAATACTGTAAATCAAGTTAAAAATGTCTCAAGACCGATTCTGGTCATAATGAAACCATGTTTCGTGTATGTTTTCTTTAAAGTACCGAGACCAGCCATATACTGTATGTTTATGTTCCAAAATTAATATCGTTTATGGCCTTCACACGCGTTACAGTATGCTCCTATTTTTTTATGCTCAGCTACTAAGATTTCCCTTCAGTGGTAAAATTAGATATGAATATTCAATACTTAAACGGGCACAGTTAAGACATTAAATATACATATACATACTGTATACAGTACAGTTTGCATACGGTAATATGTTTATGTTACGTGATTAAAAAATAAATAAATAAAAATGAAAAGTCCAGCACCAGCTGGATTCAAACACACAACCTGCCAGTTGGTAGTCACACACCTAGACCAGTAGGCTACAAGACAGCTCGCATGAACAGGCAGGTGAAACAGCCCTGCCGCAGTACACGGATATAATCATACTGTTATTAAATTCTTGAGATACGCGATTCCATATTATATTCCCTTTTAATCAAATTCTAAAAGTATGCTTGTTGACTCCGGTATCACGTTAGTTAAAGACTTCGAAGCTTACAATGTTTAGGGAGAAATGGAATACTGGTGTGTATTTTTTTCTTTAAAGTGCCGATTCCTGGAACACCCCTCTGAAGTGGTTCCATAAAATCTGGTATACGGAAAAGAAAGCGTTGATAAATACAAGTGTCTTTTAATACACTCTTTGCTGTTCTCTTGAGGATCCTTGTGATATTTTAAGCTCTAGTTGAATGATAGGTGTCGCATTTTAAATCATTTTCGTAGTTAGAAATTATGAAACGCCCTGTTAAAAGCAAGGAAGTTTTTATGCCCGTTGAAGTAAAACATAATGCCTGACAAAGTATGGCTTGGACAGATTCGAAGTGCTTGTACAAATGTGCTAAAGAAATTATACTTTGAGTATACAGCTTGTCCAAAGTCATCCATTATTAATACTATTAGTAATATCTTCAGTAAAGGCTTTGATGCATAAATATTTCTGATAAAGGTAGGTTGTGTACTTTTGTCCAACTGAGCAATCTTGCTTTCATAAAATATACCAACATTTTAATGACTGATGATTAACATGCTGTAATACACAGTTCAATACTAAAGGCTCAAATGCTGTACATGAGAGGTTAAGCTCCCCCTGGCGGTTTTACAAGGTGAAACCGGATAGTTAGTCACGTGACACACGTGAACTGCGTGATACCCCGGTGGGCGTGTCGCGGTATGCCGCGAAAAACCTCACCCATTTTGAATGGCTGCATCTTTTCAATAAAGTTCATTATTATTATTATTGTTAATTTGCTGGACAGAGAGGTGAACATTATTACGCAGAAGACAAAGATAGCGATTTATGTTGCATTGTGCATTGTGCTGCTGTAATACAGTTTTAAATAATTAAAAGTCTAAACAGTATCAGCTTTATTTATGGTTTTTAAATAAAGGCGGTTTAAACGCGATTTAAATCAATATAAATGTTTATATTGTAATGCATAGCTGACTATTCATTGTTATTAAAATGACTTAAATTCGATCATGTTGTGATATTTAGAAATATAAATTTGTTTGGTGCGAGTGAAGTTTTATTTAATCTCTGACCCAGGGGTGCGGGGTGCGGAACCAGGGAACTATTTACATGGAAAACGGGCGTTTCCAAGTGCTTGTACAATCGATGTAAATGTTCAAATGAATGTGCAAAAGAAATAAACAAAATAAACATTTATTTCTTTATCATATTGGCTAGCTAATCTCCTCTCTTTGCTAGTTAGTGGCTGTGTTTCTGCGTTGGATAGCAACGGGTGACTATGTTCTCAGGTCAGGCGGAAGATGTAAACAGCTTAATTTTCATGTTAAATAATTTTTTTAAATTAAAATTCATTCTATACAGCAATCGCATATTTGGGTACCGTTTCATAAAACTTTCATGCTTAAAATGTTTAGGGAGAAATGGAAGACTGGTGTGTATTTTTTCTTTAAACTACCAAGACCAGCCATACACAGTACAGTTTACATACAGTAATGTATATCTTCCTAAATTAATATCGTTTATGACCTTCAGATGCGTTATGCTCCTCTTCTTTTTATGCTCAGCTACTAAAATTTCCCTTTCGTGGTAAAATTTCATATAAATATTCAATACTAAGCGGATTAAAATGTGCACAGTAAAGAGATTAAATGATTAAATCTTTTCACTACCGACCAATGCACCACGAGTGCCCGTCGGTCATTTTGGCCAGCCAATCACTTACCGCAGTGCCCTGCGGTGGCTTTCCCGTACCGCAGGTTTGTACCGTGCATTTTGAATGGCTGCATCTGTATATGGCACCTTTAAAGGTGGCTCCTCAAAGCGCTTTACAGGATAAAAACAATAACAACAATACTGTAAGGCTGGGCAAATGATTTTAATTATTTTTTTTAAAAGAAATACAAAATGAGATATAATGATGTGTTCCGGCTTAGACACAAATATATTACTAATAGTATTAATAATGAATGACTTTGGACAAGCTGTAAACTCAAAGTATAATTTCTTTAGCACATTTGTACAAGCACTTGGAATCTGTCCAAACCCTACTTTGTCAGGCATTTTCTTTTACTGCAACGGATATAAAAATTCCCTTGAAGAAACATTCCTAAAACATATAACGTTTGTACAAATGTGCTAAAGAAATTAGCAAAAAAAGTCATTCCTTTATTGTATTGGCTAGCTAATGTCCTGTCTTTGTTAGTTAGATCCACGAAATGCTGTGGTGTTTGTCAAAGAAAAACTAAAAGTATTTTTGTTTAAAATGACGGTTAGAAAGAATGTGGACCAGCGTAATACTTTGAGTTTACAGCTTGTCCAAAGTCATTCATTATTAATACTATTAGTAATATATTTGGTAATGCATAAATATTTCTGATAAAGGTAGGTTGTGTACTTTTGTCCAACTGAGCAATCTTGCTTTCATAAAATATACCAACTTTTTAATGACTGATGATTAACATGGTGTAATACACAGTTTAAATTTAAAAGCTCAAATGCTGAACATAAGAGGTTAAGCTTAATTGGCTCCTCCTGGCGGTTTTACAAGGTGATTCCGGATACTTTCCGGCATGACGTCAAATGACGCGATACACCGCATGATACTGCGTGATTTGATGCGACACGCCCACCGGGGTATACCTTGAAATACCCCACCCATTTTGAATGGCTGCATCTGTATAATCCTCCTCAATCTCAACAGGTGTGCATGATCTGTCGGAGCTGGCCTCATTACTCTTGGTGTCTATTCCTTTCAGCCAGGACATAATACTTGATTTTTGCGAGGTATTCATTTTCAATAAATTGTTGACGAATGTGGTGCTGTTGGAGAAATATTTCCTGTTTCCCCTATAAAGGCAGTCAGAAGTCTATCTCAGAAGTTTTTATTTCATGCGCATGGATGCGAAACAGAGATACTTGATGTATTTTTCTCAAACTAACCCAGAACAGTCCTTAAATATTTTTCTGTTATCTATCAAGCTTTCCCATGCTAACAAGATTGGCGTGTTCCAAGATCACGCACGTTCTCCCACCTTCCTCTTTGCTGGAGATAGCTTTTCTTAAATTCAATTGGTCACTTAAGTTCATAGCATGCATTTCTATACTTTCCCACGCTTACAAGATTGGCGGTGTTCCAAGATCACGCACGTTCTCCTACCTCCCTATTTGCTGGAGATAGCTTTTTTTAAATACAAATGGTCACTTACTTCATAGCCTGCATTCCTATAGAGTGGTATAGAATTACATTGTAGCTCTGTGTTCATTCAAGTATTAGCGCGCGCTGTACCGTAGTACGTAGGCTGCGTATTTGACACGTATTAAAATAGAAAATTTGAAAACCTGTCCCGATTTTTCAGCGCACACAACACATTTCCAGGGTCATTTGGAGTACCACCTGGCGGCACTCCGCGTACCACTGCAGGTACGCATACCACAGTTTGAGAACCACTGCACTAAGAGAACTGGCTAAATCGTGTGACTTTAGAGTATTGGAAGCTGAGATGTTAAGAGATCAACTTGTGGGAAAAGGTGCACATAAGAGACTGCATGATAATTTGTTGCATGAGGAAGGACTGACTTTAGAAAGAGCTCTTTCAGTTGCTAAAATTCATGAAGCAGCTCAAGCAGAATCAAGAATGCAAAGGAACAAGTAATAGGTTTATTCCATGCTGAAAAAAAAAGAAAGAGAACACTACGTTTCCTTGACACCTGAAGAAGGCTCCACGGCCGAAACGTTGTGTTCTCTTTCTTCTTTTTTCAGCATGGAATAGACCTATTACTTGTTCCTTTGCAGCCTACGCATGCTGACGCAGCTACCCACCTGAACTAGTACAGAATCAAGAATGCTTTCTAACCACAGTGACAAAGCTAGAGAGAGTCATGTTTACTTCACAAGAAACACTGAACGGGGCGCTCGCTCAAACTTCAGAACAAAAGCCGAGCAGCAGGACGCAGTCAAGCTAACCGGGGTAAAGTTAGCTTGAAGTTCAAAAACGATTTTGGCACACCTGTAGTGTTTTCTCGAAACCTCCTAGAGTTGCGACAACACTTGCTTTGTGTATAAAGTACATTGTGAATGTTTCCTCAGCCTTCTCTTTGTCATTTTTATGACATTTGTTTTTTTTACCACACAGGAGTATTCTTTTGTCCATATCTTTGCAATGGAAAAACAGAACACCTTTAAACCAAATACATTTTAAGGACCACAACTTGTGAAAATGCTCATAGCCTCTACATCAAACTATCAGTGAGCTACTTATCTTTTTTTAAACGTCCGGTTTCTCGATGCGTAGGGGAATGCTGTTCACAAGCCAATAGCATTTAAACCACAGCACCCAAAATGCTGCAAGTAAGTGTTTTACACACTAAGCAGGTCCTCTGACTGTTTCAAGCCTTGCTTTGGCTTGTCAAACCTTTTTTATTTATTTTTTTAATTTGGCACCATTAGACATGCAATACACTGGGATAGTGGGATCTTCTTCATGATTCAATAGCTTTTGAAGTACAACACCCACAATGCTACAACTAAGTGTTTCACATACTAGGCAGGTCCTCTGACCTTTCCCATCTTTGTTTTGGGTTGTGAAACATTTCGTTATTTTTTATGATTTTTCAATATGGCACCATTAGAGAGGCAGTACATGGGGATAGGGGGGTGCTATTTACGAGTCAATAGCTTTTCAAGCACAACATTCACAATGCTGTAATCAAGTGTTGTACACACCAGACAGCCTCCTCACCTCATACAACCTTGCTTTGGGTTGTGAAACTGTTCTTTATTTTTTTAATGATTTTTTTAAGATAACACTACAGATAATACACTGGGATAGGGGGGTCTTCTTCATGACTCAATAGCGTTTCGAACACAACATTCACAATACTACAGCCATGTGTCTTACACACCAGACAGCTCCCTCACCTCATACAACTTTGCTTTGGGTTGTGAAACTGTTCTTTATTGTTTTTTTATTTTTTTAAGATAACACTACAGGTAATACACTGCAGATTGACACTGTGAATTCTACTTCATATATTATGTGAGACTAGATGTTAATGTTGAGTGTGTCTTGAGCAGTACAGGATCTTGAGTTTTGTAGGGACTCATGTCGGCTGGGTTCCTTGCTTCAGAAATCCAGGAGGATCCCTTGTAATGGGGGACAGAGCTCGATATCAACCAAAGGCACCAAAGCGAGAACAGGGGAAGGCATGGTGTGGAGAAAAAAAATAGACGCAGTTAGACACAGAAAAAACAATTGCAACGTGGTAGTCTATCTACCCACTTAATATCTATGTTTCTGCATCTCCTAAAGAATTAGATCACTCAGGATAAAGAAGACTACAGAGAAGATTTAGAACACTACAGCATTGTTATATATGCTTGTAGGTATGGGGCATCTTTAATAAGGTCTGACATATATTTCCACAATTTAGGGGCTGTGTGCCTACAGTAAATGCTCTGCTACCTGCACGCTATTGTTAATGTAATCTGTTCATTGATCTAGACAGCATCCTGCAAATGCCACAATCTTACTGGAAGAAAAGGATCACTTTGGTGTCTAGGCTGTTCTTTTTTGTGAGTCTCCAAGCCTGGAGATGTACATGGTATGAAATGAAAAGCCAGTGGGGTTTGGACTTCGATGATGTGATTATGTTTTATTGTTCCAGTTTGAATTATTTTAGCACTGTGCCCTGTCTGAAGGTAGATAGTGGAATTTCTTGATTAATCTATCTTTCTAGGATGGATTTAATCTGGAAATCTTTCAATAAATCATGTCATGTTGACGTACTGTTGATTACCAATTCTTGACACTACTTCTGTGATGTTAACAGTGCATAGTGATCATATTTAAAAGGGACTGTGTTGTGTTATGATGAACTTTTTTACTGTTTTCATACAGACTTTGTTTGGTTTCTGGCAATAGATAACAAATGGTTTCTAGTGATCTTTTGTGTTCTAGTGTTTTTCATTTTTTTTTCCGCAAAGTCTGAAAGTTGACTCTTACCAAAGATAATTCTTTGGGGAGATATTGAAACTTGTACTTAAGTGTCTTTTGGAGGCGAATTCTGCTGAAAACACGTTGACAGTCTTCTTGAGTTTCTAACATGTCTATTATGTAATGCTTGGGAGTAGGGGGTGGTTGCTCACTCATCAACAGTGCCTGAAATATGAAACCATAAGAAGGTTTACAAACTGCAAAGGATTCAAAGAGTATAAACGGGTCACAGATCAAGATCTAAGTATTTGCAGAATTTGCCAGATCTCTCTTAATCAAACTCCTTTTTTCTTATTTTGTGTTTTTACAGCAAGACATTGTATTGTATTGTATTGTATTGTACTGTATTGTATTGTATTGTATTGTTTCTGTGTTAAATGGCAAGCTGTTTTAGGAGTTCATGGTCGTGCCTTTATTTCTATATTATTGGAAAGAAACCTAGTGATTGATCTGATGCATCCATATCTAATCATCAGTCTGACACACAGTAATTCTATCTTTGAGATGCCTATGTCATATAATAAGTTAGACTGATTATCAGTAATCTTTTATGTGTGCCTTCTTTGGTGTGTTTTTTGAAAAGTTATCTAGAACCAGTAACACCAGAAGATGCCCTGCAATCCAAACTTCCTAACAATAATAAACAATTATAACGTCCACTGAAATATGTAATCCTATGTTTCTGTTGAATCTAACACTACATGTCCTGCTTAAAAAACCCTTTCAGAGTGATAGTTTGCATGCAGAGCATACTCACCAAACTGGGGTTGGCAAAATTTACATATCCATGTTACTTAATTCTTTGCGTTTTCATACTCTTCTTTTGAAATACACAATTCATGGAACCGGTTTTCACAATTGTCACACTGAATCTACACAGACAGTAAACCTTATATCAGTTCATCTATCACATTTCACTGGCATGTTTTGTTATTATGTGCGTACATTACACATACATTACACTTACAGATAGAGATTATGTTCACTTACCCAGTTTGTCTACCGCACCGGTGTTTCTCCACACATCAGACACATGTCCGGGAGAGGAGCTACAGTATAATAAACATGCCAAATAGATTGATTTTTCCAATGTTGTAATCTACAGACCATTGTTGCATAATTGAAGACAGTTTGATAGAGACCTTTTCGTATGCACTTTCCTGATTTTGTGTTCTAGTGCTTCTTGAACTGCACATTGTCATGTCTCAGAATACTCCTGTCAACACCTGTTACCCTTTTTTGTTCAACCAGCTTGTTTCACTATGGGCAATCAAGACCCACACTTTTCCCAGACAATGGTTGTGTCAACCACGACGAAGGCCAAAGTGTCATTTAATTTTAACTGTGCGAAATGTGATTTAATTAACTTTTCATCACTGTGTTAGATAGTACTAAAATAATACCCAAATCGTTCTGCATATAAATAAATAGAGGATCTTTTTTCATTTAGACTTGTTATACAGACAGAACATGCTTCAGGAAAACAACATACACCAATACACTAAGGCAATGAGGATCAAATGGTACAATACCTGAGGCTTCAAGAATTCTGATTGACAGGTCTTCCCACAACTTTCTTATTTCTTTGGCGCTGCTGTTCATCTCGATGTATGTTGGAATATCCGGGAAATTGTTCATGATGTCTGCGCCCATCTAACAGACAAAAGTTTGTCACAATTATTTTTTCACTAAATTATCTCATACAATAGTTTTGAGACAGTCCAAAATTTCTGCGTGGAAAGGTTATGCTGACCTGCATCACAAAGACCCCACAGCTTGAGGCATCTGCTTGCCTGGTGTGACCAATCACGCTTGGTAGCCAGTTGATTTTCAACCAGTCTTCCTTTCCTAGGACGTTCCTTCACATCTTGAAAAGTCCCTGTGAATCAAAACAATAGGTTATTGATAAATGAGGAAATATTTGTCATGCTGAATTTAAACCTGAAATGTATGTGTGCCCATTTTCAATGCTTGATTTCTTACCTGAACCTTTTTGCCGCTGCAGTGGAGTCTGCCATCTCATCACTCCCCATAGATCGACCACAAAGACTTTCTGGGATGGAGCATACAGATACTTCAAGAAATAAATGGCCCAACATTAGACATGAAGTTGCAGTTAATGTGGGGCCAGACACACAGGCAGTTTCAGGAGTTTTATGTTGTAAAAACAAATGTTTTTAATATTTTAATATTTTATTTACATATAATATTTATATGTATATATTATTTAACATTTAATATTTTGCAACCCTCGGCAAAGACAGTCGGGAAATGACCTTACAGTACTTTTTTTCCTAAATGACACTTTGACCTGCTTGGTTGTCTGTTCATTACACAGCAGTATTCACAATAATATTTTAGGAAAAGTGCACTGTCACCATTGTCTTGGATACTCACTATCCATGTCCGCCTTTTTTAACAGGAGAGGAACACATACATTGTGACTTTGTAATTTTTTTAGATGCAACAGGAATAATCACTTGAACTGTGTAATGGTTCCAAGTCTAATTATAAACCTACGCTGTTTAGGATTACCTGCACCACACTTACCAACAATTTCCAATGGACACCAGTGTTAAAAAAGCTAATTATGGCTTCATAGTTTTCAAAATTGATCTGTTATGAAAAGAATGACAAGATTAGCACAACAGGCTGCCTCGCATGAATTTTGATTTCTGACTTTAAAGGTAGTTTCTTTAGGCAGCATCATGGGCACAGTTGTGACCTGTTTTGATTGATTGTAGCTCTCCTTGTTCCTCTATTGATAAAACAATCATCAGTTAGTGAAAAACCATGTTTGCCCCTCACTAATATAATCCATCAACATTTGTGTTTGATGTCCTTACCTTGGACAAACATTGTCTAGCCATGAGCTCTCTATTCCCACACATGATTTCACTAGTTGTGTTGTGGTTCATTAGGAAAACCTTATTTCCCAAGTCCATGGATTCTTTCACTACTTGAAAGTAACACTCAATAGTCTTATGGAAAAAGCAAACACAATTGAAGAAGATGTGATTTCACGCACTCACACACATTTGATTACACAAAAGCTCAGAAACCTTAACAAATGCATGCAATCAAACATTTTCATTTTACCTCGCCTATGAGCCACTCATCTGGTTTCAGAGACACAAACTCAGAGTGTCTGAGAATATATGTGTCTGCACTGTGCATGGATGGCAAAACTGCAACCACTAATTCAATCGGATTGATTATCCAAAGGGTGTGAACCTAAAAAAGATTTACCAAGCCAAAAGCATACACAAGAGATCACTGGAGCTAACATAATGAAAATTGAGATTACACACCACTGTCAACAAGTATAACAAGTTAGAGAGAAATGACAAAGAACACCCACAGTCCTAGAAAAGTTATCCGTACTTGTTTTTATTGAAACATTTGAAGATGACATTCATAAGCTTTGAAAAAGAAGTAAATGTCCACACAGCAAAATATTCTAAATACAAATCCTACCTTCTTTCTGAAATCTGTTTTCTGTCTTATAAGTTTTGAAATGGGGTGTGCATCACAGTGTGGTGTGATCACTTCAGCCATGCCCACAGCAGCTTGGTTGGGTGACACTTTCCCTTCTTCTTTGTGCTGCCATTCTTTACATTCTGTGGTTCCTGTTTTCCCCTGCTGTACTTGCATGCCGTTGCTTTCATCTGGTGATTTTTCACTTGTTTCAATATTTCTATTGCTGACCTTTTTTTCTTGTTCTCTCATTTATTGGGGAATGTTTTGGGGGGAATTTGAATTTTCTGTGGTGCGCTGTAGAATTTATTTTTTGTTTCTTTGCCTACATCTCGTGCTCTGTTTGCCCATTGTTACTGTGCATGTTCATGACGTGTTTTAGTGGTGTAGCGGCGAGGCTTATTAATAAGACAGAATTAAGTGTTGCGGTGCTTTCCCAAATGAGGCCTCATCTCTCTGTTCATCTCTGTGGTGCAGCCACAGAGAAACTATTCAAGCAGCCTGATTTAAAGATGTTTTCTTTTGATAAGGGACAGCTCCCAAAGGGGGATGCACTTAGCTAAGCCTGGCTATCATGATCAATGGTCATCCATTGGCGCCTATCTGTCTAGGGAGTGCCAGATGGACAGCGCGGATTGGACAGCAACAAGCCTGCAACTGCTTCTTTGAGTCCGCAGGAGATCTGAATCCCCAGAGATTGGATGAGTATTCAACTTCAATGCATTACAGCTCGAGAATTCAATTGTTATCCCAACCAGTTGATATCAATTTAATGCCTAAGAGTTATGTACTTGTTTTCAGTATCTAATGTAGAAGTTATAACCAAGTTCATTTATGAAACGGTCTTTATGAATGATATACTGAACGTATGTCCTCTTGATATGTGTAACACTTTGTAACTGACTGAATATATACCTTTTGTATTCTGATAACCCTCTCAATAAGACCTGTTTGGTTTATATGCATATTCTATGTATTAATAAATGTATCCTGGTGTATTAGTACCTGTGTGTGTGCGTTGTTTGAGTTATATCGCATGGTTGGATTCTAAAGCCATCAAAAGAATCAATTTTGTGATTTACTGCTACAATTAATAATTGTCCCAGTAAATGCCCAAACCCTACAGAACTGGTGCCTTCAGAGAGCAAACTACAGTGGTGATCAATGCTGCAGTCAAAACC
Organism: Lepisosteus platostomus; assembly: GCF_059453375.1. Lineage (NCBI taxonomy): Eukaryota > Metazoa > Chordata > Actinopteri > Semionotiformes > Lepisosteidae > Lepisosteus > Lepisosteus platostomus. Next base: position 6,129,463 of record NC_142631.1, read on the forward strand.
TTTTTGGGGAGAGCACTTTGGATTATATGTTCTGTACTGGCCTTGGATGGATTTTCTCATTATCATAATAAACTCTGCTGGCCTCAGTTTCCACCAGTGCTGAAGTAATTTAATCCTTGACAATACCAAACCAGGTCTCAACATGACAATTAGTGGCTCTTGTTTGTGCTACCTCTGACATTGATATGTCTTTTTTGCTGTCTGAAGCATATCTTGCCAGGTCACGCAACAAAATTCCACTCCACAGAGGAAATAATGCCATGTATCTTTGCAACAGAAATCTAATTATGTCTTCACAGAAACAGGGGTTCACATTGTGTTTTGTTCCATAGTCATCATGTCCTTAAGATGATATGCTGTCTTCATAAATACCTTTAAACTCCACAGCGAAACGAGAGTGGCCTAGGCTGCCTCTCATTTTTGGGTACAGTACCTCGTCTGTGATTTTGACTTCTGCTTCCTTTTCCATCTGGTCTGGTATCGTTGTTTGAGAAATATAAGCATTAAGGAGGCAGACACTACATTAGACTTCAGTTGTGAACCTCCTGGTTGAGAGCACAATGCAGATGTATTTGAAAACATTTTTGGCGACACTCAAAGTTGTGCTGTTTTGCAGGATGGCAAAGGAAAATGTTGCAAAGTCTTGCAGTCCTTTGTCTCTTGTTTGTTTCCTAATTGCTTGAGAGACAGCCTTTATGACATGGGCAGAGCAAAGGTGCAGAACAGTGAACATCTGAAGTTTTGTGAACTTAAGTTTGCCTTGGCAGACTTTCATTGCACAATTTAAGTATGCATGGATGGTGTCCCCATTGAAGGCAAAAAGAACACTGTGAATCAGGGCCCTGCTGTAGTCAGTTTCGACATGCTGCACTCTCTTGGTAGTAGAGACACTGGTAATTGAGGCTTTTTTTTCCACCTCCAGGTAACGTAAGACTGTTGTACAGAATTATTTTGTTCTCCAATGGAATTTTTCTGACTACCCCTCCTGTCGCATCCAGGTAAAGTGTTACGATCCCTGCCTCTCGGCAACGGAGGAGGCAGAAGTAGGTGTAGCCCTTATCCATCAGTTCACCTATCAGTTTTCCCATTCACCACCACACCCCCGTCTCATCCTACTTAAACACCTGTCCTTCCCTACCTCGTTGCTCAGTATTGGTTTTCCCTTTCGAGCTTCCTGGTTGCGCTTCATCTACTCTGTGTTTGTCTTGGATTTAGGTTTGCGGTTTTTCCCTTTTGACTTCGGCTTTTCGGATCTCGGCTTGGATTGGTACTTTCGCTCTATTTTGGATCACTGGCTACCTCTGGATTCTCGGATTGCTCTACGGACTACGACTTCGGATCACGCTTCGGCTTCGGTACTCGTTCCCTTTCGGATATCTTGCTTCCCCTGGACTCTCGGCTCGTTCCTACGACTACGGTTTGCTTTCGGACTACGACTTGGCTTTGTTCGCTCCTGCAAGTGGGTTCACTCACTGGTTCGGTCCCTATTACCGAACCCATAAGAGAATACTGAGCCATTTAACATGGACCCAGCGGAGCAACAGGAGATTCGCACGGCTTTGGATCAGCACGGACAAGCCTTACTCCAGCTCAAGGCTTCTGTCCAACAGATCTCTGCGCACCTGTCTGCAATGCCGCCCATCGGCAATCTAGGAAGCAACGCTGGAGCTGCCGCTTCGGCTCCACCCCCGCCAGCTTCTACACCTGCCCCTCGACCTCTTCCACTAACTCCACCTTGACAGGTTTGACGGCAACCCTACGAAATGTCGGGGCTTCTTAGCACAGTGTGCGCTGGTTTTCAGGCTCCATCCGGAAACTTTTTTTTCTCCTCAGGACAAGATCGCCTTCATAGTTTCACTGCTAACCGGCCGCGCTTTGGAATGGGCTACTGCTCTGCTTGATCACGAGGCTCCTGAAATTCAGGATTATGATCTCTTTTTAGGAAAATTTAAGGGGGTTTTTTGTTATCCTGTAGTTGGTCAAGACTCTGCCTTCCGCCTCTCCTCCATCCGCCAGGGCCGCCGGTCTGTACAAGACTATGCTATAGATTTTCAAGTAGCAGCAGCGGAGACTCACTGGAACGACGAGGTCCTTATTTTTTTTTTCCGTCAAGGACTCAGTGAAGAAATAAAGGATCGTCTGGTAAATATGCCGCAATTGGGCAGTACCTTGGAAGAAGTAATTTCACGAGTGTTGGAATTAGATATCAGAATTCGTCAAAGGAGTGCTGAAAGATCTCGGACCTCAATATTAAAGGCTCCTCGGCTTTCTCCTATTAGATCTTTCGACTCAGATCAACCTAGGGAAGTAGCCCGAACCCAGTTAACCCCTGAAGAACGAGAGAGGCGCCAACGAGAGGGTCGCTGCATGTACTGTGGGAAATTAGGACACTTTAAAGCGGCCTGCCCTGCCTCATACTCGTCCTTGAGGCGCAGCCCACCTTCTCAAGTTCCTAAGGTGAGTGAGATTTCTCAATCCCCTCAGTTTTCCTCTGGATTTTTTATTCGTTCTACACTATTCTGGGGTAATGAAAGGAGACCTCTTCTAGCTTTTATAGACTCAGGGGCGGCAGGAAACTTTATTGATGCCTCCATCGCTCAAACTTGGAAATTACCCTTGACCCCGGTGACTACACCACTTCGTGTTCAATCGATCGACGGCTCCCCCGTATCTCCAGGACTCATTAGATGGCAAACTGAAATTATAAGTTTGTAGATTGGCGCCACCCATGTGGAAGACATCTGGTTTTATCTCCTTGAGACCCCAACACATCCTCTGGTGTTGGGCTTTCCTTGGCTACAACAGCATGACCCTAACATTTCTTGGTCCCGAAAAGAAATTTTAGCATGGGGACCCAGATGTATTAAAGACTGCTGTCGTCTACCAGTACGAATTGCACTCACGGCGACGTCCCCTTCAGGGGTTCCTACCATACCCCCTCAATATTCCGATCTACAGGAAGCCTTTAATGAGCAGGAGGCCTTGAGCCTCCCACCTCATCGACCTTATGATTGTGCCATTGACCTTTTGCCAGGTACTATCCCTCCTAAAGGTCGTATTTTTCCGCTCTCCAGTTCTGAGTCTGAGGCCCTGAAAGTCTACATACAGGATTCTCTGAAAGCTGGACTTATACGTCCATCCACTTCACCAGCATGTGCCAGTTTTTTTTTCGTGGAAAAGAAGGATGGTGGGCTTCGTCCCTGCATCGACTATCATGGTCTCAATGAGATCACAATCAAGAATCGGTACCCTTTGCCTCTAATTCCAGCAGCACTTGAGTCGGTGCATGGAGCCAAAGTCTTCACCAAACTGGATTTACGAGGGGCCTATAATCTAATCCGCATTCGGGAAGGGGACGAGTGGAAGACGGCTATCATGACTACCCATGGACATTACGAATATTTGGCCATGCCCTTTGGTTTGGTTAATGCCCCAGCGGTGTTTCAGTCTTTTATTAATGACATCTTTCGTGATCTACTACAAAGATTTGTCTTGGTCTATCTAGATGACATTCTAATTTTTTCTGATTCCTTCCAGGATCATGTTCTCCATGTCAGAGAAGTACTCTCCCGGCTCATCAAGAATAAACTATATGTCAAACTGGAGAAGTGTACCTTCCATGCTTCGAGGATTCATTTTTTAGGTTATGTCATCTCTCCAGAGGGTGTGGAAATGGATTCAAGTAAAGTCTCGGCGATTACTGATTGGCCCACACCCAAGAACCTCAAACACATTCAACGATTTCTCGGCTTTGCTAATTTTTACAGGAAGTTTATTCGAAACTTCAGCTCGGTGGTCACTCCCATAACCTCCTTGACCCGTAAAGGACCAAGACAAGGCAAATGGACCCCTCAAGCCGAAGAAGCATTTCAGCGTCTGAAACACCTGTTCACAACAGCCCCCATCCTAAAACACCCTGATCCAACTTTGCCTTTTGTAGTCGAAGTGGATGCCTCTGGCCATGGTGTGGGGGCTGTTCTCTCTCAACGTCATGGAGAAAAACAGATTCTTCACCCCTGCGCCTTCTTCTCCAAGAAGTTATCCCCTGCCCAAATGAACTATGACGTGGGTAACCGTGAGCTCTTGGCCATTAAGCTGGCATTGGAGGAATGGAGGCACTGGTTAGAGGGTGCTCATCACCCTTTTTTGATTTACACAGATCACAAAAACCTGGAGTACCTGCAGTCGGCCAAACGTCTTTGTCCTCGCCAGGCTAGGTGGTCCCTTTTTTTTTCCAGGTTTAATTTTTTGATCACCTATACTCCAGGTTCTAAGAACGTCAAAGCAGATGCCCTCTCACGGATCCATGACCCCCCTGAGGCCGAATTGACCCCAGAACCCATCATTCCATCTGGTAAGTTCCTGGCTGCGGTAAGATGGGACATTGAGGTGATTGTCCGACGAGCCTTGGTTGGGCAGACGGTACCTCCTCAGTGTCCTCAGGACAAGTTATTTGTCTCTCATCCCGTCCGATCGGCAGTTTTACAATGGGGTCATGACTCCCGCTTCGCTGGACACCCTGGAGTCCACCGTACCTTGGATTTCATCTCCAGAGACTTCTGGTGGCCAACTATGGCTAAGGATATCAAGGAGTATGTCCAGGCCTGCGCTATCTGTTCCCAAATGAAGTCTTCCCGAATGAAGGCAGCGGGCCTACTTCAACCCTTACCCATCCCGGATCGTCCTTGGACCCACCTCTCAGTAGATTTTGTTACTGACCTTCCACCCAGCCATGGACACACAACTATTATGGTAGTGGTAGACCGTTTCTCCAAATCTGCTCATTTTATTCCCCTACCATCTTTACCTACAGCTCGAGAACTAGCAGAATTGTTTGTACAGCATATCTTCCTATTGCATGGCATCCCTAAGGATATTGTTTCAGATAGGGGCCCTCAGTTTGTCTCCCGGTTTTGGAGGGCCTTCTGTAAGTCACTGGGCGCCTCAGTCTCACTTACCTCAGCTTACCACCCTCAGGCCAACGGTCAGACAGAACGCATAAATCAGGAACTGCTGACCTATTTACAGACTTATATCTCCTCTACCCATGATAATTGGGTGTCCTTGCTCCCATGGGCTGAGTATGCACACAATTCATTGTATACTACATCTACTGGCATGTCTCCCTTTAAGTGTGCCTTAGGTTATCAGCCTCCTCTGATCCCTGACTCCCACCCCAACACAGAGGTCCCTTCGGTTCAGGACTATATCTCTAACCTGAAGACCTTCTGGAGGAAGGCCAAAGCCACCCTTCTTCGAACCTCAGCTCAGCAGAAGAAGGTAACTGATCGGCGCCGTCGGATCCCACCCAGACTTCGACGCGGTCAGTTTGTTTGGTTATCCACTCGTAACCTTTCTCTTAAGCAACCTTCTGGCAAGCTTGCTCCCAGGTACATTGGTCCTTTTCGTGTCCTCGCCCAGATTACCCCTGTAACTTACAGACTGGCCTTGCCTCCTACCCTTCGGATCCATCCTACTTTCCATGTTTCCCTCCTTAAACCCTTTCACAGATCCACCCTGTCTAAACCGCAACAAAAACCCCCACCGCCTCGAGTGATTGATGGACTCCCTGCTTACACGGTCAATAAAATCCTGGATTCCCGATGGTCTCGTGGAGCCCTACAATATCTTGTCGATTGGGAAGGCTACGGTCCGGAGGAGCGCTCGTGGGTTTCGGAGAAGGATATTCTGGACCCCAATCTCATCAAAGACTTCCACCTTAACTTCCTGGATCGTCCCGTTAGGGCGTCAGGAGCCGCCCGTAGAGGGGGGGGTAATGTTACGATCCCTGCCTCTCGGCAACGGAGGAGGCAGAAGTAGGTGTAGCCCCTATCCATCAGTTCACCTATCAGTTTTCCCATTCACCACCACACCCCCGTCTCATCCTACTTAAACACCTGTCCTTCCCTACCTCGTTGCTCAGTATTGGTTTTCCCTTTCGAGCTTCCTGGTTGCGCTTCATCTACTCTGTGTTTGTCTTGGATTTCGGTTTGCGGTTTTTCCCTTTTGACTTCGGCTTTTCGGATCTCGGCTTGGATTGGTACTTTCGCTCTATTTTGGATCACTGGCTACCTCTGGATTCTCGGATTGCTCTACGGACTACGACTTCGGATCACGCTTCAGCTTCGGTACTCGTTCCCTTTCGGATATCTTGCTTCCCCTGGACTCTCGGCTCGTTCCTACGACTACGGTTTGCTTTCGGACTACGACTTGGCTTTGTTCGCTCCTGCAAGTGGGTTCACTCACTGGTTCGGTCCCTATTACCGAACCCATAACATAAAGGCTGACTTTCTCCTTCATCTTTAGATGGGCAATAAGAATTCGCACTCTGTTCTGTGTAACGATAGGCAGCAAATGTGTCTAACTGCAAACTCTGTACATATCCTGGAAAATGGACAGTGTGGAAGTCGCATTCTTTCAGTAATTTTGGTGTCATATGTAATTCAATCACCGTATCATAGTGAAGGCGTTTACTGCTCCTGAACTCTGATGAGATGACTTTCAGGACATCCCATGTTAGTGGCTTGGATAAATTGCCTGCTGCAATTTCGGCAAACGGAGTTCTGCTCAGCTGCCTGTAGTACACATTGCTGATTCCTTTTGTGAGGGCATGGGCAATCTTTCGACGATAAGGCTGACATGCTTGTCGAAATTTTGTTTCCCTTTCACTGTGCTGTATTTGCCCTACTCGTACAACATCAATTGTGATGTCATCATTGCCCATTGGTTTGTGTCTTGTTGTATTTTGCATTACAGGCACTGAAGGTACAGACTGCTTTTATCACCAGAATTTTTTTTTTCTGCTGTTCTCTTTCCTGATGTATTGGTAGTTGAAGGCTATTAGGCAGCAAGGATTTATCTTCCTGAACTCACTATATAAGATCTGGGTCCATGGTCATCTTAGTTTAGATGTACAGATGCAGCCATTCAAAATGCGCGGTACAAACCCACGGTACGGTAATCTACTCACAAGCCACCGCGGTGCCCTAAGTGATTGGCTGGCCAAAATGACTGACAGGGGCACACGTGGTACATTGGTTGGTAGTGACAAGATTTAGTCATTTAATGTCTTTACTGTGCACATTTTAATCCGCTTAGTTTTGAATATTTATATGGAATTTTACCACTAAAGGGAAATTTTAGTAGCTGAGCATAAAAAGAAGAGGAGCATAACGCATCTGAAGGTCATAAACGATATTAATTTAGGAACATAAACATTACTGTATGTATGTAAACTGTACTGTGTATGGCTGGTCTTGGTAGTTTAAAGAAAAAATACACACCAGTCTTCCATTTCTCCCTAAACATTTTAAGCATGAAAGTTTTATGAAACGGTACCCAAATATGCGATTGCTGTATAGAATTAATTTTAATTTAAAAAAATTATTTAACATGAAAATTAAGCTGTTTACATCTTCCGCCTGAGAACAGTTACCCGTTGCTACCCAACGCAGAAACACAGCCACTAACTAGCAAAGAGAGGACATTAGCTAGCCAATATGATAAAGAAATAAATTATTACCTTGTTTATTTCTTTTGCACATTTATTTGAACATTTCCATCGATTGTACAAGCACTTGGAAACTGTCCAATCCCTAGTTCATCAGGCATTTTCTTTTACGCTGCGGGCATTCTCCCGGTCTGGCGCTGGTCTGTGTCTTCTAGGATATAATGCCAGCGAACTCTTGTTTTTATGTCCACTATAACAGACAATCTCCTTTGCTTTTAACAGAGCTTCTAACCCCTCTGATTGGAGAAAAAAGACATGCTGGTTTGCTATACATACTGTACCAGGAAGATGATTTCTTTCTATTTGAAAAGTGTATTTTAAAAGTTTAAGAAGTAAAAACCTTACAGTGTACACAGCTTTCTAAACTGATCAGGATCGTTTTCTTTGTCTTATCCATAATAATGTTCACCGCTCTGTCCAGCAAATTAATAATAAACTTTATTTTATATAGCGTTTTAAACGAATAAGTAATTGGATTGCTCATAAACCTAATCACTTTTTCTACATAAACACAGCGTAATTGCTCTCTGAAAATGCTTTTTCTTTTTATTTAGGCTCAGATTTCAACTATAGATCGTATTATTATAAACCTTCTTGGAAAAAATGTATTTTATGTAAACCATGTTTGCTATTAATTCATTTAGGGCTAGAATATGTTCATTGTCTTCCAATCGAGTCGAGTTGACATTAGAAGCTTGCCACACCCGGACTGTTACACCAACGCATTAGCATGTTAAAGTGATTTCATTGAGGAGCCTAGCTTTCTTAACTAGTAAGTACTGTACTTCCTTGGTTTTGGAGGGGGGAGGTGTCTTTCGCTGGAAATCTCGCCCCCTTCTACTTTGAAAATACCTGTGAAACCAGGTTTAATTCGTCACAGCCAGCACTCCCGCAGAGAGGGGGGTTGTACTCGTTAATGTCTTAGCCGGAACACATCATTATATCTAATTTTGTATTTCTATAAAAAAATCGTTTGCCTAGCCTAACACTATTGTTGTTATTGTTTTTATCCTGTAAAGCGCTTTGAGGAGCACAGCTTTCTCACCACTTAGATTACTTTTTGATACCATCCTTACACAAAGCAGAAACTTCTTGTATTTTCCGATGACATACAAGTGGAAAGATGACAGATTTTAATCGTCTTTTTTCGGAATCAGGGAAAATCTGATCATTTTTCTCTATAACAATAATAAAAAACTTTATTTTACATATCACCTTTAAAAGTGGCATCTCAAAGCAATACAGTAGATGTAAACCACAGATTACAAAGTAAATACCCAGACAAATGCAAATGCGTTTTTAATAAAATGCTTTTATTCATTCAGCAGAGAGAGAGCGTAAAACCCGGGCGTAACAGCTGTTCCTTTTTCTGATCACTCGCTCTCTGGATAAACGTCTCACCTGTCCTGTTCTTTGTTTTCCTAATTTGCTGATTATGCCTTCTGCGATCCACTCCTGCCCTCACACCTAAAGAAGACTATTTTACATTTCTTTGCGCGGTCCATTGTGCAATTAACCCTTGTATGTGCTGTCCTTAAGGTGATATCACATAAAGGTGATATGTAAAATAATCTTTTTTATTATTGTTATAGAGAAACAGGATCAGATTTTCCCCGGTTCAGAAAAAAATATCTAAAGTATACTAGTTTGTCACTAGTATACTTTTAATACAGTCTTTGCTGTGCTCTTGGGGATCCTTGTGATATTTCGAGCTCTGGTTGAATGATAAGTGTCACAGTTTAAATAATTTTCATAGTTAGAAATTATGAAACGCTCTGTTAAAAGCAAGGGTTTTTATGTCTGTTGCAGTAAAAGAAAATGCCTGACAAAATAGGGCTTGGACAGATTCCAAGTGCATTTTTGCAGTTTACGTTGCATTGTCCATTGTGTTGCTGTAATACAGTTTAAAATAATTCAAAGTCTAAACAGTATCAGCTTTATTTATGGGTTGCAACTTAAAAAAAGCCAAAAACCGCACTCAAAATGCAATTTAGAGCTTTCTGGCAAGAGGAGCCACCCAAATTAATAATGTAACATGCCACTGTTTGTGCATGAACAAGGTTATACTGCTATTTCCTTAGATACGTGAAAAAAATAATAATAATTTGAATCCCCGGCGGAACACATTCCATAAGAATCAGCGCTTTTATATATCACCTTTAAAGGTGGCTTCTCAAAACGCCTTACAGGATAAAAACAGCAATAACAGCAACAACAACAATATTGTATTTCATTACACTTTGAAAACCAAGTAATAACTTAACTATATGTGCAAACGTTTTATGATATGTCGCTGTTGTGAATGTCTGTGGAGTGTATCTTATTTGCCTGTCTGTCCTGGCTCTCTCGCTTGCCCTCCCCCCTCAATTCAATTCAATTCAATTCAATTCAATTCAAGGTGCTTTATTAGCATGACAGATGGGTACAATCAGTGTTGGGTATTTACTTTACTTTGAGATGCCACTTTTAAAGGTGATATATAAAATCAAGGCTTTAACTCCCCAAGTCTGAGTTCTTGTGTCTGTCCTATCCGAACTCGAAAGTATTACAATATGTATCTTTATAGCAGGTGGTGTACAGCTTTTTAGTATAGATTACACTTTTCTAAAATGTATTTAAAAATAAAAACGATTACAATCTAATCTTTCCACATTTGATCCCAAGATCTCAAGAAAAATAAATCTAAATGGGGAGAAAGCTATGCTGAAAGTTTATTAAGATACTTAGAAGACAAAGATATCAATTTAAGTTGCATTTGTCTGATTGTGAATCAAAAAACACATATATTTAAACCCGCATTTGCGATTTAAATCAAAACGTTTGCGATTTAAATCAATATAAATGTTTATATTGTAACGCCTAGGTGACTATTCATTGTTATTAAAATGACTTAAATTTGATCATGTTGTGATATTTAGAAATATAAATTTGTTTGGTGCGAGTGAGGTTTTATTTCATCTCTGACTCAGGGAAACGTTTCATTTTTTCAAAGAAATGTTTGTTAAAGGAAATTCATGGCTCCAGCAGGATTCGATCACAGACCGTGTGATGTGGGAGTCAGGAGCCTAACCCACTGTGCCACCGGCAAGGTCACATGGAGAGTGCTGAAAAAGCACTACAGAAACATTATCAACAGACAATGTACAGCGTGTACTATTCTTGTGTTGCGTTACAGGAATATAATTATATAGTTATTAATTTCTTTAGATACGCGATTCCATATTATATTCCCTTTTAATCAAATTCTAAAAGTATGCTTGTTGACTCCGGTATCACATTAGTTAAAGACTTCGATGCTTAAAATGGTTAGGGAGAAATGGAAAACTGGTGTGTATGTTTTCTTTAAAGTACCGAGACCAGCCATATACTGTATTTTTAAGTTCCAAAATTAATATTGTTTATGGCCTTCACACAGTATGCTCCTATTCGTTTTATGCTCAGGTACTAAGATGTCTAATCAGTGGTAAAATTCCATATAAATATTCAATACTTAAACGGGCACAGTTAAGACATTAAATATACATATACATACTGTATACAGTACAGTTTGCATACAGTAATATGTTTATGTTCCTAAATCAATCTCTTTTATGAGCATGTGAAAGGCATGGTGAATCGATTCTCAAAAATTACTGTACTTTGCATGATTGGAAACAATTGCGAAATGCTGTGGTGTTACTTTTACAAAGACGGTCAATAAAAAAAAGAATGTGGACCAGGGCAATACTTTGAGTTTACAGCTTGTCCAAGGTCATTCATTATTAATACTATTATTAATATCTTCGTTAAAGACTTTGATGGCGACAGCTCAAACATGAGAGGTTGAGTTTTATTAACTCCACCTTGCGGAAATTCCGGATACTATTATTTTGCTTGCGGTATTATAGGAGAATTTACGGTAATTCGCGTTAGACTGCGTAAAGCAAACCGCAAAATAATACGGTATCGCCCGCGCATTTTGAATGGCTGCATCTGTACCTTTTAGAGGTGCTATTTTTCTCCATTGTTCAACCTTTAGACATACTTGGAAAGTTTTAGGCACAGACAATCTTTCTTAATCCCCTTTTATCTTGAAGTGACGTCCCAGACAAGCTTGCCCCCCGGGAATATTCACTGTGCTCTTCAGGCTTTTTTTCATTTTAATCCATCAGCATACGCTCTACCGTGCTTCGCAGCACTATTTTATCCATCCAAACCGCTTCCTGCTGCTTGGTATTGAGTCTTCTCTTTGAGAGCTCTACCTCGCGTTTACTCTGAATCTCACTTACTGGTTACTGAACTCCCTTTTGCCTCTTGACCTTGGACCTCGCCTGACGTTCTGGATTATTTGCCTGTCTCAATAACTACTTGCTCCTGCGTCTGCACAGGATCTGCATACCTTTTCACTGAGGATTCCTGACAGTCACCACATAAAAAAACTAGAAAAGAAGTATGTGTTTCTTAAAAAAAATACCCCCACATTTTTTTTTTTTAAGTCAACATATCTGGGTTGTATTTGCAAGATTTTTAAAAATTGCAAAGTTTGTGTGGGTATGATTGTAAAAAATCAAATCATAACTGAAGAAGGCTCTGTTGTCAAAATGTTGTGTTTTCTTTCTTCTCTTTTCAGCATGGAATAAACCTATTACTTGTTTCTGGGAGATTACCATGTGCCAATAAGATATGATTACTGTATTGACCATATACAATTTCTTGCCTCAGGAATTCATATTTTGCATACCCCAGCTTGCTTTCCATGAGACACACAGACAGGGTCAGCCATTTATACAGCACCCCTGGAGCAGTTGGGGTTAAGGGCCTTGCTCAGGAGCCCAATGGAGTAGGACTCCTCTACTGACTATGGGATGTGAACCAGCAACCTTCCAGCCATAGGTACAGATCCTTAGCCACAGAGCCACCGTTCCGCCTAATGTGCCAGTTCTTTAAAATTAGTCCAAAAAGATGCAAACATTTTTTTTAAATAGCTGTTGTAAATAACATCAGTGGCTATTGAAACGTACATACAAAAACAGAGACAAGTTAATAAACTTGGAATGACTGCTTACAGCTCTGGAAAGACCGAAGATGGTGTTTCTGGTTTTTGTCCTTTAATTTATCCGCCACCAAAATGTTAATCCTCAACAGTTGAACAAGTCCATGTGATGAAAACCCTTATGCTCTTTAATGGTTTTTTATGGATTGTGCATCTGTACTAAAAATGTTTTCCCCTCAACAGCTTTTGGATGAGAGATTCTGACCACTGTATAAGATCAGAAGCAGTAGAAGAAACAGGCTTCTTTTCTGCTTATTTAACACACTCCTAATGCAAACAACACATTACGAATACAATACAATGTAAAGGTTGCACCCAATGGGATCGAGCAACTTAAAACATATGTTCAGGGGACAGGAAAGTTGTTATAGAGATGAATGGTATTCATTAAACTAATAATGTTGCAAAAAACTTTGCCAAAAGTCACAACCTTTTTAACATTTTTCAGAAAGGTTGAATCAGTTGGATATCTCTTACAGTAGGTTCGAAATGCACTCCCAATGGCTGTATGATGCAAGCTCAAGAGTCAAAAGTACAGTTGTGAACTACATTTCTTACAATAATAACATATAGCCGTGTGCTCTTGTGAATGATCTATCATACACCCTTGAAATGATGTTACAGATTTGGACATTTGCACAGCTTGTAGTCTTCCCAATCCAATATTGGTTAAGTATGAAATAGACAGAATGGTTTAAATAACCAGACAAAACAAACAGTAACAAACATGCCTTACCTTGGTCTCTCATGGCACAGTTTGTTAATTTCAGGCTTTACTTTTTACTTTTAAATTCCTTCTAAACACAACATGTCCCACAACTCCCTATGTACCATGTGAGGCCTATTTATCATTTAATTTAATCTTTACATTGTTAATTCCTTACAGGAGCAAGCAGCTTGGCGCGTGCACTCTCAGCACTCCACCTGCCACACAGAGAAACAAAAACGTTTTAATGTTGTACATTACAGCTACTGTAAATGAGTTAAGCTTTTGAAGGCTGATTTGTAGAGAGGTAAAAATAGATGAATCTGGTTCATGACAGATTGAAAGTTCAAGAGAAAAATTATGTATTAAACTGTGTCTCAGATATCAGATTATGCCAGCTTGATTGCTGTAAAAGTATTTTAAAAATAACAATACCTCTTGGTTGTATTATATTGCAAAATCCAAGTGTAACTAATATTTAACAGGTAATAGGTTTATTCCATGCTGAAAAGAGAAGAAAAAAAACACAACATTTCGGCAGTGGAGCCTTCTTCAGCTGTGACACTTGAAGAAGACTCCACAGCCAAAATGTTGTGTTTTCTTTCTTCTCTTTTCAGCATGGAATTAAACTATTACTTGATCCTTTGCAGCCTACACATGCTGAAGCAACTACCCATCTGAACTAATATTCAACAGGTTCCACTCACATAGAGATTCAAAATGCTTTATTACTATGACTGTTAAATCACAGAGTTGCCAAGGCCTATACAACATCCAAAAACATTCACAAAGAACATATGCAGATATTCTGCTACAGATTATTGTCTATGTGCCGTTCTAGTTTGTGTTGTGTTTGTGTACTCCTGTGGTTTTAGAAGAGATTTTTTATTGTTTTTTGTGTTCTTTTTGTTGTGCTATACTTCCTCCTCTGTATGCAATTGCATTCCACCTCAAGTACAGGCAGCAAAGCAATTATAAAACTTTGATTTTGATCTTAATGTCATCAGAGGGGTTACTGATTTCCTAACAGACCTAGAGTGTGAGAGTCAACAAAGTAGTTTATATCATTCTGAACATTGATGATAATATCAGACTATATGCAGTTCCAGTCACACTAATTACAGTTGGATGTAAAACATTAAGAATAAAAGCTGACTCTGTATGAAGTTCTGGTAACACTAGTTACAATTGGATGTAAAGAGGTGCAGAAAAGCATTTATTTGAGCTGAAAATGACATTTTGTAACGTTCTGAAAATTGTTGATAATAGCTGACTGTGAATGAAGTTTTGGTAACACTATTTACAGTTGGATGTAAAATATTGTTGATAATAGCTGACTCTGTATGAAGTTCTGGTAAAACTAGTTAAAAACGGATGTAAAACGGTGCAGAAAAGCATTTATTTCAGTTGAAACGACATTTTGTAGCATTCTGAACATTTTTGATAGTAGCTGACTCTATGAAATTTTGGTAACTCTAGTTACAGTTGGATGTAAAATGGTTCCAGAAAGTGTTTATATGAGCTGAAAATGACGTTTTGGAGCATTCTGAACATTGTTGATAGTAGCTGACTCTGTATGAAGTTCTGGTAACTCTAGTTACAGTTGGATGTAAGATGGTTCCGAAAAGAGTTTATATTAGGTGAAAACGAAGTTTTGGAGCATTCTGAACATTGTTGACAACAGCTGACCTACTGTGCCGTTCAAATGCAGAAAAGCATTTATTTGAGTTGAAAAGGACGTTTGGTACAGATGCAGCCATTCTAAACAAGCGGACGATACCGCATTATTTTGCGGTGCGCTTTACGCAGTCTACCACGAGTTACCGTAAATTCTCCTATACTACCGCAAGTAAAATAATAGTATCCGGAATTTCCGCAAGGTGGAGCTAATAAAGCTCAACCTCTCATGTTTGAGCTGTCGCCATCAAAGTCTTTAACAAAGATATTACTAATAGTATTAATAAAGAATGACCTTGGACAAGCTGTAAACTCAAAGTATTGCCCTGGTCCACATTCTTTTTTTTATTGACCGTCTTTGTAAAAGTAACACCACAGCATTTCGCAATCACGCATTTGTTTCCAATCATGCAAAGTACAGTAATTTTTGAGAATCTCCGATTCACCATGCCTTTCACATGCTCATAAAAGAGATTGATTTAGGATCATAAACATATTACTGTATGCAAACTGTACTGTGTACAGTATGTATATGTATATTTAATGTCTTTACTGTGCCCGTTTAAGTATTGAATATTTATATGGAATTTTTCCACTGAAGGGAAATCTTTGTAGCTGAGCATAAAAAGAATAGGAGCATACTGCAACGCGTGTGAAGGCCATAAACGATATTAATTTTGGAACATAAACATACAGTATATGGCTGGTCTCGGTACTTTAAAGAAAAAATACACACCAGTATTCCATTTCTCCCTAAACATTTTAAGCATCGAAGTCTTTAACTAACGTGATACCGGAGTCAACAAGCATACTTTTAGAATTTGATTAAAAGGAAATATAATATGGAATCGCGTATCAAAAGAAATTAATAACGATATAATTATATTCATGTACCGCAACACAAAAATAGTACACGTTGTACGATGTCTGTTAATAATGTTTGTAGGGCTTTTTCAACCCTCCTTATGTGACCTTGCTGGTGGCACTGTGGGTTAGGTTCCTGACTCCTCCATCACATGTTGCGTGTTTGAATCCAGCTGGAGCCATGACTTTTTTTTTAACAAACATTTCTTTGAAAAAATAAAATGTTTCCCTGGCTCAGAGATTAAATAAAACTTCACTCGCACCAAACAAATTTATATTTCTAAATATCACAACATGATCGAATTTAAGTTATTTTAATAACAATGAATAGTCACCTATGCGTTACAATATAAACATTTATATTGATTTAAATCGCGTTTTGATTTAAATCGCAAACACGTGTTTAAATATATGTGTTTTTTGATTCACAATCAGACAAATGCAACTTAAATTGATATCTTTGTCTTCTAAGTATCTTAATAAACTTTCAGCATAGCTTTCTCCCCATTTAGATTTATTTTTCTTGGGATCTTGAGATCAAACGTGGAAAGATTAGATTGTAATCGTTTTTATTTTTTAAATACATTTTAGAAAAGTGTAATCTATACTAAAAAGCTGTACATCACCTGCTATAAAGATACATATTGTAATACTTTCAGGTTCAGATAGGACGGACACAAGAACTCAGACTTCAGAACTCAGACTTGCGGAGTTAAAGCAAGTTAAAGTTAAAGCTCCTTGAATTGAGAGATAGAGTACAGCCAGGACAGACAGGCAAATAACATACACTCCAAAGACATTCACAACAGCGACATATCATAAAACGTTTGCACATATACAGTAGTTAAATTATTATTTGTTTTTCAGAAAGTTAAAAAAACACTTGAATTACTTATCCAGTCTCTCGAAATAAAATTATTTTTCAAGCAATGCAACTAACGTCGGGCAACGTGTTTTTTTTTAATCCAACATTGACAGCCACATCTTAAATCTGTCAGTCAGCTCTTTTTTCTCTATTTGAATTGTGGCAATTCAAACAACTTGGGATAACAAGTGGTCTCAAAGTCACCGAACTCACAGAGATTCAACAACAGATGACAATTGAGAATAACTGAGATTTAATCAGAGATTAAATAAAACTTTACACGCACCTAACAAATTACCACACACTGAACACTGAACATGTTAACCCAAATATGTCTCACAATACTTTTATGGAACATTACTTTGCTAAAATTTATTTAAAAATAAAACCGATTACAAACGCCAGCAGAGAGAGAGAGACACACACAGTTCTTCATTGTCAAAAAGTAATTGTTTTTTACTTTGTCAGCACCCAGACAAACGCAAATGCGTTATTAATGAAATGCTTTTATTCATTCTTAATCAAACTCACAAGTTGTCATCTGCTGTTGAAGCTCTGTGAGACTAGACTCACACATGGCTAGACTTGACTATTTAACCATGAGATTATGTTTATGTTTATTAATCTTCCTTGTTATGCACTGAGAATGATAAGCATCCCCAAACACGGGAACGGCGTAGCGGTCGGCTCTGGCTTTCCCATCTATACTGATGCACTGCAAGTACAACCCCCCCTCTCTGCGAGAGTGCTGGCTGTGACAAATTAAACCAGTTTCACAGGTATTTTCAAAGTAGAAGGGGGCGAGATTTCCAGCGAAAGACACCTCCCCCCCTCCAAAACCCAGTAAGTACAGTACTTACTAGTTAGGCTAGGCTCCTCAATGAAATCGCTTTAACATGCTAATGCGTTGGTGTAACAGTCCGGGCGAAACCTGAATCGAAACCTGTTTTTCTAGGTTTTAAAGTCGTGCGATGTGTAAGCAGGAACACATCATTATATCTTACATATGAAAAATACATAATATAGCTCTCAAACAAACGCAAACGTGTTTTTAATAAAATGCTTTTATTCACTCATAATCTGACAATTTCAGGAAAACTAAGGAAGGAAAGAGCTGACTGACAAGATTTAAGATGTGTCTGTCAATGTCGGATTAAAAAAAACACATTGCCCAACGTTAGCTGCATTGCTTGAAAAATAATTTTATTTCGAGAGACTGGATAAGTAATTCAAGTGTTTTTTTAACTTCCTGAAAAACAAGTAATAATTGAACAATATGTGCAAACGTTTTATGATATGTCGCTTTTGTGAATGTCTTTGGAGTGTATGTTATTTGCCTGTCTGTCCTGGCTGTGCTCTCTCTCTCAATTCAATTCAAGGTGCTTTAACTTTAACTTGCTTTAACTCCGCAAGTCTGAGTTCTGAGTTCTGAAGTCTGAGTTCTTGTGTCCGATCTATCTGAACCCGAAAGTATTACAATATGTATCTTTATAGCAGGTGGTGTACAGCTTTTTAGTATAGATTACACTTTTCTAAAATGTATTTAAAAAATGAAAACGATTACAATCTAATCTTTCCATGTTTGATCCCAAGATCCCAAGAAAAATAAATCTAAACGGGGAGAAAGCTATGCTGAAAGTTTATTAAGATACTTAGAAGACAAAGATATCAATTTATGTTGCATTTGTCTGATTGTGAATAAAAAAACACATATATTTAAACACGCATTTGCAATTTGAATCAAAAAACAATTTAAATCAATATAAATATTTATATTGTAACACATAGGTGACTATTCATTGTTATTAAGACTTAAATTCGAACATATTGTGATATTTAGAAATATAAATTTGTTTGGTGCGAGTGAAGTTTTATTTAATCTAATCTCTGACCCAGGGAAACGTTTTATTTTTTCAAAGAAATGTTTGTTAAAAAAAGAAGTCATGGCTCCAGCTGGATTTGAACACCCAGCGTGTGACATGTGTAGTGTGCTCTCTGAAGGCACCAGTTCTGTAAGGTTAGGGCATTTACTGGGACAATTATTAATTGTAGCAGTTAATCACAAAATTGATTCTTTTGATGGCTTTAGAATCCAACCATGCGATATAACTCAAACAACGCACACACACAGGTACTAATACACGAGGATACATTTATTAATACATAGAATATGCATGTAAACCTAACCGATCTTATCATGAGGGTTATCAGAATACAAAAGATATATATTCATTCAGTTACGAAGAGTTACATATATCAAGAGGACATACGTTCAGTATATCATTCATTTAGACCGTTTCGTAAATGAATTTGGTTATAACTTCTACATTAGATAGTCAAAACAAGTACATAACTCTTAGGAATTAAATTGATATCAACTGGTTGGGATAACAATTGAATTCTCGAGCAGTAATGCAGTGAAGTTGAATACTCATCCAATCTCTGGGGATTCAGATCTCCTGCGGGCACAAAGAAACAGTTGCAGGCTGTTGCTGTCCAATCCGCGCTTTCTGGCTGCATGCCAGGCTGTGCTGTGCTGCTTGCGACGGTGCGCTGCTGATGCTCATTGACCAGCTAGTTAGTGTTGGCTTTAACTAGCAAAGTTTTGTGCACAGGAGAAAAGATGACTGTGAATCCCAGCATGTCAGGAAGAGGACCGGTTCATTCCTGATGAAGCGCTAGTTCTGAATAGTGATTCAGCTGTCCACAGTTCCGACCTGTTCAAGAGGCCTGCTCCTGGTGCTAACCTCGGGTGGATCCTCTGGTTACTCTCTGGCAACCTCCACTCTAAACTCTTAGAACAAAGGAAAGTTCTGGCATTCGGACACACTGGCCATTCCGTGGTTGTCCGGGCTGAGTCTCAGGATGGTCAGGAGGCGCGCTGCGAGAATGTCCTGCCCTTGGGAGCCTTCTGCTCCTGGGCCGTCCTGCCCTGGAATTCTCCTTTGAATCCTCTTTAGAAAAGTCCACAGAATCCCCTCAGGCCCTCTGTGTTGCCTGGTTTTACCTGGAGGAACTTCAGCTCATTCATTGGCTGAAAGTTCCATGGGCTTCAGAGTCCCAGCAGAGATAAATGCGTTTTGGCAACATCAGCATCCCCATGTAAGTACTGGGGCCATAAGAGCTAATTGAGTAAGCTCTCAGCTCCACTGTGTAGAAGTTGTCAAAACGTGTTTTTCAGCCGAAATAAACGCGTTTTGACAACATTAGCATCCTCATGTAACTACTGGGGCCAGAAGAGCTCACTGAGTCATCTCTGAACCCCACTGTGCAGAAGTTGTCAAAACGTGTTTTTCAGCCAAGATAAACTCGTTTTGGGAAATCTGAGCATTCCAATGTAACTACTGGGGCCAGAAGAGCTCACTGAGTCAGCTCTTAGTCCCACTGTTCAGAAGTTATCAAAACGTGTTTTTCAGGCGAAATAAAGGCGTTTTGGCAACATTAGCATCCTCATGTAAGTACTGAGGTAGAAGAGCTCACTGAGCCAGCTCTTAGCCCCACTGTGCAGAAGTTTTCAAATCGTGATTTTCAGCCGAGTTAAACGCGTTTTTCAAATCTTGAGCATCCCCATGTAAGTACTGGTGCCAGAAGAGCACACTGACTCAGCTCTTAGCCCCACTGTGCAGAAGTTGTCAAAACGTGTTTTTCAGCCGAAATAAATGCGTTTTGGCAACATGAGCATCCCCGTGTAAGTACTGGGGCCACAAGAGCACACTGAGTCAGCTCTAAGCCCCACTATGAAGAAGTTGTCAAAACGTGTTTTTCAGTTGAAATAAACGCGTTTTTGCAAATTTGAGGATCCCAATGTAACTACTGGGGCCAGTAGAGTACACTGAGTCAGCTCTTTGCCACACTGTGCAGAAGTTGTCAAAACGTGCTTTTCAGCCGAGATAAATGCGTTTTGGCAATCTTGAGCATCCCCATGTAAGTACTGGGGCCAGAAGAGCTAATTGAGTCAGCTCTCAGCTCCACTGTGTAGAAGTTGTCAAAACGTGTTTTTCAGCCGAAATAAACGCGTTTTGGCAACATTAGCATCCTCATGTAACTACTGGGGCCAGAAGAGCTCACTGAGTCAGCTCTTAGCCCCACTGTGCAGAAGTCGTCAAAACATTTTTTTTAGCAGAAATAAACGCGTTTTGGCAACATTAGCATCCTCATGTAACTACTTGGACCTGAAGAGCACACTGAGTCAGCTCTCAGTTGTCAAATCATGTTTTTCAGTAGAGATAAACGCGTTTTGCAAAACATGAGTATCCCCGTGTAACTTCTGGGGACAGAAGAGCTCACTGAGTCAGATCTTAGCCCCACTGTACAGAAGTTGTCAAAAAACGTGTGTTTTATCCTGATAAACGCGTTTTGCCATACATGAGTATCCCCATGTAACTACTTGGGCCAGAAGAGATCACTGAGTCAGCTCTTAGCCCCACTGTGCAGAAGTTGTCAAAAAGTGTGTTTCAGCCAAGATAAACGCGTTCTGGCAATCTTGAGGAACCCCATATATCTACTAGGGCCAGAAGAGCTCACTGAGTCAGGTCTTAGCCCCACTGTGCAGAAGTTGTCAAAACGTGTTTTACAGCCGAGATAAACGCATTTTTGAAAGCTTGAGTATCCCTATGTATCTTCTGGGGCCAGAAGAGCTCACTGAGTCAGGTCTTAGCCCCACTGTACAGAAGTTGTCAAAATGTGTTTTACAGCCGAGATAAACTCATTTTTGAAATCTTGAACATCCCAATGTAACTACTGGGGCCAGAACAGCTCACTGAGTAAGCTCTTAGCCCAACTGTGCAGAAGTTGTCAAAAAACGTGTGTTTTAGGCGAGATAAACACGTTTTGGCAAATCTGAGCATTCCAATGTACTACTGGGGTAGAAGACCTCACTGAGTCAACACTAAGCCCCACTGTGCAGAAGTTTGCAAAACGTGTTTTTCAGCCGAGATAAACGCGTTTTGCCATATATGAGCATCCTCATGTATCTACAGGGGCCAGAAGAGCTCACTGCGTCAGTTCTTATCTCCACTCTGCAGAAGTTGTCAAAACATGTTTTTCAGCCGAGATTAACGCGTTCTGTCAATTTTAAACATCCCCATGTAACTACTGGGGTCAGAAGAGCTCTCTGAGTCAGCTCTTAGCCCCACTGTGCAGAAGTTGTCAAAACGAGTTTATCAGCCGAGATAAACGCGTTTTGCCATACATGAGCATCCCCATGTAACTATTGAGTCCAGAAGAGCTCACTGAGTCAGTTCTTAGCTCCACTGTGCACAAGTTGTCAAAACGTGATTTTCAGCCGAGATAAACTTGTTTTGGGATATCTGAGCATTCCAATGTAACTACTGGGGCCAGAAGAGCTCACGGAGTCAGGTCTTAGCCCCACTGTGCAGAAGTTGTCAAAACTTGTTTTACAGCCAAGATTACCTCATTTTTGAAATCTTGAGCATCCCAATGTAACTTCTGGGGCCAGAAGAGCTCACTGAGTCAGGTCTTAGCCCCACTGTGCAGAAGTTGTCAAACTTGTTTTACAGCCGAGATAAACTCATTTTTGAAATCTTGAGCATCCCAACGCAACTACTGGGGACAGAAGAGCACACTGAAACAGCTGTTAGCCTCACTGTGCAGAAGTTGTCAAAACGTGTTTTTCAGCAGAGATAAACGCGTTTTGCCAAACATGAGCATCCCCATGTAACTACTGGGGCCAGAAGAGCTCACTGAGTCAGCTCTTAGCCCCACTGTGCACAAGTTGTCAAAACGTGATTTTCAGCCTAGTCAAACGCGTTTTTCAAATCTTGAGAATTCCAATGTAACTACTGAGGCCAGAAGAGCACACTGAGTTACCTCTTAGTCTCACTGTGCAGAAGTTGTCAAAACGTGTTTTTCTGCCGAGATAAACTCATTTTGGGATATCTGAGCATTCCAATGTAAGTACTGGGGACAGAAGAGCTCACTGAGTCAGCTCTTAGCCTCACTGTGCAGAAGTTGTCAAAACGTGTTTTTCAGCCGAGATTACCTCATTTTTGAAATCTTGAGCATCCCAATGTAACTTCTGGGGCCAGAAGAGCTCACTGAGTCAGGTCTTAGCCCCACTGTGCAGAAGTTGTCAAACTTGTTTTACAGCCGAGATAAACTCATTTTTGAAATCTTGAGCATCCCAACGCAACTACTGGGGACAGAAGAGCACACTGAAACAGCTGTTAGCCTCACTGTGCAGAAGTTGTCAAAACGTGTTTTTCAGCAGAGATAAACGCGTTTTGCCAAACATGAGCATCCCCATGTAACTACTGGGGCCAGAAGAGCTCACTGAGTCAGCTCTTAGCCCCACTGTGCACAAGTTGTCAAAACGTGATTTTCAGCCTAGTCAAACGCGTTTTTCAAATCTTGAGAATTCCAATGTAACTACTGAGGCCAGAAGAGCACACTGAGTTACCTCTTAGTCTCACTGTGCAGAAGTTGTCAAAACGTGTTTTTCTGCCGAGATAAACTCATTTTGGGATATCTGAGCATTCCAATGTAAGTACTGGGGACAGAAGAGCTCACTGAGTCAGCTCTTAGCCTCACTGTGCAGAAGTTGTCAAAACGTGTTTTTCAGCCGAGATAAACTCGTTTTGGGATATCTGAGCATCCCCATGTAACTACTGGGGCCAGAAGAGCTCACTGAGTCAGCTCTTAGCCCCACTGTGCTGAAGTTGTCACAACGTGTTTTTCAGCAGAGATAAACGCGTTTTGGCAACATGAGCATCCCCATGTAACTACTGGAGCCAGAAGAGCTAATTGAGACAGCTCTCAGCTCCACTGTGTAGAAGTTGTCAAAACGTGTTTTTCAGCCGAGATTAACGTGTTTTGGAAATATGAGCATCCCCATGTAACTACTGGGTCCAGAAGAGCTCACTGAGTCAGGTCTTAGCCCCACTGTGCAGAAGTTGTCAAAACGTGTTTTACAGCCGAGATAAACTCATTTTTGAAATCTTGAGCATCCCAATGCAACTACTGGGGCTAGAACAGCTCATTGAGTCAGCTCTTAGCCCCACTGTGCAGAAGTTGTCAAAAAATGTGTGTTTTAGCCGAGATAAACGCGTTTTGGCAAATCTAAGCATTCGAACTGGGGCCAGAAGAGCTCACTGAGTCAGGTCTAAGACCCACTATGCAGAAGTCGTCAAAACGTGTTTGTCAGCCGAGATTAACGTGTTTTGCCATACATGAGCATCCCCATGTAACTACTGGGGCCAGAAGAGCTCACTGAGTCAGCTCTTAGCCCCGCTATGCAGAAGTTGTCAAAACATGTTTTTCAGCTGAAATTAACGCATTTTGGCAACATGAGTATCCCCATGTAACTACTGGGGCCAGAAGAGCACACTGAGTCAGCTCTAAGACCCACTGTGCAAAAGTTGTCAAAAAACGTGTTTTTCAGCCGAGATTAATGCGTTCTGGCAATTTTGAGCATCCCAATGCAACTACTGGGGTCTTAAGAGCACACTGAGTCAGCTCTTAGCCTCACTGTGCAGAAGTTGTCCAAACGTGTTTTTCAGCCGAGATAAACTCGTTTTGGGATATCTGAGAATTCCAATGTAAGTACTGGGGCCAGAAGAGCTCACTGAATCAGCTCTTAGCCCCACTATGCAGAAGTTGTCAAAACGTTTTTTTCTGCTGAAATTAAAGCGTTTTTGCAACATGATCATCACCATGTAACTACTGGGGCCAGAAGAGCTAATTGAGTCAGCTCTCAGTTCCGCTGTATAGAAGTTGTCAAAACATGTTTTTCAGCTGAAATAATCACCTTTTGGCAATATTAGCATCCCCATGTAAGTACTGGGGCCAGAAGAGCACACTGAGTCAGCTCTTAGCCCCACTAGGCAGAAGATGTCAAAACGTGTTTTTCAGCAGAGATAAATGCGTTTTGGCAACATTAGCATCCTCATGAATCTACTGGGTACAGAAGAGCTCACTGAGTGAGATCTTAGCCCCACTGTGCAGAAGTTATCAAAATGTGTTTTTCAGCCGAAATAAACGCGTTTTTGAAATCTTGAGCATCCCAATGTAACTACTGGGGCCAGAAGAGTTCACTGAGTCAGGTCTTAGCCCCACTGTGCAGAAGTTGTCAAAACGTATTTTACAGCCGAGATAAAAGCATTTTTGAAATCTTGAGCATACCAATGTAAGTACTTGGGCCAGAAGAGTTCACTGAGTCAGCTCTAAGCCCCACTATGAAGAAGTTGTCAAAACGTGTTTTTCAGTTGAAATAAACGCGTTTTTGCAAATTTGAGGATCCCAATGTAACTACTGGGGCCAGTAGAGTACACTGAGTCAGCTCTTTGCCACACTTTGCAGAAGTTGTCAAAACGTGCTTTTCAGCCGAGATAAATGCGTTTTGGCAATCTTGAGCATCCCCATGTAAGTACTGGGGCCAGAAGAGCTAATTGAGTCAGCTCTCAGCTCCACTGTGTAGAAGTTGTCAAAACGTGTTTTTCAGCTGAAATAAACGCGTTTTGGCAACATTAGCATCCTCATGTAACTACTGGGGCCAGAAGAGCTCACTGAGTCAGCTCTTAGCCCCACTGTGCAGAAGTCGTCAAAACATTTTTTTTAGCAGAAATAAACGCGTTTTGGCAACATTAGCATCCTCATGTAACTACTGGGACCTGAAGAGCACACTGAGTCAGCTCTCAGTTGTCAAATCATGTTTTTCAGTAGAGATAAACGCGTTTTGCCAAACATGAGTATCCCCGTGTAACTTCTGGGGACAGAAGAGCTCACTGAGTCAGATCTTAGCCCCACTGTACAGAAGTTGTCAAAAAACGTGTGTTTTATCCTGATAAACGCGTTTTGCCATACATGAGTATCCCCATGTAACTACTTGGGCCAGAAGAGATCACTGAGTCAGCTCTTAGCCCCACTGTGCAGAAGTTGTCAAAAAGTGTGTTTCAGCCAAGATAAACACGTTTTGGCAAATCTGAGCATTCCAATTTACTACTGGGGCCCGAAGAGCTCACTGAGTCAGCTCTAAGCCCCACTGTGCAGAAGTTGTCAAAACGTGTGTTTCAGCCGAGATAAACGCGTTTTGCCAAACATGAGCAACCCCATGTAACAACTGGGGCCAGAAGAGCTCACTGAGTCAGCTATTAGCGCCAGTATGCAGAAGTTGTCAAAATGTGTTTTTCAGCCGAAATAAACGTTTTGGCAACATGAGCATCACCATGTACCTACTGGGGCCAGAAGAGCTAATTGAGTCAGCTCTTAGCTCCACTGTATAGAAGTTGTCAAAACGTGTTTTTCAACTGAAATAAACACGTTTTTGAAATCTTGAGCATCACAATGCAACTACTGGGGCCAGAAGAGCTCAATGAGTCAGCTCTAAGCCCCACTGTGCAGAAGTTGTCAAAACGTGTTTTTCAGGAAAGATAAACGCGTTCTGGCAATCTTGAGGAACCCCATATATCTACTAGGGCCAGAAGAGGTCACTGAGTCAGGTCTTAGCCCCACTGTGCAGAAGTTGTCAAAACGTGTTTTACAGCCGAGATAAACGCATTTTTGAAAGCTTGAGTATCCCTATGTATCTTCTGGGGCCAGAAGAGCTCACTGAGTCAGGTCTTAGCCCCACTGTACAGAAGTTGTCAAAATGTGTTTTACAGCCGAGATAAACTCATTTTTGAAATCTTGAACATCCCAATGTAACTACTGGGGCCAGAACAGCTCACTGAGTCAGGTCTTAGCCCCACTGTGCAGAAGTTGTCAAACTTGTTTTACAGCCGAGATAAATTCATTTTTGAAATCTTGAGCATCCCAACGCAACAACTGGGGACAGAAGAGCTCACTGAGTCAGCTCTTAGCCCCACTGTGCACAAGTTGTCAAAACGTGATTTTCAGCCTAGTCAAACGCGTTTTTCAAATCTTGAGAATCCCAATGTAACTACTGAGGCCAGAAGAGCACACTGAGTTACCTCTTAGTCTCACTGTGCAGAAGTTGTCAAAACGGGTTTTTCTGCCGAGATAAACTCATTTTGGGATATCTGAGCATTCCAATGTAAGTACTGGGGCCAGAAGAGGTCACTGAGTCAGCTCTTAGCCTCACTGTGCAGAAGTTGTCAAAACGTGTTTTTCAGCCGAGATAAACTCGTTTTGGGATATCTGAGCATCCCCATGTAACTACTGGGGCCAGAAGAGCTCACTGAGTCAGCTCTTAGCCCCACTGTGCTGAAGTTGTCACAACGTGTTTTTCAGCAGAGATAAACGCGTTTTGGCAACATGAGCATCCCCATGTAACTACTGGAGCCAGAAGAGCTAATTGAGACAGCTCTCAGCTCCACTGTGTAGAATTGTCAAAACATGTTTTTCAGCCGAGATTAACGTGTTTTGGAAATATGAGCATCCCCATGTAACTACTGGGTCCAGAAGAGCTCACTGAGTCAGGTCTTAGCCCCACTGTGCAGAAGTTGTCAAAACGTGTTTTACAGCCGAGATAAACTCATTTTTGAAATCTTGAGCATCCCAATGCAACTACTGGGGCTAGAACAGCTCATTGAGTCAGCTCTTAGCCCCACTGTGCAGAAGTTGTCAAAAAATGTGTGTTTTAGCCGAGATAAACGCGTTTTGGCAAATCTGAGCATTCGAACTGGGGCCAGAAGAGCTCACTGAGTCAGGTCTAAGACCCACTATGCAGAAGTTGTCAAAACGTGTTTGTCAGCCGAGATTAACGTGTTTTGCCATACATGAGCATCCCCATGTAACTACTGGGGCCAGAAGAGCTCACTGAGTCAGCTCTTAGCCCCGCTATGCAGAAGTTGTCAAAACATGTTTTTCAGCTGAAATTAACGCATTTTGGCAACATGAGTATCCCCATGTAACTACTGGGGCCAGAAGAGCACACTGAGTCAGCTCTAAGACCCACTGTGCAAAAGTTGTCAAAAAACGTGTTTTTCAGCCGAGATTAATGCGTTCTGGCAATTTTGAGCATCCCAATGCAACTACTGGGGTCTTAAGAGCACACTGAGTCAGCTCTTAGCCTCACTGTGCAGAAGTTGTCCAAACGTGTTTTTCAGCCGAGATAAACTCGTTTTGGGATATCTGAGAATTCCAATGTAAGTACTGGGGCCAGAAGAGCTCACTGAATCAGCTCTTAGCCCCACTATGCAGAAGTTGTCAAAACGTTTTTTTCTGCTGAAATTAAAGCGTTTTTGCAACAGGATCATCACCATGTAACTACTGGGGCCAGAAGAGCTAATTGAGTCAGCTCTCAGCTCCGCTGTATAGAAGTTGTCAAAACATGTTTTTCAGCTGAAATAATAACCTTTTGGCAATATTAGCATCCCCATGTAAGTACTGGGGCCAGAAGAGCACACTAAGTCAGCTCATAGCCCCACTGGGCAGAAGATGTCAAAACGTGTTTTTCAGCAGAGATAAATGCGTTTTGGCAACATTAGCATCCTCATGTATCTACTGGGTACAGAAGAGCTCACTGAGTGAGATCTTAGCCCCACTGTGCAGAAGTTATCAAAATGTGTTTTTCAGCCGAAATAAACGCGTTTTTGAAATCTTGAGCATCCCAATGTAACTACTGGGGCCAGAAGAGTTCACTGAGTCAGCACTAAGCCCCACTGTGCAGAAGTTTGCAAAACGTGTTTTTCAGCCGAGATAAACGCGTTTTGCCATATATGAGCATCCTCATGTATCTACAGGGGCCAGAAGAGCTCACTGCGTCAGTTCTTATCTCCACTCTGCAGAAGTTGTCAAAACATGTTTTTCAGCCGAGATTAACGCGTTCTGTCAATTTTAAACATCCCCATGTAACTACTGGGGTCAGAAGAGCTCTCTGAGTCAGCTCTTAGCCCCACTGTGCAGAAGTTGTCAAAACGAGTTTATCAGCCGAGATAAACGCGTTTTGCCATACATGAGCATCCCCATGTAACTATTGAGTCCAGAAGAGCTCACTGAGTCAGTTCTTAGCTCCACTGTGCACAAGTTGTCAAAACGTGATTTTCAGCCGAGATAAACTTGTTTTGGGATATCTGAGCATTCCAATGTAACTACTGGGGCCAGAAGAGCTCACGGAGTCAGGTCTTAGCCCCACTGTGCACAAGTTGTCAAAACGTGATTTTCAGCCGAGATTACCTCATTTTTGAAATCTTGAGCATCCCAATGTAACTTCTGGGGCCAGAAGAGCTCACTGAGTCAGGTCTTAGCCCCACTGTGCAGAAGTTGTCAAACTTGTTTTACAGCCGAGATAAATTCATTTTTGAAATCTTGAGCATCCCAACGCAACTACTGGGGACAGAAGAGCTCACTGAGTCAGCTCTTAGCCCCACTGTGCACAAGTTGTCAAAACGTGATTTTCAGCCTAGTCAAACGCGTTTTTCAAATCTTGAGAATCCCAATGTAACTACTGAGGCCAGAAGAGCACACTGAGTTACCTCTTAGTCTCACTGTGCAGAAGTTGTCAAAACGTGTTTTTCTGCCGAGATAAACTCATTTTGGGATGTCTGAGCATTCCAATGTAAGTACTGGGGCCAGAAGAGGTCACTGAGTCAGCTCTTAGCCTCACTGTGCAGAAGTTGTCAAAACGTGTTTTTCAGCCGAGATAAACTCGTTTTGGGATATCTGAGCATCCCCATGTAACTACTGGGGCCAGAAGAGCTCACTGAGTCAGCTCTTAGCCCCACTGTGCTGAAGTTGTCACAACGTGTTTTTCAGCAGAGATAAACGCGTTTTGGCAACATGAGCATCCCCATGTAACTACTGGAGCCAGAAGAGCTAATTGAGACAGCTCTCAGCTCCACTGTGTAGAATTGTCAAAACGTGTTTTTCAGCCGAGATTAACGTGTTTTGGAAATATGAGCATCCCCATGTAACTACTGGGTCCAGAAGAGCTCACTGAGTCAGGTCTTAGCCCCACTGTGCAGAAGTTGTCAAAACGTGTTTTACAGCCGAGATAAACTCATTTTTGAAATCTTGAGCATCCCAATGCAACTACTGGGGCTAGAACAGCTCATTGAGTCAGCTCTTAGCCCCACTGTGCAGAAGTTGTCAAAAAATGTGTGTTTTAGCCGAGATAAACGCGTTTTGGCAAATCTGAGCATTCGAACTGGGGCCAGAAGAGCTCACTGAGTCAGGTCTAAGACCCACTATGCAGAAGTTGTCAAAACGTGTTTGTCAGCCGAGATTAACGTGTTTTGCCATACATGAGCATCCCCATGTAACTACTGGGGCCAGAAGAGCTCACTGAGTCAGCTCTTAGCCCCGCTATGCAGAAGTTGTCAAAACATGTTTTTCAGCTGAAATTAACGCATTTTGGCAACATGAGTATCCCCATGTAACTATTGGGGCCAGAAGAGCACACTGAGTCAGCTCTAAGACCCACTGTGCAAAAGTTGTCAAAAAACGTGTTTTTCAGCCGAGATTAATGCGTTCTGGCAATTTTGAGCATCCCAATGCAACTACTGGGGTCTTAAGAGCACACTGAGTCAGCTCTTAGCCTCACTGTGCAGAAGTTGTCCAAACGTGTTTTTCAGCCGAGATAAACTCGTTTTGGGATATCTGAGAATTCCAATGTAAGTACTGGGGCCAGAAGAGCTCACTGAATCAGCTCTTAGCCCCACTATGCAGAAGTTGTCAAAACGTTTTTTTCTGCTGAAATTAAAGCGTTTTTGCAACAGGATCATCACCATGTAACTACTGGGGCCAGAAGAGCTAATTGAGTCAGCTCTCAGCTCCGCTGTATAGAAGTTGTCAAAACATGTTTTTCAGCTGAAATAATAACCTTTTGGCAATATTAGCATCCCCATGTAAGTACTGGGGCCAGAAGAGCACACTGAGTCAGCTCATAGCCCCACTGGGCAGAAGATGTCAAAAGGTGTTTTTCAGCAGAGATAAATGCGTTTTGGCAACATTAGCATCCTCATGTATCTACTGGGTACAGAAGAGCTCACTGAGTGAGATCTTAGCCCCATTGTGCAGAAGTTATCAAAATGTGTTTTTCAGCCGAAATAAACGCGTTTTTGAAATCTTGAGCATCCCAATGTAACTACTGGGGCCAGAAGAGTTCACTGAGTCAGGTCTTAGCCCCACTGTGCAGAAGTTGTCAAAACGTATTTTACAGCCGAGATAAAAGCATTTTTGAAATCTTGAGCATACCAATGTAAGTACTTGGGCCAGAAGAGTTCACTGAGTCAGCTCTCAGCCCCAATGTGTAGAAGTTGTCAAAACATATTTTTCACCCAAATAAACGCGTTTTGGCAACATTAGCATCCCCATGTAACTATTGGGGCCAAAAGAGCACACTGAGCCAGCTCTTAGACGCACTGTGCAAAAGTTGTCAAAAAACGTATTTTTCATCAGAGATTAACGCGTTCTTGCAATTTTGAGCATCCCAATGCAACTACTGGGGCCAGAAGAGCACACGGATTCAGCTCTTAGCCTCACTCTGCAGTAGATTGTCAAAACTTGTTTTTCAGCCGAACAAAATAATTTTTGGCAAAATGAGCAGCCCCAGGTATCTACTGGGGCCAGAAGAGCTCACTGAGTCAGGTCTTAGCCCCGCTTTGCAGAAGTTGTCAAAAAACGTGTGTTTTAGCCGAGATAAACGGGTTTTAGCAAATCTGAGCATTCCAATGTACTAGTGGGGCCAGAAGAGCTCACTGAGTCAGGTCTTAGCCCCACTGTGCACAAGTTGTCAAAACATGTTTTTCAGCAAAGATAAATGCATTCTTGAAATCTTGAGCATCCCAATGTAACTTCTGGGGCCAGAAGAGCTCACTGCGTCAGGTCTTAGCCCCACTGTGCAGAAGTTGTCAAAACTTGTTTTACAGCCGAGATAAACTCATTTTTGAAATCTTGAGCATCCCAATGCTACCACTGGGGCCAGAACAGCTCTCTGAGTCACCTCCCAGCCCCACTTTGCAGAAGTTGTCAAAAAACGTGTGTTTTAGCCGAGATAAACGCGTTTTAGCAAATCTGAGCATTCCAATGTACTAGTGGGGCCAGAAGAGCTCACTGAGTCAGGTCTTAGCCCCATTGTGCAGAAGTTGTCAAAACGTGTTTTACAGCCGAGATAAATGCATTTTTGAAATCTTGAGCATCCCAATGTAACTTCTGGGGCCAGAAGAGCTCACCGAGTTAGCTCTTAGCCCCTCTGTGTAGAAGTTGTCAAAACAAGTTTTTCACCCGAAATAAACGCGTTTTTGAAATCTTGAGCATCCCAATGTAATTACAGGGTCCTGAGGAGCACACTGAGTCAGCTCTTAGCCCCACTGTGCACAAGTTGTCAAAACATGTTTTTCAGCCGAAGTAAACGTGTTTTTGAAATCTTGAGTATCCCCATGTATCTACTGGGGCCAGAAGAGCTCACTGAGTCAGTTCTTAGCTCCACTCTGCAGAAGTTGTCAAAACATGTTTTTCAGCCGAGATTAACGCGTTCTGGGAATTTTGAGCATCCCAGTGCAACTACTAGGGCCAGAAGAGCTCACTGAGTCAGCTCTTAGCCCCACTGCGCAGAACTTGTCAAAACGTGTTTTTCAACTGAGATAAACACGTTTTTGAAATCTTGAGCATCCCAATGCAACTACTAAGGCCAAAAGAGCACACTGAGTCAGATCTATGCCCCACAGTGCAGAAGTTGTCAAAACGTATTTTCCAGCCGAAAGTAGTGTTTTGGCAAAATGAGCATTCCAATGTAAGTACTGGGGCCAGAAGAGCACACTGAGTCAGCTCTTAGCCCCACTGTGCAGAAGTTGTTGAAACGTCTTTTTCAGCAGAGATAAACGCGTTTTGGCAACATTAGCATCCTCATGTATCTACTGGGTCCAGAAGAGCTCACTGAGTGAGATCTTAGACCCACTGTGCAGAAGTTATCAAAACGTGTTTTTCAGCAGAGAAAAACGCATTTTTGAAATCTTGAGCATCCCAATGTAACTTCTGGGGCCAGAAGAGCTCACTGAGTCAGCGCTTAGCCCCTCTTTGCAGAATTTGTCAAAACGTGTTTTTCAGCCAAAATAAACGCTTTTTTGAAATCTTGAGCATCCCAATGTAACTACTGGGGCCAGAAGAGTTCACTGAGTCAGGTCTTAGCCCCACTGTGCAGAAGTTGTCAAAACGTATTTTAAACCGAGATAAACACTTTTTTGAAATCTTGAGCATCCCAATGTAACTACTGAGGCCAGAAGAGCTTACTTAGTCAGCTCTTAGCCCCACTGAGCAGAAGTTGTCAAAACGTGTTTTTCAGCAAAGATAAACACGTTCTGGCAATCTTGAGGAGCCCCATATATCTACTGGGGCCAGAAGAGCTCACTGAGTCAGGTCTTAGCCCCACTGTGTAGAAGTTGACAAAACATGTTTTTCAGCCGAGATAAACATGTTTTTGAAATCTTGAGCATCCCAAAGCAACTACTGAGGCCAAAAGAGCACACTTAGTCATATCTTAGCCCCACTGTGTAGAAGTTGTCAAAACGTGTTTTTCAGCCGAAATAAACTCGTTTTGGGATATCTGAGTATTCCAATGTAACTACTGGGGCCAGAAGAGCTCACTGAGTCAGCTCTAAGCCCCACTGAGCAGAAGTTGTCAAAACGTGTTTTTCAGCAAAGATAAACGCGTTCTGGCAAACTTGAGGAGCCCCATATATCTACTGGGGCCAGAAGAGCTCATTGAGTCAGGTCTTTGCCCCACTGTGCAGATGTTGTAAAAAAATGTGTGTTTTAGCCGAGATTAACGCGTTTTGCCATACATGAGCATCCCCATGTAACTACTTGGGCCAGAAGAGCTCACTGAGTCAGATCTTAGCCGCACTGTGCAGAAGTTGTCAAAACGTGTTTTACAGCCGAGATAAACTCATTTTTGAAATCTTGAGCATCCCAATGCAACTACTGGGGCCAGAAGACCTCACTGTGACTCACTGAGTCAGATCTTAGCCCCACTATGCAGAAATTTTCATAACGTGTTTTTCAGCTGAAATAAACGCGTTTTGGCAACATGAGCATCCCCATGTAACTACTGGAGCCAGAAGAGCTAATTGAGACAGCTCTCAGCTCCACTGTGTAGAAGTATTCAAAATGTGTTTTTCAGTCGAGATTAACGTGTTTTGGCAATATGAGCATCCCCATGAAACTACTGGGTCCAGAAGAGCTCACTGAGTCAGTTCTTAGCTCTACTGTGCAGAAGTTGTCAAAACATGTTTTTCAGCCGAGATAAACTCGTTTTGGGATATCTGAGCATTCCAATGTAACTACTGGGGCCAGAACAGCTCACTGAGTCAGCTCTTAGTCCCACTGTTCAAACGTTGTCAAAAAACGTGTTTTTCAGCCGAGATAAATGCGTTTTGCCATTCATGAGCAACCCCATGTAACTACTGGGGCCAGAAGAGCTCACTGAGTCAATTCTTAGCTCCACTATACAGAAGTTGTCAAAACGTGTTTTTCAGCCAAAATAAACGCTTTTTTGAAATCTTGAGCATCCCAATGTAACTACTGGGGCCAAAAGAGTTCACTGAGTCAGCTCTGAGCCCCACTGTGCAGAAGTTGTCAAAACGAATTTTACAGCCAAGATAAACGCATTTTTGAAATCTTGAGCATCCCAATGTAACTTCTAGATTCAGAAGAGCTCACTCAGTCAGCTCTGAGCCCCACTGTGCAGATGTTGTCAAAACGTGTTTTTCAGCTGAAAAAAAAGTGTTTTTGAAAATTGAGCATCCCAATGTAACTACTGGGTCCAGAGTACAACACTGAGTCAGCTCTTTCCCCCACTGTGCAGAAGTTGTCAAAAAACACGTTTTACAGCCGAGATAAATGCGTTTTTGAAATCTGAGTGTCCCAAAGCAACTACTGAGGCCAAAGGAGCACACTTAGTCATATCTTAGCCCCACTGTGTAGAAGTTGTCAAAACGTGTTTTTCAGCCGAAATAAACTCGTTTTGGGATATCTGAGTATTCCAATGTAAGTACTGGGGCCAGAAGAGCTCACTGAGTCAGCTCTTAGCAGAAGTGCAGAAGTTGTCAAAACGTGTTTTACAGCCGAGATAAACTCATTTTTGAAATCTTGAGCATCCCAATGCAACTACTGGGGCCAGAAGAGCTCATTGAGACAGGTCTTAGCCCCACTGTACAGAAGTTGTCAAAACTTGTTTTACAGCCGAGATTACCTCATTTTTTAAACTTGAGCATCCCAATGTAACTTCTGGGGCCAGAAGAGTTCACTGAGTCAGGTCTTAGCCACACTGTGCAGAAGTTGTCAAAAAACGTGTTTTTCAGCTGAGATTAACGCGTTTTGCCATACATGAGCATCCCCATGTAACTACTGGGGCCAGAAGAGCTCACTGAGTCAGCTCTTAGCCCCACTGTGCAGAAGTTGTCAAAAAGTGTTTTTCAGCTGAGATAAACGCATTTTTGAAATCTTGATCATCCCAATGTAACTACTAGGTCCAGAAGAGTTCAATGAGTCAGGTCTTAGTCCCACTGTGCAGAAGTTGTCAAAACATGTTTTTCAGCAGAGATTAACATGTTCTGGCAATTTTGAGCATCCCAATGCAACTACTGGGGCCAGAAGAGCTCACTGAGTCAGCTCTTAGCCCCACTGTGCAGAAGTTATCAAAACGTGTTTTTCAGCCTAGATAAATGCATTTTTGAAATCTTGAGCATCCCAATGTAACTACTAGGTCCAGAGGAGCACACTGAGTCAGCTCTTTGCCCCACTGTGCAGATTTTGTCAAAACTTATTTTCAGCTGAAATAATCGCGTTTTGGCAAAATGAGCATCCCCATGTAACTACTAGGGCCAGAAGAGCTCACTGAGTCAGTTCTTAGCCCCACTGTGCTGAAGTTGTCAAAACGTTTTTTTTCAGCCGAGATAAACGCGTTATGGCAACATGAGCATCCCCATGTAACTACTTGGGCCATGAAGAGCTAATTGAGTGAGCTCTCTGCTCCAGTGTGTAGAAGTTGTCAAAACGTGTTTTTCAGCCGAAATAAACGCGTTCTCGAAATCTTGAGCATCCCAATGCAATTACTGTGGCCAAAAGATCAACACTGAATCAGCTCTTAACCCCACTGTGCAGAAGTTGTCAAAAAACATGTTTTTCAGCCGAGATAAACGAGTTTTGGCAAATCTGAGCATTCCAATGTTACTACTGGGGCCAGAAGAGCTCACTGAGTCAGCTCTACGCCCCACTATGCAGAAGTTGTTAAAACGTATTTTTCAGCCGAGATAAACGCGTTTTGCCAAACATGAGCATCCCCATGTAACTACCGGGGGTCAGAAGAGCTCACTGAGTCAGGTCTTAGCCCCACTGTGCACAAGTTGTCAAAACGTGTTTTTCAGCAGAGATTAACGCATTCTGGCAATTTTGAGCATCCCAATGCAACTACTGGGGCCAGAAGAACACACTGAGTCAGCTCTTTGCCCCACTGTGCAGATGTTGTCAAAACTTATTTTCAGCTGAAATAATCGCGTTTTGGCAAAATGAGCATCCCCATGTAACTACTTGGGCCAGAAGAGATCACTGAGTCAGCTCTTAGCCCCACTGTGCAGAAGTTGTCAAAACCTGTTTTTCAGCAGAGATTAACGTGTTCTGGCAATTTTCAGCATCCCAATGCAACTACGGGGGCCAGAAGAGATCACTGAGTAAGTTCTTAGCTCCACTGCGCAGAAGTTGTCAAAACCTGTTTTTCAGCCGAAATAAACGCGTTTTGGCAACATGAGCATCCCCATGTAAGTACTGGGACCAGATGAGCACACTGAGTCAGCTCTTAGCCCACTGTGCAGAAGTTGTCAAAACGTGTTTTCAGCCGAAATAAACTCGTTTTTGAAATCTTGAGAATCCCAATGCAACTACTGTGGCCAAAAGATCAACACTAACCAATCATGGCCTCCTAATAATCCCCATCTATGAATTGGCTTCATTACTCTCTGCTCTCCTCCCCACTAATAGCTGATGTGTGGTGAGCGTTCTGGCGCACTATGGCTGCCGTCGCATCATCCAGGTGGATGCTGCACATTGGTGGTGGTGGAGGGGAGTCCCCATGACCTGTAAAGCGCTTTGAGTGGAGTGTCCAGAAAAGCGCTATATAAGTGTAAGCAATTATTATTATTATTATTATTACTAAGTCAGCTCTTAGCCCCACTGTGGAGAAGTTGTCAAAACGTGTTTTTCAGCCGAGATTAACGCATTCTGGCAATTT
Organism: Lepisosteus platostomus; assembly: GCF_059453375.1. Classification (NCBI taxonomy): domain Eukaryota; kingdom Metazoa; phylum Chordata; class Actinopteri; order Semionotiformes; family Lepisosteidae; genus Lepisosteus; species Lepisosteus platostomus. The sequence continues at coordinate 6,166,257 of NC_142631.1, forward strand.
TGAGCATCCTAATGCAACTACAGATGCAGCCATTCAAAATGGGTGAGGTATTTCGCGGCATACCCCGGTGGGCGTGTTGTGGTATCACAAGGTATCATGCAGTGTCACGTGGTGTCACGAGGTTAATCACGCGTCATTTGACGCTCTGCCGGAAACTATCCGGCGTCGCCTTGTAAAACCGCCAGGGGGAGCTTAACCTCTCATGTACAGCATTTGAGCCTTTAATTCTGAACTGTGTATTACAGCATGTTAATCATCAGTCATTAAAATGTTGGTATATTTTATGAAAGCAAGATTGCTCAGTTGGACAAAAGTACACAACCTACCTTTATCAGAAATATTTACGCATCAAAGCCTTTACTGAAGAATTACTAATAGTATTAATAATGGATGACTTTGGACAAGCTGTATACTCAAAGTATAATTTCTTTAGCACATTTGTACAAGCACTTGGAATCTGTCCAAGCCGTACTTTGTCAGGCATTTTGTTTTACTTCAACGGGCATAAAAACTTCCTTGCTTTTAACAGGGCGTTTCATAATTTCTAACTACGAAAATGATTTAAAATGCGACACTTATCATTCAACTAGAGCTTAAAATATCACAAGGATCCTCAAGAGCACAGCAAAGAGTGTATTAAAAGACACTTGTATTTATCAACGCTTTCTTTTCCGTATACCAGATTTTATGGAACCACTTCAGAGGGGTGTCAGCCAGTCAGATTCCAGGAATCGACACTTTAAAGGAAAAATACACACCGGTATTCCATTTCTCCCTAACGATTTTAACCATCGAAGTATTTAACTAGCGTGTGAAATAACGTGTGAAAAAGTGGTAGTTTTAAGCTTTTCTGCTAATATAATATGGAATCGCGTATCTAAAGAATTTAATAACGGTATGATTATATTCGTGTGCTGCGACAGGGCTGTGTAGGGCTGTTTCGCCTGCCTGTTCATGCGAGCTGTCTTGTAGCCTACTGGTCTAGGTGAGTGACTAACAACACAGGTTGTGTGTTTGAATCCAGCTGGTACTGGACTTTTCTTTTAACAAACATTTCTTCGAAAAAATAGAATAGCGATATTATGGACAACCAATTGACTTTTATATTTCAAAATATCGCAACATGATCGACTGTTAGACTAGAGGAAAAGAGCGCCTCCTCCTACGAAGCATTAATCGCGTATCTAAGGAAAATTGCAGTATACCTTTGTTCATGCACATCATTATACAGTATCTCATTTTGTATTTCGATCAAAAAAATCGTTTGCCCAGCCACTACTGTTGTTATTGTTTTTATCCTGTAAAGCGTTTCCTTTTTCTGCGTTTTCCATTTCCTTTTTCTGATCACTTGCTTTCTGGATACACATCTCACCTGTCCTGTTCTTTGTTTTCCTGGTTTGCTGATTATGCCTGCTGCGGTCCACTCCTACCCTCACACCTAAAGAATACTATTTTAAATTTCTTGGCGCAGTTCATTAACCCTTGTATGTGCTGTCCGCGCCCAAAATGCAATTTAAAAAAAGTCAAAAACCGCGCTCAAAATGCAATTTAGAGCTTAATAAGATACACTCCACAGGCAAAATTAAAGACAAAATTAAAGACGATTAAAATCTGTAATCTTTCCACTTGTACTGTGAGTCATCGGAAAGTTTCTGCTTTGTGTAAGGATGGTGAGAAAGCTGTGCTCAATGTATTTAAGGGACTTAAAAGTAAAAGGAGATGCTTCATATTGCTTGACTAATTTTAAAAACTAAGTTATAAATGCAGACGCTCCCTCGGTGCCGCGCCGGGTGTAAATATCAAAGTATACATTCCCAACAAGAATTGTACCCATCTGTCATGCAAATAAAACACCTTGAATTGAATTGAATTGAGGGAGAGGGGGGGGGGGGGACAGAGATAGACAGGACTCAAGGCAAATAAGATACTTATGGGTACACAGGCATTCACGACAGCAACATAGGAAACGTTTGCACGTACTGTATAGTTAAGTTATTACTTGGTTTTCAAAGTGCAATGAAATACAATACTGTCGGCAGTAAGCGTTACAATATACATACCCAACACTGCTTGTACCCATCTGTCATGCAAATAAAACACCTTGAATTGAATTGAATTGAGGGGAGAGGGGGGGAATACTAAAGCCAATTCTGGCTCAATACCCTCAATGGTCTTTGACGTGCTAATGCGTTGGTTTAACAGTCCGGGTGTGGCAAGCTTCCAATGTCAACTCGACTCGATTGGAAGACAATGAACGTATTTTAGCCCTAAATGAATTAATAGCAAACATGGTTTACATAAATACATTTTTCCAAGAAAGTTTCTAATAATACGATCTATAGTTGAAATCTGAGCCTACTGTAAATATAAAGGAAAAGCATTTTCAGAGAGCAATCACGCTGTGTTTATGTAGAAAAAGCGATTAAGTTTATGAGCAATCTAATTACCTATTCGCTTAAAACGCTATATAAAATAAAGTTTATTTAGAGATGAATGATCAGTGTCGCAGTTTAAATAATTTTTGTAGGAGGCCTTGGTCAGATTCCAAGTGCATTTTTGCAATTTACGTTGCATTGTCCAATGTTCTGTTGTAATACAGGCTAGAATACAGTTACAGTAGTCTAAAATTTATCAGCCTATTTAAAATAATTTTTTTGAATCCCCGGCGGAACACACTCCATAGGAATCAGCGCTTTTATACAGTATATCGCCTTTAAACACATATATTTAAACACGCATTTACGATTTAAATCAAAACACGATTCAAATCAATATAAATGTATATTTTGTAACGCATAGGTGACTATTCATTGTTATTAAAAAGACTTAAATTCGATCATGTCGTGATATTTAGAAATATAAATTTATTTGGTGCGAGTGAGGTTTTATTTAATCTCTGACCAAGGGAAACGTTTCATTTTTTCAAAGAAATGTTTGTTAAAAAATAAAGTCATAGTTCCATGGGATTCAATCACAGACCATGTGACATGGGAGTCAGGAACTAACACACAAAGCCACCGGATTTAATAATGCAATAAAAACGCTATAAAATAATGTGACTAGGCACAGAAAAAGTTTACAGCACAGTACAATAATAAATGCTGACCATGACTTTAGAAGCATAAATTACCTTACACTCAATTTAAACACAAGCTGTCTTTCTGTATGAACCTCTAAGCTGGTTCATACAGAAAATGTAGAAATGCATTAGCCTGATTATGATTTCCCAGGAGGTCTCCCATCCAGGTACTCACACCTGCTTAGCTTCAGTGGGTTGCCAGTTGTGAGTTGCAGGGTGATATGGCTGCTCGCTGGTCTACTAGTAACTCATAGCCATTCACAACAGCTGTTCACAAAGCACTTCAGTGTTCTGTCAGGCTTTTGTGGTGAAATAGAATAGAATGAATATGAGTCATACCCCTGTACTTCCAAAGCAATTAATTTATCCAAAGTTTATGGATACGGTTGAACATTACACATAACAATTCACACAGCTTGCTGAGTAGGGATTTTGCCTATTAGCAGAATTTCTTGACACTTCAGCAAGAAGATTAGGTCACAAGCAAGGATGTGCCTGTGTCTTTTTTCAGGCCACAACATGTAACATTGAACAAAAGTCTTCAATCTTCAATTTCTCTAGTATATGTCCAGAAGTTAAATTTTGGAGGAACTTTCATTGAAATAAAATAATCTCAATACTCTACATTAGAAAGCTAATTTCTCCAAATGCAGAAGACTGATGTGTCCTTTAATGTGAAAACATTTGTTTTGTACTGTACCCATCTTCAAAATAAAATCTCATACTTCTGACAAAAATGATAAGCAGTTACAGTAGCTTTATACTGTACCTTGTATTGTCTGTAGCAGCAATTTCAGTGAACCATCTGCCGCCATATCATATCTCGTGCTTCATGCATGAAACACACATTTGCATGTTACCTCAAACTCACATGCTCAACCATTTAAATCTCTCATAAATTCATCCAGGCTTTCTCCTGCTCAAAGGAACAAAAAAGTTGTGACAGATAACTAAAAGCAACAAACCCTTGCAAAGTTATTAAACACTTTATAATTTTAAAGTGCACTATCTCTGAAGTTCCCTTTAACTTCACAATAACCTATAGTCATTACAGAGTGTGGAACGGTCCTGGTACTGCCCTGATATAATACTGAGCATACCTATCAAACAGAATTACCAACTGTCTGCCTGGTTTTTGTGCACTTGCTAGTTTCCAATAAATTAATATATAAAACTATTGTTTATAGATTTGAGAGAACAAGTGTAGGTTTTAATGATATACAGTATGTGTATGTGAGAATTTTTATATGCTGTACACAATCCTTTGCCAGTAATTAATAATAAATTATTGTTATAGTTCTGTCACTTGCAAAAGTGAAAGTTGAAAAAGATGTCTGGCACTTGTGTGAAGTACTTACAGTATGAGTGTAGTACAATGTCTGAGGTAGGCATGAATGACTCAGCCATGGTGTTACCAAATTATGGAATTTGTTTTGTTCTTAAAGGGTCGCTTTCATAAAGATATGTTGCAGATGAAGAGCTCTTCCTTGCTCAGAAAGACAGGAGCGGTAAACTATGAGCTCTACTTGCCACTTACAATACCAACAGTACCAGCTAACTTTAGTAGTGACATTTTCATGGATCTTTTTAACAATAAAATGTACAACATCAGACTTCAGACACAATTAAACAGGCCTCAAAAAAGTCTGGTACAAACATTTTCAGCATGGAATAAACCTTTACTTTAATGGTATAAACCTTAAATGGATTCATATTCTCAATAAGATTTGGTGCTCAGTAATATGACTTAGAAAATGACAGAAGACATACGTATCATGCTTATCCTTCTATTTTTCATAATCGTAAACTCCTTAAGGCAGTTACATTTTCTCTGTTCTGACCTGGAGTTACAGAGAAATTTAAATTCTAATAAGAGATTTGTAATGAGGAAAGTCCTCATTACCAGGATTTGCAATTACAATACAAATACTTTCTTTCTGTATGTGTTTATTTTGCAGTTTGAGTCTATAGCATTCCTTTGGGGGTCTATACTCCAAGGCATGACTTTTTTAATGCAAGCTTCATATAAACCCTTAGCAGTGGTTACTGTCTGGAGTAGGTACTTGAATGGCACAGATTCATTGAAATGATTCAATTTCTTTTGAAAATATTTGGGATAATACATATTCCAGAAATCACAGCCGTTGAATTATCCAGAAATTAATTTCTCTCAGGGTGTATTTAACCCCTCATGGATGGCATTGTATGAAATGAGTTTGTAGTTCCCCATTTGCCTCTATTATGAGATGCAGTGGACACTATTTTATACATTTTAGGAGTGTCCATAGGAAGGTATGTTCTAGAAAGAGTGAACTTCTGTTTTGCCATTATTTTTAATAGGGACGTTACATGTTTACACTTGGTGCTCCTACTAGAGGAGAGGATATGATTAATCTAGGCTTATCACAGAAACTGAAACACATCTGGTTGGTGAGTCTACTGTGGGTAAAATGTTACTGGTACCGCATGTTGTAAAGCTCAGTATTTTCTCTCTTGGCCTGACCTTTTTAATGTCTGAGTGTTAGAATCCATGTTGTTGCTGGTAAGGGAACGGTAGGTGCTGTGATTGACACAGTCAAAGCCTTGTACAGAGATACCATTGTAGCTGTTTGACAGTATTTTAGATGTCCTTAGTTAAAAGCATGGGAGGAAGTACTGCCAAGGGGAGGGGGGGGAGCAAGGATTTTTTCTTTGAGTTTGTGAGGTTATTTTTTGCTATATTGTGTTTCAGAAAGCAAGAAAATAAAATTTACTGTATGATAAAAAGAGAAAGAGCTGGAGTAGATCCTCAGATCAGTTTGCTACCAGCAATCAAACAAAAAAAAAAGGAAAGAATTGTCTCCTCTTGATTGGAACCTTTCTTACTGTCTTATAATTTATCAGGCTACCTTTTAATTTTCACTGAGAGAAGGAAGTCACTTGTCATGCAGCTATTTTATTCTTCATTGCACAATATGCTCTAAGTTAGCAAATGAAACATGAACACTTATTGAAATAAATCAAGAATACGATTAACATGAATGTATAAACATCCAAACTATACTTTATCACATTTAATTATTGGGTTAGCTTTTTATTGAGCCAAAATGTTATAAATGTGTGAACGTCTGTAAAATGGAATATTTACATTTTTCTCTTTTCTGTTACCTGCCTGACAGCATTTTGTATGCCATTCTGTATATTACTGGAAAATATTAGACCCAACCTAAAGAATTCATGGGGGTAGTGGGACACAGTACTGCAAAGAGTCTCCTAAAGGGACAGAGCTATTAGTACGTATGTGTTTGAGTATGGAGAATATAGTAAACTCTAAACATTAAGGGAATGCATGGAATCGGAAAATATAAATTGCATAGTACACAAGACTTAACTGGTTTTATTCTAGGAAAGCAGACAAGACTGAGTCATGGGACTCAGAGGATCCAAGGCTAGACTGAGTATAATAGGCTTCGGGCTTCTATTGTGACATCTACTGTAAATTACAGAAATGTTAAAAGTAAACAAAATAAAGTAACTAAAATGTGATCTGAAATCACCCCTTTAGACACCCCTTTCACTTCACTGGTGTCAGATATGAAAGGCAATAGTCTCCCGTTCGGTCTGCTGTGTGTTGCAGCAGAGGGACTCCCTGCAGCTGAAAGGGACAGAGTAACTTGCATGCTCTCTAGTACAGTTTACACATGCACGACTTTAAAAGCTAGCAAGACAGGTTTCGATTCACATTAGCTGGCGAGCCTTGTTGGGAATGTATACTTTGATATTTACACCCGGTGCGGCACATTCCCAACAAGAATTGTACCCATCTGTCATGCAAATAAAACACCTTGAATTGAATTGAATTGAGGGAGAGAGGGGGGTAGGGGGACAGAGATACTGTAGACAGGACTCAAGGCAAATAAGATACTTATGGGTATGCAGGCATTCACGACAGCAACATACGAAACGTTTGCACGTACTGTATAGTTAAGTTATTACTTGGTTTTCAAAGTGCAATGAAATACAATATTGTTGTTGCTGCTGTTCTGGTTGTTTTTATCCCGTAAAGCGTTTTGAGAAGCCACCTTTAAAGGCGATATATATTGTAAAACCGCTGATTCTTATGGAATGTGTTCCGCAGGAGATTCAAATTTTTATTTATTTATTTTTTAATCGCGTATCTAAGGAAATCTCAGTATAACTTTGTTCATGAACAAACAGTGGCATGTTACATTATCATTAGTTTTTTTAACAAGGCTCGCCAGCTAATGTGAATCGAAACCTGTCTTGCTAGCTTTTAAAGTCGTGCATGTGTAAACTGTACTAGAGAGCATGCAAGTTACTCTGTCCCTTTCAGCTGCAGGGAGTCCCTCTGCTGCAACACACAGCAGACCGAACGGGAGACTATTGCCTTTCATATCTGACACCAGTGAAGTGAAAGGGGTGTCTAAAGGGGTGATTTCAGATCACATTTTAGTTACTTTATTTTGTTTACTTTTAACATTTCTGTAATTTACAGTAGATGTCACAATAGAAGCCCGAAGCCTATTATACTCAGTCTAGCCTTGGATCCTCTGAGTCCCATGACTCAGTCTTGTCTGCTTTCCTAGAATAAAACCAGTTAAGTCTTGTGTACTATGCAATTTATATTTTCCGATTCCATGCATTCCCTTAATGTTTAGAGTTTACTATATTCTCCATACTCAAACACATACGTACTAATAGCTCTGTCCCTTTAGGAGACTCTTTGCAGTACTGTGTCCCACTACCCCCATGAATTCTTTAGGTTGGGTCTAATATTTTCCAGTAATATACAGAATGGCATACAAAATGCTGTCAGGCAGGTAACAGAAAAGAGAAAAATGTAAATATTCCATTTTACAGACGTTCACACATTTATAACATTTTGGCTCAATAAAAAGCTAACCCAATAATTAAATGTGATAAAGTATAGTTTGGATGTTTATACATTCATGTTAATCGTATTCTTGATTTATTTCAATAAGTGTTCATGTTTCATTTGCTAACTTAGAGCATATTGTGCAATGAAGAATAAAATAGCTGCATGACAAGTGACTTCCTTCTCTCAGTGAAAATTAAAAGGTAGCCTGATAAATTATAAGACAGTAAGAAAGGTTCCAATCAAGAGGAGACAATTCTTTCCTTTTTTTTTTGTTTGATTGCTGGTAGCAAACTGATCTGAGGATCTACTCCAGCTCTTTCTCTTTTTATCATACAGTAAATTTTATTTTCTTGCTTTCTGAAACACAATATAGCAAAAAATAACCTCACAAACTCAAAGAAAAAATCCTTGCTCCCCCCCCTCCCCTTGGCAGTACTTCCTCCCATGCTTTTAACTAAGGACATCTAAAATACTGTCAAACAGCTACAATGGTATCTCTGTACAAGGCTTTGACTGTGTCAATCACAGCACCTACCGTTCCCTTACCAGCAACAACATGGATTCTAACACTCAGACATTAAAAAGGTCAGGCCAAGAGAGAAAATACTGAGCTTTACAACATGCGGTACCAGTAACATTTTACCCACAGTAGACTCACCAACCAGATGTGTTTCAGTTTCTGTGATAAGCCTAGATTAATCATATCCTCTCCTCTAGTAGGAGCACCAAGTGTAAACATGTAACGTCCCTATTAAAAATAATGGCAAAACAGAAGTTCACTCTTTCTAGAACATACCTTCCTATGGACACTCCTAAAATGTATAAAATAGTGTCCACTGCATCTCATAATAGAGGCAAATGGGGAACTACAAACTCATTTCATACAATGCCATCCATGAGGGGTTAAATACACCCTGAGAGAAATTAATTTCTGGATAATTCAACGGCTGTGATTTCTGGAATATGTATTATCCCAAATATTTTCAAAAGAAATTGAATCATTTCAATGAATCTGTGCCATTCAAGTACCTACTCCAGACAGTAACCACTGCTAAGGGTTTATATGAAGCTTGCATTAAAAAAGTCATGCCTTGGAGTATAGACCCCCAAAGGAATGCTATAGACTCAAACTGCAAAATAAACACATACAGAAAGAAAGTATTTGTATTGTAATTGCAAATCCTGGTAATGAGGACTTTCCTCATTACAAATCTCTTATTAGAATTTAAATTTCTCTGTAACTCCAGGTCAGAACAGAGAAAATGTAACTGCCTTAAGGAGTTTACGATTATGAAAAATAGAAGGATAAGCATGATACGTATGTCTTCTGTCATTTTCTAAGTCATATTACTGAGCACCAAATCTTATTGAGAATATGAATCCATTTAAGGTTTATACCATTAAAGTAAAGGTTTATTCCATGCTGAAAATGTTTGTACCAGACTTTTTTGAGGCCTGTTTAATTGTGTCTGAAGTCTGATGTTGTACATTTTATTGTTAAAAAGATCCATGAAAATGTCACTACTAAAGTTAGCTGGTACTGTTGGTATTGTAAGTGGCAAGTAGAGCTCATAGTTTACCGCTCCTGTCTTTCTGAGCAAGGAAGAGCTCTTCATCTGCAACATATCTTTATGAAAGCGACCCTTTAAGAACAAAACAAATTCCATAATTTGGTAACACCATGGCTGAGTCATTCATGCCTACCTCAGACATTGTACTACACTCATACTGTAAGTACTTCACACAAGTGCCAGACATCTTTTTCAACTTTCACTTTTGCAAGTGACAGAACTATAACAATAATTTATTATTAATTACTGGCAAAGGATTGTGTACAGCATATAAAAATTCTCACATACACATACTGTATATCATTAAAACCTACACTTGTTCTCTCAAATCTATAAACAATAGTTTTATATATTAATTTATTGGAAACTAGCAAGTGCACAAAAACCAGGCAGACAGTTGGTAATTCTGTTTGATAGGTATGCTCAGTATTATATCAGGGCAGTACCAGGACCGTTCCACACTCTGTAATGACTATAGGTTATTGTGAAGTTAAAGGGAACTTCAGAGATAGTGCACTTTAAAATTATAAAGTGTTTAATAACTTTGCAAGGGTTTGTTGCTTTTAGTTATCTGTCACAACTTTTTTGTTCCTTTGAGCAGGAGAAAGCCTGGATGAATTTATGAGAGATTTAAATGGTTGAGCATGTGAGTTTGAGGTAACATGCAAATGTGTGTTTCATGCATGAAGCACGAGATATGATATGGCGGCAGATGGTTCACTGAAATTGCTGCTACAGACAATACAAGGTACAGTATAAAGCTACTGTAACTGCTTATCATTTTTGTCAGAAGTATGAGATTTTATTTTGAAGATGGGTACAGTACAAAACAAATGTTTTCACATTAAAGGACACATCAGTCTTCTGCATTTGGAGAAATTAGCTTTCTAATGTAGAGTATTGAGATTATTTTATTTCAATGAAAGTTCCTCCAAAATTTAACTTCTGGACATATACTAGAGAAATTGAAGATTGAAGACTTTTGTTCAATGTTACATGTTGTGGCCTGAAAAAAGACACAGGCACATCCTTGCTTGTGACCTAATCTTCTTGCTGAAGTGTCAAGAAATTCTGCTAATAGGCAAAATCCCTACTCAGCAAGCTGTGTGAATTGTTATGTGTAATGTTCAACCGTATCCATAAACTTTGGATAAATTAATTGCTTTGGAAGTACAGGGGTATGACTCATATTCATTCTATTCTATTTCACCACAAAAGCCTGACAGAACACTGAAGTGCTTTGTGAACAGCTGTTGTGAATGGCTATGAGTTACTAGTAGACCAGCGAGCAGCCATATCACCCTGCAACTCACAACTGGCAACCCACTGAAGCTAAGCAGGTGTGAGTACCTGGATGGGAGACCTCCTGGGAAATCATAATCAGGCTAATGCATTTCTACATTTTCTGTATGAACCAGCTTAGAGGTTCATACAGAAAGACAGCTTGTGTTTAAATTGAGTGTAAGGTAATTTATGCTTCTAAAGTCATGGTCAGCATTTATTATTGTACTGTGCTGTAAACTTTTTCTGTGCCTAGTCACATTATTTTATAGCGTTTTTATTGCATTATTAAATCCGGTGGCTTTGTGTGTTAGTTTCCTGACTCCCATGTCACATGGTCTGTGATTGAATCCCATGGAACTATGACTTTATTTTTTAACAAACATTTCTTTGAAAAAATGAAACGTTTCCCTTGGTCAGAGATTAAATAAAACCTCACTTGCACCAAACAAATTTATATTTCTAAATATCACGACATGATCGAATTTAAGTCTTTTTAATAACAATGAATAGTCACCTATGCGTTACAAAATATACATTTATATTGATTTGAATCGTGTTTTGATTTAAATCGTAAATGCGTGTTTAAATATATGTGTTTAAAGGCGATATACTGTATAAAAGCGCTGATTCCTATGGAGTGTGTTCCGCCGGGGATTCAAAAAAATTATTTTAAATAGGCTGATAAATTTTAGACTACTGTAACTGTATTCTAGCCTGTATTACAACAGAACATTGGACAATGCAACGTAAATTGCAAAAATGCACTTGGAATCTGACCAAGGCCTCCTACAAAAATTATTTAAACTGCGACACTGATCATTCATCTCTAAATAAACTTTATTTTATATAGCGTTTTAAGCGAATAGGTAATTAGATTGCTCATAAACTTAATCGCTTTTTCTACATAAACACAGCGTGATTGCTCTCTGAAAATGCTTTTCCTTTATATTTACAGTAGGCTCAGATTTCAACTATAGATCGTATTATTAGAAACTTTCTTGGAAAAATGTATTTATGTAAACCATGTTTGCTATTAATTCATTTAGGGCTAAAATACGTTCATTGTCTTCCAATCGAGTCGAGTTGACATTGGAAGCTTGCCACACCCGGACTGTTAAACCAACGCATTAGCACGTCAAAGACCATTGAGGGTATTGAGCCAGAATTGGCTTTAGTATTCCCCCCCTCTCCCCTCAATTCAATTCAATTCAAGGTGTTTTATTTGCATGACAGATGGGTACAAGCAGTGTTGGGTATGTATATTGTAACGCTTACTGCCGACAGTATTGTATTTCATTGCACTTTGAAAACCAAGTAATAACTTAACTATACAGTACGTGCAAACGTTTCCTATGTTGCTGTCGTGAATGCCTGTGTACCCATAAGTATCTTATTTGCCTTGAGTCCTGTCTATCTCTGTCCCCCCCCCCCCTCTCCCTCAATTCAATTCAATTCAAGGTGTTTTATTTGCATGACAGATGGGTACAATTCTTGTTGGGAATGTATACTTTGATATTTACACCCGGCGCGGCACCGAGGGAGCGTCTGCATTTATAACTTAGTTTTTAAAATTAGTCAAGCAATATGAAGCATCTCCTTTTACTTTTAAGTCCCTTAAATACATTGAGCACAGCTTTCTCACCATCCTTACACAAAGCAGAAACTTTCCGATGACTCACAGTACAAGTGGAAAGATTACAGATTTTAATCGTCTTTAATTTTGTCTTTAATTTTGCCTGTGGAGTGTATCTTATTAAGCTCTAAATTGCATTTTGAGCGCGGTTTTTGACTTTTTTTAAATTGCATTTTGGGCGCGGACAGCACATACAAGGGTTAATGAACTGCGCCAAGAAATTTAAAATAGTATTCTTTAGGTGTGAGGGTAGGAGTGGACCGCAGCAGGCATAATCAGCAAACCAGGAAAACAAAGAACAGGACAGGTGAGATGTGTATCCAGAAAGCAAGTGATCAGAAAAAGGAAATGGAAAACGCAGAAAAAGGAAACGCTTTACAGGATAAAAACAATAACAACAGTAGTGGCTGGGCAAACGATTTTTTTGATCGAAATACAAAATGAGATACTGTATAATGATGTGCATGAACAAAGGTATACTGCAATTTTCCTTAGATACGCGATTAATGCTTCGTAGGAGGAGGCGCTCTTTTCCTCTAGTCTAACAGTCTGTCCACAAACAAAACATTCCTGTTAGACAAGAGGAATTGAAAAAAAACAGTTTTGTCAATGAAAACCGGTGTGTGTGTCTCTCTCTGCTGGATGTCCCTCTCACAAACTGCTGAATGAATAAAATAATTTTATTGAAAACGCATTTGCGATTGTCTGGTATTTAATTTGGTCCCTTTTAACTGTTTTTCGATCTACTGTATTGCTTTGAGATGCCACTTTTAAAGGCGATATGTAAAATAAAGTTTTTTATTATTGTTATAGAGAAACATGATCAGATTTTCCCTGGTTCAGAAAAAAGATCTAAAGTGCTACACATAACTTTCTTAATTCGATGTATTTAAAGCAGTGAACTACTGTAGGTGTCACATAACATTCAGAAATACAATCACGTATTTGACAAATAAAAACGATTACAATCTAATCCTTCCACGTTTGATCCCAAAATCCCAAGAAATATAAATCTTGACGGGTAGAAAGCTATGCTGAAAGTTTATTAAGACACTTAGAAGACAAAGATACTGTATCAATTTATGTTGCATTAGCCTGATTATGATTAAAAAACACACATAATTAAACACGCGTTTGCGATTTAAATCAGAACACGATTTAAATCAATATAAATGTTTATATTGTAACGCATACTGTCCAGCCTCCATTTCTCTATAAAAATTAATTCTGTTGCACACACACACACAATAGAAGCAGGAACCGCTGCCAGAAGGGAAGAAGGTGACTATTCATTGTTATCAAAAATGACTTAGAATCGATCATATTGCGATATTTTGAAATATAAAAGTCAATTGATTGTCCAGAATATTGCTATTCTATTTTTTCTATTATTTCTAATATTTTTTCGAAGAAATGTTTGTTAAAAGAGAAGTCCAGCACCAGCTGTATTCGAACACACAACCTGTGCATTGCTAGTCACGCACCTAGACCAGTAGACTACAGGGGAACTCGCATGAACAGGGAGGCGAAACAGCCTTACACAGCCCTGTCGCAGTACATCATACCGTTATTAAATTCTTTAGATACGTGATTCCATATTATATTCCCTTTTAATCAAATTCTAAAAGTATGCTTGTTGACTCCGGTATCACATTAGTTAAAGACTTTGAAGCTTAAAATGTTTAGGGAGAAATGGAATACTGGTGTGTATTTTTTTCTTTAAAGTACCAAGACCAGCTATTTACAGATGCAGCCATTCAAAGTGAGCGGTACAGACACGTACCGCAGGTAAGATGACACGGGGTACCGCGGTGCGTGATTGGTTGACCGACAGGGGCACTCGTGGTCCATTGGTCTGTCGTAGAAAGACTTACTGTAAACGTCTTTACTGTGCCCGTTGTAGATATTGAATTTTACCACTGAAGGGAAATCTTAGTAGCTGAGCATAAAAAGAATAGGAGCATACTGTAACGCGTGTGAAGGCCATAAACAATATTAATTTTGGAACGTAAACATACAGTATATAGCTGGTCTTGGTACTTTAAAGAAAAAAATACACACCAGTATTCCATTTCTCCCTAAACATTGTAAGCTTCGAAGCCTTTAACTAACGTGATACCGGAGTCAACAAGCATACTTTTAGAATTTGATTAAAAGGGAATATAATATGGAATCGCGTATCTCAAGAATTTAATAACGGTATGATTATATCCGTGTACTGCGGCAGGGCTATGTAGGGCTGTTTCGCCTGCCTGTTCATGTGAGCTGTCTTGTAGCCTACTGGTCTAGGTGCGTGACTACCAACTGGCAGGTTGTGTGTTCGAATCCAGCTGGTGCTGGACCTTCCAGTTTTATTTATTTATTTTTTAATCGCGTAACATAAACATATTACCGTATGCAAACTGTACTGTATACAATATGTATATGTATATTTAATGTCTTAACTGTGCCCGTTTAAGTATTGAATATTCATATCTAATTTTACCACTGAAGGGAAATCTTAACATAAACATACAGTATATGGCTGGTCTTGGTACTTTAAAGAAAAAAATACACACCAGTATTCCATTTCTCCCTAAACATTGTAAGCTTCGAAGTCTTTAACTAACGTGATACCGGAGTCAACAAGCATACTTTTAGAATTTGATTAAAAGGGAATATAATATGGAATCGCGTATCTCAAGAAATTAATAACGATATAATTATATTCATGTTGCAAAAGAACTGCAACGGACATAAAAACTCCCTTGCTTTTAACAGAGCGTTCCATAATTTCTAACTACGAAAATGCCAGGTGAAAGGATTTGTAAACATATTTTGTTAAAGCAAGTCAGTTTTTTCTGCAACACATAAAATACATTTTTCCAAAAAAGCTTAGCCTTTGTCACTAATGAAACCACTAAATAAAGACATAAATATAGAAATCTTAAGATTTGTTTTATTTAATGTTGGTAGCAGGATGAACTGTCAGAGTGTATATTTTGTCGCAAAGTTGCTGCAAGATGTTAACAGTGAAAAAGGTATTTAGAAATGAGTTATTTCAAGATGAAAAAGAAAACATACACAAACATGGTTTCATTACGACCCGAATCGGTCTTGAGATATTTTTAACTTGATTTACAGTATTTGAGAGGTATGTCTTAACACCGATACTACAGTGCTTAAGTACTGCTCACGTATATGTTTCTAGGTTTATATTATGCATTTCATACGGTCAAATTACTTTTGAGCAACTAATAAGAAGCGCGAAACGGTATGCGTTTTACTTTCGTTTTGTGCTGGGACCCGTGGATTGATTAGAGATATCAAGTACATACAAGTCATTTTTTAAATGTTGTAGTTCGTCTTGAAAAAATGTTACGAGTACATCATCTATCAACAATCACACAGGTTCTGTTTCCATATTGCGGATTTTGGTTAGGTATTATCAAATCCAGTGGCGCTGTTAGTTTACTGAGTCCCATGTCACATGGTCTGTGATTGAAACCTGTAAAACCGGTTTAATTCATCACAGCCAGCACTCTTCAGGTGTGAGGGTCTTCTGCTCAGAATGAAACGCTAAAATGTTTGTGTATATTCTAATGGTAGTGGGGGCAGGGTGTGTGGGAACAGGTTTGGTTGAAATTGCATTGGAGATCTGTTCTTCACACCTGAAACATTTTCTCTGAAAGCATTTTCTTCGCAGTTTAACCGATCTTGTTACAGCATGTTACAGTTTACTATTATTAACCATATTAATTTTAAGTGCTTAATGTAAAATCTTGTAAAAATATATTTTCATTGTTCAAATATACATTAAGTCTGACTATCATATAATAAGTTAAATACAAAACTAAAGAAAAAATAGGGTTAAATATAATTCAAAATATTTTGCTAACGATGTTAACTGTTTATGAATAATAAAATGTATTAACTAAGGAGTAGGATGGCACAGTTGTTAGTATGTTTTTTGTTTTGTTTCTTTTTCATAAATACAACAGTAGTACTTGATGTCTCAGTGGCTTTCAAAATTAAATTATGCATGCAAACCTGTGAACTAGAAAGATAACTAAGATATCCATCCATTATATTCCATAATATCCATGAAATATATGGCGCTGAAATACAGTATGTGTGACGCAGTGGTGGCCTGACACGGTGAGGTGCCCTGGCAGCTGTGTGATGCAGTGGTGGTCGGGTATGTAGAGGTGCACTGGCAGCTGTGTGTTGTGACGCAGTGGTGGCCTGGCATGGTGAGGTGCGCTGGCAGCTGTGTGATGCAGTGGTGGCCTGGTACGGTGAGGTGCGCTGGCAGCTGTGTGGTGTGATGCAGTGGTGGCCTGGCACGGTGAGGTGCGCTGACAGCTGTGTGGGTGACGCATTGGTGGCCTGGTACGGTGAGGTGCGCTGGCAGCTGTGTGGTGTGACGCTGTGGTGGCCTGGCATGGTGAGGTGCGCTGGCAGCTGTGTGATGCAGTGGTGGCCTGGCACGGTGAGGTGAGCTGGCAGCTGTGTGGTGTAAAAGTAATTTGACCGTATGAAATGCATAATAAACCTAGAAACATATACGTGAGCAGTACTTAAGCACTGTAGTATCGGTGTTAAGACATACCTCTCAAATACTGTAAATCAAGTTAAAAATATCTCAAGACCGATTCTGGTCGTAATGAAACCATGTTTCGTGTATGTTTTCTTTTTCATCTTGAAATAACTCATTTCTAAATACCTTTTTCACTGTTAACATCTTGCAGCAACTTTGCGACAAAATATACACTCTGACAGTTCATCCTGCTACCAACATTAAATAAAACAAATCTTAAGATTTCTATATTTATGTCTTTATTTAGTGGTTTCATTAGTGACAAAGGCTAAACTTTTTTGGAAAAATGTATTTTATGTGTTGCAGAAAAAACTGACTTGCTTTAACAAAATATGTTTACAAATCCTTTCACCTGGCATTTTCGTAGTTAGAAATTATGGAACGCTCTGTTAAAAGCAAGGGAGTTTTTATGTCCATTGCAGTTCTTTTGCAACATGAATATAATTATATTGTTATTAATTTCTTGAGATACGCGATTCCATATTATATTCCCTTTTAATCAAATTCTAAAAGTATGCTTGTTGACTCCGGTATCACGTTAGTTAAAGACTTTGAAGCTTACAATGTTTAGGGAGAAATGGAATACCGGTGTGTATTTTTCCTTGTGATATTTTAAGCTCTAGTTGAATGATAGGTGTCGCATTTTAAATCATTTTCGTAGTTAGAAATTATGAAACGCCCTGTCAAAAGCAAGGAAGTTTTTATGCCCGTTGAAGTAAAACAAAATGCCTGACAAAGTATGGCTTGGACAGATTCCAAGTGCTTGTACAAATGTGCTAAAGAAATTATACTTTGAGTATACAGCTTGTCCAAAGTCATCCATTATTAATACTATTAGTAATATCTTCAGTAAAGGCTTTGATGCATAAATATTTCTGATAAAGGTAGGTTGTGTACTTTTGTCCAAATGAGCAATCTTGCTTTCATAAAATAAACCAGCATTTTAATGACTGATGATTAACATGCTGTAATACACAGTTCAAAATTAAAGGCTCAAATGCTGTACATGAGAGGTTAAGCTCCCCCTGGCGGTTTTACAAGGCGACGCCGGATAGTTAGTCACGTGACACACGTGAACCGCGTGATACCCCGGTGGGCGTCGCGGTATGCCGCGAAATACCTCACCCATTATGAATGGCTGCATCTGTACTGTATGTTTATGTTCCAAAATTAATATCGTTTATGGCCTTCACACGCGTTACAGTATACTCCTATTCTTTTTATGCTCAGCTACTAAGATTTCCCTTCAGTGGTAAAATTCAATATCTACAACGGGCACAGTAAAGACGTTTACAGTAAGTCTTAATACGACAGACCAACAGACCACGAGTTTCCCTGTCGGTCAACCAATCACGTACCGCGTCATATTGCGTCATGATACGCGATACCGCAGCCAATTACCTGCGGTATGTGTCTGTACCGCGCACTTTGAATGGCTGCATCTGTACTTTGGCCAGAAGACCACACTGAGTCAGATCTTAGCCTCACTGTGCAGTAGTTGTCAAAACATGTTTTTCAGCTGAGACAAACTCGTTTTGGGAAATCTGAGCTATCCAATGTAACTACTGGGACCAGAAGAGCTCACTGAGTCAGCCCTTAACCGTACTGTGTAGAAGTTGTCAAAACGTGTTTTTTCAGCAGAAATAAACATGTTTGGGCAACTTTGGTCACCCCCATGTAACTTCTGGGACAGGAAAAGCACACTTTTCAAAAGGTGTTTTTCAGCTCGAAATAAACAAGTTTTTTCAGGCTGTTCAATCCCAATGTAACTGCCTGGCTCAGAAGAGCCCACTGAGTCGGCCTATAAACACAGTGTGCAGAAGCTGTCAAAAATGGCTTTTTCTGCAGAAATAAACACGTTTGGGCAACTTTGGTCTTCCCCATGTAACTTCTGGGGCAGGAACAGCACACTTTTCAAAAGGTGTTTTTCAGCTCGAAACAAACACGTTTTTTCAGACTGTTGAATCCCAATATAACTGCCTGGCTCAGAAGAGCCCACTGAGTCAGCCCTTAAACCAAGTGTGCAGAAGTTGTCAAAACGTGCTTTTCAGCAGAAATAAACACGTTTGGGCAACTTTGGTCACCCCCATGTAGCTTCTGGGCAGAAAAAGCACAGTTTTCTAAAGGTGTTTTTCAGCTCGAAATAAACACGTTTTTTCAGGCTGTTGAATCCCAATGTAACTGCCTGGCTCAGAAGAGCCCACTGAGTCAGCCCTTAACCCCAGTGTGCAGAAGTTGTCAATACGTGTTTTCAGCAGAAATAAACACGTTTGGGCAACTTGGGTCACCCCCATGAAACATCTGGGGCAGGAACAGCATACTTTTCAACAGGTGTTTTTCAGCCAAAAAATATACGCGTCTTTTCAGACTGTTGATTCCCTATGTAAATGCCTGGCTCAGAAGAGCCCACTGAGTCAGCCCTTAACCCCAGTGTGCAGAAGTTGTCAAAACGTGTTTTTCAGCAGAAATAAACACGTTTGGGCAACTTTAGTCACCCCCATGTAACTTCTGGGGCAGGAACAGCACACTTTTCAAAAGGTGTTTTTCAGCTCGAAACAAACGCATTTTTTCAGACTGTTGAATCCCAATGTAACTGCCTGGCTCAGAAGAGCCCACTGAGTCAGCCCTTAAACCAAGTGTGCAGAAGTTGTCAAAACGTGCTTTTCAGCAGAAATAAACACGTTTGGGCAACTTGGGTCACCCCCATGAAACATCTGGGGCAGGAACAGCACACTTTTCAAAACGTGTTTTTCAGCTCGAAATAAACACGTTTTTTCAGACTGTTGAATCCGAATGTAACTGCCTGGCTCAGAAGAGCCCACTGAGTCAGCCCTTAAACCAAGTGTGCAGAAGCTGTCAAAAGGTGTTTTTCAGCTGAAATAAACACGTTTGGGCAACTTTGGTCACCCCCATGTAACTTCTGGGGCAGGAACAGCACACTTTTCAAAAGGTGTTTTTCAGCTCGAAACAAACACGTTTTTTCAGACTGTTGAATCCCAATGTAACTGCCTGGCTCAGAAGAGCCCACTGAGTCAGCCTTTAACCCCAGTGTGCAGAAGTTGTCAAAAACATGTTTTTCTGCAGAAATAAACACGTTTGGGCAACTTTGGTCTTCCCCATGTAACTTCTGGGGCAGGAACAGCACACTTTTCAAAAGCGTGTTTTTTCAGACTGTTGAATCCCAATGTAACTGCCTGGCTCAGAAGAGCCCACTGAGTCAGCCCTTAAACCAAGTGTGCAGAAGTTGTCAAAACGTGCTTTTCAGCAGAAATAAACACGTTTGGGCAACTTTGGTCACCCCCATGTAACTTCTGGGCAGAAAAAGCACAGTTTTCTAAAGGTGTTTTTCAGCTCGAAATAAACACGTTTTTTCAGGCTGTTGAATCCCAATGTAACTGCCTGGCTCAGAAGAGCCCACTGAGTCAGCACTTAACCCCAGTGTGCAGAAGTTGTCAAAACGTGTTTTTCAGCTGAAATAAACACGTTTGGGCAACTTGGGTCACCCCCATGAAACATCTGGGGCAGGAACAGCATACTTTTCAACAGGTGTTTTTCAGCCAAAAAATATACGCGTCTTTTCAGACTGTAGAATCCCAAAGTAACTGCCTGGCTCAGAAGAGCCAGCTGAGTCAGCCTTTAAACCCAGTGAACAGAAGTTGTCTAATCGTGCTTTTCAGCAGAAATAAACACGTTTGGGCAACTTTGGTCACCCCCATGTAACTTCTGGGGCAGGAACAGCACACTTTTCAAAAGGTGTTTTTCAGCTGAAATAAACACGTTGGGGGAACTTTGGTCACCCCCATGTAACTTCTGGGGCAGGAACAGCACACTTTTCAAAAGGTGTTTTTCAGCTCGAAACAAACGCGTTTTTTCAGACTGTTGAATCCCAATGTAACTGCCTGGCTCAGAAGAGCCAGCTCAGTCAGCCTTTAAACCCAGTGAACAGAAGTTGTCAAAAAGTTCTTTTCAGCAGAAATAAACACGTTTGGGCAACTTTGGTCTTCCCCATGTAACTTCTGGGGCAGGAACAGCACACTTTTCAAAAGGTGTTTTTCAGCTCGAAACAAACACGTTTTTTCAGACTGTTGAATCCCAATGTAACTGCCTGGCTCAGAAGGGCCCACTGAGTCAGCCTTTAACCCCAGTGTGCAGAAGTTGTCAAAACGTGTTTTTCTGCAGAAATAAACACGTTTGGGCAACTTTGGTCTTCCCCATGTAACTTCTGGGGCAGGAACAGCACACTTTTCAAAAGGTGTTTTTCAGCTCGAAACAAACACGTTTTTTCAGACTGTTGAATCCCAATGTAACTGCCTGGCTCAGAAGAGCCCACTGAGTCAGCCCTTAACCCCAGTGTGCAGAAGTTGTCAAAACGTGTTTTTCAGCAGAAATAAACACGTTTGGGCAACTTTGGTCACCCCCATGTAACTTCTGGGGCAGGAACAGCACACTTTTCAAAAGGTGTTTTTCAGCTCGAAACAAACGCATTTTTTCAGACTGTTGAATCCCAATGTAACTGCCTGGCTCAGAAGAGCCCACTGAGTCAGCCCTTAAACCAAGTGTGCAGAAGTTGTCAAAACGTGCTTTTGAGCAGAAATAAACACGTTTGGGCAACTTGGGTCACCCCCATGAAACATCTGGGGCAGGAACAGCACACTTTTCAAAAGGTGTTTTTCAGCTCGAAACAAACACGTTTTTTCAGACTGTTGAATCCCAATGTAACTGCCTGGCTCAGAAGAGCCCACTGAGTCAGCCTTTAACCCCAGTGTGCAGAAGTTGTCAAAACGTGTTTTTCTGCAGAAATAAACACGTTTGGGCAACTTTGGTCTTCCCCATGTAACTTCTGGGGCAGGAACAGCACACTTTTCAAAAGGTGTTTTTCAGCTCGAAACAAACACGTTTTTTCAGACTGTTGAATCCCAATATAACTGCCTGGCTCAGAGGAGCCCACTGAGTCAGCCCTTAACCCCAGTGAGCAGAAGTTGTCAAAACGTGTTTTTCAGCAGAAATAAACACGTTTGGGCAACTTTGGTCACCCCCATGTAACTTCTGGGCAGAAAAAGCACAGTTTTCTAAAGGTGTTTTTCAGCTCGAAATAAACACGTTTTTTCAGGCTGTTGAATCCCAATGTAACTGCCTGGCTCAGAAGAGCCCACTGAGTCAGCCCTTAACCCCAGTGTGCAGAAGTTGTCAAAACGTGTTTTCAGCAGAAATAAACACGTTTGGGCAACTTGGGTCACCCCCATGAAACATCTGGGGCAGGAACAGCACACTTTTCAAAAGGTGTTTTTCAGCTGAAATAAACACGTTGGGGGAACTTTGGTCACCCCCATGTAACTTCTGGGGCAGGAACAGCACACTTTTCAAAAGGTGTTTTTCAGCTCGAAACAAACGCGTTTTTTCAGACTGTTGAATCCCAATGTAACTGCCTGGCTCAGAAGAGCCAGCTCAGTCAGCCTTTAAACCCAGTGAACAGAAGTTGTCAAAAAGTACTTTTCAGCAGAAATAAACACGTTTGGGCAACTTTGGTCTTCCCCATGTAACTTCTGGGGCAGGAACAGCACACTTTTCAAAAGGTGTTTTTCAGCTCGAAACAAACACGTTTTTTCAGACTGTTGAATCCCAATGTAACTGCCTGGCTCAGAAGAGCCCACTGAGTCAGCCTTTAACCCCAGTGTGCAGAAGTTGTCAAAACGTGTTTTTCTGCAGAAATAAACACGTTTGGGCAACTTTGGTCTTCCCCATGTAACTTCTGGGGCAGGAACAGCACACTTTTCAAAAGGTGTTTTTCAGCTCGAAACAAACGCGTTTTTTCAAACTGTAGAATCCCAATGTAACTCCCTGGCTCAGAAGAGCCAGCTGAGTCAGCCTTTAAACCCAGTGAACAGAAGTTGTCTAAACGTGCTTTTCAGCAGAAATAAACACGTTTGGGCAACTTTGGTCACCCCCATGTAACTTTTGGGGCAGGAACAGCACACTTTTCAAAAGGTGTTTTTCAGCTGAAATAAACACGTTGGGGGAACTTTGGTCACCCCCATGTAACTTCTGGGGCAGGAACAGCACACTTTTCAAAAGGTGTTTTTCAGCTCGAAACAAACGCGTTTTTTCAGACTGTTGCATCCCAATGTAACTGCCTGGCTCAGAAGAGCCCACTGAGTCAGCCCTTAAACCAAGTGTGCAGAAGTTGTCAAAACGTGCTTTTCAGCAGAAATAAACACGTTTGGGCAACTTGGGTCACCCCCATGAAACATCTGGGGCAGGAACAGCATACTTTTCAACAGGTGTTTTTCAGCCAAAAAATATACGCGTCTTTTCAGACTGTAGAATCCCAAAGTAACTGCCTGGCTCAGAAGAGCCAGCTGAGTCAGCCTTTAAACCCAGTGAACAGAAGTTGTCTAATCGTGCTTTTCAGCAGAAATAAACACGTTTGGGCAACTTTGGTCACCCCCATGTAACTTCTGGGGCAGGAACAGCACACTTTTCAAAAGGTGTTTTTCAGCTGAAATAAACACGTTGGGGGAACTTTGGTCACCCCCATGTAACTTCTGGGGCAGGAACAGCACACTTTTCAAAAGGTGTTTTTCAGCTCGAAACAAACGCGTTTTTTCAGACTGTTGAATCCCAATGTAACTGCCTGGCTCAGAAGAGCCAGCTCAGTCAGCCTTTAAACCCAGTGAACAGAAGTTGTCAAAAAGTACTTTTCAGCAGAAATAAACACGTTTGGGCAACTTTGGTCTTCCCCATGTAACTTCTGGGGCAGGAAAAGCACACTTTTCAAAAGGTGTTTTTCAGCTCGAAACAAACACGTTTTTTCAGACTGTTGAATCCCAATGTAACTGCCTGGCTCAGAAGAGCCCACTGAGTCAGCCCTTAACCCCAGTGTGCAGAAGTTGTCAAAACGTGTTTTTCAGCAGAAATAAACACGTTTGGGCAACTTTGGTCACCCCCATGTAACTTCTGGGGCAGGAACAGCACACTTTTCAAAAGGTGTTTTTCAGCTCGAAACAAACGCATTTTTTCAGACTGTTGAATCCCAATGTAACTGCCTGGCTCAGAAGAGCCCACTGAGTCAGCCCTTAAACCAAGTGTGCAGAAGTTGTCAAAACGTGCTTTTCAGCAGAAATAAACACGTTTGGGCAACTTGGGTCACCCCCATGAAACATCTGGGGCAGGAACAGCACACTTTTCAAAACGTGTTTTTCAGCTCGAAACAAATGCGTTTTTTCAAACTGTTGAATCCCAATGTAACTGCCTAGCTCAGAAGAGCCCACTGAGTCAGCCTTTAACCCCAGTGTGCAGAAGTTGTCAAAACGTGTTTTTCTGCAGAAATAAACACGTTTGGGCAACTTTGGTCTTCCCCATGTAACTTCTGGGGCAGGAACAGCACACTTTTCAAAAGGTGTTTTTCAGCTCGAAACAAACACGTTTTTTCAGACTGTTGAATCCCAATGTAACTGCCTGGCTCAGAAGAGCCCACTGAGTCAGCCTTTAACCCCAGTGTGCAGAAGTTGTCAAAACGTGTTTTTCTGCAGAAATAAACACGTTTGGGCAACTTTGGTCTTCCCCATGTAACTTCTGGGGCAGGAACAGCACACTTTTCAAAAGGTGTTTTTCAGCTCGAAACAAACACGTTTTTTCAGACTGTTGAATCCCAATGTAACTGCCTGGCTCAGAAGAGCCCACTGAGTCAGCCTTTAACCCCAGTGTGCAGAAGTTGTCAAAACGTGTTTTTCTGCAGAAATAAACACGTTTGGGCAACTTTGGTCTTCCCCATGTAACTTCTGGGGCAGGAACAGCACACTTTTCAAAAGGTGTTTTTCAGCTCGAAACAAACACGGTTTTTCAGACTGTTGAATCCCAATATAACTGCCTGGCCCAGAGGAGCCCACTGAGTCAGCCCTTAACCCCAGTGTGCAGAAGTTGTCAAAACGTGTTTTTCAGCAGAAATAAACACGTTTGGGCAACTTTGGTCACCCCCATGTAACTTCTGGGCAGAAAAAGCACAGTTTTCTAAAGGTGTTTTTCAGCTCGAAATAAACACGTTTTTTCAGGCTGTTGAATCCCAATGTAACTGCCTGGCTCAGAAGAGCCCACTGAGTCAGCCCTTAACCCCAGTGTGCAGAAGTTGTCAAAACGTGTTTTCAGCAGAAATAAACACGTTTGGGCAACTTGGGTCACCCCCATTAAACATCTGGGGCAGGAACAGCATACTTTTCAACAGGTGTTTTTCAGCCAAAAAATATACGCGTCTTTTCAGACTGTTGATTCCCCATGTAAATGCATGGCTCAGAAGAGCCCACTGAGTCAGCACTTAACCCCAGTGTGCAGAAGTTGGCAAAACTTGTTTTTCAGCTGAAATAAACACGTTGGGGGAACTTTGGTCACCCCCATGTAACTTCTGGGGCAGGACCAGCACACTTTTCAAAAGGTGTTTTTCAGCTCGAAATAAACGCGTTTTTTCAAACTGTAGAAACCCAAAGTAACTGCCTGGCTCAGAAGAGCCAGCTGAGTCAGCCTTTAAACCCAGTGAACAGAAGTTGTCAAAACGTGTTTTTCTGCAGAAATAAACACGTTTGGGCAACTTTGGTCTTCCCCATGTAACTTCTGGGGCAGGAACAGCACACTTTTCAAAAGGTGTTTTTCAGCTCGAAACAAACACGTTTTTCAGACTGTTGAATCCCAATGTAACTGCCTGGCTCAGAAGAGCCCACTGAGTCAGCCCTTAACCCCAGTGTGCAGAAGTTGTCAAAACGTGTTTTTCAGCAGAAATAAACACGTTTGGGCAACTTTGGTCACCCCCATGTAACTTCTGGAGCAGGAACAGCACACTTTTCAAAAGGTGTTTTTTCAGCTCGAAACAAACGCGTTTTTTCAGACTGTTGAATCCCAATGTAACTGCCTGGCTCAGAAGAGCCCAATGAGTAAGCCCTTAAACCAAGTGTGCAGAAGTTGTCAAAACGTGCTTTTCAGCAGAAATAAACACGTTTGGGCAACTTTGGTCACCCCCATGTAACTTCTGGGGCAGGAACAGCACACTTTTCAAAAGGTGTTTTTCAGCTCGAAACAAACACGTTTTTTCAGACTGTTGAATCCCAATGTAACTGCCTGGCTCAGAAGAGCCCACTGAGTCAGCTTTTAACCCCAGTGTGCAGAAGTTGTCAAAACGTGTTTTTCTGCAGAAATAAACACGTTTGGGCAACTTTGGTCTTCCCCATGTAACTTCTGGGGCAGGAACAGCACACTTTTCAAAAGGTGTTTTTCAGCTGAAATAAACACGTTGGGGGAACTTTGGTCACCCCCATGTAACTTCTGGGGCAGGAACAGCACACTTTTCAAAAGGTGTTTTTCAGCTCGAAACAAACGCGTTTTTTCAGACTGTTGCATCCCAATGTAACTGCCTGGCTCAGAAGAGCCCACTGAGTCAGCCCTTAAACCAAGTGTGCAGAAGTTGTCAAAACGTGCTTTTCAGCAGAAATAAACACGTTTGGGCAACTTGGGTCACCCCCATGAAACATCTGGGGCAGGAACAGCACACTTTTCAAAACGTGTTTTTCAGCTCGAAATAAACACGTTTTTTCAGACTGTTGAATCCGAATGTAACTGCCTGGCTCAGAAGAGACCTCTGAGTCAGCCCTTAACCACAGTGTGCAGAAGTTGTCAAAACTTGTTTTTCAGCAGAAATAAACACGTTTGGGCAACTTTTGTCACCCCCATGTAACTTCTGGGGCAGGAACAGCACACTTTTCAAAAGGTGTTTTTCAGCTCGATACAAACACGTTTTTTCAGTCTGTTGAATCCCAATGTAACTGCCTGGCTCAGAAGAGCCCACTGAGTCAGCCCTTAACCCCAGTGTGCAGAAGTTGTCAAAACGTGTTTTTCAGCAGAAATAAACACGTTTGGGCAACTTTGGTCACCCCCATGTAACTTCTGGGGCAGGAACAGCACACTTTTCAAAAGGTGTTTTTCAGCTCGAAACAAACGCGTTTTTTCAGACTGTTGAATCCCAATGTAACTGCCTGGCTCAGAAGAGCCCAATGAGTAAGCCCTTAAACCAAGTGTGCAGAAGTTGTCAAAACGTGCTTTTCAGCAGAAATAAACACGTTTGGACAACTTTGGTCTTCCCCATGTAACTTCTGGGGCAGGAACAGCACACTTTTCAAAAGGTGTTTTTCAGCTCGAAACAAACACGTTTTTTCAGACTGTTGAATCCCAATGTAACTGCCTGGCTCAGAAGAGTCCACTGAGTCAGCCTTTAACCCCAGTGTGCAGAAGTTGTCAAAACGTGTTTTTCTTCAGAAATAAACACGTTTGGGCAACTTTGGTCTTCCCCATGTAACTTCTGGGGCAGGAACAGCACACTTTTCAAAAGGTGTTTTTCAGCTCGAAACAAACACGTTTTTTCAGACTGTTGAATCCCAATATAACTGCCTGGCTCAGAAGAGCCCACTGAGTCAGCCCTTAAACCAAGTGTGCAGAAGTTGTCAAAACGTGCTTTTCAGCAGAAATAAACACGTTTGGGCAACTTTGGTCACCCCCATGTAGCTTCTGGGCAGAAAAAGCACAGTTTTCTAAAGGTGTTTTTCAGCTCGAAATAAACACGTTTTTTCAGGCTGTTGAATCCCAATGTAACTGCCTGGCTCAGAAGAGCCCACTGAGTCAGCCCTTAACCCCAGTGTGCAGAAGTTGTCAATACGTGTTTTCAGCAGAAATAAACACGTTTGGGCAACTTGGGTCACCCCCATGAAACATCTGGGGCAGGAACAGCATACTTTTCAACAGGTGTTTTTCAGCCAAAAAATATACGCGTCTTTTCAGACTGTTGATTCCCTATGTAAATGCCTGGCTCAGAAGAGCCCACTGAGTCAGCACTTAACCCCAGTGTGCAGAAGTTGGCAAAACGTGTTTTTCAGCTGAAATAAACACGTTGGGGGAACTTTGGTCACCCCCATGTAACTTCTTAGGCAGGACCAGCACACTTTTCAAAAGGTGTTTTTCAGCTCGAAATAAACGCATTTTTTCAAACTGTAGAATCCCAATGTAACTCCCTGGCTCAGAAGAGCCAGATGAGTCAGCCTTTAAACCCAGTGAACAGAAGTTGTCTAAACGTGCTTTTCAGCAGAAATAAACACGTTTGGGCAACTTTGGTCACCCCCATGTAACTTCTGGGGCAGGAACAGCACACTTTTCAAAAGGTGTTTTTCAGCTGAAATAAACACGTTGGGGGAACTTTGGTCACCCCCATGTAACTTCTGGGGCAGGAACAGAACACTTTTAAAAAGGTTTTTTTCAGCTCGAAACAAACGCGTTTTTTCAGACTGTTGCATCCCAATGTAACTGCCTGGCTCAGAAGAGCCCACTGAGTCAGCCCTTAAACCAAGTGTGCAGAAGTTGTCAAAACGTGCTTTTCAGCAGAAATAAACACGTTTGGGCAACTTGGGTCACCCCCATGAAACATCTGGGGCAGGAACAGCATACTTTTCAACAGGTGTTTTTCAGCCAAAAAATATACGCGTCTTTTCAGACTGTAGAATCCCAAAGTAACTGCCTGGCTCAGAAGAGCCAGCTGAGTCAGCCTTTAAACCCAGTGAACAGAAGTTGTCTAATCGTGCTTTTCAGCAGAAATAAACACGTTTGGGCAACTTTGGTCACCCCCATGTAACTTCTGGGGCAGGAACAGCACACTTTTCAAAAGGTGTTTTTCAGCTGAAATAAACACGTTGGGGGAACTTTGGTCACCCCCATGTAACTTCTGGGGCAGGAACAGCACACTTTTCAAAAGGTGTTTTTCAGCTCGAAACAAACGCGTTTTTTCAGACTGTTGAATCCCAATGTAACTGCCTGGCTCAGAAGAGCCCACTGAGTCAGCCTTTAACCCCAGTGTGCAGAAGTTGTCAAAACGTGTTTTTCTGCAGAAAGAAACACGTTTGGGCAATTTTGGTCTTCCCCATGTAACTTCTGGGGCAGGAACAGCACACTTTTCAAAAGGTGTTTTTCAGCTCGAAACAAACACGGTTTTTCATTCTGTTGAATCCCAATATAACTGCCTGGCCCAGAGGAGCCCACTGAGTCAGCCCTTAACCCCAGTGTGCAGAAGTTGTCAAAACGTGTTTTTCAGCAGAAATAAACACGTTTGGGCAACTTTGGTCACCCCCATGTAACTTCTGGGCAGAAAAAGCACAGTTTTCTAAAGGTGTTTTTCAGCTCGAAATAAACACGTTTTTTCAGGCTGTTGAATCCCAATGTAACTGCCTGGCTCAGAAGAGCCCACTGAGTCAGCCCTTAACCCCAGTGTGCAGAAGTTGTCAAAACGTGTTTTCAGCAGAAATAAACACGTTTGGGCAACTTGGGTCACCCCCATTAAACATCTGGGGCAGGAACAGCATACTTTTCAACAGGTGTTTTTCAGCCAAAAAATATACGCGTCTTTTCAGACTGTTGATTCCCCATGTAAATGCCTGGCTCAGAAGAGCCCACTGAGTCAGCACTTAACCCCAGTGTGCAGAAGTTGGCAAAACGTGTTTTTCAGCTGAAATAAACACGTTGGGGGAACTTTGGTCACCCCCATGTAACTTCTGGGGCAGGACCAGCACACTTTTCAAAAGGTGTTTTTCAGCTCGAAATAAACGCGTTTTTTCAAACTGTAGAATCCCAAAGTAACTGCCTGGCTCAGAAGAGCCAGCTGAGTCAGCCTTTAAACCCAGTGAACAGAAGTTGTCTAAACGTGCTTTTCAGCAGAAATAAACACGTTTGGGCAACTTTGGTCACCCCCATGTAACTTCTGGGGCAGGAACAGCACACTTTTCAAAAGGTGTTTTTCAGCTGAAATAAACACGTTGGGGGAACTTTGGTCACCCCCATGTAACTTCTGGGGCAGGAACAGCACACTTTTCAAAAGGTGTTTTTCAGCTCGAAACAAACGCGGTTTTTCAGACTGTTGCATCCCAATGTAACTGCCTGGCTCAGAAGAGCCCACTGAGTCAGCCCTTAAACCAAGTGTGCAGAAGTTGTCAAAACGTGCTTTTCAGCAGAAATAAACACGTTTGGGCAACTTGGGTCACCCCCATGAAACATCTGGGGCAGGAACAGCACACTTTTCAAAACGTGTTTTTCAGCTCGAAATAAACACGTTTTTTCAGACTGTTGAATCCGAATGTAACTGCCTGGCTCAGAAGAGACCTCTGAGTCAGCCCTTAACCACAGTGTGCAGAAGTTGTCAAAACTTGTTTTTCAGCAGAAATAAACACGTTTGGGCAACTTTTGTCACCCCCATGTAACTTCTGGGGCAGGAACAGCACACTTTTCAAAAGGTGTTTTTCAGCTCGATACAAACACGTTTTTTCAGTCTGTTGAATCCCAATGTAACTGCCTGGCTCAGAAGAGCCCACTGAGTCAGCCCTTAACCCCAGTGTGCAGAAGTTGTCAAAACGTGTTTTTCAGCAGAAATAAACACGTTTGGGCAACTTTGGTCACCCCCATGTAACTTCTGGGGCAGGAACAGCACACTTTTCAAAAGGTGTTTTTCAGCTCGAAACAAACGCGTTTTTTCAGACTGTTGAATCCCAATGTAACTGCCTGGCTCAGAAGAGCCCAATGAGTAAGCCCTTAAACCAAGTGTGCAGAAGTTGTCAAAACGTGCTTTTCAGCAGAAATAAACACGTTTGGACAACTTTGGTCTTCCCCATGTAACTTCTGGGGCAGGAACAGCACACTTTTCAAAAGGTGTTTTTCAGCTCGAAACAAACACGTTTTTTCAGACTGTTGAATCCCAATGTAACTGCCTGGCTCAGAAGAGTCCACTGAGTCAGCCTTTAACCCCAGTGTGCAGAAGTTGTCAAAACGTGTTTTTCTTCAGAAATAAACACGTTTGGGCAACTTTGGTCTTCCCCATGTAACTTCTGGGGCAGGAACAGCACACTTTTCAAAAGGTGTTTTTCAGCTCGAAACAAACACGTTTTTTCAGACTGTTGAATCCCAATATAACTGCCTGGCTCAGAAGAGCCCACTGAGTCAGCCCTTAAACCAAGTGTGCAGAAGTTGTCAAAACGTGCTTTTCAGCAGAAATAAACACGTTTGGGCAACTTTGGTCACCCCCATGTAGCTTCTGGGCAGAAAAAGCACAGTTTTCTAAAGGTGTTTTTCAGCTCGAAATAAACACGTTTTTTCAGGCTGTTGAATCCCAATGTAACTGCCTGGCTCAGAAGAGCCCACTGAGTCAGCCCTTAACCCCAGTGTGCAGAAGTTGTCAATACGTGTTTTCAGCAGAAATAAACACGTTTGGGCAACTTGGGTCACCCCCATGAAACATCTGGGGCAGGAACAGCATACTTTTCAACAGGTGTTTTTCAGCCAAAAAATATACGCGTCTTTTCAGACTGTTGATTCCCTATGTAAATGCCTGGCTCAGAAGAGCCCACTGAGTCAGCACTTAACCCCAGTGTGCAGAAGTTGGCAAAACGTGTTTTTCAGCTGAAATAAACACGTTGGGGGAACTTTGGTCACCCCCATGTAACTTCTTGGGCAGGACCAGCACACTTTTCAAAAGGTGTTTTTCAGCTCGAAATAAACGCATTTTTTCAAACTGTAGAATCCCAATGTAACTCCCTGGCTCAGAAGAGCCAGATGAGTCAGCCTTTAAACCCAGTGAACAGAAGTTGTCTAAACGTGCTTTTCAGCAGAAATAAACACGTTTGGGCAACTTTGGTCACCCCCATGTAACTTCTGGGGCAGGAACAGCACACTTTTCAAAAGGTGTTTTTCAGCTGAAATAAACACGTTGGGGGAACTTTGGTCACCCCCATGTAACTTCTGGGGCAGGAACAGAACACTTTTAAAAAGGTTTTTTTCAGCTCGAAACAAACGCGTTTTTTCAGACTGTTGCATCCCAATGTAACTGCCTGGCTCAGAAGAGCCCACTGAGTCAGCCCTTAAACCAAGTGTGCAGAAGTTGTCAAAACGTGCTTTTCAGCAGAAATAAACACGTTTGGGCAACTTGGGTCACCCCCATGAAACATCTGGGGCAGGAACAGCATACTTTTCAACAGGTGTTTTTCAGCCAAAAAATATACGCGTCTTTTCAGACTGTAGAATCCCAAAGTAACTGCCTGGCTCAGAAGAGCCAGCTGAGTCAGCCTTTAAACCCAGTGAACAGAAGTTGTCTAATCGTGCTTTTCAGCAGAAATAAACACGTTTGGGCAACTTTGGTCACCCCCATGTAACT
This sequence comes from Lepisosteus platostomus, assembly GCF_059453375.1. Lineage (NCBI taxonomy): Eukaryota > Metazoa > Chordata > Actinopteri > Semionotiformes > Lepisosteidae > Lepisosteus > Lepisosteus platostomus. Next base: position 6,198,496 of record NC_142631.1, read on the forward strand.
TCTGGGGCAGGAACAGCACACTTTTCAAAAGGTGTTTTTCAGCTGAAATAAACACGTTGGGGGAACTTTGGTCACCCCCATGTAACTTCTGGGGCAGGAACAGCACACTTTTCAAAAGGTGTTTTTCAGCTCGAAACAAACGCGTTTTTTCAGACTGTTGAATCCCAATGTAACTGCCTGGCTCAGAAGAGCCCACTGAGTCAGCCTTTAACCCCAGTGTGCAGAAGTTGTCAAAACGTGTTTTTCTGCAGAAAGAAACACGTTTGGGCAATTTTGGTCTTCCCCATGTAACTTCTGGGGCAGGAACAGCACACTTTTCAAAAGGTGTTTTTCAGCTCGAAACAAACACGGTTTTTCATTCTGTTGAATCCCAATATAACTGCCTGGCCCAGAGGAGCCCACTGAGTCAGCCCTTAACCCCAGTGTGCAGAAGTTGTCAAAACGTGTTTTTCAGCAGAAATAAACACGTTTGGGCAACTTTGGTCACCCCCATGTAGCTTCTGGGCAGAAAAAGCACAGTTTTCTAAAGGTGTTTTTCAGCTCGAAATAAACACGTTTTTTCAGGCTGTTGAATCCCAATGTAACTGCCTGGCTCAGAAGAGCCCACTGAGTCAGCAATAACCCCAGTGTGCAGAAGTTGTCAATACGTGTTTTCAGCAGAAATAAACACGTTTGGGCAACTTGGGTCACCCCCATGAAACATCTGGGGCAGGAACAGCATACTTTTCAACAGGTGTTTTTCAGCCAAAAAATATACGCGTCTTTTCAGACTGTTGATTCCCTATGTAAATGCCTGGCTCAGAAGAGCCCACTGAGTCAGCACTTAACCCCAGTGTGCAGAAGTTGGCAAAACGTGTTTTTCAGCTGAAATAAACACGTTGGGGGAACTTTGGTCACCCCCATGTAACTTCTTGGGCAGGACCAGCACACTTTTCAAAAGGTGTTTTTCAGCTCGAAATAAACGCATTTTTTCAAACTGTAGAATCCCAATGTAACTCCCTGGCTCAGAAGAGCCAGATGAGTCAGCCTTTAAACCCAGTGAACAGAAGTTGTCTAAACGTGCTTTTCAGCAGAAATAAACACGTTTGGGCAACTTTGGTCACCCCCATGTAACTTCTGGGGCAGGAACAGCACACTTTTCAAAAGGTGTTTTTCAGCTGAAATAAACACGTTGGGGGAACTTTGGTCACCCCCATGTAACTTCTGGGGCAGGAACAGAACACTTTTAAAAAGGTTTTTTTCAGCTCGAAACAAACGCGTTTTTTCAGACTGTTGCATCCCAATGTAACTGCCTGGCTCAGAAGAGCCCACTGAGTCAGCCCTTAAACCAAGTGTGCAGAAGTTGTCAAAACGTGCTTTTCAGCAGAAATAAACACGTTTGGGCAACTTGGGTCACCCCCATGAAACATCTGGGGCAGGAACAGCATACTTTTCAACAGGTGTTTTTCAACCAAAAAATATACGCGTCTTTTCAGACTGTAGAATCCCAAAGTAACTGCCTGGCTCAGAAGAGCCAGCTGAGTCAGCCTTTAAACCCAGTGAACAGAAGTTGTCTAATCGTGCTTTTCAGCAGAAATAAACACGTTTGGGCAACTTTGGTCACCCCCATGTAACTTCTGGGGCAGGAACAGCACACTTTTCAAAAGGTGTTTTTCAGCTGACATAAACACGTTGGGGGAACTTTGGTCACCCCCATGTAACTTCTGGGGCAGGAACAGCACACTTTTCAAAAGGTGTTTTTCAGCTCGAAACAAACGCGTTTTTTCAGACTGTTGAATCCCAATGTAACTGCCTGGCTCAGAAGAGCCCACTGAGTCAGCCTTTAACCCCAGTGTGCAGAAGTTGTCAAAACGTGTTTTTCTGCAGAAAGAAACACGTTTGGGCAATTTTGGTCTTCCCCATGTAACTTCTGGGGCAGGAACAGCACACTTTTCAAAAGGTGTTTTTCAGCTCGAAACAAACACGGTTTTTCATTCTGTTGAATCCCAATATAACTGCCTGGCCCAGAGGAGCCCACTGAGTCAGCCCTTAACCCCAGTGTGCAGAAGTTGTCAAAACGTGTTTTTCAGCAGAAATAAACACGTTTGGGCAACTTTGGTCACCCCCATGTAACTTCTGGGCAGAAAAAGCACAGTTTTCTAAAGGTGTTTTTCAGCTCGAAATAAACACGTTTTTTCAGGCTGTTGAATCCCAATGTAACTGCCTGGCTCAGAAGAGCCCACTGAGTCAGCCCTTAACCCCAGTGTGCAGAAGTTGTCAAAACGTGTTTTCAGCAGAAATAAACACGTTTGGGCAACTTGGGTCACCCCCATTAAACATCTGGGGCAGGAACAGCATACTTTTCAACAGGTGTTTTTCAGCCAAAAAATATACGCGTCTTTTCAGACTGTTGATTCCCCATGTAAATGCCTGGCTCAGAAGAGCCCACTGACTCAGCACTTAACCCCAGTGTGCAGAAGTTGGCAAAACGTGTTTTTCAGCTGAAATAAACACGTTGGGGGAACTTTGGTCACCCCCATGTAACTTCTGGGGCAGGACCAGCACACTTTTCAAAAGGTGTTTTTCAGCTCGAAATAAACGCGTTTTTTCAAACTGTAGAATCCCAAAGTAACTGCCTGGCTCAGAAGAGCCAGCTGAGTCAGCCTTTAAACCCAGTGAACAGAAGTTGTCAAAATGTGTTTTTCTGCAGAAATAAACACGTTTGGGCAACTTTGGTCTTCCCCATGTAACTTCTGGGGCAGGAACAGCACACTTTTCAAAAGGTGTTTTTCAGCTCGAAACAAACACGTTTTTTCAGACTGTTGAATCCCAATGTAACTGCCTGGCTCAGAAGAGCCCACTGAGTCAGCCCTTAACCCCAGTGTGCAGAAGTTGTCAAAACGTGTTTTTCAGCAGAAATAAACACGTTTGGGCAACTTTGGTCACCCCCATGTAACTTCTGGGGCAGGAACAGCACACTTTTCAAAAGGTGTTTTTCAGCTCGAAACAAACGCATTTTTTCAGACTGTTGAATCCCAATGTAACTGCCTGGCTCAGAAGAGCCCACTGAGTCAGCCCTTAAACCAAGTGTGCAGAAGTTGTCAAAACGTGCTTTTCAGCAGAAATAAACACGTTTGGGCAACTTGGGTCACCCCCATGAAACATCTGGGGCAGGAACAGCACACTTTTCAAAACGTGTTTTTCAGCTCGAAACAAATGCGTTTTTTCAAACTGTTGAATCCCAATGTAACTGCCTAGCTCAGAAGAGCCCACTGAGTCAGCCTTTAACCCCAGTGTGCAGAAGTTGTCAAAACGTGTTTTTCTGCAGAAATAAACACGTTTGGGCAACTTTGGTCTTCCCCATGTAACTTCTGGGGCAGGAACAGCACACTTTTCAAAAGGTGTTTTTCAGCTTGAAACAAACACGTTTTTTCAGACTGTTGAATCCCAATGTAACTGCCTGGCTCAGAAGAGCCCACTGAGTCAGCCCTTAACCCCAGTGTGCAGAAGTTGTCAAAACGTGTTTTTCAGCAGAAATAAACACGTTTGGGCAACTTTGGTCACCCCCATGTAACTTCTGGGGTAGGAACAGCACACTTTTCAAAAGGTGTTTTTCAGCTCGAAACAAACACGTTTTTTCAGACTGTTGAATCCCAATGTAACTGCCTGGCTCAGAAGAGCCCACTGAGTCAGCCCTTAACCCCAGTGTGCAGAAGTTGTCAAAACGTGTTTTTCAGCAGAAATAAACACGTTTGGGCAACTTTGGTCACCCCCATGTAACTTCTGGGGCAGGAACAGCACACTTTTCAAAAGGTGTTTTTCAGCTCGAAACAAACGCGTTTTTTCAGACTGTTGAATCCCAATGTAACTGCCTGGCTCAGAAGAGCCCAATGAGTAAGCCCTTAAACCAAGTGTGCAGAAGTTGTCAAAACGTGCTTTTCAGCAGAAATAAACACGTTTGGACAACTTTGGTCTTCCCCATGTAACTTCTGGGGCAGGAACAGCACACTTTTCAAAAGGTGTTTTTCAGCTCGAAACAAACACGTTTTTTCAGACTGTTGAATCCCAATGTAACTGCCTGGCTCAGAAGAGCCCACTGAGTCAGCCTTTAACCCCAGTGTGCAGAAGTTGTCAAAACGTGTTTTTCTTCAGAAATAAACACGTTTGGGCAACTTTGGTCTTCCCCATGTAACTTCTGGGGCAGGAACAGCACACTTTTCAAAAGGTGTTTTTCAGCTCGAAACAAACACGTTTTTTCAGACTGTTGAATCCCAATATAACTGCCTGGCTCAGAAGAGCCCAGTGAGTCAGCCCTTAAACCAAGTGTGCAGAAGTTGTCAAAACGTGCTTTTCAGCAGAAATAAACACGTTTGGGCAACTTTGGTCACCCCCATGTAGCTTCTGGGCAGAAAAAGCACAGTTTTCTAAAGGTGTTTTTCAGCTCGAAATAAACACGTTTTTTCAGGCTGTTGAATCCCAATGTAACTGCCTGGCTCAGAAGAGCCCACTGAGTCAGCCCTTAACCCCAGTGTGCAGAAGTTGTCAATACGTGTTTTCAGCAGAAATAAACACGTTTGGGCAACTTGGGTCACCCCCATGAAACATCTGGGGCAGGAACAGCATACTTTTCAACAGGTGTTTTTCAGCCAAAAAATATACGCGTCTTTTCAGACTGTTGATTCCCTATGTAAATGCCTGGCTCAGAAGAGCCCACTGAGTCAGCACTTAACCCCAGTGTGCAGAAGTTGGCAAAACGTGTTTTTCAGCTGAAATAAACACGTTGGGGGAACTTTGGTCACCCCCATGTAACTTCTTGGGCAGGACCAGCACACTTTTCAAAAGGTGTTTTTCAGCTCGAAATAAACGCATTTTTTCAAACTGTAGAATCCCAATGTAACTCCCTGGCTCAGAAGAGCCAGCTGAGTCAGCCTTTAAACCCAGTGAACAGAAGTTGTCTAAACGTGCTTTTCAGCAGAAATAAACACGTTTGGGCAACTTTGGTCACCCCCATGTAACTTCTGGGGCAGGAACAGCACACTTTTCAAAAGGTGTTTTTCAGCTGAAATAAACACGTTGGGGGAACTTTGGTCACCCCCATGTAACTTCTGGGGCAGGAACAGAACACTTTTAAAAAGGTTTTTTTCAGCTCGAAACAAACGCGTTTTTTCAGACTGTTGCATCCCAATGTAACTGCCTGGCTCAGAAGAGCCCACTGAGTCAGCCCTTAAACCAAGTGTGCAGAAGTTGTCAAAACGTGCTTTTCAGCAGAAATAAACACGTTTGGGCAACTTGGGTCACCCCCATGAAACATCTGGGGCAGGAACAGCATACTTTTCAACAGGTGTTTTTCAGCCAAAAAATATACGCGTCTTTTCAGACTGTAGAATCCCAAAGTAACTGCCTGGCTCAGAAGAGCCAGCTGAGTCAGCCTTTAAACCCAGTGAACAGAAGTTGTCTAATCGTGCTTTTCAGCAGAAATAAACACGTTTGGGCAACTTTGGTCACCCCCATGTAACTTCTGGGGCAGGAACAGCACACTTTTCAAAAGGTGTTTTTCAGCTGAAATAAACACGTTGGGGGAACTTTGGTCACCCCCATGTAACTTCTGGGGCAGGAACAGCACACTTTTCAAAAGGTGTTTTTCAGCTCGAAACAAACGCGTTTTTTCAGACTGTTGAATCCCAATGTAACTGCCTGGCTCAGAAGAGCCCACTGAGTCAGCCTTTAACCCCAGTGTGCAGAAGTTGTCAAAACGTGTTTTTCTGCAGAAAGAAACACGTTTGGGCAATTTTGGTCTTCCCCATGTAACTTCTGGGGCAGGAACAGCACACTTTTCAAAAGGTGTTTTTCAGCTCGAAACAAACGCGTTTTTTCATTCTGTTGAATCCCAATATAACTGCCTGGCCCAGAGGAGCCCACTGAGTCAGCCCTTAACCCCAGTGTGCAGAAGTTGTCAAAACGTGTTTTTCAGCAGAAATAAACACGTTTGGGCAACTTTGGTCACCCCCATGTAACTTCTGGGCAGAAAAAGCACAGTTTTCTAAAGGTGTTTTTCAGCTCGAAATAAACACGTTTTTTCAGGCTGTTGAATCCCAATGTAACTGCCTGGCTCAGAAGAGCCCACTGAGTCAGCCCTTAACCCCAGTGTGCAGAAGTTGTCAAAACGTGTTTTCAGCAGAAATAAACACGTTTGGGCAACTTGGGTCACCCCCATTAAACATCTGGGGCAGGAACAGCATACTTTTCAACAGGTGTTTTTCAGCCAAAAAATATACGCGTCTTTTCAGACTGTTGATTCCCCATGTAAATGCCTGGCTCAGAAGAGCCCACTGAGTCAGCACTTAACCCCAGTGTGCAGAAGTTGGCAAAACGTGTTTTTCAGCTGAAATAAACACGTTGGGGGAACTTTGGTCACCCCCATGTAACTTCTGGGGCAGGACCAGCACACTTTTCAAAAGGTGTTTTTCAGCTCGAAATAAACGCGTTTTTTCAAACTGTAGAATCCCAAATTAACTGCCTGGCTCAGAAGAGCCAGCTGAGTCAGCCTTTAAACCCAGTGAACAGAAGTTGTCAAAATGTGTTTTTCTGCAGAAATAAACACGTTTGGGCAACTTTGGTCTTCCCCATGTAACTTCTGGGGCAGGAACAGCACACTTTTCAAAAGGTGTTTTTCAGCTCGAAACAAACACGTTTTTTCAGACTGTTGAATCCCAATGTAACTGCCTGGCTCAGAAGAGCCCACTGAGTCAGCCCTTAACCCCAGTGTGCAGAAGTTGTCAAAACGTGTTTTTCAGCAGAAATAAACACGTTTGGGCAACTTTGGTCACCCCCATGTAACTTCTGGGGCAGGAACAGCACACTTTTCAAAAGGTGTTTTTCAGCTCGAAACAAACGCATTTTTTCAGACTGTTGAATCCCAATGTAACTGCCTGGCTCAGAAGAGCCCACTGAGTCAGCCCTTAAACCAAGTGTGCAGAAGTTGTCAAAACGTGCTTTTCAGCAGAAATAAACACGTTTGGGCAACTTGGGTCACCCCCATGAAACATCTGGGGCAGGAACAGCACACTTTTCAAAACGTGTTTTTCAGCTCGAAACAAATGCGTTTTTTCAAACTGTTGAATCCCAATGTAACTGCCTAGCTCAGAAGAGCCCACTGAGTCAGCCTTTAACCCCAGTGTGCAGAAGTTGTCAAAACGTGTTTTTCTGCAGAAATAAACACGTTTGGGCAACTTTGGTCTTCCCCATGTAACTTCTGGGGCAGGAACAGCACACTTTTCAAAAGGTGTTTTTCAGCTCGAAACAAACACGTTTTTTCAGACTGTTGAATCCCAATGTAACTGCCTGGCTCAGAAGAGCCCACTGAGTCAGCCCTTAACCCCAGTGTGCAGAAGTTGTCAAAACGTGTTTTTCAGCAGAAATAAACACGTTTGGGCAACTTTGGTCACCCCCATGTAACTTCTGGGGTAGGAACAGCACACTTTTCAAAAGGTGTTTTTCAGCTCGAAACAAACACGTTTTTTCAGACTGTTGAATCCCAATGTAACTGCCTGGCTCAGAAGAGCCCACTGAGTCAGCCCTTAACCCCAGTGTGCAGAAGTTGTCAAAACGTGTTTTTCAGCAGAAATAAACACGTTTGGGCAACTTTGGTCACCCCCATGTAGCTTCTGGGCAGAAAAAGCACAGTTTTCTAAAGGTGTTTTTCAGCTCGAAATAAACACGTTTTTTCAGGCTGTTGAATCCCAATGTAACTGCCTGGCTCAGAAGAGCCCACTGAGTCAGCCCTTAACCCCAGTGTGCAGAAGTTGTCAATACGTGTTTTCAGCAGAAATAAACACGTTTGGGCAACTTGGGTCACCCCCATGAAACATCTGGGGCAGGAACAGCATACTTTTCAACAGGTGTTTTTCAGCCAAAAAATATACGCGTCTTTTCAGACTGTTGATTCCCTATGTAAATGCCTGGCTCAGAAGAGCCCACTGAGTCAGCACTTAACCCCAGTGTGCAGAAGTTGGCAAAACGTGTTTTTCAGCTGAAATAAACACGTTGGGGGAACTTTGGTCACCCCCATGTAACTTCTTGGGCAGGACCAGCACACTTTTCAAAAGGTGTTTTTCAGCTCGAAATAAACGCATTTTTTCAAACTGTAGAATCCCAATGTAACTCCCTGGCTCAGAAGAGCCAGCTGAGTCAGCCTTTAAACCCAGTGAACAGAAGTTGTCTAAACGTGCTTTTCAGCAGAAATAAACACGTTTGGGCAACTTTGGTCACCCCCATGTAACTTCTGGGGCAGGAACAGCACACTTTTCAAAAGGTGTTTTTCAGCTGAAATAAACACGTTGGGGGAACTTTGGTCACCCCCATGTAACTTCTGGGGCAGGAACAGAACACTTTTAAAAAGGTTTTTTTCAGCTCGAAACAAACGCGTTTTTTCAGACTGTTGCATCCCAATGTAACTGCCTGGCTCAGAAGAGCCCACTGAGTCAGCCCTTAAACCAAGTGTGCAGAAGTTGTCAAAACGTGCTTTTCAGCAGAAATAAACACGTTTGGGCAACTTGGGTCACCCCCATGAAACATCTGGGGCAGGAACAGCATACTTTTCAACAGGTGTTTTTCAGCCAAAAAATATACGCGTCTTTTCAGACTGTAGAATCCCAAAGTAACTGCCTGGCTCAGAAGAGCCAGCTGAGTCAGCCTTTAAACCCAGTGAACAGAAGTTGTCTAATCGTGCTTTTCAGCAGAAATAAACACGTTTGGGCAACTTTGGTCACCCCCATGTAACTTCTGGGGCAGGAACAGCACACTTTTCAAAAGGTGTTTTTCAGCTGAAATAAACACGTTGGGGGAACTTTGGTCACCCCCATGTAACTTCTGGGGCAGGAACAGCACACTTTTCAAAAGGTGTTTTTCAGCTCGAAACAAACGCGTTTTTTCAGACTGTTGAATCCCAATGTAACTGCCTGGCTCAGAAGAGCCCACTGAGTCAGCCTTTAACCCCAGTGTGCAGAAGTTGTCAAAACGTGTTTTTCTGCAGAAAGAAACACGTTTGGGCAATTTTGGTCTTCCCCATGTAACTTCTGGGGCAGGAACAGCACACTTTTCAAAAGGTGTTTTTCAGCTCGAAACAAACGCGTTTTTTCATTCTGTTGAATCCCAATATAACTGCCTGGCCCAGAGGAGCCCACTGAGTCAGCCCTTAACCCCAGTGTGCAGAAGTTGTCAAAACGTGTTTTTCAGCAGAAATAAACACGTTTGGGCAACTTTGGTCACCCCCATGTAACTTCTGGGCAGAAAAAGCACAGTTTTCTAAAGGTGTTTTTCAGCTCGAAATAAACACGTTTTTTCAGGCTGTTGAATCCCAATGTAACTGCCTGGCTCAGAAGAGCCCACTGAGTCAGCCCTTAACCCCAGTGTGCAGAAGTTGTCAAAACGTGTTTTCAGCAGAAATAAACACGTTTGGGCAACTTGGGTCACCCCCATTAAACATCTGGGGCAGGAACAGCATACTTTTCAACAGGTGTTTTTCAGCCAAAAAATATACGCGTCTTTTCAGACTGTTGATTCCCCATGTAAATGCCTGGCTCAGAAGAGCCCACTGAGTCAGCACTTAACCCCAGTGTGCAGAAGTTGGCAAAACGTGTTTTTCAGCTGAAATAAACACGTTGGGGGAACTTTGGTCACCCCCATGTAACTTCTGGGGCAGGACCAGCACACTTTTCAAAAGGTGTTTTTCAGCTCGAAATAAACGCGTTTTTTCAAACTGTAGAATCCCAAATTAACTGCCTGGCTCAGAAGAGCCAGCTGAGTCAGCCTTTAAACCCAGTGAACAGAAGTTGTCAAAATGTGTTTTTCTGCAGAAATAAACACGTTTGGGCAACTTTGGTCTTCCCCATGTAACTTCTGGGGCAGGAACAGCACACTTTTCAAAAGGTGTTTTTCAGCTCGAAACAAACACGTTTTTTCAGACTGTTGAATCCCAATGTAACTGCCTGGCTCAGAAGAGCCCACTGAGTCAGCCCTTAACCCCAGTGTGCAGAAGTTGTCAAAACGTGTTTTTCAGCAGAAATAAACACGTTTGGGCAACTTTGGTCACCCCCATGTAACTTCTGGGGCAGGAACAGCACACTTTTCAAAAGGTGTTTTTCAGCTCGAAACAAACGCATTTTTTCAGACTGTTGAATCCCAATGTAACTGCCTGGCTCAGAAGAGCCCACTGAGTCAGCCCTTAAACCAAGTGTGCAGAAGTTGTCAAAACGTGCTTTTCAGCAGAAATAAACACGTTTGGGCAACTTGGGTCACCCCCATGAAACATCTGGGGCAGGAACAGCACACTTTTCAAAACGTGTTTTTCAGCTCGAAACAAATGCGTTTTTTCAAACTGTTGAATCCCAATGTAACTGCCTAGCTCAGAAGAGCCCACTGAGTCAGCCTTTAACCCCAGTGTGCAGAAGTTGTCAAAACGTGTTTTTCTGCAGAAATAAACACGTTTGGGCAACTTTGGTCTTCCCCATGTAACTTCTGGGGCAGGAACAGCACACTTTTCAAAAGGTGTTTTTCAGCTCGAAACAAACACGTTTTTTCAGACTGTTGAATCCCAATGTAACTGCCTGGCTCAGAAGAGCCCACTGAGTCAGCCCTTAACCCCAGTGTGCAGAAGTTGTCAAAACGTGTTTTTCAGCAGAAATAAACACGTTTGGGCAACTTTGGTCACCCCCATGTAACTTCTGGGGTAGGAACAGCACACTTTTCAAAAGGTGTTTTTCAGCTCGAAACAAACACGTTTTTTCAGACTGTTGAATCCCAATGTAACTGCCTGGCTCAGAAGAGCCCACTGAGTCAGCCCTTAACCCCAGTGTGCAGAAGTTGTCAAAACGTGTTTTTCAGCAGAAATAAACACGTTTGGGCAACTTTGGTCACCCCCATGTAGCTTCTGGGCAGAAAAAGCACAGTTTTCTAAAGGTGTTTTTCAGCTCGAAATAAACACGTTTTTTCAGGCTGTTGAATCCCAATGTAACTGCCTGGCTCAGAAGAGCCCACTGAGTCAGCCCTTAACCCCAGTGTGCAGAAGTTGTCAATACGTGTTTTCAGCAGAAATAAACACGTTTGGGCAACTTGGGTCACCCCCATGAAACATCTGGGGCAGGAACAGCATACTTTTCAACAGGTGTTTTTCAGCCAAAAAATATACGCGTCTTTTCAGACTGTTGATTCCCTATGTAAATGCCTGGCTCAGAAGAGCCCACTGAGTCAGCACTTAACCCCAGTGTGCAGAAGTTGGCAAAACGTGTTTTTCAGCTGAAATAAACACGTTGGGGGAACTTTGGTCACCCCCATGTAACTTCTTGGGCAGGACCAGCACACTTTTCAAAAGGTGTTTTTCAGCTCGAAATAAACGCATTTTTTCAAACTGTAGAATCCCAATGTAACTCCCTGGCTCAGAAGAGCCAGCTGAGTCAGCCTTTAAACCCAGTGAACAGAAGTTGTCTAAACGTGCTTTTCAGCAGAAATAAACACGTTTGGGCAACTTTGGTCACCCCCATGTAACTTCTTGGGCAGGACCAGCACACTTTTCAAAAGGTGTTTTTCAGCTCGAAATAAACGCATTTTTTCAAACTGTAGAATCCCAATGTAACTCCCTGGCTCAGAAGAGCCAGCTGAGTCAGCCTTTAAACCCAGTGAACAGAAGTTGTCTAAACGTGCTTTTCAGCAGAAATAAACACGTTTGGGCAACTTTGGTCACCCCCATGTAACTTCTGGGGCAGGAACAGCACACTTTTCAAAAGGTGTTTTTCAGCTGAAATAAACACGTTGGGGGAACTTTGGTCACCCCCATGTAACTTCTGGGGCAGGAACAGAACACTTTTAAAAAGGTTTTTTTCAGCTCGAAACAAACGCGTTTTTTCAGACTGTTGCATCCCAATGTAACTGCCTGGCTCAGAAGAGCCCACTGAGTCAGCCCTTAAACCAAGTGTGCAGAAGTTGTCAAAACGTGCTTTTCAGCAGAAATAAACACGTTTGGGCAACTTGGGTCACCCCCATGAAACATCTGGGGCAGGAACAGCATACTTTTCAACAGGTGTTTTTCAGCCAAAAAATATACGCGTCTTTTCAGACTGTAGAATCCCAAAGTAACTGCCTGGCTCAGAAGAGCCAGCTGAGTCAGCCTTTAAACCCAGTGAACAGAAGTTGTCTAATCGTGCTTTTCAGCAGAAATAAACACGTTTGGGCAACTTTGGTCACCCCCATGTAACTTCTGGGGCAGGAACAGCACACTTTTCAAAAGGTGTTTTTCAGCTGAAATAAACACGTTGGGGGAACTTTGGTCACCCCCATGTAACTTCTGGGGCAGGAACAGCACACTTTTCAAAAGGTGTTTTTCAGCTCGAAACAAACGCGTTTTTTCAGACTGTTGAATCCCAATGTAACTGCCTGGCTCAGAAGAGCCCACTGAGTCAGCCTTTAACCCCAGTGTGCAGAAGTTGTCAAAACGTGTTTTTCTGCAGAAAGAAACACGTTTGGGCAATTTTGGTCTTCCCCATGTAACTTCTGGGGCAGGAACAGCACACTTTTCAAAAGGTGTTTTTCAGCTCGAAACAAACGCGTTTTTTCATTCTGTTGAATCCCAATATAACTGCCTGGCCCAGAGGAGCCCACTGAGTCAGCCCTTAACCCCAGTGTGCAGAAGTTGTCAAAACGTGTTTTTCAGCAGAAATAAACACGTTTGGGCAACTTTGGTCACCCCCATGTAACTTCTGGGCAGAAAAAGCACAGTTTTCTAAAGGTGTTTTTCAGCTCGAAATAAACACGTTTTTTCAGGCTGTTGAATCCCAATGTAACTGCCTGGCTCAGAAGAGCCCACTGAGTCAGCCCTTAACCCCAGTGTGCAGAAGTTGTCAAAACGTGTTTTCAGCAGAAATAAACACGTTTGGGCAACTTGGGTCACCCCCATTAAACATCTGGGGCAGGAACAGCATACTTTTCAACAGGTGTTTTTCAGCCAAAAAATATACGCGTCTTTTCAGACTGTTGATTCCCCATGTAAATGCCTGGCTCAGAAGAGCCCACTGAGTCAGCACTTAACCCCAGTGTGCAGAAGTTGGCAAAACGTGTTTTTCAGCTGAAATAAACACGTTGGGGGAACTTTGGTCACCCCCATGTAACTTCTGGGGCAGGACCAGCACACTTTTCAAAAGGTGTTTTTCAGCTCGAAATAAACGCGTTTTTTCAAACTGTAGAATCCCAAATTAACTGCCTGGCTCAGAAGAGCCAGCTGAGTCAGCCTTTAAACCCAGTGAACAGAAGTTGTCAAAATGTGTTTTTCTGCAGAAATAAACACGTTTGGGCAACTTTGGTCTTCCCCATGTAACTTCTGGGGCAGGAACAGCACACTTTTCAAAAGGTGTTTTTCAGCTCGAAACAAACACGTTTTTTCAGACTGTTGAATCCCAATGTAACTGCCTGGCTCAGAAGAGCCCACTGAGTCAGCCCTTAACCCCAGTGTGCAGAAGTTGTCAAAACGTGTTTTTCAGCAGAAATAAACACGTTTGGGCAACTTTGGTCACCCCCATGTAACTTCTGGGGCAGGAACAGCACACTTTTCAAAAGGTGTTTTTCAGCTCGAAACAAACGCATTTTTTCAGACTGTTGAATCCCAATGTAACTGCCTGGCTCAGAAGAGCCCACTGAGTCAGCCCTTAAACCAAGTGTGCAGAAGTTGTCAAAACGTGCTTTTCAGCAGAAATAAACACGTTTGGGCAACTTGGGTCACCCCCATGAAACATCTGGGGCAGGAACAGCACACTTTTCAAAACGTGTTTTTCAGCTCGAAACAAATGCGTTTTTTCAAACTGTTGAATCCCAATGTAACTGCCTAGCTCAGAAGAGCCCACTGAGTCAGCCTTTAACCCCAGTGTGCAGAAGTTGTCAAAACGTGTTTTTCTGCAGAAATAAACACGTTTGGGCAACTTTGGTCTTCCCCATGTAACTTCTGGGGCAGGAACAGCACACTTTTCAAAAGGTGTTTTTCAGCTCGAAACAAACACGTTTTTTCAGACTGTTGAATCCCAATGTAACTGCCTGGCTCAGAAGAGCCCACTGAGTCAGCCCTTAACCCCAGTGTGCAGAAGTTGTCAAAACGTGTTTTTCAGCAGAAATAAACACGTTTGGGCAACTTTGGTCACCCCCATGTAACTTCTGGGGTAGGAACAGCACACTTTTCAAAAGGTGTTTTTCAGCTCGAAACAAACACGTTTTTTCAGACTGTTGAATCCCAATGTAACTGCCTGGCTCAGAAGAGCCCACTGAGTCAGCCCTTAACCCCAGTGTGCAGAAGTTGTCAAAACGTGTTTTTCAGCAGAAATAAACACGTTTGGGCAACTTTGGTCACCCCCATGTAACTTCTGGGGCAGGAACAGCACACTTTTCAAAAGGTGTTTTTCAGCTCGAAACAAACGCGTTTTTTCAGACTGTTGAATCCCAATGTAACTGCCTGGCTCAGAAGAGCCCAATGAGTAAGCCCTTAAACCAAGTGTGCAGAAGTTGTCAAAACGTGCTTTTCAGCAGAAATAAACACGTTTGGACAACTTTGGTCTTCCCCATGTAACTTCTGGGGCAGGAACAGCACACTTTTCAAAAGGTGTTTTTCAGCTCGAAACAAACACATTTTTTCAGACTGTTGAATCCCAATGTAACTGCCTGGCTCAGAAGAGCCCACTGAGTCAGCCCTTAACCCCAGTGTGCAGAAGTTGTCAAAACGTGTTTTTCAGCAGAAATAAACACGTTTGGGCAACTTTGGTCACCCCCATGTAACTTCTGGGGCAGGAACAGTTCACTTTTCAAAAGGTGTTTTTCAGCTCGAAACAAACGCGTTTTTTCAGACTGTTGAATCCCAATGTAACTGCCTGGCTCAGAAGAGCCCAATGAGTAAGCCCTTAAACCAAGTGTGCAGAAGTTGTCAAAACGTGCTTTTCAGCAGAAATAAACACGTTTGGACAACTTTGGTCTTCCCCATGTAACTTCTGGGGCAGGAACAGCACACTTTTCAAAAGGTGTTTTTCAGCTCGAAACAAACACGTTTTTTCAGACTGTTGAATCCCAATGTAACTGCCTGGCTCAGAAGAGCCCACTGAGTCAGCCTTTAACCCCAGTGTGCAGAAGTTGTCAAAACGTGTTTTTCTTCAGAAATAAACACGTTTGGGCAACTTTGGTCTTCCCCATGTAACTTCTGGGGCAGGAACAGCACACTTTTCAAAAGGTGTTTTTCAGCTCGAAACAAACACGTTTTTTCAGACTGTTGAATCCCAATATAACTGCCTGGCTCAGAAGAGCCCACTGAGTCAGCCCTTAAACCAAGTGTGCAGAAGTTGTCAAAACGTGCTTTTCAGCAGAAATAAACACGTTTGGGCAACTTTGGTCACCCCCATGTAGCTTCTGGGCAGAAAAAGCACAGTTTTCTAAA
The DNA here is from genome assembly GCF_059453375.1 of Lepisosteus platostomus. NCBI lineage: Eukaryota > Metazoa > Chordata > Actinopteri > Semionotiformes > Lepisosteidae > Lepisosteus > Lepisosteus platostomus. The sequence goes on from NC_142631.1 coordinate 6,213,929, forward strand.
GGTGTTTTTCAGCTCGAAATAAACACGTTTTTTCAGTCTGTTGAATCCCAATGTAACTGCCTGGCTCAGAAGAGCCCACTGAGTCAGCCCTTAACCCCAGTGTGCAGAAGTTGTCAATACGTGTTTTCAGCAGAAATAAACACGTTTGGGCAACTTGGGTCACCCCCATGAAACATCTGGGGCAGGAACAGCATACTTTTCAACAGGTGTTTTTCAGCCAAAAAATATACGCGTCTTTTCAGACTGTTGATTCCCTATGTAAATGCCTGGCTCAGAAGAGCCCACTGAGTCAGCCCTTAACCCCAGTGTGCAGAAGTTGTCAAAACGTGTTTTCAGCAGAAATAAACACGTTTGGGCAACTTGGGTCACCCCCATTAAACATCTGGGGCAGGAACAGCATACTTTTCAACAGGTGTTTTTCAGCCAAAAAATATACGCGTCTTTTCAGACTGTTGATTCCCCATGTAAATGCCTGGCTCAGAAGAGCCCACTGAGTCAGCACTTAACCCCAGTGTGCAGAAGTTGGCAAAACGTGTTTTTCAGCTGAAATAAACACGTTGGGGGAACTTTGGTCACCCCCATGTAACTTCTGGGGCAGGACCAGCACACTTTTCAAAAGGTGTTTTTCAGCTCGAAATAAACGCGTTTTTTCAAACTGTAGAATCCCAAAGTAACTGCCTGGCTCAGAAGAGCCAGCTGAGTCAGCCTTTAAACCCAGTGAACAGAAGTTGTCAAAACGTGTTTTTCTGCAGAAATAAACACGTTTGGGCAACTTTGGTCTTCCCCATGTAACTTCTGGGGCAGGAACAGCACACTTTTCAAAAGGTGTTTTTCAGCTCGAAACAAACACGTTTTTTCAGACTGTTGAATCCCAATGTAACTGCCTGGCTCAGAAGAGCCCACTGAGTCAGCCCTTAACCCCAGTGTGCAGAAGTTGTCAAAACGTGTTTTTCAGCAGAAATAAACACGTTTGGGCAACTTTGGTCACCCCCATGTAACTTCTGGGGCAGGAACAGCACACTTTTCAAAAGGTGTTTTTCAGCTCGAAACAAACGCATTTTTTCAGACTGTTGAATCCCAATGTAACTGCCTGGCTCAGAAGAGCCCACTGAGTCAGCCCTTAAACCAAGTGTGCAGAAGTTGTCAAAACGTGCTTTTCAGCAGAAATAAACACGTTTGGGCAACTTGGGTCACCCCCATGAAACATCTGGGGCAGGAACAGCACACTTTTCAAAACGTGTTTTTCAGCTCGAAACAAATGCGTTTTTTCAAACTGTTGAATCCCAATGTAACTGCCTAGATCAGAAGAGCCCACTGAGTCAGCCTTTAACCTCAGTGTGCAGAAGTTGTCAAAACGTGTTTTTCTGCAGAAATAAACACGTTTGGGCAACTTTGGTCTTCCCCATGTAACTTCTGGGGCAGGAACAGCACACTTTTCAAAAGGTGTTTTTCAGCTCGAAACAAACACGTTTTTTCAGACTGTTGAATCCCAATGTAACTGCCTGGCTCAGAAGAGCCCACTGAGTCAGCCCTTAACCCCAGTGTGCAGAAGTTGTCAAAACGTGTTTTTCAGCAGAAATAAACACGTTTGGGCAACTTTGGTCACCCCCATGTAACTTCTGGGGCAGGAACAGCACACTTTTCAAAAGGTGTTTTTCAGCTCGAAACAAACGCGTTTTTTCAGACTGTTGAATCCCAATGTAACTGCCTGGCTCAGAAGAGCCCAATGAGTAAGCCCTTAAACCAAGTGTGCAGAAGTTGTCAAAACGTGCTTTTCAGCAGAAATAAACACGTTTGGGCAACTTTGGTCACCCCCATGTAACTTCTGGGGCAGGAACAGCACACTTTTCAAAAGGTGTTTTTCAGCTCGAAACAAACACGTTTTTTCAGACTGTTGAATCCCAATGTAACTGCCTGGCTCAGAAGAGCCCACTGAGTCAGCCTTTAACCCCAGTGTGCAGAAGTTGTCAAAACGTGTTTTTCTGCAGAAATAAACAAGTTTGGGCAACTTTGGTCTTCCCCATGTAACTTCTGGGGCAGGAACAGCACACTTTTCAAAAGGTGTTTTTCAGCTCGAAACAAACACGGTTTTTCAGACTGTTGAATCCCAATATAACTGCCTGGCTCAGAAGAGCCCACTGAGTCAGCCCTTAAACCAAGTGTGCAGAAGTTGTCAAAACGTGCTTTTCAGCAGAAATAAACACGTTTGGGCAACTTTGGTCACCCCCATGTAACTTCTGGGCAGAAAAAGCACAGTTTTCTAAAGGTGTTTTTCAGCTCGAAATAAACACGTTTTTTCAGGCTGTTGAATCCCAATGTAACTGCCTGGCTCAGAAGAGCCCACTGAGTCAGCCCTTAACCCCAGTGTGCAGAAGTTGTCAATACGTGTTTTCAGCAGAAATAAACACGTTTGGGCAACTTGGGTCACCCCCATGAAACATCTGGGGCAGGAACAGCATACTTTTCAACAGGTGTTTTTCAGCCAAAAAATATACGCGTCTTTTCAGACTGTTGATTCCCCATGTAAATGCCTGGCTCAGAAGAGCCCACTGAGTCAGCACTTAACCCCAGTGTGCAGAAGTTGGCAAAACGTGCTTTTCAGCAGAAATAAACACGTTTGGGCAACTTTGGTCTTCCCCATGTAACTTCTGGGGCAGGAACAGCACACTTTTCAAAAGGTGTTTTTCAGCTCGAAACAAACACGTTTTTTCAGACTGTTGAATCCCAATGTAACTGCCTGGCTCAGAAGAGCCCACTGAGTCAGCCTTTAACCCCAGTGTGCAGAAGTTGTCAAAACGTGTTTTTCTTCAGAAATAAACACGTTTGGGCAACTTTGGTCTTCCCCATGTAACTTCTGGGGCAGGAACAGCACACTTTTCAAAAGGTGTTTTTCAGCTCGAAACAAACACGTTTTTTCAGACTGTTGAATCCCAATATAACTGCCTGGCTCAGAAGAGCCCACTGAGTCAGCCCTTAAACCAAGTGTGCAGAAGTTGTCAAAACGTGCTTTTCAGCAGAAATAAACACGTTTGGGCAACTTTGGTCACCCCCATGTAACTTCTGGGCAGAAAAAGCACAGTTTTCTAAAGGTGTTTTTCAGCTCGAAATAAACACGTTTTTTCAGGCTGTTGAATCCCAATGTAACTGCCTGGCTCAGAAGAGCCCACTAAGTCAGCCCTTAACCCCAGTGTGCAGAAGTTGTCAATACGTGTTTTCAGCAGAAATAAACACGTTTGGGCAACTTGGGTCACCCCCATGAAACATCTGGGGCAGGAACAGCATACTTTTCAACAGGTGTTTTTCAGCCAAAAAATATACGCGTCTTTTCAGACTGTTGATTCCCCATGTAAATGCCTGGCTCAGAAGAGCCCACTGAGTCAGCACTTAACCCCAGTGTGCAGAAGTTGGCAAAACGTGTTTTTCAGCTGAAATAAACACGTTGGGGGAACTTTGGTCACCCCCATGTAACTTCTGGGGCAGGACCAGCACACTTTTCAAAAGGTGTTTTTCAGCTCGAAATAAACGCGTTTTTTCAAACTGTAGAATCCCAAATTAACTGCCTGGCTCAGAAGAGCCAGCTGAGTCAGCCTTTAAACCCAGTGAACAGAAGTTGTCAAAATGTGTTTTTCTGCAGAAATAAACACGTTTGGGCAACTTTGGTCTTCCCCATGTAACTTCTGGGGCAGGAACAGCACACTTTTCAAAAGGTGTTTTTCAGCTCGAAACAAACACGTTTTTTCAGACTGTTGAATCCCAATGTAACTGCCTGGCTCAGAAGAGCCCACTGAGTCAGCCCTTAACCCCAGTGTGCAGAAGTTGTCAAAACGTGTTTTTCAGCAGAAATAAACACGTTTGGGCAACTTTGGTCACCCCCATGTAACTTCTGGGGCAGGAACAGCACACTTTTCAAAAGGTGTTTTTCAGCTCGAAACAAACGCATTTTTTCAGACTGTTGAATCCCAATGTAACTGCCTGGCTCAGAAGAGCCCACTGAGTCAGCCCTTAAACCAAGTGTGCAGAAGTTGTCAAAACGTGCTTTTCAGCAGAAATAAACACGTTTGGGCAACTTGGGTCACCCCCATGAAACATCTGGGGCAGGAACAGCACACTTTTCAAAACGTGTTTTTCAGCTCGAAACAAATGCGTTTTTTCAAACTGTTGAATCCCAATGTAACTGCCTAGCTCAGAAGAGCCCACTGAGTCAGCCTTTAACCCCAGTGTGCAGAAGTTGTCAAAACGTGTTTTTCTGCAGAAATAAACACGTTTGGGCAACTTTGGTCTTCCCCATGTAACTTCTGGGGCAGGAACAGCACACTTTTCAAAAGGTGTTTTTCAGCTCGAAACAAACACGTTTTTTCAGACTGTTGAATCCCAATGTAACTGCCTGGCTCAGAAGAGCCCACTGAGTCAGCCCTTAACCCCAGTGTGCAGAAGTTGTCAAAACGTGTTTTTCAGCAGAAATAAACACGTTTGGGCAACTTTGGTCACCCCCATGTAACTTCTGGGGTAGGAACAGCACACTTTTCAAAAGGTGTTTTTCAGCTCGAAACAAACACGTTTTTTCAGACTGTTGAATCCCAATGTAACTGCCTGGCTCAGAAGAGCCCACTGAGTCAGCCCTTAACCCCAGTGTGCAGAAGTTGTCAAAACGTGTTTTTCAGCAGAAATAAACACGTTTGGGCAACTTTGGTCACCCCCATGTAACTTCTGGGGCAGGAACAGCACACTTTTCAAAAGGTGTTTTTCAGCTCGAAACAAACGCGTTTTTTCAGACTGTTGAATCCCAATGTAACTGCCTGGCTCAGAAGAGCCCAATGAGTAAGCCCTTAAACCAAGTGTGCAGAAGTTGTCAAAACGTGCTTTTCAGCAGAAATAAACACGTTTGGACAACTTTGGTCTTCCCCATGTAACTTCTGGGGCAGGAACAGCACACTTTTCAAAAGGTGTTTTTCAGCTCGAAACAAACACGTTTTTTCAGACTGTTGAATCCCAATGTAACTGCCTGGCTCAGAAGAGCCCACTGAGTCAGCCCTTAAACCAAGTATGCAGAAGTTGTCAAAACGTGCTTTTCAGCAGAAATAAACACGTTTGGGCAACTTGGGTCACCCCCATGAAACATCTGGGGCAGGAACAGCACACTTTTCAAAACGTGTTTTTCAGCTCGAAACAAATGCGTTTTTTCAAACTGTTGAATCCCAATGTAACTGCCTAGCTCAGAAGAGCCCACTGAGTCAGCCTTTAACCCCAGTGTGCAGAAGTTGTCAAAACGTGTTTTTCAGCAGAAATAAACACGTTTGGGCAACTTTGGTCACCCCCATGTAACTTCTGGGGCAGGAACAGCACACTTTTCAAAAGGTGTTTTTCAGCTCGAAACAAACGCGTTTTTTCAGACTGTTGAATCCCAATGTAACTGCCTGGCTCAGAAGAGCCCAATGAGTAAGCCCTTAAACCAAGTGTGCAGAAGTTGTCAAAACGTGCTTTTCAGCAGAAATAAACACGTTTGGGCAACTTTGGTCACCCCCATGTAACTTCTGGGGCAGGAACAGCAAACATTTCAAAAGGTGTTTTTCAGCTCGAAACAAACACGTTTTTTCAGACTGTTGAATCCCAATGTAACTGCCTGGCTCAGAAGAGCCCACTGAGTCAGCCTTTAACCCCAGTGTGCAGAAGTTGTCTAAACGTGTTTTTCTGCAGAAATAAACACGTTTGGGCAACTTTGGTCTTCCCCATGTAACTTCTGGGGCAGGAACAGCACACTTTTCAAAAGGTGTTTTTCAGCTCGAAACAAACACGTTTTTTTAGACTGTTGAATCCCAATATAACTGCCTGGCTCAGAGGAGCCCACTGAGTCAGCCCTTAACCCCAGTGTGCAGAAGTTGTCAAAACGTGTTTTTCAGCAGAAATAAACACGTTTGGGCAACTTTGGTCACCCCCATGTAACTTCTGGGCAGAAAAAGCACAGTTTTCTAAAGGTGTTTTTCAGCTCGAAATAAACACGTTTTTTCAGGCTGTTGAATCCCAATGTAACTGCCTGGCTCAGAAGAGCCCACTGAGTCAGCCCTTAACCCCAGTGTGCAGAAGTTGTCAATACGTGTTTTCAGCAGAAATAAACACGTTTGGGCAACTTGGGTCACCCCCATGAAACATCTGGGGCAGGAACAGCATACTTTTCAACAGGTGTTTTTCAGCCAAAAAATATACGCGTCTTTTCAGACTGTTGATTCCCCATGTAAATGCCTGGCTCAGAAGAGCCCACTGAGTCAGCACTTAACCCCAGTGTGCAGAAGTTGGCAAAACGTGTTTTTCAGCTGAAATAAACACGTTGGGGGAACTTTGGTCACCCCCATGTAACTTCTGGGACAGGACCAGCACACTTTTCAAAAGGTGTTTTTCAGCTCGAAATAAACGCGTTTTTTCAAACTGTAGAATCCCAATGTAACTCCCTGGCTCAGAAGAGCCAGCTGAGTCAGCCTTTAAACCCAGTGAACAGAAGTTGTCTAATCGTGCTTTTCAGCAGAAATAAACACGTTTGGGCAACTTTGGTCACCCCCATGTAACTTCTGGGGCAGGAACAGCACACTTTTCAAAAGGTGTTTTTCAGCTGAAATAAACACGTTGGGGGAACTTTGGTCACCCCCATGTAACTTCTGGGGCAGGAACAGCACACTTTTCAAAAGGTGTTTTTCAGCTCGAAACAAACGCGTTTTTTCAGACTGTTGAATCCCAATGTAACTGCCTGGCTCAGAAGAGCCAGCTCAGTCAGCCTTTAAACCCAGTGAACAGAAGTTGTCAAAAAGTACTTTTCAGCAGAAATAAACACGTTTGGGCAACTTTGGTCACCCCCATGTAACTTCTGGGGCAGGAACAGCACACTTTTCAAAAGGTGTTTTTCAGCTCGAAACAAGCGCATTTTTTCAGACTGTTGAATCCCAATGTAACTGCCTGGCTCAGAAGAGCCCACTGAGTCAGCCCTTAAACCAAGTATGCAGAAGTTGTCAAAACGTGCTTTTCAGCAGAAATAAACACGTTTGGGCAACTTGGGTCACCCCCATGAAACATCTGGGGCAGGAACAGCACACTTTTCAAAACGTGTTTTTCAGCTCGAAACAAATGCGTTTTTTCAAACTGTTGAATCCCAATGTAACTGCCTAGCTCAGAAGAGCCCACTGAGTCAGCCTTTAACCCCAGTGTGCAGAAGTTGTCAAAACGTGTTTTTCAGCAGAAATAAACACGTTTGGGCAACTTTGGTCACCCCCATGTAACTTCTGGGGCAGGAACAGCACACTTTTCAAAAGGTGTTTTTCAGCTCGAAACAAACGCGTTTTTTCAGACTGTTGAATCCCAATGTAACTGCCTGGCTCAGAAGAGCCCAATGAGTAAGCCCTTAAACCAAGTGTGCAGAAGTTGTCAAAACGTGCTTTTCAGCAGAAATAAACACGTTTGGGCAACTTTGGTCACCCCCATGTAACTTCTGGGGCAGGAACAGCAAACATTTCAAAAGGTGTTTTTCAGCTCGAAACAAACACGTTTTTTCAGACTGTTGAATCCCAATGTAACTGCCTGGCTCAGAAGAGCCCACTGAGTCAGCCTTTAACCCCAGTGTGCAGAAGTTGTCTAAACGTGTTTTTCTGCAGAAATAAACACGTTTGGGCAACTTTGGTCTTCCCCATGTAACTTCTGGGGCAGGAACAGCACACTTTTCAAAAGGTGTTTTTCAGCTCGAAACAAACACGTTTTTTTAGACTGTTGAATCCCAATATAACTGCCTGGCTCAGAGGAGCCCACTGAGTCAGCCCTTAACCCCAGTGTGCAGAAGTTGTCAAAACGTGTTTTTCAGCAGAAATAAACACGTTTGGGCAACTTTGGTCACCCCCATGTAACTTCTGGGCAGAAAAAGCACAGTTTTCTAAAGGTGTTTTTCAGCTCGAAATAAACACGTTTTTTCAGGCTGTTGAATCCCAATGTAACTGCCTGGCTCAGAAGAGCCCACTGAGTCAGCCCTTAACCCCAGTGTGCAGAAGTTGTCAATACGTGTTTTCAGCAGAAATAAACACGTTTGGGCAACTTGGGTCACCCCCATGAAACATCTGGGGCAGGAACAGCATACTTTTCAACAGGTGTTTTTCAGCCAAAAAATATACGCGTCTTTTCAGACTGTTGATTCCCCATGTAAATGCCTGGCTCAGAAGAGCCCACTGAGTCAGCACTTAACCCCAGTGTGCAGAAGTTGGCAAAACGTGTTTTTCAGCTGAAATAAACACGTTGGGGGAACTTTGGTCACCCCCATGTAACTTCTGGGACAGGACCAGCACACTTTTCAAAAGGTGTTTTTCAGCTCGAAATAAACGCGTTTTTTCAAACTGTAGAATCCCAATGTAACTCCCTGGCTCAGAAGAGCCAGCTGAGTCAGCCTTTAAACCCAGTGAACAGAAGTTGTCTAATCGTGCTTTTCAGCAGAAATAAACACGTTTGGGCAACTTTGGTCACCCCCATGTAACTTCTGGGGCAGGAACAGCACACTTTTCAAAAGGTGTTTTTCAGCTGAAATAAACACGTTGGGGGAACTTTGGTCACCCCCATGTAACTTCTGGGGCAGGAACAGCACACTTTTCAAAAGGTGTTTTTCAGCTCGAAACAAACGCGTTTTTTCAGACTGTTGAATCCCAATGTAACTGCCTGGCTCAGAAGAGCCAGCTCAGTCAGCCTTTAAACCCAGTGAACAGAAGTTGTCAAAAAGTACTTTTCAGCAGAAATAAACACGTTTGGGCAACTTTGGTCTTCCCCATGTAACTTCTGGGGCAGGAACAGCACACTTTTCAAAAGGTGTTTTTCAGCTCGAAATAAACGCGTTTTTTCAATCTGTAGAATCCCAAAGTAACTGCCTGGCTCAGAAGAGCCAGCTGAGTCAGCCTTTAAACCCAGTGAACAGAAGTTGTCTAAACGTGCTTTTCAGCAGAAATAAACACGTTTGGGCAACTTTGGTCACCTCCATGTAACTTCTGGGGCAGGAACAGCACACTTTTCAAAACGTGTTTTTCAGCTGAAATAAACACGTTGGGGGAACTTTGGTCACCCCCATGTAACTTCTGGGGCAGGAACAGCACACTTTTCAAAAGGTGTTTTTCAGCTCGAAACAAACGCGTTTTTTCAGACTGTTGCATCCCAATGTAACTGCCTGGCTCAGAAGAGCCCACTGAGTCAGCCCTTAAACCAAGTGTGCAGAAGTTGTCAAAACGTGCTTTTCAGCAGAAATAAACACGTTTGGGCAACTTGGGTCACCCCCATGAAACATCTGGGGCAGGAACAGCACACTTTTCAAAACGTGTTTTTCAGCTCGAAATAAACACGTTTTTTCAGACTGTTGAATCCGAATGTAACTGCCTGGCTCAGAAGAGACCTCTGAGTCAGCCCTTAACCACAGTGTGCAGAAGTTGTCAAAACTTGTTTTTCAGCAGAAATAAACACGTTTGGGCAACTTTGGTCACCCCCATGTAACTTCTGGGGCAGGAACAGCACACTTTTCAAAAGGTGTTTTTCAGCTCGAAACAAACGTGTTTTTTCAGGCTGTTGAATCCCAATGTAACTGCCTGGCTCAGAAGAGCCCACTGAGTCAGCCTTTAACCCCAGTGTGCAGAAGTTGTCAAAACGTGTTTTTCTGCAGAAATAAACACGTTTGGGCAACTTTGGTCTTCCCCATGTAACTTCTGGGGCAGGAACAGCACACTTTTCAAAAGGTGTTTTTCAGCTCGAAACAAACGCGTTTTTTCAGACTGTTGAATCCCAATGTAACTGCCTGGCTCAGAAGAGCCCAATGAGTAAGCCCTTAAACCAAGTGTGCAGAAGTTGTCAAAATGTGCTTTTCAGCAGAAATAAACACGTTTGGGCAACTTTGGTCTTCCCCATGTAACTTCTGGGGCAGGAACAGCACACTTTTCAAAAGGTGTTTTTCAGCTCGAAACAAACACGTTTTTTCAGACTGTTGAATCCCAATGTAACTGCCTGGCTCAGAAGAGCCCACTGAGTCAGCCTTTAACCCCAGTGTGCAGAAGTTGTCAAAACGTGTTTTTCTTCAGAAATAAACACGTTTGGGCAACTTTGGTCTTCCCCATGTAACTTCTGGGGCAGGAACAGCACACTTTTCAAAAGGTGTTTTTCAGCTCGAAACAAACACGTTTTTTCAGACTGTTGAATCCCAATATAACTGCCTGGCTCAGAAGAGCCCACTGAGTCAGCCCTTAAACCAAGTGTGCAGAAGTTGTCAAAACGTGCTTTTCAGCAGAAATAAACACGTTTGGGCAACTTTGGTCACCCCCATGTAACTTCTGGGCAGAAAAAGCACAGTTTTCTAAAGGTGTTTTTCAGCTCGAAATAAACACGTTTTTTCAGGCTGTTGAATCCCAATGTAACTGCCTGGCTCAGAAGAGCCCACTGAGTCAGCCCTTAACCCCAGTGTGCAGAAGTTGTCAATACGTGTTTTCAGCAGAAATAAACACGTTTGGGCAACTTGGGTCACCCCCATGAAACATCTGGGGCAGGAATAGCATACTTTTCAACAGGTGTTTTTCAGCCAAAAAATATACGCTTCTTTTCAGACTGTTGATTCCCCATGTAAATGCCTGGCTCAGAAGAGCCCACTGAGTCAACACTTAACCCCAGTGTGCAGAAGTTGGCAAAACGTGCTTTTCAGCAGAAATAAACACGTTTGGGCAACTTTGGTCTTCCCCATGTAACTTCTGGGGCAGGAACAGCACACTTTTCAAAAGGTGTTTTTCAGCTCGAAACAAACACGTTTTTTCAGACTGTTGAATCCCAATGTAACTGCCTGGCTCAGAAGAGCCCACTGAGTACGCCTTTAACCCCAGTGTGCAGAAGTTGTCAAAACGTGTTTTTCTGCAGAAATAAACACGTTTGGGCAACTTTGGTCTTCCCCATGTAACTTCTGGGGCAGGAACAGCACACTTTTCAAAAGGTGTTTTTCAGCTCGAAACAAACACGTTTTTTCAGACTGTTGAATCCCAATGTAACTGCCTGGCTCAGAAGAGCCCACTGAGTCAGCCCTTAACCCCAGTGTGCAGAAGTTGTCAAAACGTGTTTTTCAGCAGAAATAAACACGTTTGGGCAACTTTGGTCACCCCCATGTAACTTCTGGGGCAGGAACAGCACACTTTTCAAAAGGTGTTTTTCAGCTCGAAACAAGCGCATTTTTTCAGACTGTTGAATCCCAATGTAACTGCCTGGCTCAGAAGAGCCCACTGAGTCAGCCCTTAAACCAAGTATGCAGAAGTTGTCAAAACGTGCTTTTCAGCAGAAATAAACACGTTTGGGCAACTTGGGTCACCCCCATGAAACATCTGGGGCAGGAACAGCACACTTTTCAAAACGTGTTTTTCAGCTCGAAACAAATGCGTTTTTTCAAACTGTTGAATCCCAATGTAACTGCCTAGCTCAGAAGAGCCCACTGAGTCAGCCTTTAACCCCAGTGTGCAGAAGTTGTCAAAACGTGTTTTTCAGCAGAAATAAACACGTTTGGGCAACTTTGGTCACCCCCATGTAACTTCTGGGGCAGGAACAGCACACTTTTCAAAAGGTGTTTTTCAGCTCGAAACAAACGCGTTTTTTCAGACTGTTGAATCCCAATGTAACTGCCTGGCTCAGAAGAGCCCAATGAGTAAGCCCTTAAACCAAGTGTGCAGAAGTTGTCAAAACGTGCTTTTCAGCAGAAATAAACACGTTTGGGCAACTTTGGTCACCCCCATGTAACTTCTGGGGCAGGAACAGCAAACATTTCAAAAGGTGTTTTTCAGCTCGAAACAAACACGTTTTTTCAGACTGTTGAATCCCAATGTAACTGCCTGGCTCAGAAGAGCCCACTGAGTCAGCCTTTAACCCCAGTGTGCAGAAGTTGTCTAAACGTGTTTTTCTGCAGAAATAAACACGTTTGGGCAACTTTGGTCTTCCCCATGTAACTTCTGGGGCAGGAACAGCACACTTTTCAAAAGGTGTTTTTCAGCTCGAAACAAACACGTTTTTTTAGACTGTTGAATCCCAATATAACTGCCTGGCTCAGAGGAGCCCACTGAGTCAGCCCTTAACCCCAGTGTGCAGAAGTTGTCAAAACGTGTTTTTCAGCAGAAATAAACACGTTTGGGCAACTTTGGTCACCCCCATGTAACTTCTGGGCAGAAAAAGCACAGTTTTCTAAAGGTGTTTTTCAGCTCGAAATAAACACGTTTTTTCAGGCTGTTGAATCCCAATGTAACTGCCTGGATCAGAAGAGCCCACTGAGTCAGCCCTTAACCCCAGTGTGCAGAAGTTGTCAATACGTGTTTTCAGCAGAAATAAACACGTTTGGGCAACTTGGGTCACCCCCATGAAACATCTGGGGCAGGAACAGCATACTTTTCAACAGGTGTTTTTCAGCCAAAAAATATACGCGTCTTTTCAGACTGTTGATTCCCCATGTAAATGCCTGGCTCAGAAGAGCCCACTGAGTCAGCACTTAACCCCAGTGTGCAGAAGTTGGCAAAACGTGTTTTTCAGCTGAAATAAACACGTTGGGGGAACTTTGGTCACCCCCATGTAACTTCTGGGACAGGACCAGCACACTTTTCAAAAGGTGTTTTTCAGCTCGAAATAAACGCGTTTTTTCAAACTGTAGAATCCCAATGTAACTCCCTGGCTCAGAAGAGCCAGCTGAGTCAGCCTTTAAACCCAGTGAACAGAAGTTGTCTAATCGTGCTTTTCAGCAGAAATAAACACGTTTGGGCAACTTTGGTCACCCCCATGTAACTTCTGGGGCAGGAACAGCACACTTTTCAAAAGGTGTTTTTCAGCTTAAATAAACACGTTGGGGGAACTTTGGTCACCCCCATGTAACTTCTGGGGCAGGAACAGCACACTTTTCAAAAGGTGTTTTTCAGCTCGAAACAAACGCGTTTTTTCAGACTGTTGAATCCCAATGTAACTGCCTGGCTCAGAAGAGCCAGCTCAGTCAGCCTTTAAACCCAGTGAACAGAAGTTGTCAAAAAGTACTTTTCAGCAGAAATAAACACGTTTGGGCAACTTTGGTCTTCCCCATGTAACTTCTGGGGCAGGAACAGCACACTTTTCAAAAGGTGTTTTTCAGCTCGAAATAAACGCGTTTTTTCAATCTGTAGAATCCCAAAGTAACTGCCTGGCTCAGAAGAGCCAGCTGAGTCAGCCTTTAAACCCAGTGAACAGAAGTTGTCTAAACGTGCTTTTCAGCAGAAATAAACACGTTTGGGCAACTTTGGTCACCTCCATGTAACTTCTGGGGCAGGAACAGCACACTTTTCAAAACGTGTTTTTCAGCTGAAATAAACACGTTGGGGGAACTTTGGTCACCCCCATGTAACTTCTGGGGCAGGAACAGCACACTTTTCAAAAGGTGTTTTTCAGCTCGAAACAAACGCGTTTTTTCAGACTGTTGCATCCCAATGTAACTGCCTGGCTCAGAAGAGCCCACTGAGTCAGCCCTTAAACCAAGTGTGCAGAAGTTGTCAAAACGTGCTTTTCAGCAGAAATAAACACGTTTGGGCAACTTGGGTCACCCCCATGAAACATCTGGGGCAGGAACAGCACACTTTTCAAAACGTGTTTTTCAGCTCGAAATAAACACGTTTTTTCAGACTGTTGAATCCGAATGTAACTGCCTGGCTCAGAAGAGACCTCTGAGTCAGCCCTTAACCACAGTGTGCAGAAGTTGTCAAAACTTGTTTTTCAGCAGAAATAAACACGTTTGGGCAACTTTGGTCACCCCCATGTAACTTCTGGGGCAGGAACAGCACACTTTTCAAAAGGTGTTTTTCAGCTCGAAACAAACGCGTTTTTTCAGACTGTTGAATCCCAATGTAACTGCCTGGCTCAGAAGAGCCCAATGAGTAAGCCCTTAAACCAAGTGTGCAGAAGTTGTCAAAACGTGCTTTTCAGCAGAAATAAACACGTTTGGGCAACTTTGGTCTTCCCCATGTAACTTCTGGGGCAGGAACAGCACACTTTTCAAAAGGTGTTTTTCAGCTCGAAACAAACACGTTTTTTCAGACTGTTGAATCCCAATGTAACTGCCTGGCTCAGAAGAGCCCACTGAGTCAGCCTTTAACCCCAGTGTGCAGAAGTTGTCAAAACGTGTTTTTCTTCAGAAATAAACACGTTTGGGCAACTTTGGTCTTCCCCATGTAACTTCTGGGGCAGGAACAGCACACTTTTCAAAAGGTGTTTTTCAGCTCGAAACAAACACGTTTTTTCAGACTGTTGAATCCCAATATAACTGCCTGGCTCAGAAGAGCCCACTGAGTCAGCCCTTAAACCAAGTGTGCAGAAGTTGTCAAAACGTGCTTTTCAGCAGAAATAAACACGTTTGGGCAACTTTGGTCACCCCCATGTAACTTCTGGGCAGAAAAAGCACAGTTTTCTAAAGGTGTTTTTCAGCTCGAAATAAACACGTTTTTTCAGGCTGTTGAATCCCAATGTAACTGCCTGGCTCAGAAGAGCCCACTGAGTCAGCCCTTAACCCCAGTGTGCAGAAGTTGTCAATACGTGTTTTCAGCAGAAATAAACACGTTTGGGCAACTTGGGTCACCCCCATGAAACATCTGGGGCAGGAATAGCATACTTTTCAACAGGTGTTTTTCAGCCAAAAAATATACGCTTCTTTTCAGACTGTTGATTCCCCATGTAAATGCCTGGCTCAGAAGAGCCCACTGAGTCAGCACTTAACCCCAGTGTGCAGAAGTTGGCAAAACGTGCTTTTCAGCAGAAATAAACACGTTTGGGCAACTTTGGTCTTCCCCATGTAACTTCTGGGGCAGGAACAGCACACTTTTCAAAAGGTGTTTTTCAGCTCGAAACAAACACGTTTTTTCAGACTGTTGAATCCCAATGTAACTGCCTGGCTCAGAAGAGCCCACTGAGTCAGCCTTTAACCCCAGTGTGCAGAAGTTGTCAAAACGTGTTTTTCTGCAGAAATAAACACGTTTGGGCAACTTTGGTCTTCCCCATGTAACTTCTGGGGCAGGAACAGCACACTTTTCAAAAGGTGTTTTTCAGCTCGAAACAAACACGTTTTTTCAGACTGTTGAATCCCAATGTAACTGCCTGGCTCAGAAGAGCCCACTGAGTCAGCCTTTAACCCCAGTGTGCAGAAGTTGTCAAAACGTGTTTTTCTGCAGAAATAAACACGTTTGGGCAACTTTGGTCTTCCCCATGTAACTTCTGGGGCAGGAACAGCATACTTTTCAACAGGTGTTTTTCAGCCAAAAAATATACGCGTCTTTTCAGACTGTAGAATCCCAAAGTAACTGCCTGGCTCAGAAGAGCCAGCTGAGTCAGCCTTTAAACCCAGTGAACAGAAGTTGTCTAATCGTGCTTTTCAGCAGAAATAAACACGTTTGGGCAACTTTGGTCACCCCCATGTAACTTCTGGGGCAGGAACAGCACACTTTTCAAAAGGTGTTTTTCAGCTGAAATAAACACGTTGGGGGAACTTTGGTCACCCCCATGTAACTTCTGGGGCAGGAACAGCACACTTTTCAAAAGGTGTTTTTCAGCTCGAAACAAACGCGTTTTTTCAGACTGTTGAATCCCAATGTAACTGCCTGGCTCAGAAGAGCCAGCTCAGTCAGCCTTTAAACCCAGTGAACAGAAGTTGTCAAAAAGTACTTTTCAGCAGAAATAAACACGTTTGGGCAACTTTGGTCTTCCCCATGTAACTTCTGGGGCAGGAACAGCACACTTTTCAAAAGGTTTTTTTCAGCTCGAAACAAACACGTTTTTTCAGACTGTTGAATCCCAATGTAACTGCCTGGCTCAGAAGAGCCCACTGAGTCAGCCCTTAAACCAAGTATGCAGAAGTTGTCAAAACGTGCTTTTTAGCAGAAATAAACACGTTTGGGCAACTTGGGTCACCCCCATGAAACATCTGGGGCAGGAACAGCACACTTTTCAAAACGTGTTTTTCAGCTCGAAACAAATGCGTTTTTTCAAACTGTTGAATCCCAATGTAACTGCCTAGCTCAGAAGAGCCCACTGAGTCAGCCTTTAACCCCAGTGTGCAGAAGTTGTCAAAACGTGTTTTTCAGCAGAAATAAACACGTTTGGGCAACTTTGGTCACCCCCATGTAACTTCTGGGGCAGGAACAGCACACTTTTCAAAAGGTGTTTTTCAGCTCGAAACAACTGCTTTTTTTCAGACTGTTGAATCCCAAAGTAACTGCCTGGCTCAGAAGAGCCCAATGAGTAAGCCCTTAAACCAAGTGTGCAGAAGTTGTCAAAACGTGCTTTTCAGCAGAAATAAACACGTTTGGGCAACTTTGGTCACCCCCATGTAACTTCTGGGGCAGGAACAGCAAACTTTTCAAAAGGTGTTTTTCAGCTCGAAACAAACACGTTTTTTAAAAACTGTTGAATCCCAATGTAACTGCCTGGCTCAGAAGAGCCCACTGAGTCAGCCTTTAACCCCAGTGTGCAGAAGTTGTCTAAACGTGTTTTTCTGCAGAAATAAACACGTTTGGGCAACTTTGGTCTTCCCCATGTAACTTCTGGGGCAGGAACAGCACACTTTTCAAAAGGTGTTTTTCAGATCGAAACAAACACGTTTTTTCAGACTGTTGAATCCCAATATAACTGCCTGGCTCAGAGGAGCCCACTGAGTCAGCCCTTAACCCCAGTGTGCAGAAGTTGTCAAAACGTGTTTTTCAGCAGAAATAAACACGTTTGGGCAACTTTGGTCACCCCCATGTAACTTCTGGGCAGAAAAAGCACAGTTTTCTAAAGGTGTTTTTCAGCTCGAAATAAACACGTTTTTTCAGACTGTTGAATCCCAATGTAACTGCCTGGCTCAGAAGAGCCCACTGAGTCAGCCCTTAACCCCAGTGTGCAGAAGTTGTCAAAACGTGTTTTCAGCAGAAATAAACACGTTTGGGCAACTTGGGTCACCCCCATTAAACATCTGGGGCAGGAACAGCATACTTTTCAACAGGTGTTTTTCAGCCAAAAAATATACGCGTCTTTTCAGACTGTTGATTCCCCATGTAAATGCCTGGCTCAGAAGAGCCCACTGAGTCAGCACTTAACCCCAGTGTGCAGAAGTTGGCAAAACGTGTTTTTCAGCTGAAATAAACACGTTGGGGGAACTTTGGTCACCCCCATGTAACTTCTGGGGCAGGACCAGCACACTTTTCAAAAGGTGTTTTTCAGCTCGAAATAAACGCGTTTTTTCAATCTGTAGAATCCCAAAGTAACTGCCTGGCTCAGAAGAGCCAGCTGAGTCAGCCTTTAAACCCAGTGAACAGGAGTTGTCTAAACGTGCTTTTCAGCAGAAATAAACACGTTTGGGCAACTTTGGTCACCCCCATGTAACTTCTGGGGCAGGAACAGCACACTTTTCAAAAGGTGTTTTTCAGCTGAAATAAACACGTTGGGGGAACTTTGGTCACCCCCATGTAACTTCTGGGGCAGGAACAGCACACTTTTCAAAAGGTGTTTTTCAGCTCGAAACAAACGCGTTTTTTCAGACTGTTGCATCCCAATGTAACTGCCTGGCTCAGAAGAGCCCACTGAGTCAGCCCTTAAACCAAGTGTGCAGAAGTTGTCAAAACGTGCTTTTCAGCAGAAATAAACACGTTTGGGCAACTTGGGTCACCCCCATGAAACATCTGGGGCAGGAACAGCACACTTTTCAAAACGTGTTTTTCAGCTCGAAATAAACACGTTTTTTCAGACTGTTGAATCCGAATGTAACTGCCTGGCTCAGAAGAGACCTCTGAGTCAGCCCTTAACCACAGTGTGCAGAAGTTGTCAAAACTTGTTTTTCAGCAGAAATAAACACGTTTGGGCAACTTTGGTCACCCCCATGTAACTTCTGGGGCAGGAACAGCACACTTTTCAAAAGGTGTTTTTCAGCTCGAAACAAACGTGTTTTTTCAGACTGTTGAATCCCAATGTAACTGCCTGGCTCAGAAGAGCCCACTGAGTCAGCCTTTAACCCCAGTGTGCAGAAGTTGTCAAAACGTGTTTTTCTGCAGAAATAAACACGTTTGGGCAACTTTGGTCTTCCCCATGTAACTTCTGGGGCAGGAACAGCACACTTTTCAAAAGGTGTTTTTCAGCTCGAAACAAACACGTTTTTTCAGTCTGTTGAATCCCAATGTAACTGCCTGGCTCAGAAGAGCCCACTGAGTCAGCCCTTAACCCCAGTGTGCAGAAGTTGTCAAAACGTGTTTTTCAGCAGAAATAAACACGTTTGGGCAACTTTGGTCACCCCCATGTAACTTCTGGGGCAGGAACAGCACACTTTTCAAAAGGTGTTTTTCAGCTCGAAACAAACGCGTTTTTTCAGACTGTTGAATCCCAATGTAACTGCCTGGCTCAGAAGAGCCCAATGAGTAAGCCCTTAAACCAAGTGTGCAGAAGTTTTCAAAACGTGCTTTTCAGCAGAAATAAACACGTTTGGGCAACTTTGGTCTTCCCCATGTAACTTCTGGGGCAGGAACAGCACACTTTTCAAAAGGTGTTTTTCAGCTCGAAACAAACACGTTTTTTCAGACTGTTGAATCCCAATGTAACTGCCTGGCTCAGAAGAGCCCACTGAGTCAGCCTTTAACCCCAGTGTGCAGAAGTTGTCAAAACGTGTTTTTCTTCAGAAATAAACACGTTTGGGCAACTTTGGTCTTCCCCATGTAACTTCTGGGGCAGGAACAGCACACTTTTCAAAAGGTGTTTTTCAGCTCGAAACAAACGCGTTTTTTCAGACTGTTGAATCCCAATGTAACTGCCTGGCTCAGAAGAGCCCACTGAGTCAGCCCTTAAACCAAGTGTGCAGAAGTTGTCAAAACGTGCTTTTCAGCAGAAATAAACACGTTTGGGCAACTTTGGTCACCCCCATGTAACTTCTGGGCAGAAAAAGCACAGTTTTCTAAAGGTGTTTTTCAGCTCGAAATAAACACGTTTTTTCAGGCTGTTGAATCCCAATGTAACTGCCTGGTTCAGAAGAGCCCACTGAGTCAGCCCTTAACCCCAGTGTGCAGAAGTTGTCAATACGTGTTTTCAGCAGAAATAAACACGTTTGGGCAACTTGGGTCACCCCCATGAAACATCTGGGGCAGGAACAGCATACTTTTCAACAGGTGTTTTTCAGCCAAAAAATATACGCGTCTTTTCAGACTGTTGATTCCCCATGTAAATGCCTGGCTCAGAAGAGCCCACTGAGTCAGCACTT
Source organism: Lepisosteus platostomus (assembly GCF_059453375.1). Taxonomy (NCBI): domain Eukaryota; kingdom Metazoa; phylum Chordata; class Actinopteri; order Semionotiformes; family Lepisosteidae; genus Lepisosteus; species Lepisosteus platostomus. Next base: position 6,233,163 of record NC_142631.1, read on the forward strand.
AACCCCAATGTGCAGAAGTTGGCAAAACGTGTTTTTCAGCTGAAATAAACACGTTGGGGGAACTTTGGTCACCCCCATGTAACTTCTGGGGCAGGACCAGCACACTTTTCAAAAGGTGTTTTTCAGCTCGAAATAAACGCGTTTTTTCAAACTGTAGAATCCCAATGTAACTCCCTGGCTCAGAAGAGCCAGCTGAGTCAGCCTTTAAACCCAGTGAACAGAAGTTGTCTAAACGTGCTTTTCAGCAGAAATAAACACGTTTGGGCAACTTTGGTCACCCCCATGTAACTTCTGAGGCAGGAACAGCACACTTTCAAAAGGTGTTTTTCAGCTGAAATAAACACGTTGGGGGAACTTTGGTCACCCCCATGTAACTTCTGGGGCAGGAACAGCACACTTTTCAAAAGGTTTTTTTCAGCTCGAAACAAACGCGTTTTTTCAGACTGTTGCATCCCAATGTAACTGCCTGGCTCAGAAGAGCCCACTGAGTCAGCCCTTAAACCAAGTGTGCAGAAGTTGTCAAAACGTGCTTTTCAGCAGAAATAAACACGTTTGGGCAACTTTCGTCACCCCCATATAACGTCTGGGGCAGGAACAGCACACTTTTCAAAAGGTGTTTTTCAGCTCGAAACAAACGCGTTTTTTCAGACTGTTGAATCCCAATGTAACTGCCTGGCTCAGAAGAGCCCAATGAGTAAGCCCTTAAACCAAGCGTGCAGAAGCTGTCAAAACGTGCTTTTCAGCAGAAATAAACACGTTTGGGCAACTTTGGTCACCCCCATGTAACTTCTGGGCAGAAAAAGCACAGTTTTCTAAAGGTGTTTTTCAGCTCGAAATAAACACGTTTTTTCAGGCTGTTGAATCCCAATGTAACTGCCTGGCTCAGAAGAGCCCACTGAGTCAGCCCTTAACCCCAGTGTGCAGAAGTTGTCAAAACGTGTTTTCAGCAGAAATAAACACGTTTGGGCAACTTGGGTCACCCCCATGAAACATCTGGGGCAGGAACAGCATACTTTTCAACAGGTGTTTTTCAGCCAAAAAATATACACGTCTTTTCAGACTGTTGATTCCCCATGTAAATGCCTGGCTCAGAAGAGCCCACTGAGTCAGCACTTAACCCCAGTGTGCAGAAGTTGGCAAAACGTGTTTTTCAGCTGAAATAAACACGTTGGGGGAACTTTGGTCACCCCCATGTAACTTCTGGGGCAGGACCAGCACACTTTTCAAAAGGTGTTTTTCAGCTCGAAATAAACGCGTTTTTTCAAACTGTAGAATCCCAATGTAACTCCCTGGCTCAGAAGAGCCAGCTGAGTCAGCCTTTAAACCCAGTGAACAGAAGTTGTCTTAACGTGCTTTTCAGGAGAAATAAACACGTTTGGGCAACTTTGGTCACCCCCATGTAACTTCTGGGGCAGGAACAGCACACTTTTCAAAAGGTGTTTTTCAGCTCGAAACAAACACGTTTTTTCAGACTGTTGAATCCCAATATAACTGCCTGGCTCAGAGGAGCCCACTGAGTCAGCCCTTAACCCCAGTGTGCAGAAGTTGTCAAAACGTGTTTTTCAGCAGAAATAAACACGTTTGGGCAACTTTGGTCACCCCCATGTAACTACTGGGGCAGGAACAGCACACTTTTCAAAAGGTGTTTTTCAGCTCGAAACAAACGTGTTTTTTCAGACTGTTGAATCCCAATGTAACTGCCTGGCTCAGAAGAGCCCACTGAGTCAGCCCTTAAACCAAGTGTGCAGAAGTTGTCAAAACGTGCTTTTCAGCAGAAATAAACACGTTTGGGCAACATTGGACACCCCCATGTAACTTCTGGGCAGAAAAAGCACAGTTTTCTAAAGGTGTTTTTCAGCTCGAAATAAACACGTTTTTTCAGGCTGTTGAATCCCAATGTAACTGCCTGGCTCAGAAGAGCCCACTGAGTCAGCCCTTAACCCCAGTGTGCAGAAGTTGTCAAAACGTGTTTTCAGCAGAAATAAACACGTTTGGGCAACTTGGGTCACCCCCATGAAACATCTGGGGCAGGAACAGCATACTTTTCAACAGGTGTTTTTCAGCCAAAAAATATACGCGTCTTTTCAGACTGTTGATTCCCCATGTAAATGCCAGGCTCAGAAGAGCCCACTGAGTCAGCACTTAACCCCAGTGTGCAGAAGTTGGCAAAACGTGTTTTTCAGCTGAAATAAACACGTTGGGGGAACTTTTGTCACCCCCATGTAACTTCTGGGGCAGGACCAGCACACTTTTCAAAAGGTGTTTTTCAGCTCGAAATAAACGCGTTTTTTCAAACTGTAGAATCCCAAAGTAACTGCCTGGCTCAGAAGAGCCAGCTGAGTCAGCCTTTAAACCCAGTGAACAGAAGTTGTCTAATCGTGCTTTTCAGCAGAAATAAACACGTTTGGGCAACTTTGGTCACCCCCATGTAACTTCTGGGGCAGGAACAGCACACTTTTCAAAAGGTGTTTTTCAGCTGAAATAAACACGTTGGGGGAACTTTGGTCACCCCCATGTAACTTCTGGGGCAGGAACAGCACACTTTTCAAAAGGTGTTTTTCAGCTCGAAACAAACGCGTTTTTTCAGACTGTTGAATCCCAATGTAACTGCCTGGCTCAGAAGAGCCAGCTCAGTCAGCCTTTAAACCCAGTGAACAGAAGTTGTCAAAAAGTACTTTTCAGCAGAAATAAACACGTTTGGGCAACTTTGGTCTTCCCCATGTAACTTCTGGGGAAGGAACAGCACACTTTTCAAAAGGTGTTTTTCAGCTCGAAACAAACACTTTTTTTCAGACTGTTGAATCCCAATGTAACTGCCTGGCTCAGAAGAGCCCACTGAGTCAGCCTTTAACCCCAGTGTGCAGAAGTTGTCAAAACGTGTTTTTCAGCAGAAATAAACACGTTTGGGCAACTTTGGTAACCACCATGTAACTTCTGGGGCAGGAACAGCATACTTTTCAACAGGTGTTTTTCAGCCAAAAAATATACGCGTCTTTTCAGACTGTTGATTCCCCATGTAAATGCCAGGCTCAGAAGAGCCCACTGAGTCAGCCCTTAACCCCAGTGTGCAGAAGTTGTCAAAACGTGTTTTCAGCAGAAATAAACACGTTTGGGCAACTTGGGTCACCCCCATGAAACATCTGGGGCAGGAACAGCATACTTTTCAACAGGTGTTTTTCAGCCAAAAAATATACGCGTCTTTTCAGACTGTTGATTCCCCATGTAAATGCCAGGCTCAGAAGAGCCCACTGAGTCAGCACTTAACCCCAGTGTGCAGAAGTTGGCAAAACGTGTTTTTCAGCTGAAATAAACACGTTGGGGGAACTTTGGTCACCCCCATGTAACTTCTGGGGCAGGACCAGCACACTTTTCAAAAGGTGTTTTTCAGCTCGAAATAAACGCGTTTTTACAAACTGTAGAATCCCAAAGTAACTGCCTGGCTCAGAAGAGCCAGCTGAGTCAGCCTTTAAACCCAGTGAACAGAAGTTGTCTAATCGTGCTTTTCAGCAGAAATAAACACGTTTGGGCAACTTTGGTCACCCCCATGTAACTTCTGGGGCAGGAACAGCACACTTTTCAAAAGGTGTTTTTCAGCTGAAATAAACACGTTGGGGGAACTTTGGTCACCCCCATGTAACTTCTGGGGCAGGAACAGCACACTTTTCAAAAGGTGTTTTCAGCTCGAAACAAACGCGTTTTTTCAGACTGTTGAATCCCAATGTAACTGCCTGGCTCAGAAGAGCCAGCTCAGTCAGCCTTTAAACCCAGTGAACAGAAGTTGTCAAAAAGTACTTTTCAGCAGAAATAAACACGTTTGGGCAACTTTGGTCTTCCCCATGTAACTTCTGGGGCAGGAACAGCACACTTTTCAAAAGGTGTTTTTCAGCTCGAAACAAACGCGTTTTTTCAATCTGTAGAATCCCAAAGTAACTGCCTGGCTCAGAAGAGCCAGCTGAGTCAGCCTTTAAACCCAGTGAACAGAAGTTGTCTAAACGTGCTTTTCAGCAGAAATAAACACGTTTGGGCAACTTTGGTCACCCCCATGTAACTTCTGGGGCAGGAACAGCACACTTTTCAAAAGGTGTTTTTCAGCTGAAATAAACACGTTGGGGGAACTTTGGTCACCCCCATGTAACTTCTGGGGCAGGAACAGCACACTTTTCAAAAGGTGTTTTTCAGCTCGAAACAAACGCGTTTTTTCAGACTGTTGCATCCCAATGTAACTGCCTGGCTCAGAAGAGCCCACTGAGTCAGCCCTTAAACCAAGTGTGCAGAAGTTGTCAAAACGTGCTTTTCAGCAGAAATAAACACGTTTGGGCAACTTGGGTCACCCCCATGAAACATCTGGGGCAGGAACAGCACACTTTTCAAAACGTGTTTTTCAGCTCGAAATAAACACGTTTTTTCAGACTGTTGAATCCGAATGTAACTGCCTGGCTCAGAAGAGACCTCTGAGTCAGCCCTTAACCACAGTGTGCAGAAGTTGTCAAAACTTGTTTTTCAGCAGAAATAAACACGTTTGGGCAACTTTGGTCACCCCCATGTAACTTCTGGGGCAGGAACAGCACACTTTTCAAAAGGTGTTTTTCAGCTCGAAACAAACGTGTTTTTTCAGACTGTTGAATCCCAATGTAACTGCCTGGCTCAGAAGAGCCCACTGAGTCAGCCTTTAACCCCAGTGTGCAGAAGTTGTCAAAACGTGTTTTTCTGCAGAAATAAACACGTTTGGGCAACTTTGGTCTTCCCCATGTAACTTCTGGGGCAGGAACAGCACACTTTTCAAAAGGTGTTTTTCAGCTCGAAACAAACACGTTTTTTCAGTCTGTTGAATCCCAATGTAACTGCCTGGCTCAGAAGAGCCCACTGAGTCAGCCCTTAACCCCAGTGTGCAGAAGTTGTCAAAACGTGTTTTTCAGCAGAAATAAACACGTTTGGGCAACTTTGGTCACCCCCATGTAACTTCTGGGGCAGGAACAGCACACTTTTCAAAAGGTGTTTTTCAGCTCGAAACAAACGCGTTTTTTCAGACTGTTGAATCCCAATGTAACTGCCTGGCTCAGAAGAGCCCAATGAGTAAGCCCTTAAACCAAGTGTGCAGAAGTTTTCAAAACGTGCTTTTCAGCAGAAATAAACACGTTTGGGCAACTTTGGTCTTCCCCATGTAACTTCTGGGGCAGGAACAGCACACTTTTCAAAAGGTGTTTTTCAGCTCGAAACAAACACGTTTTTTCAGACTGTTGAATCCCAATGTAACTGCCTGGCTCAGAAGAGCCCACTGAGTCAGCCTTTAACCCCAGTGTGCAGAAGTTGTCAAAACGTGTTTTTCTTCAGAAATAAACACGTTTGGGCAACTTTGGTCTTCCCCATGTAACTTCTGGGGCAGGAACAGCACACTTTTCAAAAGGTGTTTTTCAGCTCGAAACAAACGCGTTTTTTCAGACTGTTGAATCCCAATGTAACTGCCTGGCTCAGAAGAGCCCACTGAGTCAGCCCTTAAACCAAGTGTGCAGAAGTTGTCAAAACGTGCTTTTCAGCAGAAATAAACACGTTTGGGCAACTTTGGTCACCCCCATGTAACTTCTGGGCAGAAAAAGCACAGTTTTCTAAAGGTGTTTTTCAGCTCGAAATAAACACGTTTTTTCAGGCTGTTGAATCCCAATGTAACTGCCTGGTTCAGAAGAGCCCACTGAGTCAGCCCTTAACCCCAGTGTGCAGAAGTTGTCAATACGTGTTTTCAGCAGAAATAAACACGTTTGGGCAACTTGGGTCACCCCCATGAAACATCTGGGGCAGGAACAGCATACTTTTCAACAGCTGTTTTTCAGCCAAAAAATATACGCGTCTTTTCAGACTGTTGATTCCCCATGTAAATGCCTGGCTCAGAAGAGCCCACTGAGTCAGCACTTAACCCCAATGTGCAGAAGTTGGCAAAACGTGTTTTTCAGCTGAAATAAACACGTTGGGGGAACTTTGGTCACCCCCATGTAACTTCTGGGGCAGGACCAGCACACTTTTCAAAAGGTGTTTTTCAGCTCGAAATAAACGCGTTTTTTCAAACTGTAGAATCCCAATGTAACTCCCTGGCTCAGAAGAGCCAGCTGAGTCAGCCTTTAAACCCAGTGAACAGAAGTTGTCTAAACGTGCTTTTCAGCAGAAATAAACACGTTTGGGCAACTTTGGTCACCCCCATGTAACTTCTGAGGCAGGAACAGCACACTTTCAAAAGGTGTTTTTCAGCTGAAATAAACACGTTGGGGGAACTTTGGTCACCCCCATGTAACTTCTGGGGCAGGAACAGCACACTTTTCAAAAGGTTTTTTTCAGCTCGAAACAAACGCGTTTTTTCAGACTGTTGCATCCCAATGTAACTGCCTGGCTCAGAAGAGCCCACTGAGTCAGCCCTTAAACCAAGTGTGCAGAAGTTGTCAAAACGTGCTTTTCAGCAGAAATAAACACGTTTGGGCAACTTTCGTCACCCCCATGTAACGTCTGGGGCAGGAACAGCACACTTTTCAAAAGGTGTTTTTCAGCTCGAAACAAACGCGTTTTTTCAGACTGTTGAATCCCAATGTAACTGCCTGGCTCAGAAGAGCCCAATGAGTAAGCCCTTAAACCAAGCGTGCAGAAGCTGTCAAAACGTGCTTTTCAGCAGAAATAAACACGTTTGGGCAACTTTGGTCACCCCCATGTAACTTCTGGGCAGAAAAAGCACAGTTTTCTAAAGGTGTTTTTCAGCTCGAAATAAACACGTTTTTTCAGGCTGTTGAATCCCAATGTAACTGCCTGGCTCAGAAGAGCCCACTGAGTCAGCCCTTAACCCCAGTGTGCAGAAGTTGTCAAAACGTGTTTTCAGCAGAAATAAACACGTTTGGGCAACTTGGGTCACCCCCATGAAACATCTGGGGCAGGAACAGCATACTTTTCAACAGGTGTTTTTCAGCCAAAAAATATACACGTCTTTTCAGACTGTTGATTCCCCATGTAAATGCCTGGCTCAGAAGAGCCCACTGAGTCAGCACTTAACCCCAGTGTGCAGAAGTTGGCAAAACGTGTTTTTCAGCTGAAATAAACACGTTGGGGGAACTTTGGTCACCCCCATGTAACTTCTGGGGCAGGACCAGCACACTTTTCAAAAGGTGTTTTTCAGCTCGAAATAAACGCGTTTTTTCAAACTGTAGAATCCCAATGTAACTCCCTGGCTCAGAAGAGCCAGCTGAGTCAGCCTTTAAACCCAGTGAACAGAAGTTGTCTAAACGTGCTTTTCAGGAGAAATAAACACGTTTGGGCAACTTTGGTCACCCCCATGTAACTTCTGGGGCAGGAACAGCACACTTTTCAAAAGGTGTTTTTCAGCTCGAAACAAACACGTTTTTTCAGACTGTTGAATCCCAATATAACTGCCTGGCTCAGAGGAGCCCACTGAGTCAGCCCTTAACCCCAGTGTGCAGAAGTTGTCAAAACGTGTTTTTCAGCAGAAATAAACACGTTTGGGCAACTTTGGTCACCCCCATGTAACTACTGGGGCAGGAACAGCACACTTTTCAAAAGGTGTTTTTCAGCTCGAAACAAACGTGTTTTTTCAGACTGTTGAATCCCAATGTAACTGCCTGGCTCAGAAGAGCCCACTGAGTCAGCCCTTAAACCAAGTGTGCAGAAGTTGTCAAAACGTGCTTTTCAGCAGAAATAAACACGTTTGGGCAACATTGGACACCCCCATGTAACTTCTGGGCAGAAAAAGCACAGTTTTCTAAAGGTGTTTTTCAGCTCGAAATAAACACGTTTTTTCAGGCTGTTGAATCCCAATGTAACTGCCTGGCTCAGAAGAGCCCACTGAGTCAGCCCTTAACCCCAGTGTGCAGAAGTTGTCAAAACGTGTTTTCAGCAGAAATAAACACGTTTGGGCAACTTGGGTCACCCCCATGAAACATCTGGGGCAGGAACAGCATACTTTTCAACAGGTGTTTTTCAGCCAAAAAATATACGCGTCTTTTCAGACTGTTGATTCCCCATGTAAATGCCAGGCTCAGAAGAGCCCACTGAGTCAGCACTTAACCCCAGTGTGCAGAAGTTGGCAAAACGTGTTTTTCAGCTGAAATAAACACGTTGGGGGAACTTTTGTCACCCCCATGTAACTTCTGGGGCAGGACCAGCACACTTTTCAAAAGGTGTTTTTCAGCTCGAAATAAACGCGTTTTTTCAAACTGTAGAATCCCAAAGTAACTGCCTGGCTCAGAAGAGCCAGCTGAGTCAGCCTTTAAACCCAGTGAACAGAAGTTGTCTAATCGTGCTTTTCAGCAGAAATAAACACGTTTGGGCAACTTTGGTCACCCCCATGTAACTTCTGGGGCAGGAACAGCACACTTTTCAAAAGGTGTTTTTCAGCTGAAATAAACACGTTGGGGGAACTTTGGTCACCCCCATGTAACTTCTGGGGCAGGAACAGCACACTTTTCAAAAGGTGTTTTTCAGCTTGAAACAAACGCGTTTTTTCAGACTGTTGAATCCCAATGTAACTGCCTGGCTCAGAAGAGCCAGCTCAGTCAGCCTTTAAACCCAGTGAACAGAAGTTGTCAAAAAGTACTTTTCAGCAGAAATAAACACGTTTGGGCAACTTTGGTCTTCCCCATGTAACTTCTGGGGAAGGAACAGCACACTTTTCAAAAGGTGTTTTTCAGCTCGAAACAAACACTTTTTTTCAGACTGTTGAATCCCAATGTAACTGCCTGGCTCAGAAGAGCCCACTGAGTCAGCCTTTAACCCCAGTGTGCAGAAGTTGTCAAAACGTGTTTTTCTGCAGAAATAAACACGTTTGGGCAACTTTGGTCTTCCCCATGTAACTTCTGGGGCAGGAACAGCACACTTTTCAAAAGGTGTTTTTCAGCTCGAAACAAACACGTTTTTTCAGACTGTTGAATCCCAATGTAACTGCCTGGCTCAGAAGAGCCCACTGAGTCAGCCCTTAACCCCAGTGTGCAGAAGTTGTCAAAACGTGTTTTTCAGCAGAAATAAACACGTTTGGGCAACTTTGGTAACCCCCATGTAACTTCTGGGGCAGGAACAGCATACTTTTCAACAGGTGTTTTTCAGCCAAAAAATATACGCGTCTTTTCAGACTGTTGATTCCCCATGTAAATGCCAGGCTCAGAAGAGCCCACTGAGTCAGCCCTTAACCCCAGTGTGCAGAAGTTGTCAAAACGTGTTTTCAGCAGAAATAAACACGTTTGGGCAACTTGGGTCACCCCCATGAAACATCTGGGGCAGGAACAGCATACTTTTCAACAGGTGTTTTTCAGCCAAAAAATATACGCGTCTTTTCAGACTGTTGATTCCCCATGTAAATGCCAGGCTCAGAAGAGCCCACTGAGTCAGCACTTAACCCCAGTGTGCAGAAGTTGGCAAAACGTGTTTTTCAGCTGAAATAAACACGTTGGGGGAACTTTGGTCACCCCCATGTAACTTCTGGGGCAGGACCAGCACACTTTTCAAAAGGTGTTTTTCAGCTCGAAATAAACGCGTTTTTACAAACTGTAGAATCCCAAAGTAACTGCCTGGCTCAGAAGAGCCAGCTGAGTCAGCCTTTAAACCCAGTGAACAGAAGTTGTCTAATCGTGCTTTTCAGCAGAAATAAACACGTTTGGGCAACTTTGGTCACCCCCATGTAACTTCTGGGGCAGGAACAGCACACTTTTCAAAAGGTGTTTTTCAGCTGAAATAAACACGTTGGGGGAACTTTGGTCACCCCCATGTAACTTCTGGGGCAGGAACAGCACACTTTTCAAAAGGTGTTTTCAGCTCGAAACAAACGCGTTTTTTCAGACTGTTGAATCCCAATGTAACTGCCTGGCTCAGAAGAGCCAGCTCAGTCAGCCTTTAAACCCAGTGAACAGAAGTTGTCAAAAAGTACTTTTCAGCAGAAATAAACACGTTTGGGCAACTTTGGTCTTCCCCATGTAACTTCTGGGGCAGGAACAGCACACTTTTCAAAAGGTGTTTTTCAGCTCGAAACAAACACGTTTTTTCAGGCTGTTGAATCCCAATGTAACTGCCTGGCTCAGAAGAGCCCACTGAGTCAGCCTTTAACCCCAGTGTGCAGAAGTTGTCAAAACGTGTTTTTCTGCAGAAATAAACACGTTTGGGCAACTTTGGTCTTCCCCATGTAACTTCTGGGGCAGGAACAGCACACTTTTCAAAAGGTGTTTTTCAGCTCGAAACAAACACGTTTTTTCAGACTGTTGAATCCCAATGTAACTGCCTGGCTCAGAAGAGCCCACTGAGTCAGTCCTTAACCCCAGTGTGCAGAAGTTGTCAAAACGTGTTTTTCAGCAGAAATAAACACGTTTGGGCAACTTTGTTCACCCCCATGTAACTTCTGGGGCAGGAACAGCACACTTTTCAAAAGGTGTTTTTCAGCTCGAAACAAACGCATTTTTTCAGACTGTTGAATCCCAATGTAACTGCCTGGCTCAGAAGAGCCCACTGAGTCAGCCCTTAAACCAAGTATGCAGAAGTTGTCAAAACGTGCTTTTTAGCAGAAATAAACACGTTTGGGCAACTTGGGTCACCCCCATGAAACATCTGGGGCAGGAACAGCACACTTTTCAAAACGTGTTTTTCAGCTCGAAACAAATGCGTTTTTTCAAACTGTTGAATCCCAATGTAACTGCCTAGCTCAGAAGAGCCCACTGAGTCAGCCTTTAACCCCAGTGTGCAGAAGTTGTCAAAACGTGTTTTTCAGCAGAAATAAACACGTTTGGGCAACTTTGGTCACCCCCATGTAACTTCTGGGGCAGGAACAGCACACTTTTCAAAAGGTGTTTTTCAGCTCGAAACAAACGCGTTTTTTCAGACTGTTGAATCCCAATGTAACTGCCTGGCTCAGAAGAGCCCAATGAGTAAGCCCTTAAACCAAGTGTGCAGAAGTTGTCAAAACGTGCTTTTCAGCAGAAATAAACACGTTTGGGCAACTTTGGTCACCCCCATGTAACTTCTGGGGCAGGAACAGCAAACTTTTCAAAAGGTGTTTTTCAGCTCGAAACAAACACGTTTTTTCAGACTGTTGAATCCCAATGTAACTGCCTGGCTCAGAAGAGCCCACTGAGTCAGGCTTTAACCCCAGTGTGCAGAAGTTGTCTAAACGTGTTTTTCTGCAGAAATAAACACGTTTGGGCAACTTTGGTCTTCCCCATGTAACTTCTGGGGCAGGAACAGCACACTTTTCAAAAGGTGTTTTTCAGATCGAAACAAACACGTTTTTTCAGACTGTTGAATCCCAATATAACTGCCTGGCTCAGAGGAGCCCACTGAGTCAGCCCTTAACCCCAGTGTGCAGAAGTTGTCAAAACGTGTTTTTCAGCAGAAATAAACACGTTTGGGCAACTTTGGTCACCCCCATGTAACTTCTGGGCAGAAAAAGCACAGTTTTCTAAAGGTGTTTTTCAGCTCGAAATAAACACGTTTTTTCAGGCTGTTGAATCCCAATGTAACTGCCTGGCTCAGAAGAGCCCACTGAGTCAGCCCTTAACCCCAGTGTGCAGAAGTTGTCAAAACGTGTTTTCAGCAGAAATAAACACGTTTGGGCAACTTGGGTCACCCCCATTAAACATCTGGGGCAGGAACAGCATACTTTTCAACAGGTGTTTTTCAGCCAAAAAATATACGCGTCTTTTCAGACTGTTGATTCCCCATGTAAATGCCTGGCTCAGAAGAGCCCACTGAGTCAGCACTTAACCCCAGTGTGCAGAAGTTGGCAAAACGTGTTTTTCAGCTGAAATAAACACGTTGGGGGAACTTTGGTCACCCCCATGTAACATCTGGGGCAGGACCAGCACACTTTTCAAAAGGTGTTTTTCAGCTCGAAATAAACGCGTTTTTTCAATCTGTAGAATCCCAAAGTAACTGCCTGGCTCAGAAGAGCCAGCTGAGTCAGCCTTTAAACCCAGTGAACAGAAGTTGTCTAAACGTGCTTTTCAGCAGAAATAAACACGTTTGGGCAACTTTGGTCACCCCCATGTAACTTCTGGGGCAGGAACAGCACACTTTTCAAAAGGTGTTTTTCAGCTGAAATAAACACGTTGGGGGAACTTTGGTCACCCCCATGTAACTTCTGGGGCAGGAACAGCACACTTTTCAAAAGGTGTTTTTCAGCTCGAAACAAACGCGTTTTTTCAGTCTGTTGCATCCCAATGTAACTGCCTGGCTCAGAAGAGCCCACTGAGTCAGCCCTTAAACCAAGTGTGCAGAAGTTGTCAAAACGTGCTTTTCAGCAGAAATAAACACGTTTGGGCAACTTGGGTCACCCCCATGAAACATCTGGGGCAGGAACAGCATACTTTTCAACAGGTGTTTTTCAGCCAAAAAATATACGCGTCTTTTCAGACTGTAGAATCCCAAAGTAACTGCCTGGCTCAGAAGAGCCAGCTGAGTCAGCCTTTAAACCCAGTGAACAGAAGTTGTCTAATCGTGCTTTTCAGCAGAAATAAACACGTTTGGGCAACTTTGGTCACCCCCATGTAACTTCTGGGGCAGGAACAGCACACTTTTCAAAAGGTGTTTTTCAGCTGAAATAAACACGTTGGGGGAACTTTGGTCACCCCCATGTAACTTCTGGGGCAGGAACAGCACACTTTTCAAAAGGTGTTTTTCAGCTCGAAACAAACGCGTTTTTTCAGACTGTTGAATCCCAATGTAACTGCCTGGCTCAGAAGAGCCAGCTCAGTCAGCCTTTAAACCCAGTGAACAGAAGTTGTCAAAAAGTACTTTTCAGCAGAAATAAACACGTTTGGGCAACTTTGGTCTTCCCCATGTAACTTCTGGGGAAGGAACAGCACACTTTTCAAAAGGTGTTTTTCAGCTCGAAACAAACACGTTTTTTCAGACTGTTGAATCCCAATGTAACTGCCTGGCTCAGAAGAGCCCACTGAGTCAGCCTTTAACCCCAGTGTGCAGAAGTTGTCAAAACGTGTTTTTCTGCAGAAATAAACACGTTTGGGCAACTTTGGTCTTCCCCATGTAACTTCTGGGGCAGGAACAGCACACTTTTCAAAAGGTGTTTTTCAGCTCGAAACAAACACGTTTTTTCAGACTGTTGAATCCCAATGTAACTGCCTGGCTCAGAAGAGCCCACTGAGTCAGCCCTTAACCCCAGTGTGCAGAAGTTGTCAAAACGTGTTTTCAGCAGAAATAAACACGTTTGGGCAACTTGGGTCACCCCCATGAAACATCTGGGGCAGGAACAGCATACTTTTCAACAGGTGTTTTTCAGCCAAAAAATATACGCGTCTTTTCAGACTGTTGATTCCCCATGTAAATGCCAGGCTCAGAAGAGCCCACTGAGTCAGCACTTAACCCCAGTGTGCAGAAGTTGGCAAAACGTGTTTTTCAGCTGAAATAAACACGTTGGGGGAACTTTGGTCACCCCCATGTAACTTCTGGGGCAGGACCAGCACACTTTTCAAAAGGTGTTTTTCAGCTCGAAATAAACGCGTTTTTTCAAACTGTAGAATCCCAAAGTAACTGCCTGGCTCAGAAGAGCCAGCTGAGTCAGCCTTTAAACCCAGTGAACAGAAGTTGTCTAATCGTGCTTTTCAGCAGAAATAAACACGTTTGGGCAACTTTGGTCACCCCCATGTAACTTCTGGGGCAGGAACAGCACACTTTTCAAAAGGTGTTTTTCAGCTGAAATAAACACGTTGGGGGAACTTTGTTCACCCCCATGTAACTTCTGGGGCAGGAACAGCACACTTTTCAAAAGGTGTTTTTCAGCTCGAAACAAACGCGTTTTTTCAGACTGTTGAATCCCAATGTAACTGCCTGGCTCAGAAGAGCCAGCTCAGTCAGCCTTTAAACCCAGTGAACAGAAGTTGTCAAAAAGTACTTTTCAGCAGAAATAAACACGTTTGGGCAACTTTGGTCTTCCCCATGTAACTTCTGGGGAAGGAACAGCACACTTTTCAAAAGGTGTTTTTCAGCTCGAAACAAACACGTTTTTTCAGACTGTTGAATCCCTATGTAACTGCCTGGCTCAGAAGAGCCCACTGAGTCAGCCTTTAACCCCAGTGTGCAGAAGTTGTCAAAACGTGTTTTTCTGCAGAAATAAACACGTTTGGGCAACTTTGGTCTTCCCCATGTAACTTCTGGGGCAGGAACAGCACACTTTTCAAAAGGTGTTTTTCAGCTCGAAACAAACACGTTTTTTCAGACTGTTGAATCCCAATGTAACTGCCTGGCTCAGAAGAGCCCACTGAGTCAGCCCTTAACCCCAGTGTGCAGAAGTTGTCAAAACGTGTTTTTCAGCAGAAATAAACACGTTTGGGCAACTTTGGTCACCCCCATGTAACTTCTGGGGCAGGAACAGCATACTTTTCAACAGGTGTTTTTCAGCCAAAAAATATACGCGTCTTTTCAGACTGTTGATTCCCCATGTAAATGCCAGGCTCAGAAGAGCCCACTGAGTCAGCCCTTAACCCCAGTGTGCAGAAGTTGTCAAAACGTGTTTTCAGCAGAAATAAACACGTTTGGGCAACTTGGGTCACCCCCATGAAACATCTGGGGCAGGAACAGCATACTTTTCAACAGGTGTTTTTCAGCCAAAAAATATACGCGTCTTTTCAGACTGTTGATTCCCCATGTAAATGCCAGGCTCAGAAGAGCCCACTGAGTCAGCACTTAACCCCAGTGTGCAGAAGTTGGCAAAACGTGTTTTTCAGCTGAAATAAACACGTTGGGGGAACTTTGGTCACCCCCATGTAACTTCTGGGGCAGGACCAGCACACTTTTCAAAAGGTGTTTTTCAGCTCGAAATAAACGCGTTTTTTCAAACTGTAGAATCCCAAAGTAACTGCCTGGCTCAGAAGAGCCAGCTGAGTCAGACTTTAAACCCAGTGAACAGAAGTTGTCTAATCGTGCTTTTCAGCAGAAATAAACACGTTTGGGCAACTTTGGTCACCCCCATGTAACTTCTGGGGCAGGAACAGCACACTTTTCAAAAGGTGTTTTTCAGCTGAAATAAACACATTGGGGGAACTTTGGTCACCCCCATGTAACTTCTGGGGCAGGAACAGCACACTTTTCAAAAGGTGTTTTTCAGCTCGAAACAAACGCGTTTTTTCAGACTGTTGAATCCCAATGTAACTGCCTGGCTCAGAAGAGCCAGCTCAGTCAGCCTTTAAACCCAGTGAACAGAAGTTGTCAAAAAGTACTTTTCAGCAGAAATAAACACGTTTGGGCAACTTTGGTCTTCCCCATGTAACTTCTGGGGCAGGAACAGCACACTTTTCAAAAGGTGTTTTTCAGCTCGAAACAAACACGTTTTTTCAGACTGTTGAATCCCAATGTAACTACCTGGCTCAGAAGAGCCCACTGAGTCAGCCTTTAACCCCAGTGTGCAGAAGTTGTCAAAACGTGTTTTTCTGAAGAAATAAACACGTTTGGGCAACTTTGGTCTTCCCCATGTAACTTCTGGGGCAGGAACAGCACACTTTTCAAAAGGTGTTTTTCAGCTCGAAACAAACACGTTTTTTCAGACTGTTGAATCCCAATGTAACTGCCTGGCTCAGAAGAGCCCACTGAGTCAGCCCTTAACCCCAGTGTGCAGAAGTTGTCAAAACGTGTTTTCAGCAGAAATAAACACGTTTGGGCAACTTGGGTCACCCCCATGAAACATCTGGGGCAGGAACAGCATACTTTTCAACAGGTGTTTTTCAGCCAAAAAATATACGCGTCTTTTCAGACTGTTGATTCCCCATGTAAATGCCAGGCTCAGAAGAGCCCACTGAGTCAGCACTTAACCCCAGTGTGCAGAAGTTGGCAAAACGTGTTTTTCAGCTGAAATAAACACGTTGGGGGAACTTTGGTCACCCCCATGTAACTTCTGGGGCAGGACCAGCACACTTTTCAAAAGGTGTTTTTCAGCTTGAAATAAACGCGTTTTTTCAAACTGTAGAATCCCAAAGTAACTGCCTGGCTCAGAATAGCCAGCTGAGTCAGCCTTTAAACCCAGTGAACAGAAGTTGTCTAATCGTGCTTTTCAGCAGAAATAAACACGTTTGGGCAACTTTGGTCACCCCCATGTAACTTCTGGGGCAGGAACAGCACACTTTTCAAAAGGTGTTTTTCAGCTGAAATAAACACGTTGGGGGAACTTTGGTCACCCCCATGTAACTTCTGGGGCAGGAACAGCACACTTTTCAAAAGGTGTTTTTCAGCTCGAAACAAACGCGTTTTTTCAGGCTGTTGAATCCCAATGTAACTGCCTGGCTCAGAAGAGCCCATTGAGTCAGCCTTTAACCCCAGTGTGCAGAAGTTGTCAAAACTTGTTTTTCTGCAGAAATAAACACGTTTGGGCAACTTTGGTCACCCCCATGTAACTTCTGGGCAGAAAAAGCACAGTTTTCTAAAGGTGTTTTTCAGCTCGAAATAAACACGTTTTTTCAGGCTGTTGAATACCAATGTAACTGCCTGGCTCAGAAGAGCCCATTGAGTCAGCCTTTAACCCCAGTGTGCAGAAGTTGTCAAAACGTGTTTTTCTTCAGAAATAAACACGTTTGGGCAACTTTGGTCTTCCCCATGTAACTTCTGGGGCAGGAACAGCACACTTTTCAAAAGGTGTTTTTCAGCTCGAAACAAACGTGTTTTTTCAGACTGTTGAATCCCAATGTAACTGCCTGGCTCAGAAGAGCCCACTGAGTCAGCCTTTAACCCCAGTGTGCAGAAGTTGTCAAAACGTGTTTTTCTGCAGAAATAAACACGTTTGGGCAACTTTGGTCTTCCCCATGTAACTTCTGGGGCAGGAACAGCACACTTTTCAAAAGGTGTTTTTCAGCTCGAAACAAACACGTTTTTTCAGACTGTTGAATCCCAATGTAACTGCCTGGCTCAGAAGAGCCCACTGAGTCAGCCCTTAACCCCAGTGTGCAGAAGTTGTCAAAACGTGTTTTTCAGCAGAAATAAACACGTTTGGGCAACTTTGGTCACCCCCATGTAACTTCTGGGGCAGGAACAGCACACTTTTCAAAAGGTGTTTTTCAGCTCGAAACAAACGCGTTTTTTCAGACTGTTGAATCCCAATGTAACTGCCTGGCTCAGAAGAGCCCAATGAGTAAGCCCTTAAACCAAGTGTGCAGAAGTTGTCAAAACGTGCTTTTCAGCAGAAATAAACACGTTTGGGCAACTTTGGTCACCCCCATGTAACTTCTGGGGCAGGAACAGCACACTTTTCAAAAGGTGTTTTTCAGCTCGAAATAAACACGTTTTTTCAGGCTGTTGAATCCCAATGTAACTGCCTGGCTCAGAAGAGCCCACTGAGTCAGCCTTTAACCCCAGTGTGCAGAAGTTGTCAAAACGTGTTTTTCTGCAGAAATAAACACGTTTGGGCAACTTTGGTCTTCCCCATGTAACTTCTGGGGCAGGAACAGCACACTTTTTAAAAGGTGTTTTTCAGCTCGAAACAAACACGTTTTTTCAGACTGTTGAATCCCAATATAACTGCCTGGCTCAGAGGAGCCCGCTGAGTCAGCCCTTAACCCCAGTGTGCAGAAGTTGTCAAAACGTGTTTTTCAGCAGAAATAAACACGTTTGGGCAACTTTGGTCACCCCCATGTAACTTCTGGGGCAGGAACAGCACACTTTTCAAAAGGTGTTTTTCAGCTCGAAACAAACGTGTTTTTTCAGTCTGTTGAATCCCAATGTAACTGCTTGGCTCAGAAGAGCCCACTGAGTCAGCCCTTAAACCAAGTGTGCAGAAGTTGTCAAAACGTGCTTTTCAGCAGAAATAAACACGTTTGGGCAACTTTGGTCACCCCCATGTAACTTCTGGGCAGAAAAAGCACAGTTTTCTAAAGGTGTTTTTCAGCTCGAAATAAACACGTTTTTTCAGGCTGTTGAATCCCAATGTAACTGCCTGGCTCAGAAGAGCCCACTGAGTCAGCCCTTAACCCCAGTGTGCAGAAGTTGTCAAAACGTGTTTTCAGCAGAAATAAACACGTTTGGGCAACTTGGGTCACCCCCATTAAACATCTGGGGCAGGAACAGCATACTTTTCAACAGGTGTTTTTCAGCCAAAAAATATACGCGTCTTTTCAGACTGTTGATTCCCCATGTAAATGCCTGGCTCAGAAGAGCCCACTGAGTCAGCACTTAACCCCAGTGTGCAGAAGTTGGCAAAACGTGTTTTTCAGCTGAAATAAACACGTTGGGGGAACTTTGGTCACCCCCATGTAACTTCTGGGGCAGGACCAGCACACTTTTCAAAAGGTGTTTTTCAGCTCGAAATAAACGCGTTTTTTCAATCTGTAGAATCCCAAAGTAACTGCCTGGCTCAGAAGAGCCAGCTGAGTCAGCCTTTAAACCCAGTGAACAGAAGTTGTCTAAACGTGCTTTTCAGCAGAAATAAACACGTTTGGGCAACTTTGGTCACCCCCATGTAACTTCTGGGGCAGGAACAGCACACTTTTCAAAAGGTGTTTTTCAGCTGAAATAAACACGTTGGGGGAACTTTGGTCACCCCCATGTAACTTCTGGGGCAGGAACAGCACACTTTTCAAAAGGTGTTTTTCAGCTCGAAACAAACGTGTTTTTTCAGCTGTTGAATCCCAATGTAACTGCCTGGCTCAGAAGAGCCCACTGAGTCAGCCTTTAACCCCAGTGTGCAGAAGTTGTCAAAACGTGTTTTTCTGCAGAAATAAACACGTTTGGGCAACTTTGGTCTTCCCCATGTAACTTCTGGGGCAGGAACAGCACACTTTTCAAAAGGAGTTTTTCAGCTCGAAACAAACACGTTTTTTCAGACTGTTGAATCCCAATGTAACTGCCTGGCTCAGAAGAGCCCACTGAGTCAGCCCTTAACACCAGTGTGCAGAAGTTGTCAAAACGTGTTTTTCAGCAGAAATAAACACGTTTGGGCAACTATGGTCACCCCATGTAACTTCTGGGGCAGGAACAGCACACTTTTCAAAAGGTGTTTTTCAGCTCGAAACAAACGCGTTTTTTCAGACTGTTGAATCCCAATGTAACTGCCTGGCTCAGAAGAGCCCACTGAGTCAGCCCTTAACCCCAGTGTGCAGAAGTTGTCAAAACGTGTTTTCAGCAGAAATAAACACGTTTGGGCAACTTGGGTCACCCCCATGAAACATCTGGGGCAGGAACAGCATACTTTTCAACAGGTGTTTTTCAGCCAAAAAATATACGCGTCTTTTCAGACTGTTGATTCCCCATGTAAATGCCAGGCTCAGAAGAGCCCACTGAGTCAGCACTTAACCCCAGTGTGCAGAAGTTAGCAAAACGTGTTTTTCAGCTGAAATAAACACGTTGGGGGAACTTTGGTCACCCCCATGTAACTTCTGG